>NC_056076.1:57509837-58123587 GCF_016772045.2 Ovis aries
ATCAGTTTGGATATACTGTCTGGATCCGAAGGAGGCTGTGAGAGGCTGGGTCCCCGGGAATGTGAGCCTTGCCCTTCATCCCAGCTCCAAGTGCCTGAGTCAGGCCTAGCCCTGCTGGTCGACGAGCTCTCTGCCCAGGACATGGGCTACCCTTTTTACACCTGTGTCCTTACCGCTGGCATTTGAGAAAGAAACCTTAAAAAAGAATGGGTTTTGTGGTGACATTTGAAAGCAATTTGAAAACATATATATAATTAAATGTAATATTAAATAAATATATATTATTTAATATAATAAATATATATATACATTTTGTTCAGTATAACGCATTGTTTTAAATTCTCTCTGTAGGAGGTTTTTCTTTGCTTCCAGGAGTCTGTAGAATTTGCAAGCAATTGACATTTTAATGTATATTCTGTTTTAGTTTTATTGAATGTTTATTATGTCATCACTGAAAAGTAGTGTCCTTAAGGAATAAATTTTTTTGGTCAAAAGCATAAAGAGAGGGGTAAATGAGAGTCCTCAGATGATTGCAATTTCTTTTCCATGCAGAATGCAAATTTAATTTTATTTTAAAATTTTACTATGTAGTTTTGGCTTTGCTACATGGCTTGCTGGATCTTAGTTCCCCCACAGTGGGTCGAACCTGTGTCCCCTGCAGTGGAAGCTTGGAATCCTAGCTTGGACCACCAGGAAATTCCCAGGATGCAACGTGGTTGAACGGGGCCTGGCATCTTTGTTTTCAGTGCAGTGAGTGCCCACATCCCCAGGAAACTTCCTTGGAAAGCTGTTTGGGGATTCTGGGAGCATCAATATGTTTGATACACCTCAAGAAAAATATGAAATATCTCAAGAACGAAATCCTTGATGTTAAGAATGGTTTTAGAACTGTATCACAGCAGTACTTTTGAGTTCCTGCTAAACTGCTTCTGCATGCCCCCCGAAGGGAAGAACGTTTTTGTTCATTGCTAATTAATAACCTTTCTTTGTTATGTAGTTATTTACTTCTCCGTAAAAACATAATACTATGTGACTTATGGAAGAAACAAATTAATTCCTTTGTGATAGATTGAGATCATATTAAATTGCTACTTTTGAGTTAAGACGTTTAAGCCACCTTTACTGTTGCTCTTAAATTTTGGGTCCTAGGCAAGTAGCAGCAATCAAGAGACCCTAAGTTGAGTTTTTAAACTTTGTGATATGCAGTAGGTCTTTGAATAAATGATTCTGTCTTACTGATTCATTTGTGATTTGGTAACAAAGCAGACTACACAGTCTTTTGACAGTCCATGTAAAAGAGGGTTAAAATAATGAATCAATTATATAGAAATGATAAGTGTTAGGGTTGTAGAATTAGTGCAGGGCATGAGAAGTGTGACAATGTTATGTTCTGTTTTTATATTGTTTCTCTTCCAGGTCACAGTATAAGCAAATATATTTCGTTTTCCAACTATAGGTGGCAATATTTGTACTGTTTCTGTTTAATGATATTACTGTTGGCTTGGGAGTTGTTTGTTGGTGGAACATAGAAATGGGAGGGTAATTTAGAGATGAGGATAAAGAACCTAGGTTTAGAAAACAGTGTTTTCCCCAAAAGATCAGTTCTTTACTAAAAACAAAGTGATATTTCTCACTGTGGGCAGTATCAGGAATCATCTGTTTTCTAGACTTTTCAAGGTTCCTCTTACCCAGAACATATTACCATTTGAGGGAAGTGCAGGTGTTTGGATTTGGGGAAAAGCCCCCACAACATACAAATGCACAGGAATGCACAGCCTCACATCCTTTCTTCTTGGGTGCATAAGGACTTCTGAATAATTCCATTTGAGTTGCACAGACCATTCCATAATGGCCCTCACTGACTTTGAGAAGGAATTGATAACCATCACGGCTCCCAAGTATTGAATTGCTGGAGATATTCTTGATTCCTGAGGCAAGAAGGAGGCTCAGGTTCTAACAGAGAGAAAAGTAGTGAGTCAGGATCTGGGACACTTATTTCATAAAAATGTAAGATATCGTTATAATCATAAAACTTTGTTCTGAACCCATGTGGCCTGAATGCTAACTTTATTTTAATAGTTTTAGGTGAGAAAAGCCATATTACATAAGCGCGTCCGGGGTAACAAACTTAAATTTGACACTTTAGTCGACTTTTTGTCCCTAATTTCAGAATCCCATATTGATTCAGAACTGGCCGAGTTTAATGGCGAGGGTATCAGATTCCCTTGCTGTCGTCAGACTCACTGCTTGGTGGCTTCTTGGCAGGCAGGCAAGCATCCAGTGAGAGGCTTCATATTCTTTTTATGCCTCCTGTTCACTAGGAAGAAAGGGCCATTCAAAGGTGACTTCTTTTAGTGTAAAATGCTGCACGTGATGTGAAGTCTGTCCTACGCAGAAGGACCTTGGCCAGGTTTGTAGGGTTGGCGGCCCCAAGAATGAAATGAACTTGCCCAGGGAACGGTCCTATTGCTGGGTAGGGTCATGGCCCATCTCCTGGGACTCCTCAGGGCTTCCCAGATACACTGTTCTTCCCTTGGAAAAGACCCTGATGCTGGGAAAGGTTGAAGGCTAAAGGAGAAGGGGGCCGCAGAGGATGAGATGCTTGGATGGCATCACCGACTCTGAGCAAACTCCAGAGGATGGTGAAGGACAGGGGAGCCTGGCATGCTGCAGGCCATGGGGTCGCAAAGAGTCGGACTTAAGTGATTAGACAACCACCACCAAAGATACCCTGACGTGAACTTCTGATCCTTGAGTTGCTTAGGTCACCTCCGTGGCCACCCCTGTCTTCCAGGGGGAGATGGTGCGTTCCGTCTTCTGTGTGACTTGATCCCTGCAGAGAGGATTTGGGAGGGATCCTGTGAAACAGCCACAAGGGCCTGCCTCTTGTGAATCTTTGTGTGTGTGTGTGTGTGTGTGTGTGTGCGCCTCTGATTCTTGGTCTTGCCTTTGTTCATCCAGTTTCCATAGTTTAATCTTACTTCCCTGTTCAGCCTCATTTGAGGCACGGCTCTTCCTGGCCTCCTCGGGTGCCGTTCTGGGTCGCGCCTTGTGTCTTTTAAAGCATCTCATGAGGCTGGACGTGCCCTTGTGGGTTGATGTGGTGATGAGGTGGCCACAGTGAGAAGATGGACAGTGTGCTCCCACCTGGCCAGAGGTCACTCGGAGTTGCCCCACTTGAACATCTGTTTTAACGATTTAAGCTTTAGAGTTAAACCGTTTTTTTGTGATCTGTGTTTCCAGTGTACATTTTGGTCAGCACATGAGATGTCATCAGTGCAGGGACTCCGGGGCAGGTGGGCTTGGGTCCCAGGTAACCTGTGAGTGGGTGAAAGTCGCTCAGTCGTATCCGACCCTTTGTGACCCCTACAGTCCATGGAATTCTCCAGGCCAGAATACTGGAGTGGGTAGCCTTTCCCTTCTCTAGGGGAGCTTCCCAACCCAGGGATGGAACCCAGATCTCCTGCATTGTGGGTGGATTCTTTACCAGCTGAGACACAAGGGAAGCGCCCCCCGACCAGGTAATGTAGCAGAAGGCAAACTGTCTACTAACTTTTCCTGTTGTTTAGCTGGAGATGTTTGCACAGAAAGTGTTAGTTTTATTTACATGTATTAAGTTTTGTTTTTTTTAGTGCTGGAAGACACTTTGGTTTTCCCAGAAAAATGAAAGCAAGCCTACACTACGTAGAGACTTCTCGTGCTTTGTAAGCACTCAGTATTAACAATTCATGAGAAAAAGTGGGTGTATGTGTATCCCGCTAAATTCAAAGCTCTGTGTACTTACGACTCTCCCAGCCACCTTCAGCTCCAGAAGAATGGGAATCTGTTAAGAATCGTATGCTTTTTCTAAGCCTCCATTTTTTTCTCTCTCAGTTCATCAGTGGTTTTATCTTCGGGTGTCATCAGAATGCCAGCTTCAACTTAGGCAGTTTGGTTTGGAAATGGGAAGGAGTATGGGTTTCTTTTTTTTTTAAGCAAAACTGAGGATCAGTTTGCTTCCTTTTATAGTTTCTTCTCATTCTTTTTGTGCTTTCTATGCTGTGTGCGATCATTGGAGGCGGCTGTGATTACAGTCAGTCAGGTGGTTTTTAAACTTTGAACTGGCTGTGTCTCCTCCTCCGCCTGTTAACTCCTGATGATAAATGAATGTGGTTCTTGGATGGAGCTGTACCCAGAGGGACCTGAACTCTGTGTGTTCTAGAGTATGTTTATGCTGATGATTAAGAAGTTGGTATGGGCTGTGCTGCCTGCCTTTGAAATAGGGGTCTTAATTGTCTGCATGTTATTAGCAAAAGAGAACATTTAAGCTGGAGTTAAAAGCTTTTCCTTCTCTGCTGGGAGAAGTGAGATGGAGAATGTTATTTATTGTGCAGCCACGAGGGTGGCAGAGGGGTGGGGGGAGAGTGAAGGGTGTTTAATAACATAGAGATGTCGGTAATATAATAAGTGGAAAAAGTAGGTTACGAAACAGTGGGTGTGCTGTCTCTTCACAACAGTAGAATCCTATTGTGGTTTAAAGTGTTTATGCTGAGGAAACATGACCAGGAACGTAACCAACCCGTGATAGTGATGGCAGTTATCTTTGGGCAGAGGGATTGCCATTCTTTTGGTTTTCTTTCTTTGCTTGCTAAATGTTTTGTGTATTTCTACTACGAACTACCCACCACCCCCCCATCCCCGCCCCTGCCCCTTTAACGTAAGAGTGAGTCTGAAAATGAGGCAGAAAGAAACCTCCCAGATGGTAGATACTTCGAGCTTTGGTCAGCTGGATAGTGTTTGATGTAGATACTTCGAGCTTTGGGCAGCTGGATAGTGTTTGATGTAGATACTTCGAGCTTTGGGCAGCTGGATAGTGTTTGCTGGGTTGGGCATGCTTTGTCAGCAGCCCCCTTTGTGCTTTGGGTCCGAGGATGTCGAGGTCATTGCGCTGCCAGTGGTGCCTTCTAGGAGCCTCCCACCGTGGGAAGTGGAGGGGAGGGGTAGAAGGTTGGTTATTTTTTCAGAAAAAGTGGATGTTACATCCGATTCTTTTTTTCACCCAGCAACTTGCAAACCAGGTGTTTCAGTTTCTCTGCTATGGACACGCACGGCTTGCACTTTCATCCTTCAGGGTCTTGTGGTTGCACAGACGTCGTCTGAATCTTTAGTAGTGTTCTAACTTTCTCCTGTGCGCACTATGAAAAGTGTGGCCTGTGATCAAACTCAAATTTGTTTCTATTTTTTCTTGGGTTTTGAGGGAGAGGTCTTGTCATTACGTAATTGCCTCATTGAGGTGTTATCTAAATTGAGCGTTTAGATATCAAAGTGATAACTACACGTAGCCATAGTCTTAGGTGAAAATAATAGAGTGGCCGGAAGCCCTTCATTGTTTTGCCTTCAAGCTGAGTAGCGTCCCTCAAGTGTCATTGCTTCCCAGGGTCTGTTTCATGGTGGTTCCTTCCTGAACGGAAGGGCAGGGTTGGCCAATGCCATGTAACAGCTAACCTGGGACGTGTCTTTATCCCCCCTCCCCATGCGGCTTTTAGTATTTCTGAAATAAGGATGCATCTTCCAGCTGGTAAGTGTATTTCACGTGGTGGTAGATCCTTCACTCGCTTATCTCCCCCGCATCCCTCATCCCCCCAAAGTTGAAGTTGGCCAACGTCAACCTTGTGTGTTATGGTAGACTCTTGGTGGTTGTCACAGCAACTGCAGCCTTAATCTCTCTTGTTCAGTTATGATGTGTCTGTTAAGAAGCTCCCACCTGGACCGTAGGACACGTGCCTGCTCAGTGACCTCATCGGGGAATCGAGTCCGTTTTTCACAACTCTGCTGTCTACAGCCTGGCCCGGTTCAGAGCCTTTGTTGGTCTGAGTTTGGCTGCCAGTGGCAGTTAGAGCTTTGTTCTCCTTTTCTACTTGCAGAGGGAAGATAATCACCTCCTGTGGCTTTCTGCTTAAGATTAAGAAAATCTCGTTCCCATAATCAGCCAGGAAATCTCCCGTTGTGTCTCCCTGGCCCACAGAAGCTGAGATCTGCGCATCCCTCAGCCAGCCAGTGGGAAGGCGGGGGTGGGGTTACCTTTATTGCCTTACTGGTCCCGCCCTTGAGCTGGGTGAGCCCCGTGGTGGCCCCACAGTGCACCTGTTGGGTAATTCATCCACCTTCAGAAATGTCCATGGCCTCATGGAATCGCACACTCCCTTTCCCCAGAGAGGCGGCCCAAGTATTTGTTTAAGTGTGGCAGAGATCTCTGGGTGACACCCTGCCACTTCTCCACCTGAAAGGTTGTTTTTTTTTTTTAATGTCTAGTGACTCTGACGTAGTTGGTCACTAGATCCGTCCAGCCTCTGGCAGCGAATAAGGAACAAGATGTTACAATAAACCTCCCATTTGGAGAGGGAGCAGATAAGGAATCTCAGGGTATGGCTGCTGGTGGAACAGGAGTAGCCAGGAGCTCTCACTGCTCAGCCGGTCCGGGCGCTTCCGGCTCTGCTGTTGTGTGTCCACTGTGAGGGTCTGCTTTGATCCCTGTCTCCTGCAGCTGCACCTAGATGGATGGGAGCCAGCAGAGCCCCCTCCTCGGGGGCCCTGCTTGGGTGAGAGCTTGTGACTTCAGGGTGGTATGTCTGGGGGTTCAATAGCTGAAGGCTGGTATCAGTTGAGTGGAATACTTGGCAGTATTGAATCATGAAAACTTAGATTCCAGGTTTTTTTTTTTTTTTTTTGCTTCCGGTCAATTCCATGGGCTGGTAAATGACAGCCAGTGATCTTATCCAGATGAACTCTCTGCTTTGGGAATTTCTGTGTCTTAGTGACAGGTCTCTATGCCCTGCGCATCCCATCGCTTCTGCCTTGAGGTGATTTGAAAAATAGTCTCGAATGAAGAGGCACCAAGTTTGGGTAACAGAAAGCAGGGCACTTAAACTCATTCTGCTCAGCAGAACCTTCTCTGGACTGGGATCGTGGGACTCACAGGACCCTCTACCTGCCCCGGCCCTCTTTGGACATTCCAATTTTGTTTATAGTGTAGTTTGTATCACAGAATCTTTGATAGTTGGGGACGCTTGATTACAAGCAACAGAGACCCACTCTGATGGATTTGAGCAGAACAGGATTTACTGAAGGCATTTTGCATAGCCCAGAAGTACCTGTCAAGCTGGAGAGTGAGGCCTGGCCGGTGGTCAAGGATGAAGAGAAGCTGGACACGCAGGATCGCAGCCAGTGAGCCTGCAGGGAGCATCCGACGGGGCCCCAGGGACCGTGGACACTGTATGCCGCCTCCCACACTGTCCCCGCCCCCTTGGCTGCCATGTGGCGGGGTGCCTCTTGTTGTAACTGCCTCAGCCCTCCTGTTCCCTACTTGTGGTGGGCGTCAACTCAGCCACTCTCAGGCTCAGTGATCCCGTAGGAGGAGTCCTAAGACCTGGAAACGGGTCCACTCACAGTTAGAGCTGGTTACAGCAAAAGGGTAGCAGAGCGAAATCACTAAAGAAATAAAGGTGCCTGGAGTGACATCGGAGATCAGCGGGGAGCTTCCGAGAGGCCTCCTCCAGGGGCGTCAGGCAGGGCGTGCTCCATTCCTCTGACCACTGCTGGGACCACGTGGAGGAGATACTGTCTCCCAGGGCAGAGACCCAGTGCCCAAGCTTTGTGTTGGGAATGGATTGTGTCAGTGCCGCCTGCCTACCACATACTAAAATTCTAGCTCCCAGGAGGAGGGCAGGTGTTGGCACAGACAGTCTGGGCACCCTTCACCACTGGGGGCACATTTGTGTTAGTGGATGGAGCTGTGTGCATTCAAGTTCCCAGAAGCCAGCCCAGAGCCAGTCCTGCAGGCACACTTGGGAAGGACAGAAGCCTCAGGCCCGCTCCACTGCCTCTTTTCTGCCCACTCTGCTTGTGTCTCTGGTGGGAAAAGTCCAGCAGGAACCTCTAACTGAGCTCACCGCCTCACTGCTGGGAGGGTCTGTTTCCCCCTCTTCGACTTTTGGTTTCTGTCTTGGGGGATGGCCCAAGCTGGCCCCGGAACTCGGGCTGTGGGAATCCCCAAACACAGGAAGTGGTTTCTGATGCTGGGAAGTGCGGTGTTCCTCCTCCCAGAGTCAGAGCCTCGGTGGGGAGTGAGGTTGAGTGGCGTGAGCGTCTGCCATGTGGCCGTGAGGGAGAAGCTCTGATGCGTTTTTGCAAATTTCACATCCTTGAGGGGGGCAGAGTGCCCCCCCCCCCGCCCTGTGTCCTGGAGGGGGTCCATGCTGTCCAAGAACCCACAGTACGACGAGTTCAGCGGAGACCTGAGTGAGGGGTTGATGGCTACTCGAGGTTTTGGGACAGAATATTCCAGACTACGGGGGACAGGGTGGGTGGATAGCAGACACAGAGGCTTGAGGAGCAGAGAGAGAAGCAGGGTGCCTGGGGCGTGTGGGGCAGGGGTGTGGACAGAGGCCACAGGAGCTGATTTGGGGGGCTGGGTTTTTCTCAGAGTTGCGGAGCCATTGGAGGGTTTTAAGCAGAGCAGTAGCAGGATCTAATTTGTGAAGCGCCTCTAGGGAGAAAGGATTGTTGTGGGAAGGACATGAAAGAAAGCAGGGAGACCAGTCCGGAATCTCCAGTACTGGTTGGTTGGTCGGGAGGTGATGGTTGGCTGAGGTGTGAGGAAGGGCATGGTGCCATGTGGTGAGGTGGATGGGTCTGGTCTGTATTTTGGAGGAAGTGCCTGGGTCTTGATAGACGTATATGGAGTTACCACCCAGGGTTTTGGTGTGAGCAGTTAGGTGGGCTCAATACACCAGTTTCTTACCTAATAGTAAGGGGAAAAGGGGAGATCCAAAGGTGTGTTTTGATTATGTTAAGAGTAACATACCTGCTTGGGCTTCCCTGGTGACTCAGTGGCAAAGAATCTGCCTGGCAGCGTAGGAGAAGCAGGAGGCAAGAGCTCGATCGCTGGGTCAGGAAGATCCCCTGGAGAAAGAAAATGGAAACCTACTCCAGTATTCTTGCTTGGGAAACCCCAAGCTAGAGGAACCTGGGGTGCTGCAGTCCATGGGGTTGCAAAGAGTCAGACATGACTGAGCATGCACGCACTCTAAGGGGGTAAGACCAGAATGGACTCAGTACGCGCACACTAAGGGGATAAGACCAGAATGGACTCAGTACACCAGCAATATCTTCCTGCCCGGAGAAGGCCAAATCATCGTGTGCCTGGTGATGCGAACAGAAGTTTCTGTCTGCAGTTGAAAAGGTGTTGGAGACATGAGTTTAGACATCAAATACGATGTAGCAGGGCTGCGTGGAACCAGCTTGGTGGCAAGGAGCATCATTGGATGTAGACCTAGTTTTACATTTGTATAAATGAAATATCAACCGAAGAATCTGAGTTAGCAAAGAAAGGGGCTTTGAGAATGTTTTACCTTTTGAACTGAACATCAAGTGTGAGAAGTACTGTTCTGATGAGTTCACAGTTCACGTTTTCAGATTCTCAGACCTTATTTCTCCACTCAAAGCCCTTGTATAGTCTTAGATTTTGTATATTGTTCTTTCATAACAAGCACTTGTCTTGTTAGAATGAGGCTGGTCTTAGGACACAAAAAGATTAATAATTGCAGGAAGGGGCAGGAGTGACCGGTAATGGACGATTTGATGAATGGGATGAGGTGGGTTGGTAAGTCCCAACATTGGTAATATCCTGTTGCTCCAGGGAGGAGGGACTTCCCAGGTTCCGAATCTTTTTTTTTGGTTCGTTTTTTTTAATAATTAAAAAAAAAATTGAAGTATAGGAAGTTCCCTGGCGGTCCAGTGGTCAGGATTTCACACTCTCACAGCTGAATGCCTGGGTTTACTCACTGGTCGGGGAACTAAGATCGTATATGCCTCGAGTCTTGTGGTGCAGCCAAAAAAAAAAAAATAAAATAAAAATTGAAGTATAGTTAATTTACAGTATTGTTAGTTTCAAGTGTACATCAAAGGTGATTTAGTTGTACATGTATATATGTGTATATATATTCTTTCTGATTTTTTCAATTATAGTTTATTATAAGATAATGAGTATAGTTCCTTATGCTATACAGTAGGTCCTTGTTTATTTTATATCTAGTAATGTGTATATATTAATCCCAAACTCCTACTTTATCCCAGTTTCCCAGTCTTGTGGTACTTTTAATACCTGGGTAACAAGGACATTGTGCTGCTTTGCCAGGTGACCTTAATTCTGCAAAGTGACGGTTTCAAGCAGATATTCTGGTCTGGGCAATGGCAGTTTCAAGGATTCCTTTGGCCTTTAAGAAATCTGTGGAAAATAAAAACCAGTGTAAAATGATCCAAAGTGCCCTTCTTCTTTGGAATGTCTTCGTATTTTGAGGGGGCTTGGAGAAGCAGGAGGTCTTTTCAGTTGGAATTGTAGGGAAGGAGGACAGTTAAGAAAATCTGAAGTAATGGCCTAGACTAGGAGAAGGGAGGGGAGGTCTGTGTGGCATGGACAAGTAAGGGCTTTGTTTTTTGGACTGGCTGATCTGCTGAGATTGTCCAGTCTGGGATTCTGGCTTGCGTGGAGCGGACACGCGTGAGACCTGATGCTGTGCTGGGGACTGAGGTGGTCAGTGACACACAGCCCCTGCTCCGAGGGAGGGTCTGATCTACGTGAGACAGGAACGTGGACAGCAGCCACTTGTGGTCAGTGCGGTAGTAGCGATAACTGTATAGGAGGGCAGCTGAGTCTGGGCCGTGAAGGCGGGTGGGAAAACTGGTGTAGGCTTCGAACAGTGACGTCTGAGCTGAGTTTTGGATTAAAATAAGCCAGTAGTTAAAAGTTGGGAACTTTTCCTCTGCTAGGTGCTGATGCGTATATCTGACAAAAACTAACTTGCAAAATCTTCACAACAGCCCTTGAAGGTGGGTATTTTGTAAATTCTTCTTTTTTTTAAATATTTACTTATTTATTTGGCCATGCAGGCTCTTAGTTGTGGCATGTGGGATCTAGTTCCCTGACCAGGGTTTGAACTTGGGCCCCCTGCATTGAAAGTGCAGAATCCTAGCCACTGGACCACCAGGGAAGTCCTGGAGGTGGGTACTTTATCACCATCTCACAGGTGGGCAAACTGAGGCACAAAGAGATTAGCTAACTTGCTCGAGGGTCACAGAGCTAGGAAGCGGCAGAGCCAGGACTGGAACCGAGGCAGTCGGGCTCCAGAGCCTGTGGGTGGGACCAGCACTCGGTGGTGTCTCAGGGCAGGTCTCCAGGGAGTGGAGAGGGGGCACCCGTGAGGCCCGAGTGGCCAGAGTCACAGGAGGAGGTGGTTATCTGGGAACAGCCTCGTGGACCTTGTCAGGGAACCGGGGCTTTATCCTCTGGGGCACGGTGAGAGCTCGTTAGAGCTGTGCTTTCTTCACGTTCACCTCGCAGCCGGCAGAGAATGGACGAGGAGGTGGACCGCGGTGGGCGGTCCCATAGCTACCTGGGCAGAGCTGGTGGCCGTGGCCCTGGGACTGACCGCATGGGGGTGCAGGAGGCAGAGAGTAAAAGCCAGAGGCACGTGGAAGGCAGAAGGCGTTGTGTGTGACTACTGACCGATTAGACTAGAAAAAGGGAAAATTCTAGAATAACCATCACCCCCCTCCCCCCAGGTTTGTTTCAGGTGACTACTGGATGGGAGGGAGAAACCCTTTCTTAAATTATTTACTAAGTACCAGGTACAGTGGTTTTAAACTGGGTGGTAAGCCCCCCTGACCCCCCAGAACCTTTGGCAGTACCTGGAAAGGCTTTTGGTGGTTAAAACTTGGGAGATGCTCCTGGCATCCATGGGTAAGGCCAGGGATGATGCTAAGCATCCTACAAAGCACAGGAAGGCCCCCACAATAAAAACTTAGCAGGCCCCAAACACCAGTAGTGCCAGGTTGCAGAAACCCTGCTCTAGTGTGGACCAGTTTTACACGATTATCTAATATCATCCATCCACCAAACACGTGGGGTTCTTAAATACTCTTTTTCATGTTTTTCAGATGAGAAACGCAAAGCTTAGCAAGCATGGGTGGCTTGACCAAAGTCCCAGGGCCTAGTGAGGGCCAGAGTCGGAATTTGAACCTGGGTCTTCGGCGTCCCAGATGGAGATGTGCCCTTTTCAGTTCGCCTGCGGTTTTGTTCCTCACAAGGCTGTAGAGGATGAGGCATGTTGAGTTGTGGGGCTCTGTGTCTCTGTCATGCTGGCTCCAGACTGGAGCAGGCAGGAAGGAAGGTGGTTATTTATACTCAGCTCTGCACAGGATCGAATTTCCCAGTCCCGAAGGTCTAGCGGGGAGTTCACAGGAGTTACTGTCTGGATGTCGGCTTTTCTCCTGCAGATATGCACATGCACCATCTTTGCCTGTTAAAAATACTGTTGTTAAATTCAGGTAAAATGGGAAAATGATAACTTCCCATTTAGTTATAAATTCCTGTTTCTTCCCTGTGCATATTAACTATTGCAGCTTCTCAGTGATTCAATTATGGAGTATCCCTTGGAGGAGGGGTTGGGAGGGTCATTCATAACCACTCTGGGTTTAGAGGTAGCAGAACTATTAAAAATACCTTGATTTGCTAGAGGTAAAAAGGCCTTCTGAGAATCAGTCAGTTTTAGTGTGGTCTGAATTGACTAGAGGGCTTTCTGTAGAGAGTGTGGCATTTCGATATCTGTCTGCTTTTTAATGGTGGCTCTTTGGTTTCCCGGCAGCCTTCCTTGGTGGCCTGGGATGATAGAGCCCCAGGGACAGAGTTTTTGCAGTCAAACTGTCTAACGCCAGGTCACTGGGCTTTTCAAGGTTGTGCATTTTGAGGTCTTTGGGTGGTGAGCTGAATGAGGCTGCCCTGCTGAGCCCGAGATAGGTGTGTGTGGGCCTGATTTCTCCATGTGGACCCCAATCCTGTTAATATTTGTGTCCGGCCTCATAGCACCCCAGTGCCTGAGCTGCTGGGCCCATCCAGTGAGTGTGCAGTTTCTGTCCTGTATCCCTCGGATCTGTTGTCCTGAAAGATGCTGGGGCTCCCGCATCCGGGCAGTGCTTCTTTGGGCGATACCTGTTGGCTGCACCTTCCACTCTGACGCCAGTGCTGCTGGAAAGTAACCGCTTAGGAGTTCGGTGAGCCAACAGCAGGATCTTTAGCTCTCTGTTAGAAGAGTTCAAGTATACATAGAAAATCAGAAAAAAAAAAAAAAGGGGAGAAAAGGAGGACCTCAAACTTTACAGTGCGCTGGTTGCTGGCCGGGATTTTACTGCATACGACACTGAGCTTGAGTGTGGTGTTTCCTTTTCAGATTCCTTGTGTAGACTCATTCCTATAACACAGAAGAAGTCACAGGACATTTTGACAGAGAAATGGCAGGGGTAATCAATAAAAAGAGCACTTCTAAATTGAGCTCAGTATTGAAGAATAATGACAAAAATATCATGATATGTTCACTAATTCAGTGCAGTTCAGTTGCTCAGTAGTGTCTGACTCTTGGAGACCCCGTGGACTGCAGCACGCCAGGTTTCCCTGTCCATCACCAACTCCCAGAGCTTACTCAAACCCATGTCCATCGAGTTGGTGATGCCATCCAACCATCTCATCCTCTGTCATCCCCTTCTCTTCCCATCTTCAATCTTTTCCAGCATCAGAGTCTTTTCCAAGGAGTTAGTTCTTCGCATCAGGTGGCCAAAGTATTGGAATTTCAGCTTTAGCATCAGCCTTTCCAGTGAATATTCAGGACTGATTTCCTTTAGGATGGATTGGTTGGATCTCCTTGCAATCCAAGGGACTCTCAGGAGTCTTCTCCAACACCACAGTTCAAAAGCATCAATTCTTCAGCACTCAGCTTTCTTTATTGTCCAACTCTCACATCCATACATGACCACTGGAAAAACCATCCATAGCTTTGACTAGACGGACCTTTGTTGGTAAAGTAATGTCTCTGCTTTTTATATGCTGTCTAGGTGGTTCATAGCTTTTCTTCCAAGGAGCAAGTGTCTTTTAATTTCAGGGCTGCAGGCACCATCCGCAGTGAGTTTGGAGCCCCCCCCCCCCCCCCCCCAAAGTAAAAGTCTCTCACTGTTTCCATTGTTTCCCCATCTATTTGCCATGAAGTGATGGGACTGGATGCTATGATCTTAGTTTTTTGAATGTTGAGTTTTAAGCCAGCTTTTTCACTCTCCTCTTTCACTTATATTTCACTATATTAATGTTACTGTTACTCATTGCTTACCTGATTTGGCTTAGGTTTTTTTTTTTTTTTCCTGTTTCAAAACTTCCTGATGAGGAATACCTTATTCTAATATTGCTTGCCTTAGGCAGGACAGTTAATCATGGGTTTCCTTCTCAGCAGTGGGAAGACAGCAGGCAAAAATTATATAGTGTTTTTTTTTTTTTTAAGGCCTGAATAAAGTACACCCTCCTGAGAGAGAACATCAGTAAGGATTTCATGGGTTGACTTAAATTATTTTTATTATAATATTTCTTAAAATATATCCAAACATTAAAGGAGGAATGAACATGTTTATAGTGCATAAATCACCGTAACTATCACGGTAACCAACACACAGTTTCATTACAGATCCGATTCCCGACCTAATTCAATTGAGATTTTTGTTCAGTCACTAAGTCATGTCTGACTTTTTGCAACCCCATGGACTGCAGCATTCGAGGCTCCCCTGTCCTTCACTATCTTCTGGGGTTTGCTCAAATTCATGTCCATTGAGTTGGAGATGCTGTCCAACCATTACATCCTCTGCTGCCCGCTTCTCCTTTTGCCTTCAGTCTTTCCCACCATCAGGGTCTTTTCCAATGAGTTGGTTCTTTGCATCAGGTGGCCAAAGTATTGGAGCTTCAGCATCCATCCTTCCAATGAGTATTCAGGGTTGATTTCCTTCAGAATGGACTGGTTTGCTCTCCTTGCGGTCCAAGGGACTCTCAGGAGTCTTCAAATTAACTTCCTGATTTAAAATATTTTTGGCCACGCCGCATGGCATATGGGATCTTCAGGTCCTCGACCAGGGATGGAAGCCATGCCCCCGCCAGTGGGCAGACAGAGTGGTAGCCACCGGGCTGCCAGGGATGTCCCAACTGCATGGTTTTCAAGGTGGCAGGTGGTGCTGACTTGCTAAGGCCACAGCGCCGTCTGTGGACGTCCTGGCTGCTGGACAGGCTTCTCCTCCCGACCTACCATGTGCCAGGTGTTGGTTGCTCCCTCTGCTTTCCTTTGTTCCCATTGTTCAGGCTTTTCTTGTACCACGTGCTCTTAGTGCGTAGAGACACCAGTGACCTGAAGTCTTGTTAGCTGGAGACATAGAGGCATTACTGACGCCCTCTTGATTGTGAAGACAAGACTGGCTTTAGCCCCAGAAATCGTGGTGAGCCCTCCATTACTTAATGTGGCTGTGTTGATGGTCTCGAATGTATTTGTATTAAAACATTAAGATCGTCATGGCCTGAGGCTTCCTGGACCAGAAGTGGTCCTCACTCTTCACCCTGCAGGGATGGTTACTGTGGTGGGTGGTGGCGCCTCTTTGGACAGCCAGCGTATTTTGTCCATCAGCTCTGCCATCAGACACTGTGACTCTTCAGAATACAGATGGTTCACTCCTGGCCCAGTGACCACCCGCGCTGAGAACGTCGACTGTCCATCGCGTCCGGGGCCACGGTTGCCATTTGCTCTTGTAGCCATCTTGCCTTTAGCTTCATACTGAGCATTTTCCTGCTTAAAGAACACAAGTCAGTCAGGCTCTAATCTTTCCATTCCTCAGCAACCCTCTTTCCATTGCCACCATCAGACGACCTTGCTGATTTTCCAAGCAATAAATGCTTTTGTTGTCTTGTTTTCAGGGTGAACAAAACTTTTTTTTTTGTTTTTTGGCTTTCGAGTCCCTGACAAGGAAGGCAGCACCGGGGTGCTCTGCTCAGTGTCGAGTGGGTGCTCAGCGAAACACTGGTGGTTGTACTTCTCTAAAGTTGTACTAATACTTTAGGATTCTTGCCTTTAAAAAGATGCCTTTCTCCCTTTGGTTATCTTAGCCAGGGATGACAGTAAAACAAGGAGCAACTTATTTGAACAACACTGGACATTGGCTGTCCAAATGAGCATTGCATTTCGAGGTGGTTTCTTGGGAGGCCTTGCCTCTACTCTTCATGAGGTAACCACGGATCAGTGAGATCCTTGCTGATCCTCTGAGTTGTTGTTCAGTCACTCAGTCATGTCCGATTCTTTGTGACCCTGTGGACTGCAGAACACCAGGCTTCGCTGTCCTTCACCATCTCCCAGAGTTTGCTCAGAGTTGGCGATGCCATCCAACCATCTTCTCCTCTGTCATCCCTTTCTCCTCCTGCCTTCAATCTTTCCCAGCATCAGGGTCTTTTCTAATGAGTTGGCTCTTTGCATCAGGTGGCCAAAGTATTGGAGCTTCAGCATCAGTCCTTCCAATGAATATTGAGGGTTGGTTTCCTTTAGGATGCACTGGTTGGACCTCCTTGCAGTCCAGGGGACTCTCAGGAGTCTTCTCCAGCACCACAGTTTGAAAGCACCAGTTCTTTGGCTCTCAGCCTTCTTTATAGTCCGACTCTCTCATCGATACATGACTACTGGAAAACCATAGCTTTGACTGTATGGACCTTTGTTGGCAAAGTAATTTCTCTGCTTTTTCATACGCTATCTAGGTTGGTCACAATCCTTACTCTGTCAAAACTGCCTTCTCAGCCAGGTTACCAGCCATCTCAGCCTCCTTACGTTATAATAGCACCTTATTTAAATGGTCTTAACTGGGTTGAAGACTCATCTTCGTCAGGATGGCTGACTCTGAAGCTGTTTCTAGAAGTTAAGTTTATCCCCCGGGGAAGACACGCTTGCCAACCACTCAGGGTGTCGGGTATAATGGGACGTGTGGGCCTCAGTGGCACTCCTCCTGTAGAGAACGTGGGACTCCAGGTGTGGACTGATGACCGACTGTTGAATAGTGCTGTGGGCCCCACGGCGGCTGTGCCGGCACACCACACTTCTCAGTGTTACAGCCGAAGAGCTGGCCACGTCCTTTCCCTGGTGGCTCAGACAGTAGAGAGGGTCCTCAGTGCGTGAGACCTGGGTTCAGTCCCTGGAAAGTGGCAACTCCAGTGTCCTTGCCTGGAAAAGCCCATGGATGGAGGAGCCTAGCAGGCTACAGTGCACAGGGTTGCACAGAGTCAGGCACGACTGAGCGGCTTCACTTGCATTTATTATTTATGCCTGTAGAATAAGAATCAGGAGAGGAGCTTGGTAAATCTTGCTCTCCGTTAAGAGAAGTGAAAGAGCAGAAATTCCTGGTCGGTTTTTATGCAGTAGAAATACATATACATGTTCTTAATGTTTTTCCCCTCATAGTCGCTTCGGTTGCTTGTCCCTTTTCCTGTTGCATCTGACATTTCTTGAAGCCTTTTGGGAATCCTTTTTCGGAGCCTCCATTTTCATAGAAGTTAGGAGGTTCTGGGTTTTACTTCTGACGGTGATTGCTAGATGCTAGGAAATCAGTGGCTCAAAGAGCGTTTTCTCCCCAAATGCTGCAGATTGTTTGGGGGCTGTGTTTATTTTAGGGGGGCGGTTTGTGAACTTAGATCCCCTTTTACACACCCACACCCTTGAAAGTACAGGGTATAAGTCAGAGCCTGTCATCTTTAAATGCTTTTCTAATATGCTCTGAAAGTGAATGTTCACGTCTAAGTGCGTCTTGGTTTCTGCCAAGAATGAACAAGTGTAGAGCCAGTGAGGAGTTGGCAGAACACAGCGCGGCTCCACGGAGGCCGACTGACGGCGGCTGCTGCTGCTGGATTGCGGTTCCGATCGAGCAGCGTGGAGGCCTCGTCCAAAGCAAGGCTGGGAAGAAGCCCACATTTACATATCATACTTGCAAGTGTTGGGACCAATTTTGGGGAGGCATATATGTATGAAATACCGTGCTGATCTCAGGCTTTGAAGAGTGACAGTAAGGGGAAATGGGGAAGTATGTGTGTGTACATATGTCTGTATAAAGATAATTGCTTCCAAAGAAGGGTTTTATTTTTGTTGTTGGCCATGTTTTGTATGGGATCTTAGTTCCGCAGCCAGGGATCAAACCTGAGGACCCTGCAGTGGAAGTGTGGAGTCTTAACCTCTGGACCTCCGCGGAAGTCCCCAGTCTTAATACCACGGCTTAGCCCTGTGATCGCCTATGTGCTGTTTGCATTTGAGGAGTTATCACAGGATGGTCTGACATGCTGTAGTTAAAGCAGTGACGTGGGGTGGGGTGGGGTGGGGTGAACCACTGCGGGGGTACACCTGGCTTACCTGGCACACCTGACTGGGGGAACCTGAAGGTACACCTGGATTCCTTGTCACACCTGTGGTTCTCATGGACTAGGGTCTTTTAGCTAAGAAAGCAAACTCTAGGCGAGGAAGTGAACTGAGGAGCTCTGCGGGAACTGAGCAAGGCTTCCAGGGCTTCCGAGACTGCCCGCATGTGTCGTGCTTTCTCACGTATCATTAGTGTCCCAGCAGAGCTGTTTGAGCAGTGGAAGCTAGAGAGGAGATGTCCTGCAGCGTCTGGCAGATGGGAGGCGAGGCGAGGCGAGGCGAGGCGACTTGGGAAGCTGGCACTTCTCAGCCTGCCTGGAATGCGAGCATCCCGGATGGCAGCTGGTGGAGGCAGCAGGGGATGCAGGTGGACTGTGTGAGGGTCGGGAGCTGAGCCCAGGGGTGGGATTTCCTGGAGGCAAAAATGGGGCTACACCGTTTGGCAGCAGGGCTGCAGAATTTTTAAACACAAAGGACAGAAGCATCTCACTGTTCTCAATCCCAATTTGTTTCTCGTCTCAGCGGAGAGGAAAATGTCCTAACTCACTCAGTCATGTCCGACTCTTTGAGACCCAATGGACTGTAGCCCGCCAGGCTCCTCTGTCCATGGGATTCTCCAGGCGAGAATACTCAAGTGGGTTGCCATTTCCTCCTCCAGGGGATCTTCCCCAGCCAGGGATCGAACCCACAGGTCTCCTGCATTGACTGGTGGGTTCCTTACCGCTGGTGCCACCTGGTAAGAGGAGAAATGGTTACTTGCAAAGTGAGGGAGCTCGGTGAGGCAAGAGTGAATATGATCCTCGGGCCATTCAGACCCACGTGAGCAGATTCTCTAAATGTTCTTGGGTTGGGTGTTACCTCTTGCCTCAAACTTGCTCTGCAGAAGACTGATAGACCTACCAAGGGAAGATGTCAACATTCTCCACCTACTGTTTCTCTTCTCTTTTCCCATTACTCATGCAACAAAGGGAGGAGCTTGAGGGACGTCCCTGCGGTGTGTGGCCGTGGCCCAGGCTCGGCGCTCGAGTGATGTGGCTGCACGCTGACAGTGGGGACGGGATGGGGCCGCGGCAGCTCTGGCTCCTTCAGTTTTCCTTTGGAAAAGGATGCATTCCCCTGGCTTCTTGTTTCATGCTCCTCTCTAGCGTGGCTTCTTAGAAAAGATGACTGTCTCTTTATGCCCTTCCTCAGCAAGTATTAGCAGTGGAGGAAGCACTCTTGTGAAAGCCTTTATTTCCACAGCTTTTCAAGTAGCTGAGTACCAGCGATGTTAAGGTTGAAAATGAGGCCATCTCACCGGGAACCAACTTTCAGATGTTGGAGTCAATATAGATTTTTAATAACGTGGGAGACTTATTACTAAAAGTACTCCATATTTGAATCATTCCTCTCTCTTGTTAGCTCAGTTTTAGGAAGCAGTCCTAGGGATTCCCAAGGAAGAAAGTTTGGCTGGATCTGAGGGCCGTGATTGTGAATTTTCTGGATCTTTCTTGGGCATGCTCTTGGAGGAATACCAGTCTCTCAGAATACGACTATGAAGTGTTAACTCTGTATGCTGACTGACACAGGGATCCTGAGTTGAAAATGGTGGTTACCACCGCCCTAAAATTACACAGGAACCCAGAAAAGTGAAAAAGTGAAAGTGTTAGTCGCTTAGTTGTGTCTGACTCTTCTGTGACCCCATGAACTGTAGCCCACCAGGAGAAGGAAATGGCAACCCACTCCAATGTTCTTGCCTGGAGAATCCCAGGGATGGGGGAGCCTGGTGGGCTGCCGTCTATGGGGTCGCACAGAGTCGGACACGACTGAAGTGACTTAGCAGCAGTAGCAGCAGGCTCCTCAGTCCATGGAATTCTCCAAGTAAGAATACTGGAGCGGGTTACCACTCCCTTCTACATGGATCTTCCCAACCCCGGATCGAGCCCAGGTCTCCCGCACTGCAGACAGCTTCTTTACCATCTGAGTCACCAGGGAAGGGCCTTGGAATCCCACAACTGTAGAGTAAGGACCTCTGAAAGTCTCCTCTGTTAAAGCAGCGAGAACACTGGCAAGACACATCAATGTCAACTTTTCCAAAACTTTGGAAATTAAAGACTTGGAACAAAAAGAGTAACATTTGTTCAAGAACAGCTGCTTGAGTGCAGCAGGAGCACTGGGCTTCCCGTGGTGTTTCAACTTGTGTGGATCCCGTCCTCCTCGCCCCAGCTCCATGGTGGCCGTGCAAGCCAGTGGCCTTGCAGCTCTGGCGGCAGTGAAAACCAGCAGTCTTGTAGCCACTGGGTGGGCGAGCACAAAGCTGGAGCTCCTCCAGAGGCCCGCTTCTTTCCAAGAAAGTGTCACCCGTCTGACAGCCCGTGTGAACGCTCCATTCTTAGGGCTTGTCTTTATTTGATCTGACTTGGAACACACTTTGTGTAAGGGCCCCACTCCACTGCACATTGGTGGAGAATGGTCAGTTGCGATTGTTTCATCACGGGTGCCTGAGGTGTTGTTGCTATTTAGGGCCAACAATTAACTGATCAAAAAGTGCTGAAAGAAAAACCTGGGGATGGAATGTCCAGCGGGAGCCTTATAGAGTTCCAGCATATTTCTGGGCATCTACAAGGCTCTGCACATGCCCAGCCAGTACTGGCCTTAAGTTTCCACCTATGACCGGCCTTGAGGTTCTGCACAGCAGAAAGTGAAGACTAAGGCAGGGTTATGGGCCTCCCTGGTGGCTCATATGGTGAGGAATCTGCCTGCAGTGCCGGAGACCTGGTTGCATCCCTGGGTTGGGCAGATCCCCTGGAGAAGGGAAGGGCAACCCACTCCAGTCTTCTTGCCTGGAGAATTCCGTGGACAGAGAAGCCTGGAGGGCTACAGTCCATGGGGTCGCAAAGAGTCGGGCATGACTGAGGGACTCACCAACACAGGTGGAGTTGTGAACTGGCTGGCGGAACACGGAAACTGCCCCAGCACACTCACAGAAGCCCTTGGTAAGGGCTGTGAGATTCATTAGCTCAAAGCATTTAAGGAAATCTCTGTTCAACTAGTACTTAACCACTAAGTCACTAATCAGAGATTTCAGTGGCCACATATGCACCAAAAATACAGACTTGATAAGGCTCAGTCCAAGAAATCACTACACAGCAACAGCAAACAACCCTGGGGTTCATAACAGTAAATCTGGATTCTGCTTCCACGCACTGACACAATATATTACTTTAAATGTCTCGTTTTCAACAGCAAATTGCAAGATACCCAAAGAAGCAGGAAAACACGGCTCAAACGCAGGAAAAAAGCTGTCAACAGAAACTCTCCTTAAGGAAGCTTGGGTATTGGATATACTACACAAAACTTTAAATCTGCTTTGATAGTTATATAGGAAACCACATCTAGAGAGTTAAAGGGAAATATGGAATGCTGTATCACCAAATAGAAAATGTGAATAAAGAAGTAAAGATTATTAAAAAAAAATAAAGATTGTTTTTAAAAAGTTCTGGAGTTGAAAAGTAGAGGAACTAGAAAGGAAATGTTGACAACATTATGATAGGTGAAAGAAGCCAGACACAAAAAGCCACACTTTTATTTAAAGTGTTTAAAACAGGCAAATCCACAGATAGAAGGTAGCCTAGTATTTGCTGTAGGCTGGTGGCGGCGAGGAATAGGGTGTGCTATAATGGGTATGAAGTTTCTTTTGGGGTGATAAAAGATTTCTGGCATTATCTAATGGTGGTAGATGCACAGCTTTGTGAATATATTAAAAATCAGTGAATTGTGTATTTGGAAAGGGCAGATTTTATGATATAGGAATTAAACCTCAATGTTGTTCAGTCACTAAGTCATGTCTGACTCTTGTGACCCCATGGAGTGCAGCATGCCAGGCCTCCCCCGTTCCCACAATCTCTCGGAGTTTACTCAGACTCACGTCGATTGAGTTGGTGATGGCATCCAACCATCTCATCCCCTGTCACCCCCTTCTCCTCCTGCCCTCCATCTTTCCCAGCATCAGGGTCTTTTCCAATAAGTTGGCTCTTTGCGTCAGGTGGCCAGAGTATTGGAGTTTCAGCTTCAGTATCAGTCCTTCGAATGAATATTCAGGACTGATTTCCTTAAGGATTGACTGGTTTGATCTCCTTGCTGTCCAAGGGACTCCCAAGAATCTCCAACACCACAGTTCGAAGGCATCAATTCTTCTGCACTCAGCCTTCTTTACGGTCCAACTCTCGCATCTGTACATGACTACTTGAAAAACTCTGTCTTTGACTATATGGACCTTTGTCGGCAAAGTGATGTCTTTTTAATATGCTGTCCAGGTTTGTCATAGCTTTCCTTCCAAAGAGCAAACATTTTTAAATTTCATGGCTGCAGTCACCGTGCTCAGTGATTTTGGAGATGAAGGAAGGAAAATCTGTCACTGCTTCTACTTTTCCCCCTCCTATTTGCCATGAAGTGATGGGACCAGATGCCATATCATTTTTTGAATGTTGAGCTTTAAGCCAACTTTTTTACTCTCCTCTTTCACCCTCATCAACAGGCTCTTTAGTTTCTCATCACTTTCGGCCATTAGAGTGGTATGATCTGCACATCTGAGGCTGTTGATATTTCTCCCAGCAGTCTTGATTCCAGCTTGTGATTCATCCAGCCCAGCATTTCATATGATGTGGGAGAAATATCAATCACCTGAGATATGCAGATGACACCACCCTTATGGCAGAAAGTGAAGAGGAACTAAAAAGCCTCTTGATGAAAGTGAAAGAGGAGTGTGAAAAAGTTAGCTTAAAGCTCAACATTCAGAAAACGAAGATCATGGCATCTGGTCCCATCACTTCATGGGAAATAGATGGGAAACAGTGGAAACAGTGTCAGACTTTATTTTTGGGGGCTCCAAAATCACTGCAGATGGTGACTGCAGCCATGAAATTAAAAGACGCTTACTCCTTGGAAGAAAAATTATGACCAACCTAGATAGCATATTCAAAAGCAGAGACATTCCTTTGCCAACAAAGGTCCGTCTAGTCAAGGCTATTGTTTTTCCTGTGGTCATGTATGGATGTGAGAGTTGGACTGTGAAGAAGGCTGAGTGCCAAAGAATTGATGCTTTTGAACTGTGGTGTTGGAGAAGACTCTTGAGAGTCCCTTGGACTGCAAGGAGATCCAACCAGTCCATTCTGAAGGAGATCAACCCTGGGATTTCTTTGGAGGGAATGATGCTAAAGCTGAAGCTCCAGTACTTTGGCCACCTCATGTGAAGAGTTGACTCATTGGAAAAGACTCTGATGCTGGGAGGGATTGGGGGCAGGAGGAGAAGGGGACGACAGAGGATGAGGTGGCTGGATGGCATCACGGACTTGATGGACGTGAGTCTGAGTGAACTCCAGGAGTTGGTGATGGACAGGGAAGCCTGGCGTGCTGCGATTCATGGGATTGCAAAGAGTCGGACACGACTGAGCAACTGAACTTTGTTAAAAATAATATCTAGGTAGAGGCACGTCCAGGTGTATCTAGGGTGTTGAGAAGATTGTGTCATAGGCTTCAGCATCTGGCCTGTGCAGACCTTGGGCATTTTGTGCCTTGGGTTGCATTCTTCACTCTGCATCTGATTTTGCCTCTCCGCCCTGCTGCCCCTGGCAGGGTCGGCTTCCGTGGCGCTGGATTGAGGGAGCAGCGTAGCAGCGCCGCTCCATCCTGAGAGGGTGGTGCAGGCTGTTCTGATTCTTGCAGGAGCTTCGGCTTTCTTTGCTGTTGGATGTGTCGGTGTTTCTCCCCATTCTTGCTACTTGCACCTCGTCATTTTCCTCTCACCTTCCTAAGACGGTGCTAAGAAAAAACTAGCACAGTGAAGAGAAATGCCCTGGAGATGCTCCTGACCAGCTTGAGGCTATAAAAAGCATCCTCCTGAAGGGTGGTATGCAGTCCCAAAGTTGAACCAGTTGCTTACAAAGTAAGCAAGAATAAAGCTGAAGTCTTGTCTTCTGCTGGTTGACTCGAGGGAAGAAATGGCGCTGCATATTGAGACAAGGAGGCAAAGCCCGAATGATGGACACACAGAAGAGAGGACGCTAAGGCTTCAGCCAGCGTTGGCTGATGTTGCTGCGGATGATTGGCTCAGAGTGAGACGGTGCTGGGAACTATGGAAGAGATGGGACAGCGGGTGGAAGGACGTCTCCAGAGCTGAAGAGTCGAACGGAGAAGCAGTTGTGTGGACAAAATAAGAACAACGATAACAAAACCTGTGCATATCTCAGATACTTTCTCTGTAATGGATTCATCTCCCCTATCTTCTGAGGAGGAAGGTGTATATTTGCACAGATCCAATTGATAAAAAGTATTTGGACCAGAGAATATCATAGTCACAAGGATTTCCTGTACTAGAGAGCAAAATGGAAGTAAAAAACAAGAGACTCCAGGAGACAGTTTTAAGACTTTTTTTTTTTGGTCTGAGGTTGGAGATTACGGATTTCATTACAGATTTTCCTCTGCTCTGGCCGCACAAAGTAATCATTAGGCTGGCACAAAGTGCCGTGGAAAATAACCATTGCTGACATCAAGAGAAATGATCATGCCGTTTGGTAAACATAGGAAACTGGATTGCTAAGGAGCCTTTCCCTTGATGCCTTGGGCTGTGGCTCAGTGGAAAAGCTACCTGTCAGCTTTTTTGTGGTCAGGACTTTTTGATAAATTGAGAAGCCCACAAATATGTGAGCCTGGAGGTAACTGTATTTTGGGTCAGAGCCAGACTGGCATGGCGCTAGTAAGCCCAGTTTTGTGGGAGGCAGAGCTGGCGGCTAGTGTCGCATGAAGAGCAAAGTCTTTACTTCTGTTGTTGTTTTTTTTAAACTTTTATTCTTAATATTTAACAGGACAGTCTCCTTTCTGAAATTGGGCACATTCATATGGGCTTCCCTGGTGGCTCAGCTGGTAAAGAATCCGCCTGCAATGTGGGAGACCTGGGCTCGATCCCTGGGTTGGGAAGATGCCCTGGAGAAGGGAAAGGCTGCCCACTCCAGTATTCTGGCCTGGAGAATTGCATGGGGTGTATAGTCCATGGGGTTGCAAAAGAGTTGGACAGGACTGAGCAACTTGGCAACTACTATGAATTAAAGACCTATCGAGAACTGTGCCTCAGGGTTGGGGATTAACACAGGAAAGTAAAATGGACAAAATTAGGCCAAGTGGTCAGTTTTGTTTTATTTTGCTGGAATAACAAGATACAAAGCAAGAAGTAGCGGGCCGCAGAGGGAGGAAAGGGCTGGCGGACTGTTCTTGATCCTCTTTGAGGTTTGGCTCCATTTTCTTGAGCTCCTTCCGTAACTTTCAGCTCACTCCATAATAGGTAAAGTGAGACATCACGATAAAGCCGGTGTCCTTCCACCAAGAGAAGAGTTGGACTCCCTCTTATTTCAGTGGTTTTCAAATCCTGATCCTAAGAAGTGTTCCAGTCCCCACCACCACCCCCACCCCAACATTTTATTAAAAAAATTTCAAGCCTGTTGTTGTTCTTCAGTTCCTGAGTCATGTCCAACTCTTTGAGACCCCATGGACTGCAGCCTGCCAGGCCTCCCTGTCCATCACCAACTCCCGGAGTTTACTCAGGCTCACGTCCATCGAGTCAGTGATGCCATCCAGCCGTCTCATCCTCTGTCATCCTTCTCCTCCTGCCTTCAGTCTTTCCCAGCATCAGGGTCAAGCCTATAGAGAAGCTGAAAGGACATCCAGTAAATGCATCTACTCACCTCCTGGAGTCTGTAATTACTGTTTTGCTGTATTTGCTTTATCTTGTTTCCTCTTCCCATCTTATTGTTAGTTTTCAAAGTACACAACAGACATGAGTACAATTCAATATTTGCTTATGAATCACTTGCAGGAATTATTTTCAAGGTTGAATTCCCAAGCGCCATCATGGAGCTTCTGAAGTAGAAGGGCGGGGGCCGGGCCCAGGAGCCTGGGCATTTTTTTGGCTGTACTGCCGAGCGGCATGTGGGATCTTAATTCCCTAACTAGGGATTGAACCTGCACTCCTTGCGCTGGACACATGGAGCCCTAACCACTGGACCCCATGGACGTTCCCCTCTGCTTTGAACCGACCCCTCCCCCCTTGACAGGGCTGTTCTTCACAAGATCTAATTTGACTCCATAGAGAATGGCTTTCCTGGCTCCTACTACTAATAAAATATTTCTAGTATTGCTCTGGCTAATTATTTACATTTTACTGATCTTCGGGAAAACAAGATGTAAAAACAGAGGGCTTAAACAAAGGAAGGGAGAGAGCTCTTCTGGATGTGAGAATGGCAGGATCAGCTGGGAGACACGGCTGGCGCTGGTCCTGCCGAAGAGGATGAAGATGAAGGTGAGAAGGGAGCGTAGGTCAGCCCATTCCTTGTTGGGCTGTTTTCAGCCGTCTGAGACAATATGGTGGGAATAAAAATTGACACTGGCTTGGGGAAAACTGGACTTTGTCTCTGGAAGGGTCCATTCACTTCACCACTTCACATCTGCGGTTGCGCAAAGATAATACCTTACGATGGGTGGTGGATTAAATGAGACCGTGGATGGAAGAGTGTTGATAAAGCCTCCTGTCCCAGATGGTAGGAGCGCTCTGGGGCTGAGTGTGGTGAAGTGCTAAGACTCCTATACCTGTGAGGTGTATGTCAGACATAACCCAGGGCAAATACCTGCTGGTAATACTGCGAGGAATGCTGATGGATTCGTCACCGTGGGAATCTTGACGCAGCTCTGGGGTTTAATTACGACATTGGGCAAGGTACGGAACGTCTCCCATCTTAATTTCGTTTTTTTTTTAAAATCCATTTTATTTTTTGGCTGTGCCATGTGGCATGTGGGCACTTAGTTCCCGACCGCGGGTGGGACCCAGGCCCTGCAGTGGAAGCGTGGAGCCTTATCCACTGGACTGCCAGGCAAGTCCCTTACTCTCCTTCATTTCTTCATATCTGAAGTGGAGATAACTTGACTGATCTTAAAGATCCATTCCTTGTTAGCATTTTCTGCTGTTGAATTCTGGAAGAAAGGCTTCTGGGAATGGGATGACAGTAATGAATTGGAAGCATGCTGATGGGTGGGAGTGAGCATACGCTTTCTCATTTACTTAACTCGGAACAGTCACTGCGTTCCAGGTCCCGTCCTCAGGACGGTAATAATACTCATTTTTTAATTTTCGAAACAGCCTATAAAGGTATAAATAGGCACTATTAATACTGTTATCTCCATGATGTAGAATAGGAAACTAAGGCTCAGAGAAGTTTGTGATTTACCCCTAATCACAGCAGGGAGACCTTGATGGCATGCAGGCAGTCTGCCTCTTGGGATCTTTACCACCTGGCCAGCTCCCCTGAGGGCTTTAGAAGGCTGCAGGGGAGTCCTGGGGGGGGGGCCCTGGAGTAAGGGGGCACTTGTGAGCTTCAGGGATGAGAGTTGAGGGGTATGTGTGTGTGTGTATGTGTAGAATTGAGAAGTTGCTTTGCTATGGGTTGGGTTATCGAAGTTATTTTTCTGTTTTAAACTGATAGGCTTCCCTGGTGGCTCAGTGGTAAGGAGTCTACCTTCAATGTAGGAGCCACAGGAAACACAGGTTTGATCCCTGGGTTGGAAAGATCCCCTGGAGGAGGGCATGGCAACCCACGCCAGTATTTTGCCTGGAGAATCCCATGGACAGAGGCGCTTGGAGGGCTACAGTCCATGGGGTTGCAAAGAGCTGGGCACGACTGAAGTGACTTAGCATGCAGGCACGCAGGGCGTGCAAGTATTTTAATACCGAGAGGATGGGTCGGTGGAGGGGAAGCAGGGGCAGTGTGGTGGTCCCCGGGGAAGGGGCAGGGCTGGGATCCAGTGCTCATGGAGGATTCCCTTTAGAGGAGGAGCACCCCCCGGACACCTGGCTCCAGCAGGTGCACGGCTATCTCAAAGCAATCGTAGTTGACTCAAGTTTCAGCATTCTGGTAAAAGCTTCTGGTTTGACCTCATAACCCTTGAGGTTTTTGGTTCTCACGACTTTGGAGACACTGAAACGGATACGGATAGTCAAGTAGGATTATTTCTGCCAGCTCGCCATATTGCCTTAGAGACCTTTCTGGTCTGGAGAGGTGAGAAGCCATATACTCATTAGTTTGAGCCACCTCATGGGTGACTCGTGGAAGAAATAGCTCTTGTCAGGAAAACATCTGTTGCTGTAGATCACAGAGCCAGGCAGGGGGATGTTCCTTATTCCTGTACCTGCTGCTTGCTTGCAAAGTATCCCCACGCGTTAGTGGGAGAAGCCACACTTGGATGCTATAAATACGGAACTTCCTTCACCTGTGTTGGACTTCTGGCCCAGTAAACCTGTTGTAAGTTATATATATTGTAAATCGAAAATGCATTTAATATACCTCCCGGACAGCATAGCGTAACCCCATCTACCTTAAACATGCTCGGGACACCTCTGTTGGCCTGCATGTGGGCAGGATCTCCTCTTTTATGATGAAGTGTTCCCTGTCTCACGTGACTTGGTGAAGACAGTACTGAAAGTGAAGAGCAGAGTGGTAGTCTGGATACAAGTAGGTTGAAAGGGTTTGAAAGGGTATCAGCTGTTCGTCTTCGTGATGGGGGCCGCTGGCTGGGCACATCATGGGAAGAGCGTTCTGCACGTCACTGGGCCAGGGAGAGGTCGAAATTCAGAATCAAGGCTCTGTTCCTCCTGGGTACCAATGGCTTTGGCACTGTTGTGGAGCCTGAAATTGTAAGCTGAATCATTGCACGTCGAGGGGCTCTCTGTAGAGAGGGTTTCTGTTTGTTTATTTAATACATATTTTTAAACCTGTGACTTTAAATTTTTTCCTGCCTTTTCCCCTTATTTTCTGACCTCATCGTGTGGCATGTGGGATCTGAGTTCCCTGACCCGGGATCGAACCCTTGCCCACTGGCATTGAAAGTGTAGAGTTTTAACCACCGCACCACCTTGGAAGTCCCTCTGTTGTTTAACAATCAAGTATAAGCAAGAAAGAAAAAGAGAAAAACTAAAGTCATTTACTAGCTGACCAGGGAGTCTGGGCCCTGGGGGGCTGCCCCCCGCTGCCTGGCTCTTGTGAGATGAGACCGAAAGTTCCCCGGGTATCTGGAGGGACCTGTCGGTGGAGGCCAAGGACAACTGTTCTTTTCTCTGCCCTTGCCTGACCTCAGCCAGGAAGGGAGAGCAGCAGTTCCCTGGAGCATTCTCTCAAGCTTCTTAGGATGAAAAAGCTGCTTCGGGGCTGGGGAGAGGCAGGGGCGGGCAGGGAGCGGCCCTGGTCTGAGAGACTCGTGCAGCCAGATGCCTCAGCATCAGGACTCCAGGAATGAAAGCGGCCCTGGCCTTTCAGCTCCCCTGTGATCCATAGAATCACCAGGGTGTTGTCCTCTGCTGCCATCCGTGAATATAAAGCTTGTGGTGTTTCAGCTACAGCGCAAGTAAAATCCATGGATGTGGACTCGCTTTGGAAACTCATCTGTGTTTGGGGATATGGATCCCAGATTTCAAATAACTAACTTCCAGATGAAATTTTAAAAGTCAGCCCGTATTTTAAAGCAAGAGACTTATGATTTGTGCAGAAGGACATCTGAAAACATGCAGAATGACCTGAGTCAAAACACAGAACTAAGCCATCGTATCTTCCTCTTGCCCTGAGGTGAACTACACGCTTTGTTTATTTTCCTGTTCCCACTGTTACTTCTGAACCTCAGAGTACCTGCCTTAATTATTAATATTGGAGAAGTAATTAAGAGTTGGCCGACTCTTCTGAACTTCCTGCTTTTCCCAGGCAATTTCTCGCTAGCAAATGTGTTTTGTACATAATTGAAATTGCCCATTTCCCCAAGGATACCTTTCTTAGACCTGGCAGTAACTACCTAATCTACAAAGCTCTGCCTGTATTTGACAGGCTATTTATATTTGAGCGTGAAATAATGTGTGTCTTTCACTGGAGAAAGGAATGGTTCAGAAAGGGATTGCAGCCCAGGACTAAACACGCAACACAAAGCCTCAGCTGTTTGTTTATCCGGACTTTGAAAAATGGCTTTCGCTTTCTCCTGGACATGTACTGTGTTCCTAATTTGTTGAGTTCCTTATCTGGGTGTCATACATGATTTTATTCGCTCTTTTTCCTCTACATTCGGCTTTTCTTTCTGGCCGCGTTTGCTCTGTTACTTGGTGACATGTTGGGGGCAGAAGACTTTCCCAAGGGTGGGAGTGCAAATCGATCTTTAAATTTTGCAGTTTTACACTTAGTGAGGTATCAGGTGCTGTTTTCATGGAGAGGGAGTTTGGAACCTGGATTTTTTACCTGTTTCTAAGAGCACCTAACATCAGAGCAGCAATAGTCACAGCTACGTGTCACAGAAGAGTAAGTGTTATGATTTTTCAAGATAAAGAATAAGCCCATAATGCATTTATTAAGTGTTTAGATTAAAGTCACGTATGAATGTGACAGTTGGACTATAAAGAAAGCTGAGCTCCGAAGAATAGATGCTTTTGAACTGTGGTGTTGGAGAAGACTCTTGAGAGTCCCTTGGATTGCAAGGAGATCCAACTAGTCCATCCTAAAGGAAATCAGTCCTGAATATTCACTGGAAGGACTGATGCTGAAGCTGAAACTCCAATACTTTGGCCACCTGATGTGAAGTGTGTGGATCACAATAAACTGTGGAAAATTCTGAAAAGATGGGAATACTAGACCACCTGACCTGCCTCTTGAGAAACCTGTATGCAGGTCAGGAAGCTACAGTTAGAACTGGACATGGAACAACAGACTGGTTTCAAATAGGAAAGGAGTACGTCAAGGCTGTATATTGTCACCCTGCTTATTTAACTTCTATGCAGAGTACATCATGAGAAACGCTGGACTGGAAGAAACACAAGCTGGAATCAAGATTGCCGGGAGAAATATCAATCACCTCAGATATGCAGATGACACCACCCTTATGGCAGAAAGTGAAGAGGAGCTAAAAGCCTCTTGATGAAAGTGAAAGTGGAGAGTGAAAAAGTTGGCTTAAAGCTCAACATTCAGAAAACGAAGATCATGGCATCCGGTCCCATCACTTCATGGGAAATAGATGGGGAAACAGTGGAAACAGTGTCAGACTTTCTATTTTTGGGCTCCAAAATCACTGCAGATGGTGATTGCAGCCATGAAATTAAAAGACACTTACTCCTTGGAAGAAAAGTTATGACCAACCTAGATAGCATATTCAAAAGCAGAGACATTACTTTGCCAACAAAGGTCCGTCTAGTCAAGGCTATGGTTTTTCCTGTGGTCATGTATGGATGTGAGAGTTGGACTGTGAAGAAGGCTGAGCGCCGAAGAATCGATGCTTTTGAACTGTGGTGTTGGAGAAGACTCTTGAGAGTCCCTTGGACAGCAAGGAGATCCAACCAGTCCATTCTGAAGGAGATCAGCCCTGGGATTTCTTTGGAAGGAATGATGCTGAAGCTGAAACTCCAATACTTTGGCCACCTCATGTGAAGAGTTGACTCATTGGAAAAGACTCTGATACTGGGAGGGATTGAGGGCAGGAGGAGAAGGAGACGACAGAGGATGAGATGGCTGGATGGCATCACCGACTCAATGGACATGAGTTTGAGTAAACTTTTGGAGTTGGTGATGGATAGGGAGCCTGGCGTGCTGCAGTCCATGAGGTCGCAAAGAGTTGGACATGACTGAGCGACTGAACTGAATAAGTGTCTATTAAGAATATGTAATAATTACTTAATAGTAATTTATGCAAAAGCATATATGTTAGTTGCTCAGTCGTGTCTGATTCTTGCCACCCCAGGTAACTCTGTCCATGGAATTTTCCAGGCAAGAACGCTAGAGTGGGTTGCCATTCCTTTTTCCAGGGGATCTTTCTGACCCAGGGAGCGAACTCTTTCTCCTGCATTGCAAGCAGATTGTTTGCCATCTGAGCCAAGTAGTTTGTGCAAAATATGTGGGAAAGGTAATGATTCAGTTTGAGATAATGCCTGCCTGCAGGGAGCATACCGTAAGCATGTTTGAGTCTTTCTACTATGAAATACAACACATGGCAAAGTGAACAAACAAAAGTATGCGGCTCTGGTGCAGTACAGTGAGCCCGCGTCCACGGCCCCAGCCCGCCGGTGCTCCTCCCCTTGACCCCTGTGCCCCTGCGCGTTCAGATTCAAGTAGAAACTCCCGTTCTTAAATGTGCTGATGTTGTTAAGGGATCTGTGTTCATAGGAAAATAAAGATCTCAAGTAACCCAACCAGAGTCAACTGATGTTATTTTTTGATGATTGTAGTAGTTTTGTAACCAATTTAATTTTATGCATTGAGATGGTACCCTTTATGCATTTTACACTGCCTTTTTACCTTATAAACATTTCCTTTAAAAAAAAGGTTTAGTAAACTTGATTATAAATTATAAAGTATTCCATTATGTGAATGTTCCCTTATCACTTATCTGTTACATATTCTTGGACTGTTTCCCTCATGTTTCCCATGTTACAAGTTGCAGTGGTAAGTGTTTTTATTCATCGTGATCTTTCCTTTGATTTACTACTGTTTTCTCTTAATAAGTCAAAGAGTGTTTGCATTTTTAGGAGGAACTTAAATTCTAACTCAAAAGTAAGTAGTGGCATACTCTGGATTAAGGTTTATAAGAGAAGAGACAGTACCTGTTCTGTCAGCTGAGGATATGAGCTCTGCCTTGGTGCCTTCATATAGTAGATGCTCAATGAATGCTTATTGATTGAATGAATGAGCATAGAAAGGCAGTGATCATAAGGGGTTCGGTTAGTCATATAAACAGGAAGTGCTATACTGGTTCATAGCAATTAAGAAAAAAAGAAAGAGAAGTCCCTCAGTCATGTCCAACTCTTTGCGACCCCATGGACTGTAGCCTGCTAGGCTCTTCTGTCCCTGGGATTCTCCAGGCAAGAGAATTGGAGTGGGTGGCCATTTCCTTCTCTGGGGGATCTTCCCGACCCAGGGATTGAACACGGTCTCTTGCACTGCAGGCAGACTCTTTACCGTCTGAGCCACCATAGTAATTAAGATAATAGGTAATGCTTGTTGTATTAACAGTTTGACACCAGGACTTCATCCTCGGTGATTTACATGGGGTCTTGGGTTTTGGAGAGGAAGGGAATCCACATCTAATGCTCACATTAGAGTTAAGACTTTAAAATTAGGTGGGTTTAAAAAATTGAAACAGCTCAAATGTCCATCTGCAGATGGATGGGTGAACAAAAACATACATCCCATCATTCAGCAAGAAAAAGGAGTAAAGTGCTGACATGCGTCACAGCACAGATGGGCCTTAAAAACACGTGCAGTGAAAGAAGCCAGTCACAAAAGGCCACGTATTAGTCTCTATATGAGGTGCCTGGAATAGGTGTGTCCACAGCAATGGAAAGTAGATTAATGGTTGTTTACGGCCAGGGGGGTGGGGGCGGAAAATGGGTATAGTTTTTTTTCTTTTTTTTTCAGGTGGTGACACTGTCCTAAAATTTGATAGTTATCTTGGTTGCATCACTTTGAATATATTAAAATGCATTGAATTTTACAATTCAGGGCATAATGGTTGTTACCAGTTTGAGATGAGGAACCCATGTGTATGGAGACACAGGCATGGGCCACAGAGCTGGCAGATCTTTCTAGAGTCAAAGGATGGACCATGGTGGGAAGGGTGCATACAAGTGTGCGCTGGGCCAGTCACAGAGGGCTGTGTGTGGTGGTCAGCGGTGTGGACTTGGTCTTCCAGGCAGTGCGGGGTCCTTCGGATCAGCTGCTGGTGATGTGGTAGAAGCGTCTTCCAGAAACTTAATCCAGGCTGCTCTGCTGGTGTGCTGCAGAGGCAAGAGGCCAGAAGGAGGGGAGTGAGTGTGCAAGATGGTGCAGCAAACGTGGGGAAAGTATAGCGGCTGGAGGCCCGAGAGGCAGAGTTCAGAACTAAAACGTCGGAGTTGACTTCAGAGTTTGGAACCTTGACACTTGTCAATGCAGTAATGTGAACTTGGGAAATTAAGTAAGTGCAAAGACAGGGCCCAGTGTCTGTAAGTTCTGAGAAATGTTGCTGATACCCTAGTGTGTTGTTTCAGTCAAAGGACAGCCTTCATAGTTTTCTTCCAAGCTGAATCTTTCCAACCAGTCTTTCCCTAGTAAGAAAGAAATCTCTTATTATACACTCATGAACTGTAGATTCTCCTAAGAGGCTCCTAAGGGAGTTTTCAGGAACCTGACTCCAGGGGTGGATGGAGACAAGTGTATTTGTTAATCATTTGCATTAGTTTATGTGGTACAGTTTAGCAGAGTTTACAGCTGGTTCCTTGGCAAGGGATGGTTAAGATTCCTACTGACTGCTTGTGATTTTGAGTTGTAACCATCCCAGCATGAGGGTAGACTCCTTGGTTTTGGAGAATTTTGCTTATAGATATTGAAGTTTGAGCTATTGGATATCATACATTCCTTAGCTTTTAATCCTTTAAAATGTTTGGGTCTAACTTTATTGAGCACCATAGAATATTCATCATCCAGACAGTCAGGAGAAGACTCTTGTCAGAGACCCTGAGTGGACAGCTCTCCAGGTAACTTAAAACTCTCTGAGGTGCAGAGTGCTCTGTAAAATAGACTACCTGCTGGGTCAGGAGGGAGAAGGTAAACTGAGATTTTAATATCTGTGTGTATCTGCAAAAAGCACTGTGAAAGGACTGACAAGTGGTGCTTTGTCTGTGGGGTGCGGGGGGAGGGAGTGGGGAGGGGTTGGTGGAGAACGGGTAACCTGGCCGATGAGGTCAGGGTGAGAGACGGATGCTTTTATATTGTATCAGCTTAAGGTATTTTTTTGAATGACATGAATGTATTATAATCCTACCTTGGTACCCACGGGAAATCAGATACCAAAATCCGTGGATGCTCAAGCCCCTTATATAAAGTGACATGATATTTGCATTTAACTTAACCACATCCTGCTATGTACTCTAAATCATCTCTAGCTTACTTATATTAGCCAGTACAATGTAAGTGCTGTGTAAATAGCTGTAAATACAATGTAAATGCTATGTAAACAGTAAGACGTTTTTGGGAATATTTTTAATCCATGGTTAGCTGACTCTGTGGATAAGGAACTGGTGGATACAGAGGGCCTGTTGTACTTATTTAGGAAACAATTTCACTTTCTAAGAAAGTTAGGGAATAATTCTTGTCCTTGGTTTTTAGCCTCCCCTCCTTGTTCTGCCATAGTATATAGGACATTGGTCACATGCCTGATATATTTTAAGTATAACCAGATTTTCTACAAATTGGCTGACTTTATTTTTTTTTATTAGAAATGAATTTTTAAATCCAAGGGAATTACTCTGTGTTTGGGGGGAAAGGTATATTACTAATTATACTAGTTTTCTACTGCTGAGTAACCTCAAAAATTTAATCAGTTATTTTAAATTAAAAATTTTAAAGAATTACTATGTCATAGTCATGAAAGCTAACCTTCATTTTAACTGTGTAAATTTCTCAGCTTCTTGCCAAAAGATTTTTATTCTGTACTCTCTGTGCATTTCAATCCAAGCTGTTGATTTTTCTTGCTAGTACACTTCTTTTAAAAATGTTGTGGATGTCCTATGAGTCTTATTGGGGGTTCACTTTATTAGACAAAAGTCACATCCTCTGATCTCTTCAAGATAAGCAGTTCTCTGCATTGGGCTTTTTCTGAGAGTGCTGAGGGGCCACAGCCTTCCTTCGTAGAAGCCTTCTTGGTCTGCGTGATTCTGAGCTGGAGTTCTGTCTTAATGCAGATTATATTGGTGGCACTTTCAATGCTCTGCCTGGACATTTCCCTAGATCAGGCTGGCAGCAATGCTGCTGACCTTTCTTTCACTACATAATAAGGATTCTTTTCATTACAACTTCTAATAGCATTTCCCTCATGGAACACCGTAAGTCCTAGTCCCCTGAAAGATGGTCGGGGTTCTACGAAGCTTTATCAGAATGCTGTAGGCTTGTCCTTTGAGTCCTTCCAACTTCTCCCCGCTGCCGGATTCCAAAACCACTTGCACAGTTTGGGTTTCTCTCACAGCGGCACACCAGTTAGCAAAATCTATGCAAGTTATATACTGCTGCAGTACAAGTGAGTCCACAGCTCAGTGGCTTCAAACAGCGAACATTGTTCTTCAGTTTCTGCAGGTCAGGCGGTCTCAGGGTGGCTCCAGTGGGTGGTGATGGCTCAGGGTGTCTCTTGAGGTTGTCATCTGTACACTGGCCTTGGCTGGAGTCATCTGAAGGCTTGAATGGGGTTGGAGGACCTGCTTCTCAGCTGTCTCACGTACGTGCCTGGTGAATTAGCGCTTGTTGCTGGGGAGCCCACTTCTTGCTGTGTGGAACACGTTCATGGCATGGCAGCCGTCTTTCCTCAGCACTTGGTTCAGAAGAGCGGCTCCAGCCGCCGTGTGTTTCACGGCCTCGTCTCCCCCAGTCACTTCCGTGACGTCCTCTCAGTTGTATGTCCTCACTGTTATTGTGGAGGTGACCACACAGGAGTGTGGATTCAGGAGGCAAATTCACCTCCCCATCAGCATCGCCCCATGCTGGGGGTCACCAGGGAGGCTGGCCATCACAGGTTCTCTGGAATTCAGCGAGATAGCTCAGTTGATTATGGTTTGCCAATGAGAATGGTTTGCTTTAAAGACAGGCCTTCTAATTCCTATTAATTAGATTGGCTTTTATTTTTTTTTTAACCACCATTTGGCCCTTCTATGCAAAGCTCTTCCTAGAATGGACCTTACCCGGCTGAAGATTAATGTTACTTATATGCCCTCTGCTATATTAATAGAAGCCACAAGAAAGAACCATGAGGACTTCATTACTGCATTTTTGCATAAATACAGCTGTGTGTGTTTATTACTCAATATCCATCTTATAACTTCTTAAATGTTTTCCTCCAGAAATCAGTGTAAGCAGAAACTTGGTTTCTGTTGGTTCCTTGGCCAGGGAGAATCTGAAATTGAAATTTGTTGAAGTATAGCAGTTAGGTTGATCCTGGCTTGTTACTACTCTTGTTACTTGATACTTTGCTATCAGTTCAGTTGCTCAGTCGTGTCCGACTCTTTGTGACCCCATGAATCGCAGCACGCCAGGCCTCCCTGTCCATCACCATCTCCCGGAGTTCACTCAGACTCATATCCATTGAGTCAGTGATGCCATCCAGCCATCTCATCCTCTGTCGTCCCCTTCTCCTCCTGCCCCCAATTCCTCCCAGCATCAGAGTCTTTTCCAATGAGTCAACTCTTCACATGAGGTGGCCAAAGTATTGGAGTTTCAGCTTTAGCATCATTCCCTCCAAAGAAATCCCAGGGTTGATCTCCTTCAGAATGGTCTGGTTGGATCTCCTTGCAGTCCAAGGGACTCTCAAGAGTCTTCTCCAACACCACAGTTCAAAAGCATCAATTCTTTGGCATTCAGCCTTCTTCACAGTCCAACTCTCACATCCATACATGACCACAGGAAAAACCATGACTAGATGGACTAGAAAAACTTGACTAGATGGACCTTAGTCAGCAAAGTAATGTCTCTGCTTTTGAATATACTATCTAGGTTGGTCATAACTTTTCTTCCAAGGAGTAAGCGTCTTTTAATTTCATGGCTGCAATCACCATCTGTAGTGATTTTGGAGCCCCCAAAAATAAAGTCTGACACTGTTTCTACTGTTTCCCCATCAATTTCCCATGAAGTGATGGGACCAGATGCCATGATCTTCGTTTTCTGAATGTTGAGCTTTAAGCCAACTTTTTCACTCTCCACTTTCACTTTCATCAAGAGGCTTTTAGCTCCTCTTCACTTTCTGTCATAAGGGTGCTGTCATCTGCATATCTGAGGTGATTGATATTTCTCCCGGCAATCTTGATTCCAGCTTGTGTTTCTTCCAGTCCAGCGTTTCTCATGATGTACTCTGCATAGAAGTTAAATAAGCAGGGTGACAATATACAGCCTTGACGTACTCCTTTTCCTATTTGAAACCAGTCTGTTGTTCCATGTCCAGTTCTAACTGTTGCTTCCTGACCTGCATACAGATTTCTCAAGAGGCAGGTCAGGTGGTCTGGTATTCCCATCTCTTTCAGAATTTTCCACAGTTTATTGTGATCCACACAGTCAAAGGCTTTGGCATAGTCAATAAAGCAGAAATAGATGTTTTTCTGGAATTCTCTTGCTTTTCCATGATCCAGCGGACGTTGGCAATTTGATCTTTGGTTCCTCTGCCTTTTCTAAAACCAGCTTGTACATCAGGAAGTTCACGGTTCACGTACTGCTGAAGCCTGGCTTGGAGAATTTTGAGCATTACTTTACTAGCATGTGAGATGTTCCAATTTGTGAGATAAAAGTCAGATCTTCTTGAATCCAACAAATGTTTATTGCACTCCTTATTTGCTGGACTTTGCTCCAGGTGCTATGGATACAGAAGTGAAACACAGGAAGCCTCTCTTTTGTACAGCTCCAGTCTAGTAATAAGAAAATGCATTAGCCTTCGCTCCAGTCTGCAGGATTTGGCCTCAGAGAAAGCCTCATTCACATACATTGCCTCTTCCTCCATTCAGGTTTCATCTCATAATTCTAGTTTGTTCATAGGAAAAACCCTGAAGACAGTGTGACTAGTATGGGTTGTTGATTTAGGAGAGAAAGCTTTTAGAAATGGCTGATGGGCACTGAATAAGATGGTATGATGCTTAAGACCATAAGATTGGAATCTTAGAAGGCCCCAGGTTCAGATGGTTTGAAATGCATCTCAGAAAGGTGATTGTGAGACATTTGCATCCTCTGAAAACAGCAGCTCCAAGTAAGAGCTGTCAGCCTTTTGGACAGAACTGTAGAACTTGGGGGTGTTCTTCAGGTCTTGGGCGGAACCCTGGCCATGCCCTCAGCATCACCTTTGGTTCCTTCTCTTCCTTTGAGGCTGTGTTTGTACTTAGTGGTCATTGCCCAGAGCTCCCAAGACTGACTCACAAATGAAACTGTATGTGAACAGTTGAGGGACCTTGTAAGGAGCTATTACGCTAAGCGTAAATTATTATGGGAGTGGCGGGCCTGAAAGTCCTCGTCACTGGATCATGAGGGGAGCTCAATACGACAAGCTCCTGAGCTCCTGTGAACTTTTGTGGGTTTCTTCTCTGTTCTTCGGCGAATTGCTCTTTCTCATCTTAGTGGTATTAACCAGAGCATATCTTGTGGGTTTATCTTATTGCCCTTGCAACTTCCTTTCCTTTTTTAAAAAAATACTTATTTTTGACCGTGCTGGATCTTCACTGCCACACAGGCGCTTCTCTAGTTGCAGAGATTGGGGGCTCCTGTCTAGTTGGCGTGTGTGGGTTCCTTCTCTTGCTGCAGAGCATGGGCTCTAGGGTGCACGGGCTTCAGCACGGGCTGCTGGCCCTGGAGCACAGGCTTGGTAGCTGTGGTGCACGGGCTTAGTTGCTCTGTGGCACGTGTCTCCTGCGGTGGCAGGCAGTCACCAGGGAAGCCCAGCCATTGCAATCTCTGACTTTGCTGCTTGTTCTTTTTGTAGATTTTGTTTGTTTGTTTGTATAGAGGTGTGTTGTTTAAAAAACTTAGAAAACAGTGACCTAAGACTCCATTGACTTGTGGACTTAGAGTGTGTATGAGAGCCTGAGTGGAGATGGTGTGGCCCAGCATCCAAGCAAGCGAACCTCTCTGTCCAGTGACTGTCTTGCTGATGCTTGTGTGTCCCTGCTGGCTGGGAGTCCGGTTCCTCCTGAAGCCCCTCATTCCAGACTTGGGATAGTGACACAGGAAAGTCTTCCTTCTTCTGAGGGGTGGTCATGGCCTGAATCATGTCAGCCCACAAATTCTTATGCTGAAGCCTTAATCCTCAGTTCTTGAGAACGAGACTTGGTGGAGATAGGGATGATTAAGCTAAAGTGAGGCCTTTAGGGCAGCCCTTGTCCAGTCTGAGTGGTGTCCTGATAAGGAGGGGTCAGGAGCCATCAGGACGATGCAGGAGAGAGGGCCCTGTGAGGACACAGCGACCACGTGGCCGTCTGCCAGCCCAGGAGGGAGACCTCTGGAGACAGCGGCCATGTGGACACCTTCACGGTGGGCTTCTGACCTCCAGGACCATGAGGGATAAATTCCTGTTGTGCAAGGCACCCCGTGTGTGCTGTTTTGTTATGGCAGCCCTGGTAGACTAGCCCAGGAGGGATCAGCCTTCTTGTCAGTTCTGCACACTCTCCCTTATTCCATCATAGGAGCTGAGAGAGAGCCAGGCTGAGCCCAAGTCCGCATGACAACCTTCCCAGGCCCTTCCTGCCCACCTGTGGAACCCTCTCCACCAGAACCAGGCCCTCCACTGGCTGGCTGCCAGTTTGCATCTCTCTTCATGTGTGGTGACCAGAATTTGGCACTGTGGAAGGTTCCAGAACCTTCCAGTGCAACAGAGTGGACAGTGCTCAGGCTTTGGAGTCCCTGAGATGTCGTGTTCACGTGCACTTCTCTGTCCTCGGGCAAACTGTTGAACCTTCTGGGACCCCATAAGAGGATCCCTGGGTCCTCATTTATAAAAGGAGAAGTGAGATTGTATGTGTCGCTTGCCCAGCGGGGACTGGGTGTGGTTAGCACCCAGGGAAGGATGATCAGCTGCTGCATCTCCGCCGTTCATTGATGCTTCCTCCGTACCAGGCACCGCTGCTCAGGGCTTGACAGGGATTTACATTTAATTTGCAGTTAATCTTCATGTGAGACAGGACTGTACGTATTAGCTTTATCCCCATTTTACAGATGAGCCATTGGCATCTCGGAGACGGTTATGTAACTTGTCCATGCTCCTGCAGCCAGGAGGAGGAGGAGGGGCCAGGGTTTCTGTCCTAGCGGAGGCCTCCAGAAGCTGCCTTCTTAGCTGCTGGGCTGTGTTCCGCTAACACACGATGGTGCGAGGTTTTGTCTTCCTGTAAATAGGCCTGTAGGGCTGTTGTGAATGTTGCCCAAGACCGCAGAAGCTCCTGTACGACCACTTAGCACTGTGGGCTCTTAGAAGAGCCAGGCCCTGCTGCCCCGGGAGAGGGTGTTGGACTGCTCCCTCGCAAGCACCTCCACCCTGTTGCCCTTTGGCTCCAGGTGTGGAGTGTCAGACTCGCTTGTTCAGTGTTGTCTCTGGAGCCCGTCATTCTGTCATTCCGCGTACTAAGTGTTCTTCGTAGCTCTGTGTCAGCTCCAAGTGTGGCAAACAAGCCTTCTGAGAACCAAGTTGAAGGTACGGGTGAGAGGTGAGATGAGAGGGGCTGGGGTCAGGGCAGGTGCCACAACTCGCCAGCAGCATCTTCCTCCCTCGTTTGAGATACTTCGACCAGCTGGAGGGTGTTGGCCACACGGGGGGTAAAAATGTGGGCACACCAGCTGGAGGTTTTGCACATGAGATAAATGATAGAATCATGTGACCCAGATGATTCAGATCTGCTGGGAATTCGGAGGTTGGGATGAGGGTGTGGGTTTATGCGTAGAATGCAAGAAGGATTGCCGAGCCTCTGTTATTTGGAATTGGGAAGCAGAGGCGGGTCTGGCGGGGCACCATGTGCCGAAAGTGAGTGTTGGTCGCTTAGTCGTGTCTAGTTCTTTGGGACCCCACGGGCTGTAGCTCACCCAATTCCTCCGTCTATGGGACTTTCCAGGCCAGAATACTGGAGTGGGTAGCCATTCCCTTCTCCAGGGGATCTTCCCCAGCCAGGGTTCCAACCCAGGTCTCCTGCATTGCAGGCAGATTCTTTACCATCTGAACAACCAAGGAAACCCTGACTACATGCCAAGGCCTGGTCTTATGAGGGGCATAGCAGAGATCACAGTGCTGAGCAGGACAGGTAGAGAGCAGTAGGCAAGATGATTCTGATGGGACTGATTCAGGGGAAAGGCATGGAGGTACAAAGGTCGTTGAGGAATGCTGCTAGACTGCTTTGAGTAAGTGAAGGTGAGCAGGAATTGCTCTTTCTGGACTGACTCCATCAGCCACTTGGCACAGCACTATCAAGTGTTATGGAGAGAAGGAGATAAGTGAGAGATAATTCTTTTTTTTTTTTTTTTTTTTGAGAGATAATTCTTGATCCAGAAGAGCTTGCAGTTTGTTTAGCAGCACAAAAGCAATAGCATTTTAGGTAGGTGCAGTGCAAAGCATCAACCTTTTGATTTATGTGGGATTTAAGAAGTCACAGATTTTGGTACCTCCCCTGCTGGCTCAGTCGTAAAGAATCTGCCTACAATACAGAAGATGTGCGTTTGATCCCTGGGTCAGGAAGATCCCCTGGAGAAGGGAATGACAACCTACTCCAGTAATGTTGCCTGGAGAATTCCAAGACAGAGGAACCTGGCGAGCTACAGTCCATGGGGTCGCAAAGAGTCAGACACGACTGAGCAGCTAACACTTTCTTTTTCACTTCCCCAGTACCAGAGAGAAAAGATCCCGTGTGTTCCCTGTTTTCAGTGGAGTGTCAGCAACATGTGAACAGATTCTGTTTTAAGATATAGTCAGGGATTCCTGTTGCCTAGATAGGAGGACATTTCCGTGAAGCAGAGATGGTTGTAGGTAGGTTCCTTCATAGGCTGTGAGCTCTCGGCAATGTGGGTTTTGCTGAAGATAGTGATTTTTATTAAATTATACGCTGTCTAGCACGGTGCTTTTTCACATAGGAATTTTTCAAGAAGTATTCATTCCACAGTGATCTTGAGTGATAGCAAGCTGTTTGATGAGAAACACATAAGGCATGGTGGTATGTACTTGTCCTGACTCAGCCTTCCAATCTGTCATAACTGGTGAGTACTAACATTTCATAATCGTCCTTGTCCCTTAGACTAACTGGTATCGAGGCAGGTTTTTCTTGAAAAGCAGGAGTAACAAAATAGTTATCTCCAGGCTGGGTGAAAAAAAAAATAAAAAACTACCACCCCACCCCAAATGAAGCTGGATACCGCCAAGGCTCTTGAGCCTGCATATATTCACTTCTGTGGTGGTTATTTCACTTGAAGAAGCTTTGTCACATTAAAGCATGTGACACAGCCAGGGGCCCGCCCCTCTCTGGCCTGCCCTTTCGTATCATCTGCTGATCCAACACAGAGGTCAAGCATCGTATGATGTTCGCTGGGGGAGAATCCTCAGATCTACTCTCCAAACATAACCAGCACTGATGCACTAAGGAAATGGTCTGCGTTATGTAGACGAGTGAAATAGCAGGTCTGAAGTCGGTTCAGATTGGAGGAATCCTACTGGATGTTGCACGTGGGAGCCAGTCTTTACCGCTTGCTGCCCACCTGGTATGATGCTGGCGGGGGATGTGCAGCCCCACCCCGGGCGCTTCCGGAACAGTGGAGGCAGGCCCGTGGCACGTTTTCTTGAAGCCCGACTCCCCCCTCCCCTCGTCCCTTGGCGCTGTCACTGGGGTGGCCGGTGCCTGTCTCCATGTTGTGCAAAGTAAAGGCCCGTGTCTCTGGTGCAGCTTGCGAAAAGCCCTCCTCAGCTGCAGGGCAGCCTCGCCTGGCCGCCCCGGCCCTCCCGGCCCACCGCTCCCTCGTTACCTGGTGCTCCCATGCGCTCCACATGCTCTGGCGGCGTGCACCCCGTCGCCCCTTGCTTCTCAGTTGATCACACCTCAGGGCCCAGCTGTCCCTGCTCCACCCCTGCAGAGCTGGCTTTCGTCTCTGCCGGTAGATCACACGGCCCTGGGCCTGCCTGGATGGGCGGTGGGATCCTGGGGGGCTGGGCGACCAGGCAGCTGGGGGTGTGGGGGTGAAGGCAGACCCCGTCCCTGTGGAGCTGCCTCAGGGGCACATGAGAAATGTGTGGGCTCGTAGCGCAGACTGTTGCCTCCACTCTGCCACAAACACCTAGAAAGGAAATCTGAAAGAAGAATTCAAAGAGGATTTCCCTGTTCATGGCCTGAAGTGAAGTGAAGTGAAAGTCTCTGAGTCGTGTCTGACTCGTTGCAAACCTATGGACAGTCCATGGAATTCTCCAGGCCAGAATACTGGAGTGGGGAGCCTTTCTCTTCTCCAGGGGATCTTCCCAGCCCAGGGATCGAACCTAGGTCTCCTGCATTGTGGACAGATTTCTTAACTGGCTGAGCCACAGGGAAGCTCATTCATGGCTTATGAGTTTAAAAACAAAGGCTTGGTGGTGGTTTTAAATTTAGGCAGCATTGAGGCTCTCCCAACTGCTGGGTTGACCGCTTAGAAGGCTCTAGGTATGCCCTGAAAATTTCAGATTGTCCACTGATTGTAAATATATATAGACTCAGACATGTTTCTAGATGTGTTACAGGTTAAGCTGTGGTTCAGGAGGTTTTTATTCCTCTTTGTTTTTTTTTAAATGGTTTTATGTATATATTTACTTTTGGCTATGCTGGGTCTTTGTTGCTGCGGGCTTTTCTCCAGTTTCGGTGAGCAGGGTGTGCTCTAGTTGTGGTGTGCAGGCTTCTTATTATGGTGGTTTCTCTTTGTTGCACACACGCTTCAGTAGTTGAGGCTCGCGGGCTCAACAGTTGCAGTGCATGGACTCAGCTGCTCCACGGCAAGTGGGATCGTCCCAGACCAGGGATCGAACCCATGTCTCCTGCATTGCACAGTGGACTCAACCACTGGACCACTGGGGAAGCCCTTATTCCTCATTCTTTTCCTTCCTCCCAACGTGATGTCGTTGATCTGAGTTCTTAGTCCCTGAGGGGCTGGTTGTCTGCTGTTTATTGAGCTGTGCTTGGCTCCCAGGGCCATGGAGCCGGGTGAGGAGGGCCACAGTTATCCAGGGGAGCCTTACTGAGGGACTGGCTGCTCAGTGCTTACTGGTAAAGGGAGCAAAGACTGTATAGTGGCTGGTGCTGCGGAGTGTGCCCTTAGGGGAGAAAGCGTGCCCTGCCCCCTCTCCTCCGCTCCCCTTCCCACTCATTCACCCCTCCCCTCTCACACCTGCTCACTCCTGATTCATTTGCTCACTGGTTGCTTCACTCATCGTTGTGCGTCTGTGTTGTCCCAGAGCCTGGGGAAGCCTGGGGCCTGTGCTGTCCAGGAAAGGGGGCGGCTCTATCCCTTCAGATGAGGCTGTGCTGTGAGCTGGCCTTGCAGGGTGGGCAGGCGTTTGAAAGATGAAAAAATGGAGGTGAGGTGGGGATGGGAGGGGGTTAATCCCAGGCGGTGGGGGTAGCGTGGACACAGGGGTGAGGCCGGAAAGTACCAGGGTCCCTTCAGAGGATGTGGCATAATTGGATTTGCCCAGGGTGGGGGCAGTGGGGCGAGGTGAGGTCTGGACAGGTGGGTGGGGCTAATTGCAGAGCCTCCCCTCCCCTGCCAGCAACCTCCTAGTCTGGCCTGAAGGGTGGAGGGACAGCCTTGGGAGGGCATCTGGCTGGAGGTGCCCACCCCCCAGCATCGCACGGAACCCTCACCCACGTGGTTCCTGGATGCTGAGACAGTGGGGCTGCAAATCCTCAGTGGAGTTTGAATGTTTCTGTGGGTTCCCTGTAATCATTTCCATATGTTCTTCTATTTCTCACTGGGGGCATTTCCTAGTGTTCTTATTTAAGCATAAAATAAGGCACACCCTGGGACTTCCCTGGCAGTCCCAGTGGTTAATACTCTGGTCAGATGGTAAATAATCTGCCTGTGATGCAAGAGACACGGGTTCAATCCCTGGGTCAGGAAGACTCCCTGGAGGAGAGCATGACAACCCACTCCAGTATTTTTTCCTGGAGAATCCCATGGACAGAGGAGCCTGGCAGACTGCAGTCTGTGGGGTTGCAAAGAGTTGGACACAACTGAGCAACTAACACACACACACACACACACACTCCAATGCAGTGGCACGGGTTCAATCACTGGTAGGGAACTAAAATCCTGCATGCCAAGTGAAAAACTGAGAGTGTTTTTGCAGGCAGATTTCTTACCATCTGAACCACCAGGGAAGGAAGCCATGCTGCGTGAGGTCTGACTGAAAAAACAAAGAAGCAAAGAAAACCGCCCAAAACAAAAATAAAAAAACAAGGCATACCAACACACTTTTGATTCTGCTAGAAAGCTTTGTCTCATAGGATCTAGAATTTTAGGCCTTAGTTTTCGGGAATGCCAAGTGTGTACATTTTGGGGCTGCTTTTACTGGAATGAGTTGGTCTCTTCCCAATGGGACTCCTTGGTAGAACCTACTGTTAGTGTCTGAGTCTTTTTATTTATGTTGTCTTCATCTCTGAAAGTGAGAAGTGAAAGTGTTAGTTGCTCAGTTGTGTCTGACTCTTTGCAACCTCAGGACTGTAACCTGCCAGGCTCCTCTGCCCATGGAATTCTCCAGGCAAGAAGACTGGAGTGGGTAGCCATTCTCTTCCTGTTCTCCAAGGGATCTTCCCAACTTAGGGGCTGAACCCAGGTCTCCTGCATTGCAGGCAGATTTATTTACCATCTGAGCCACCATCTCTAGGGGGTACTTTATCACCGATAGCTGTGTGAGGATTATGTTTGAATGCTGAGTTACCTTACAGTGAGGTTTGATGATAAAAGTCATTCTGTGGTTGTCTTTACCTGAAACTCCCCACCCTGGCTTTTGTGTAAAGCTACATTTCGTGTCGTGGTGAGTTTTGTTTAAAACAAGGAGCCTCGGTGCATTCCGAAGCCAGCTCTCCGCTTCTCTGTGCTGTCATGAGTTACTCCTCTCACAGTGGAACCGTCTGATCGTCTGTCCTGACGTCCATCAATCATGGACGGCTGTGTTTGTGTTCAGACATGAACTCTTCTCAGCCTCGCAAAATTGGTATCAGTGCAGCAAACTGGCGTGTGGAAGAACAGAAGGTGGCAGTTAGAAGCTTGGGGTTTTTCTCCTCTACTGATTTAACATCAGCCATTTAAGATTTTAATCTTCAGAGCACTAAGGTCAGTGCTTCATAAAATTGCAGATCAAACTGTGACGTCTCAAGTGGCAAACCATTTAGAAATCTTCCTTAAATTACCAAAAAAAAAAAAGAAAAAAAAAGGAGGAAAGAAAAAATAAGGTGAATGCATGATGGCGTGTTTTGTTCCCAAGACATAGGACATAACCCTCCAGCTCTGTGGCTTTTTATTCCGATGGGAGGGAAATGAGACTATTGTAACTTACTGTCAGGGATGGTGCGTTAGCAGTGCCAGCTCTGTGCTAAGTGGTGTTTAGAACACAGAGCTGCTGAATCCTTGGCCAGAATTCATCTGGAGTCTGCAAGCAGGCTGTGAACGCATGGGCCATTCCAAGTGGGAGAAGCCTTCCGTTCCCATGAGGAGTAAAGGGAAAACACACAACTGACCTGCGTGGTTGAACGGATACAGCTCCAGGCCAAGTGCCCTGCTCTTTGATTCGTAAAGGATGTCAGAGACAAAAGTCAGAGCCCCGAGTCGCATCCTCAGCACAATAGCAGGAATTCTCGGGTCTTTATCTGGTTGGAGTGAGTCAGGGCATGTGTGACATGCTATCTAAAGTTAGGCTTAGTTGAGCCCAAGGACCTTCTCTTCTGAGCAGCACATACTGGAGTCAGGTCTGCAGATGGTCATCAGAAGAGAGGAGTGGTCTCAGGTACAGACTTGGGACAGTGTGCCAGACGAGGGTGACAGGCATTTGGAGGTGTTCATGTTGTTGAGTCCAAGCTTGTATGACAGGCTTGAGTCCTCCCTGCATGACAGGCCAGCATATCGAGATGAGTTGCTGGGGCAAGGAACAGTGACTTTATTCAGGAAGCCAGCAGACTGAGAAGATGTTGAACTAGGGTTCCAAAGAACCCCCTTTATCTGAGATAGAATTCAGACTTCGTTTATGTTTAAAGGGAAGTCGGTGGCGTTGGTTGATGTTTAAAGGGAAGGCAGTGTCCTTGGTTGTGACAAACTTCTTACTGTGGGAATCCTTTGTTCTTGCATCTGTCCACCTAGGTCGAGTCATGATGTTCCTGTGATTCTCCAGGATTCATGTTATTCTTTGTTTGGCAACTTCTTATCTCTGTGTGAATGGAAAAGTTTTATCCTGAAACGTTGGCCTGGGCGTTTGAAGTAGACCCAAAGAGGTGTGGCGTGGTCCTTGAGAGTGTTGAGACTGAGGAGTAGTTTGAGCGGCTACATTAGTGTCCATGCACAGAGCAGAAAAGCCCTTCAAGGACACCCAGCCTCATGTCAGAGAGGTGATATCCCGCTTTTGGTTGTTTGGTACACTACCTGCTATAGAAAATAATGGGACAGCTTACAATAAAAGTGCAGGCCCAATACGATGAGAATGATTAACAGAACCAGGAAGGAAGGGCTAGGAAATGGATTTCAGGTAGTTCTCAGTTTCCTGGCAGCCAGAACAAGGAGAGCAATTGCTGGGGTGAGGCCTGCTCAGTTGAAGGAAGGCAAGCCCCACGTCCTCCTGGCAGCTGTGTGTTCACCAGAATGTATGCTGGAGTGTTTTGCCAGCCTGATGCTGGACTGGGGGGGCAGGGTCTGGTTGGGGAAGCGGGGCCTGGCTGGGGGCGGAGTCGGGGTGGGGGCGGAGCCTGGGTGGCAGGGGGTCTGGCCGGGGGCGGAGTCTGGGGGCAGAGTCTGGCTGGGAGGAGGTCTGGCTGGGGGCGGAGTCTGGGTGGGAGGGGGTCTGGTTAGGGGCAGAGTCCGGGGCGGGGCGGAGTCCGGATGGGAGGAGGTCTGGCTGGGGGCGGGGTCTGAATGGGGACGCGGTCTGGCTGGGGGTGAAGTCTAGGAAGGGTTTCGTGGCGAAGGGCACATCCTTGCCTGGCAGAGTCATCCTGGTTGATTCGGAAATTTCTCTTGGAAAGTTGAGGATTATGATGTTAGACGGTGGCTTCGGAAAGCCAGTTCTTCTGGAGGCCAGAGCAGTGTGGTGGGCATTTCCTGCACCTGCTTTTGAGGGTGGTTGGTGGGAAGGGCCTTCCTTTCCCGGGTGACTTAAGTGTACAGACCTGTAGGGACAGGTCCTGTACCCTCTCCACACACCAGCACGTTCCCCTAAACCCGGGTTTTGTGCGTGGGTGTGATGCACTCTTTGGGCACCCCTCCCACACTGGAGACACTGCCCAGGCTAAGACTTGGCTAAAATAGTCCTATTTCTCCACTGAGGAACATTTTGACTCTTGTGTAAGCCATATTCTCTGGTGGAAGTAAACCCTGTGGATGGTGGCAAATATCTAAAAAACCTTATTTTTTGGCTTACTTTCTTTCCTCCCAGAACCATCACCCCCCTTTATTTTACTTATTATTGAAGTATAGTTGAATTGTAATGTTGTGTTAATTACTGCTGTACAGCAAAATGATTCAGTTATACGTACATAAACACTTTTAAATATTCTTTTCCATATGGTTTATCATAGGTTTTTAAATATAGTTTCCAGTGCTACACAGTAGGACTTTGTTTATTCATTCTGTACATAACAGTTTGCATGTATTAATCCCAAACTCTCAATCCAAAGGTAACTTGGCTTTTCGGAAAAAACCTAAGAAAAGACCTTCTTACCCACGTCACTGTTAACAGAGTTAATGGAAATGGATGTTAGCGTATGACATTTCTTTTAGGGTGTTTAAAAAAAAATTGATTTTAAGTCTAAGAAGTTTTCTCTGTAGCTTCAAAAATGCAAGCAGGGAATGCGTGTCTCATTCTTTTAGATGAAATGACAGTTTTCATTGTTATAGAGCCAAGCAGGAAAGGAAACCGATTAAAGAGAAAGATAAGTGGAACCAAACACTTCGGTTGTAAAAGAAGCATGGCTTCTGGGGATGTTGAGTATGGCCCAGCTGTGTTTCTCCCGGGCCATGTCCTCCTTAGGGCCCATGAATGGCTGAACTCAGAACAAGGCTTTTGCAATCTGCGCCTTCTGAATATGGGTTTTGTCCTGTTGGCTTAATTTGCATTTGGTGTCTGGAGTGCCTGGACACGGAAAGAGCTGATGCTTTGTTTTGGGTAATGAGGGCTGAGGTTTCAAATCAGTGCTTCTAGGTTTACTCAAGTGTCACTTAAGTAACAGGCCACCGTGTTTTCATCGCACTGAGGACCTGTGGGCCTCCGTGTGCAAATCAGATATTTGTGTATCTGCACTTCAGTAGCCCACAGAACGGCATCATGAAAGAGGGAACTGCATTCAAAATTCTGTTTCTATTATATGAATTTTTGTCGGAGGACAGATGCCTGTTTAAACTTCTTCAGATGCTTGGTTCTGCCCTTGTCAGTTATTTTGTAGCGAGTGTCAAGGGTAAACCAGGAGAAGGGGCAGAGCCAGTGTAGAAGGCTTTTTCCTGTTTAATTTGATGCTTCTTGGAAAGTGGGTGAATTATTTATGATGAAATGAATGGGGATATTATCTTAAATTAGTTTAGAAGCAAGTAGTTAACCCTCTTACTGAGCTGCCCGTGTTGATCTGCCTGCCAGGGAGCTTAACAACCACGAAGAGTCTGTGTATCGTATTCCTTGATTGGTTGGTTATGTAGTGACTTCATCCCAAGCCCGATTTTATCCTTTTCTCTGTTTTTCTTTTCCTAAACACTTTTTCCCCAAGCTGCCAATAATTCATTTGGAAATAATGTTGGGTGTACAGTTTCCTTTCTCCCCTGGCTCCTCCTTCTCCCCCTCCCAACACTGCACCAGGATAACATATCCCTTGCGTCAGAGGCGGTATCTAGTGGAGGGTCAAGCACTTGGAGAACTGAGCCCAACTGAGCCCATGTGTCTGTCTACAGAAGCGTGGGTCCTGGGAAGTCTTAAAAAAAAAACAACAAAAAACAGACATTTATTGTAGTAGCTCATCACCTGAAACTTGCCATTTTATAACCTGAAAATTTTGGCCTCTGCATATGTGTGACAAAAATTCTGTACAGTGAATAGTATGCATTTTTAGGGAATTTTTGCTCAGGGCCCTCTCGTAGGCCCAACATTGAGGTCATTTTGTTTTCCTTCTGAAAATATGTGTGGTCAAATAAAATAGGTCATATACAAATGTAATATGGAAACGCTGGACCTCTGGCCGTTGCTTTCCAGCTGCTCAGCCTTTGTTCCTGGGCCACAAACCAGCCCGTGATCTGGTGTCCGAGGTCACAGGGGACAAGAAAGGTGGAAGATGCTTGTCACGAGGGTCGGGCTGAGCTGGCTTGTGCCCTCTGGGCGCTCAGTGGCTGTGGGTCCAGAACCCACTCAGTGGGACAGAGAGCAGGCCCTGCATTTTGCGTATTGATTTCTCCGGTGGCACTGATTCACTGCACTGCTGCTCATTCTCACACTACTAACTATACACGATCTATGAATTGTGCGTAAATGTGTGTATACAAGTTGACATTACTGTGTTGTTGTTGTTCAGTTGCTAAGTCGTGTCCAACTCTTTTGCAAGCTCATGGACTGTAGCCCACCAGGCTCCTCTGTCTGTGGGATTTTCCAGGCAAGAATACTGGAGTGGGTTGCCATTTCCTTCTCCAGGGGATCTTCTCGACCCACGGATCGAACCCACGTCTCCTGTAGTGGCAGGCAGGTTCTCTACCACTCGGCCTCCTGGGAAAGCCCGTATATTACTGTGTGCCCACGTACGCAGACATTCCTCACTTTGCACAGTCTGGTGTGCAGCAGGTTGTCACCGTGCATTAACCAGTCCCTTAACACAATTCGAATTTCAGTTATTCCAGTGTGTTAACTGAGCTGTGAGTAGTTGCATAAAAAACACTCAGTTTAATGCTCATGTTTCAGTTCACAAATCGCTATATAAAAAACAGATGTGCCTTGTGGTCAGTGACCAATCACACCACTTCCTGTAGTCTCTTGGTGATCGGTCATTGCACACGACACTCAGTTCCTGCACAGACAGCAAAGTATGTGTTAGGGTTTTTGCCTTGTCCTCCTGTGATAAACCAGTGTGACATGTTACAAAAACGTCAAAAACTGCGAGGGAATAGGCTAACTTAAGACCAGGGTGCCGCAAAGGAGTTAAACATTGGAAGGGAAATTCAGGGTGGAGTAACTGCTCAATGGGTACAGGGTTTCCTGGAGTGATGAAAATGTTTCAAAACTAGATAGAGGTTGTGCTTATACAGCCTTGTGAATGTACTAAGTGCCTTTGAGTTGGTTGCTTAAAAACATTTAATGTGAATTCAGTTAAGAAATACAGTTGCCCCCCTATATCTTCTGGGAATTGATTTGTTCCAGGACCCATGAGGATAGCAAAATCCAGGCATGCTCAAGTCTCTTATATAGAATGACATAATATTTGCATATAACCTCCATACATCTACCTATGTACACTTGAAACCATCTGTAGATTACTTATGATACCTAATACAGTGTAAATGCTATGTAAATTGTTGCCGGCACGCTGCAAATTCAAGTTTTGCATTTTGGAACCTTCTGGAATTTTTTTCAACCAAATGTTTTCAGTCTGTGGTTGGCTGAATCCAAGGATATTGAACCCTTGGATGTAGACGCCCGACTGTATAAGAGCTGGCCAAGGTATAGACAAGGTGCTTCCTTGTATTGTCAATTATGCTCTAAGAAGCTGGCATTTTTAAACTATTCATGATATGTTTTTAACAAAGAAAACATTTCAATGCTCAGTGTTTCAAATGGTAGGAGTTTTACTGTGTGTAAAAATTTCCCTATGCACTTACAACCTGGCAAGAGTGTTTAATATTTTAACAAGTTTTTAGAGGTCACGGAACAATTGCGGTTTTTTCCATTGATAAGGTAACTTTGCAAGGTTTTGGTTTGTGTGGTCATTTTCATGGTCTTGTACAGCGGTGCAAATCGAGGGCTCGCTGTGTACATAAGTTACCATATGCATACATGGTAATGATGTGCCCATCGTTGCTGTAACAACCACTCTGCCTGCGAGCATTCTGAGCTGTGTCCTCTACGACAGACAGGTGTGCTGAGCTTCTCGGAAAAGCAGAGAAAGCTAGAGGTGGGATAGTAACAGGTAAGTTGGTGGACCCTCATCTCCTTCTAGGAAAGGGAAGGTCAAGATCAGCAGGCAGTGTTGTTTAGTTGCTAAATCGTGTCTTTTGCAACCCCATGAACTGTAAGCCCACTAGGCTCCTCTGTCTGTGGGATTTCTCAGGCAAGAATACTAGAGTGGGTTGCCATTTCCGTCTCTGGGGATCTTCCTGACCCAGAGATTGAACCCAACCTGCATCTCCTGCATTGGCAGACAGTTCTTTACCTTTGAGCCACCAGCGGCGCCTCCAGCAGGCATTAGGAACTGATGAAAAATCCTGGCTTATGAGGTGTGGATAGACATCAGCTACCTGGGGGTAGAGGGGCGCGGAGGGGGCAGGCTGACAGCTATGTGACTGGCAGCTGAAAGAAGTGGTCGCCCTGTAACGTGTCGTGGCTTCTGGAAATTCGGCAGCGAAGAGACCGTAGGGTGGGACGTCTGATGCCCAGGAATGCCACCACTAACCATCATGACACTGTATAGCATCCATTCATTTTGGGGTTGCTGTTGAGGATCCCTCCTCCATATCTCATGCTTTCCCCACATTACGATACAGGCTATGCTTGTGTTACTATTCAGTTAGCACGTGACCTTCCCCAAGAGACTGAGACTTTTGAGGGTAAGGAAGTGCGTCTTATTATTTTTTTTTTTTCGTCTTATTCTTTCTTGAGGTTTCTGGATCTGGCAGCGCATAGTAGCAGCTTAATAAATACTTAGATCCCCTGGAGAAGGAAATGGCAGCCCACTCCAGTATTCTTGCTTGGAGAATTCCATGGACAGAGGAGCCTGGTGGGCTACAGTCCATGGGGTCGGAAAGAGTCGGACACGAGTGAATAACTAACACTTTCAAAGAATGTTACAGAAAATCAAGATTTCAGTCTAAAGCTTTTAAATTAACAAAGGAATCTGTTTGTTTTGCTTGGGGATCATTGGTAATGTTTTCTAGCCCAAGTTGCTTTTTTTTTCCTGGGCCATGTGTTTAGTTTTTCATTCCTGTTTCTTATTTATATTATGAAAATAATTAAGGAAATAGGTGGTATTGATCCTAGCCTTGTGTCCCAGGTCAGTGTGATACTGTGAAGCTGACTCCAGCACCTAACAGCCCAAACCCTCTCACTACATCTTAGTTTCAGGGAACCAAATTGAATGACTCCCGGGTTTTTGTTGTTGTATTTTCAAATGGTGCTTTTTGAAAGAAAGAAATACAAAAGGTGACCCATGAGAAATGATCTGGTGAGGGTCGTAGTCTGTGATGTTGACCGACTAGCTTGTCAAGCACGCATTTTGCATTTTCAAGGGGTCAGCCTTCCAGAGCCATTAGATTTCAAGAACTGTCCTGAGAAAGGGATGTGCGAGAGGAGCCGGTGCTGGCTGCCTCGGCTTGCAGCACAGCGAAGGCCACAGTGCCCAGTAGTAAGAGCCGTCCTCAGGCTGGCTTTGGGTGTGTCCAGTGAGAGGAAAGGCCTGCCTTTTCCTGGAGGCCCGGTCCAGGTGTCGGGGTCACGCATGGGGATGACCTCCTGATGCAGGGGTGTCCCTGCTCCAGGGGTGGCCTTGGGTCCTGAGATGCCATCCACGTCAGTTTCCTGACGGGGACCTTGTGTCCAGAACTGTGGATGGAGTTTATTCTGGGGTCATGGGGGTTCCTTTATATTTGCTCTGAAGTCTTGCCTCTTTAGCTCTAGCTCAGGGTTTTAATATCTTAGCCAAAGCCTCATTTAGGTCTTTAAGATAATTTGGAACCTGCCACTTTGGGGCAGTTACCAAAAATCTCCTGAAAGCTGCCGCTCTTGGAGAGGTCACAGGTGCCCAGTTGTTTAGTCTCCTGAGAACCAGGTGTTGGGGATTCAAGAGATAGATGCAGACCTCGCCCTCTGGGTGGAGGAATCAGGGGCAGTGGTCACAGTCACAGTCAGGGCCAGGCTGCCTGGTTAAGGGCCCCTTCTACTTCTCACATGTGAGTTTGGGCAAATCTTCTATAAAGCAGGCTAAGGAAGAACTCATGTCAGGGGTGTTAAGAGGATCAAATAATTTTTCAAAATTGAAATATTGTTGATCTACAGTAATATGTGTTACAGGTGTACAATATAGTGACTCACAACTTTTAAAGGTTATATTCCATTTCTAGTTATGGTATTTGCTATATTGCCAGTGGTGTACGATGTATTCTTGGAGCTTATTTTATACCTAATGGTTTATGCCACTTAGTCCTGTACCTCTCGTCTGCCCCTACTCCTCCCCTCTCTCCACTGGTAACTGCTAGTTCTCTATATCTGTGGAGGATTCAATGAATTAATGTATATAAAGTGTTGAGAGTAATGCTGGGCAGATGGTAAGTTTTTTAAAACCATAGTTATTATTATAGAAATAAAGTGCACTAACATTCTCCATCACGTTTAATTCTCAGCAGTCATGCACAGCACGTGGTGTCCTGCCTGTTTTTTGTTGAGAATTCAACCACTTGCCCCAAGTCGCAGGGTTGGAAAGGGGCTGAGACAGGACCTGAGCTTGTCCCCAAACCCTTCGCTCTCTGCGTCTTGGCTGACGTGGCCGGAGAACGATAAGGAAGCGTGTTAACCCTGTTTGTGCTGCCAGGACAGGGCAGTACAGTTTGGGTGGGTTACATAGCAGACACTTATTTTCTCGCAGTTCTGGAGGCTGGAAGTCCAACGTCAAGTTTGCCTGCAGCCTTGATTCCGTCTTTGGGCCCTCGCCTTGGCTTGTAGATGGTTGTCTTCTTTCCGTGTCTTCACGGGGCCTTTCCTTCGTGCGAGTTTCCGCCTACACAGGCACCTTGCTTGATCCAACTGATGATGCCGGATGAGCGCCTGCTCTGATGGCTTCATGTGAACATAGTCACCTCTTTAAACCCCCTCTGTCTAAATACAGTCTCCTTCTGAGGTTCTGGAAGTTAGGGTTTCAACCTGTGAATTTTCAGAAGAGACAATTCAGTCCATAACAGGAAATGAAAGTGAAAGTGAAGTCGCTTAGTCATGCCCAACTCTTTGCGACCCCATGAACTGTAGCCCACTAGGCTCCTCCATCCATGGGATTCTCCAGGCAAAAGTACTAGAATGGGTTGCCATTTCCTTCTCCAGAGGGTCTCCCTGACCCAGGGATCCAATGTGGGTCTCCCGCATTGTAGGCAGATGCTTTACTGTCTGAGCCACCATGAGTAATCAAGACCAGAGGAACTGAACACCCAGATATCAAAAATTGATATGAAGGCAGAATCAGGGAATGGTGGGCCCAGTGGAGGCAGATTTTTGATACCAGACATGGTTTTCATAGTAGCCGGTCACGGACAAAGAGGAAGGAGCTCTTGGTGCGAGAAGAGGAGCGTCGCCGGGATACAGAGATCTGGGATCAGCAGACCAGCGGTGGGATCAGCAGACACATGACTGATTCAAGCTTGGTGCATTAGAAGGGGTACTGAGGGGACTTCCCTGGTGGTCAGTGGTTAAGACTCCACACTTCCAAGGCAGTGGCTTTGATCTCGTTAGGGAACTAAGATCCCACGTGCTGCTTGGCATCCCCACCCCCACCGGCCCCCCCACCCCCTGCCGATAAAAAAGATACTGGGTAGCTGTCTGCGGGTGGTAAACAGCAGCCTGAGACAGGGTGTGTTGTTTTGAAAGACATCAGAGTCCGTCGTCAAGCAGCTGTCTATGGAGAAGGCAATGTGCTGTGGCAGACTGGGCCATAACGTGGTCTTACCAGAGGAGATTCTGAGTCCCAGTGCCTTTTGACTCCAAAGTTGTCTGAGTTTGTGGCTGTAGAAAAACAGGTGATGTAAATTTTTAAAATTAAAATTCCTAAGTATGCCTTAGTTTTCTTATTAATAAATGTTATTATTTTAACCACCAAATTGTGGAGTAGTGGAGCTTACATTTGGAGGGAAGACCATCTGGGTTTAAATCTTGGCTTTGTCACTTACTAGCCTTGTCAGATTTATCATATGACACATATTGGCATAGTTTCAATTTCCCCAGCTGTGAAAAGTGGATAATTATACATATTTCAATGGGTTGGCAGAGTGTGTGCATGTAGTAATGTATGTGAAGGTTCTAGTAGTACTGTCTTTCCCGTGGGGCACAGTCTTTATGATTATCCAAGGAGGTGGAGGGGATTCCCTGGTGGTCCAGTGGTTAGGACTCTGTGCTTCCAAAGAAGCGCAGCCTGGGTTTGATCCCTGGCCTGGGAACGAAGATCCTGCAAGCCACATGATATGGCCAAAAGAAAAAAAATGTGGAAAGTTGATGGAGGATATAGTTATGCAGATAAATTAGAGGCCTTAAAAAAATTTTTTTTAACAAGAGAGGAAAAGAAATGTCAGCTTTGGATTAATAGTCTCATTCATTCAATAACAAAAAAAAAAGTCTGACATAGAAAAATTACCAGTACCAAAGAGAAAAGGGAGAAGGGATAAATTAGGAGTGTGCGATTAACACATACAAACTATACGTAAAATAGGTAAGCAACAAGTATTTATAACAAAGAGAATTTAGTATTTTGCAATAACCTGTAAGGGAAAGTAATCTGGAAATACATATACGTGTGTGTGTGTGTGTGTATATATATATAAAACTGAACCAAAGAAAAGGTCTGAGAGACAGTCAGTGATTAGAAAAAGATAAGCCCCTGCCCTCGGCAAGCTTCCAGGCCAGGTGAGGGGGACCAGGAGGGTGTGCTAAGCACTGCCCACCAGGTTTGCTCGTGAGGCTCTGCAGGTATTAAAGAGGGCTGCTCTGAGAAAAAGGAGTTTGGCAGGAAGAGTTTCACAGGGGAGCAAGTACTTGAATTAAAATCTGAATATTGGGGAGAAATCACCCAGAGTGGAAAATTTCTCAGACAGTAGTAATAGCGTGTCTGGAGATACAGGAGGGGGTGCATGGCATGGTTGAAAAGCAGCAGTTTAGGGTGTCCATGTGCCACATGGGGATAGAGGAGAGCAAGACCAGATGTGAAAAGGGGGCAGATCACAGGCAGTGTGAAGCCGCTGAGATATTTTGATTGGGCGGCGATGATAGTAGCAGTTGAGAAAGACTCAACTGACGGTGTCACAGGATGGTTTGGAGCGGGGGCAAGATGCATGCTGATGAGGAGTTTTAGAAAGGCTTTGTGATGATCCAGATGAGACCACGGTCCTAAACTAGGGCTGCAGCTACTGGAGTCTGGAGAAGAGGACCAGTTCCAGAGCTGTTGAGGGGCCTGGTGTTCGGTTGGATGTGGCTGGGGTGGAGATGACTCTGGGCTTCTGTTGGTGGCTTGGGTGTCTAGGTGGGTAATGCAGCCATTCATACAGAGGCTGGGGAGGAGAGGAGGGGAGCAGATACTGTGCTGGTCTTTGATTGGATGACTTGGAGGTGCCTGGGGACAGTACAGGTCCTTCTTTCCCACAGGTGGCTGGCCAGTGCCTCCATCTGGAATTGTGTACGTATGGAAAGGACAGTGAATGCAAGTGCCTCTCTCTGGACGGTTGGCCTCGAGGAATAGAGCTTGAGATTTGGTGTCTAGGAGTGTCAACATTGCTCACAAATGTCTAAATCTTTCCTCTTTAGGATCAGTTCAGTTCAGTCACTCAAGTTGTGTCTGACTCTTTGCAACCCCATGGGCTGCAGCACGCCAGCTTCCCTGTCTGTCACCAACTCCCAAAGCTTGCTCAAACTCAGGTCCATTGAGTCGGTGAAGCCATCCAACCATCTCATCCTCTGCCTTCTCCTCCTGCCTTCAATCTTTCCCAGCATGATGGTCTTTCCCAATGAGTCAGTTCTTCACATCAGGTGGCCAAAGTATTGGAGCTTCAGCTTCAGCATCAGTCCTTCCAATGAATATTCAGGACTGATCTCCTTTACAATTGACTGGTTGGATCTCCTTGCAGTCCATGGGACTCTCAAGGGTCTTCTCCAACACCACAGTTCAGAAACATCAATTCTGCACTCAGCTTTCATTATAGTCCAACTCTCACATCCATATATGACTACTGGAAAAACCATAGCTTTGACTAGATTGACCTTTGTTAGCAAAGTAATGTCTTTGCTCTTTAATATGCTGTCTAGGTTGGTCATAGCTTTTCTCCCAAGGAATGAGCATTTTTTAATTTCATGGCTGCAGTCACCATCTGCAGTGATTTTGGAGACCCCCAAAATAAAGTCTTTCACTGTTTCCATTGTTTCCCCATCTATTTGCCGTGAAGTGATGGGACTGGATGCCATGATCTTCGTTTTCTGAATGTTGAGTTTTAAATCAACTTTTTCACTCTTCAGGGTAGATGGTGGAATTACATCTCCCTGTCCCACTGAGCCCAGGTGTGGTCACAAGACCACATTTAATTAGAAACAGAACAGATGAGGCTCCAGGTAGGTTTTGTGCCAAGGCAGGACTCACAGGAGTGATCTCTGCTGAGGGGCCTGGGGATGGTCCAGAGGGCAGCCCAGCTGTGCTGTGGGCCTGGGTCCTCGAGTGAGCTCAGTGTCAGCACAGACCAGAGTCTTGTTTAAGTTGTGATGGACCTCCACTCATAGCTAAACCATTGTTTTAGGCTTTTAAGGTGATGTTGAAATATTAGTGATGGGTTTCTAGCATCTCTTGGTCTTTCCTAACTCAGGTTGTTTTATAAGAGGCTGAACCTTACTAGTTTTCCTTTTCTGAACTATAAATCAGTTTTGAACTTGCTTTTTGTCATTATATGCTTATGACTATGTGAGTACAGGAACATGTAGGCAAATCTCGCTTTGACCAAGAACATTTCTTTTGTTACTGTTAGCCTTTAACTAGAAGTATATTTAATGAACTAAATGTTGTAACGCACTTGCCCTTTTTTAAAAACAGCTTTACGCAGACAAAATTCCCAAAGTATACAGTATACCCATTTAAAGTGTGCAGTTCACTGCCTTTCACTCTGTGTGCAGTTCACAGAATTATACAACTGTCCTCACAATTGTAAGGTATTTTTATTACCCAGAATGAAATCCCCTCTCCAGACCTCTCGCACATCCCCTTCCCAGAAAAGAGACTTTCCAACTCACTTTCTGTTTCTGTGAGTTTGCCTGTTGCAGACGTTTCACAGAAGTTGGACCACACACTCTCGTCCTTGGTGACTGGCTTCCTATGCTCGGCATGTTCTCAAGGCTCACGTGTGTTGCAGCCTGTGCCAGTACTTTGTTTCCTTTTACTGTCGAATAATGTTTCATGGTGTGGAATATAGTCTGTAATATACCTGTTACTACCCTGTTGTAAAACTGCTTTGTCGGTTAGACATTTGGGGTGTTCCCACTTTTTTGAACTGTGAAAGCCCATGTATATTCTTGTACGGTCTCGTAGGAGCTATTCTGCAAACACGTTTGCATTTCTGTCAAGCTTATACCTAGGAGTGGAATCGCTGGGCCATGTGCTGACTCTGTTTCAGTTCAGTCGCTCAGTCGTGTCCGACTCTTTGCGACCCCACAGGCTGCAGCATGTTGAGCCTCCCTGTCCATCACCAACTCCCAGAGTTCACTCAAACTCACGTCCATTGAGTCGGTGATGCCATCCAACCATCTCATCCTCTGTCGTCCCCTTCTCCTTCCACCTTCAATCTTTCCCAGCATCAGGGTCTTTTCAAATGAGTCAGCTCTTCACATCAGGTGGCCAAAATATTGGAGTTTCAGCTTCAGTATCAGTCCTTCCAATGAATAATCAGGACTGATTTCCTGTAGGATGGGGTGGTTGTATCTCCTTGCAGTCCAAGGGACTCTCAAGAGTCTTCTCCAGCACCACAGTTCAATAGCATCAATTCTTCAGTGCTCAGCTTTCTTTATAGTCCAACTCTCACATCCATACATGATTACTGGAAAAACCATAGCCTTGACTAGACGGACCTTTGTTTAATCCTTTGAAAAAACTGACAGGTTTTTTCCCAAAGCAGCTGGAACATTCCACATCCCCCTGCCCAGTGGTGTGTGAGTCCTCCATGTCCCTGTCGACACTTGTTATAGTCCATCTTTGATTAGAGCCGTCCCATCAGGTGGCGCGTGCTGCTCTAAATCATTTAACAGGGAGCGCTGACACCCCGGTTCTGTCTCTGCACACCCTTTCTGTCACTGGCAATGCATGCTTTTACAACTGTGCAGATTTGTCAGGTTTCCAGCGGGAAGGTTTCATAGGAAGTGCTTCCCTCTCAGTACTGGACCCACATTCTCAGTTTAAAATGTGATATTTTGCTCAATGTTAGTTTCTTCAGCTTAACCAATTGGCAAGTCCAATGGCTTTTCTTTGAGAAACTTTCCAGTTTAAACAAGTTTAAATTGAAATGAGAATTAACTTGCTTTGCCACAAAAAATCCCATCCTGTCACTGTCCTTAATTGAGAAACTTTGGTGGTGGTTCCTGTTTGTCTTCATTCTTAAAAAGAATTTTTTTTTTTTTTTAATCTTTTGGCCATTCCACAAGGCATATGGGATCTTAGTTCCCCAACCAGGGATTGAACCTGCATCCCTTTAATTGAAAGCCTGGAATCTTAACCACTGGACCATCAGGGAAGTCCTTGTCTTCATTCTTTAGCTGACTTCAGTTTGTGATGGGTAAAATTAAATAGGGTTTTCAGTGTATACAGTTGAATATTTATTTTGTAAAACCACGTAGTATTTAGAGATAAGAACCTTCTGGAGTTCATGTGTTGAGTGAACCTGCTTTATTGAATGACTAGTCTGCCATGGTGTTCAGATAAGGTTTCTGTCTTCATGGAGTGTATCTTCTGGTTGAGGGCAGATCTTAAGGGAAAAAGGCAGATGGGGTTACAAAATAAAACAGGGCTTTCAAAGCAAATCTCTCTGCAGGAGCATGCTGGGCGCTTGCATGCTGGGTTTTGCTTTGTGTTTGGTGGGGGATGTGTTGGGAAGGACCTCTGTGAGGAAGTGACTCTTTAGCTGAGACCCAGAGGCAGGAGAGGGGCTTTCTGAAGCTGGGAGGCTCTAGTGGGTTGGAGGAACTGAAATAGTATGTGGGGCACTGGGAAGAAAAAAGACCAAGGTAGCGGCCACACTGGGTGGTGCCTTGTGGAGCTGCAAATAATTTGAACTTTATTCAAGATGATGTGAGATAGCACTGAAGGGTTGTAAGCAGGGAAGTGGCATCATCTGACTTTTAATAGAAAACATCTCAAATGGATTACAGTGGGAGGGGGTCGGGGAGATGGCAAGAATGGGTGCAGGGACAAGTTACAGATTGAGGTAGGAAGGTCAGGGGTCAGATCTACCTGCCGAGGAGCCCACGTCGAGGTGTTCTCGGAGCTGAGCCCTGGACCTGGGGCTTGAGCACTCTAGCTTTACCCTTCCTTTTCCAAGAAGATGTGTATATGTATACTTCTAGACCCGAGGTAGGTCCCATCTCCTTATTTCTGCTGCAGGGAGATACCTCCTTTAATGGGCTTCCCAGGTGTCGCTAGTGGTAAAGAACTCGCTTGCCAATGCAAGAGACGCAAGAGATACAGGTTCGATCCCTGGGTCAGGAAGATCTGGTGGGGGGCGGGGCGGGGGGGAGAATGGCAACTTTCTGCAATCTTCTTGCCTGGAGAATTCCATGGACAGAGGAGCCTGGTGGGCTACACTACAGTCCATGGGGTTGCAAAGAGTCAGACATGAGTGAGCGACTGTCCACACACACACCACACACACACACACCACACACACACACCACACACACACCACACACACACACCCGTCCTCGAACATCTGTAGTAACACACACACACACACACACACACCCTTCCTCGAACATCTGTAGTAAACATACTGGCAAAGACAAGGCTGACATGCCATTTTTGAGCTTTCAGGGGCTTGCTATCTCTTAAGCAAATATTTGAATGACCCTTCCATAATTAAAATTTATCGAGCAAATTAGGAAATGTGTTTTCACAAGCTTCTTACACTTGGGCAAATTTGTTGTTATTTACATGGGGAGCTGAAGTACGGCTCCCAGTGACAGTTTCGCTGTTGGGCAGTGTTTGTAAGGTAAAGACATTTTTTTTTTCCCTTGTTGGAATCACTTGGAAGATTTTTCTAAAGGCCTTTATCTTTTTTCTCTTGCTTTTTAAAATCCGGTATGTCCTTTTGCCTGTGCATGTGTGCTAAGTCACTTTAGTCATGCCTGACTCTTTGTGACCCTGTGGATTGTAGCCTGCCAGGCTCCTCCTTCCATGGGATTCTCCAGGCAAAAATACTGGAGGGGGTTGCCATGGCCTCCTCCAGGGGATCACCCTCACCCAGGGATCGAACCTGAGTCTCTTAGGTCTCCTGAATTGGCAGGTGCGTTCTTAATCATGAGCACCACCTGGGAAGCCCCCATGTCTTTTTGCCTAGCACTCACCATAGACCCGGAGAAGGCAATGGCACCCCACTCCAGTACTCTTGCCTGGAAAATCCCATGGACGGAGGAGCCTGGTGGGCTACAGTCCATGGGGTCATGAAGAATCAGACACAGCTGAGCGACTTCACTTTCACTTTTCACTTTCATGCACTGGAGAAGGAAATGGAAACCCACTCCAGTGTTCTTGCCTGGAGAATCCCAAGGACGGGGGAGCCTGGTGGGCTGCCATCTATGGGATCGCACAGAGTCAGACATGACTGACGTGTCTTAGCAGCAACAGCAGCAGCATCATAGACCAGAAGAAGGAGCCATAGACCTTCTGTGGCATTGAAGATGGGTTTTCCATGGTTAGTGTAGAAAATCAACACAAATTTGGTGGTTTCAAACAACACGAACTTCAGATCTTCTAGCCCTGTAGGTTAGCAGTCCCACATGGGTCTCATGGGGCCAAAATCAAGGTGTCGTCAAGGCGGCATCAAACCCGGGGCTCCAGGCCTGAGGCCCTTGCCCTTTCCAGCTTCCGTGGGAGACCTCCATCCATGGGCTCACAGCTTCCCTCTGCTGCGCTGAAAGCCAGCCGTGTGGCCCTCCGACCAGCCCTCGGTCACAGGCATGCGGGGTCTTGGGTCCATGGTGTGGCCCATTGCACTGTGCTGCAGACTCTAGCTGTGGCGCGTGGCCTCCGTGGTTGAGGCGCTGGCTTAGTTGCTCTGTGGCATGAGGGATCTGAGTTCCCCACCCAGGAATAGAACCTGCGTCCCCTGTACCGCAAGGCGGATTCTTAACCGCTGAACCACCAGGGAAGCCCCTCCCTTTTCCATTCCGAAGATCCCTTGTGATTATATTGTGCTCGTCTGAATAATCCAGGGTGACTCTGTATTTTAAGGTTGGTTGGTGGCCCGCCTTAACTCCCCTTCTTTCTCTGACTTGAGGTCGTTGTGAGTCCCTGGGATTAGGACGTGGCCGTCTTTGGGGGCCGTTATTCTGCCTGCCGTGGCAGGAGCCTTCGTCTTTCTGACACTAGGAAATTGTTCCAGTGCTTGCTTTTTTGTCTTTTCACTTGATTCCTGTTGGTATCTACCTTATATTCTCCCCTCCCCTCCCCAACCCTGCCTTTCTGGGCACTCAGTAGGTGCTTTAAGATCACAGACTGGAAATACCTTCTGGAATGTGTCTGAGCTCACCCTGGAATTCGTCGGTGGCTTGGAGGATGGTGGAGGTTTTTGAAGCTGTGACTAGGAGAGATGGAATCTGCTTAGGTTTGGATTTTTCGTGAAGACTGGTTTGTTGCGGAAGCATGAAGGCTTACCTTGTGTTCTTCTCATGAGTGCAGCATATTAAAGCAGCACTAGAGAGGCCCAGGAGTCCTCCCGAGATTAATGTAAAGGTTTTTCATGGCTGCAGAAGTTTTTGAAAAATAATCAGACTGTGATTTTCAGTGCTTGGGTTGGGGAGGGTGCTAACACCGTCTTAATGGAGAACCAGGAATTATGATATGATTTTAGGACCTTTGAAAAAATGACCTGGGACTTCCCGGGTGGTCCAGTGGTTAAGACTCCGCACTCCCAATGCAGGGGTTTGATCCCTGCTCAGGGGACCAGGATCCCACATGCCATGTGGTGTGGCCAGAAAACGGAAAAGAATGACTTGTTTTCTTTGTCAGTTCAGTTGAATAGCTCCTTAGCGGAGAGAGCACACGTCCTGGATAGACAGGGTGTACGACAGTGCAGTTGGGACAAAGAGGACTTGAGCCATGGGTAAAAGAGCGCACAGCCAGGAATATCGTTCATACCAGGTTAGCAAGTTCTGTTTGAGCGTCACGTTTTGACCGTCAGACCTTGGAACACAATTCTTTTGCTTCTGCTAAGAGACTAGAAAAATCAATGCGCTGTGTCTGTCTGGCAGGCCCGAGACAACACTCTGTCTTTGGGAACTTCAGGTTTGGGTTGGAGGTGGGAGGTTATCTGAGGGGAAATGCATTTAGACCGAAAGATTCTTAGATGACTCAGTCATACCCAGGACTGCCAAGTTTTCCCCCAGACTGCCGTGTCCCCTTTCGGCGGTCCCTGCCCTGTGTGAGGGCCTGGCACCGTCCGTGGCACGCCTCCTCGGTCCCTGAGTGACTTAGGCTGGCGTCCAGCTGGGCACAGTGATGAGCTGGCGTGTCTGGTTATTTCAGCACGCTCAGGATTGCATCGCTCCCTTGTAAGTTTTGTCCAGTGAGCATTGTCTGTGGGTCACTAAATCGGCCATAAAATCATTCCGCTTCCAGAAATGGAAAATCAGAGTCGTCGTTAACATACTGGGTTTCTTAAGCTCAGAGGTAAAGAGCCATGAACTTTCTCCAAGGCTTTCTCAAGGGTGGTTTTGGTTAAGCTGTGGTTGTCTAGAGGTGCAGTTTTCTGAGAGCTCCCTAGGCTTGCTGCATCAGCATTTATGGGCCTAGGGTCAGGAATTTGCATTTTAAACTGTCCTCTCCAGGTGAGGCTTTGCACTCTAAATTTGGACACCTCCCCCCCTGCCCCCTGCCAAGCCATCTGCCCTGAGCAGCAGAAGCTAGCACTCAGGGGTCCGGGAAAAGCACCCCATCAGAGAAGCTGAGGAAGACTGTTGGGGAGGGGCTGGGGACAGAGGACCAGCGCGTCACCTTTAGTTGTTCCAAAGCTTGACACAGGAGGACGTGGCTTCTGTGGCTGGGCCTGTGGACTCTGTCACATGGATCCAGGCAGATGTAACACCCCCACCCGCCCCCGCCCATGCCCACCCCGGTGAGGACCAGCACGGGCCTGGGGTGCCTCACCAGCTAGAGGGTCCCTCCTTGGACAGGTCTCTATGTGGTGGGAAGGGTGGAACCAGAGAAAGGGGCTTGGCTTGACCCAGCTGGCTTCTTATCCAGACTCGAGTCAGGGTTGATGCTGCTTCTTGCCTTGGGTGGAGGGCGTGGTTTGGCACTCTCTCCTTACCAGCATGGTGCAGTGGTAAAGAATCCAGCTACCAATGCTGGAGACCTGGGCTCAATCCCTGGGTTGGGAAGATCTTTTGGAGGAGGGCATGGCAACCCACTCCAGTATTCTTGCCTAGAGAATCCCATGGACAGAGGAACCTGGCGGGCTATGGTCCATGGAGTTGCAAAGAGTTGGACATGACTGAGCCCACGCGTGTGCACACACACACACACACACACACTGTCTCTCTCTCTCTCTCTCTCTCTCTCTCTCTCTCGAAAGGAATTTGGGGGGTGGGAAAAGAAGCATTGCTCAGCCCCGAATACCTAAGGGGAAATAAGTGCTTAGTAAATATTTGAGGTTTGAAGTAAGAGTTAGAACTGAGATTCTCCTAATCCAGGGTTTGTGGCGCAGCCTCTTGCTTCTCTGCTTTGCATTTTTCCAGGTGTCTGTGTAAGGCCATGCTTCCACAAGGCGATTTAAATCGGCACATATATTACTGAAGATGCAGACCCTCTTTGCCTTTGAGCAGGAAAAGCAGCCTCTCCCTATTACTGTCTAGAATAACAGGTTCAAGATAATCTGTAGTCAGTTCATTCTTCATAATGTTCAAATGTGACTTGAGCACACGTTTGAGTCTGGCTGTTGGCCACGTCGCTCCTGCGTGTTAGTCTTTATTTATGGGGAGGCAGGCAGCCATTTGTCACTCTTTACTGGGGAGCCAGATCCTAGTGGGAATGGTAAAATTAGAAGCTAATGAGGCTGAGTCCCACAGGTATGAAAGATCACGCTTCTGAATGTGTTTCCTTTGAATTGTTTGAAATGGTAGTGAGCGTGGTTTTGGTTACCCCGATGCCTTTGCCTGTGACATACACAGAAAGTTTCCCTTCTTTATTGACACTGTCCTAACCTCTGGTTAATGGCTGCCTCCCCTTTTATTCAGGTGTTTCCTCGCCCTTTAAACAAACAAAAAAAGACCAGCCGCTGCATACTTAGTTACCATGAGTGACAACCTCCCGGGAAGAACGCACTCCATACTTGAGGCTGCATCGCCCACAGTCCTTTGTGTCCTTCCAGCATTAATAACGGCTTCACTTTACTTCTTTCTCATTCATGGCATATTTCCCAAAGCTCAAACAAGAATTACCAGAAAGTTCCAATAAATCTAAAACTTGACATGATGCATGGAACACGTCTGCTCTGGTAAACGAGCGCACAGATTGCTTCGTGGAACGTACTGTTATCAACACAGACAGACTCTTCTGTGTGCTGTGTGGCTCAGCATTTCCTGCCTGTTTGTTTATTTATTGGCCTTGCTGTGTAGCATGTGGGATCTTAGTTCCCAACCAGGGATCGAACCTTTTCCCTGCAGTAGAAGCGTGGAGTCTTAACCAGTGGACCACCAGCAAAGGTCCATTTCCTGCATGTTAATCGTTGCTTTTTCAGGGGCCCTTGAGTGTTCACTGTCGAAAACATTTGTGAATAGATCAGAACCGAGTTGGTGAAGGAAACTTGGGGCTTTACATAGCTTTTTCGGTCTCATTTACTTGTAGAACTAACAGTTCTGCTTCATCAATGTGCTAAATTTGTTAATAGTTAAAAAATCATTTTTTCTTGTTTTGACCAATTTAAATCTTCCCTCCCTCTGATTTAAAAACAAAAAAAACTCCCAAGTCACTAGTTCTAAGAACACAGCCACTTTCCAAGCCTGTTCGCGACTCTAGGAACTCATATTCCTTCTGTTTGGTTTCCTTGCTGTTTTCTGGCGAGTCATCTTTTGCACCAAATCTTTCAAAGTTTCCCAAGAGAGTGGCTGAGCCATAGACCATTAAGGCTGAAGAGAACCCTGTCCGACTTGCTCATTTTCCAACTGAAGATTCATTGGAAGGACTGATGCTGAAGCTCTAATACTTTAGTTGACTCATTGGAAAAGACTCTGAAGCTGGGAAAGATTGAGGGCAGGAGGAGAAGGGGACGACAGAGGACGAGATGGTTGGATGGCATCACCGACTCGATGGACATGAGTTTGAGCAAGCTCTGGGAGATGGTGAAGGACAGGGAAGCCTGGCGTGCTGCCGTCCATGAGGTCGCAGAAAGACTGAGGGAGCTGCTGCTCTTTCCCCTACAGTGACTGTGGCCCAGCACCTCGCTCCCCCCCCCTCCTTCCTGGGAAGGCGCCTCTTCCAGCTCTGGGGTGCAGATTCCAGATGACCTTTGGCCCCCAGTACAAGCAAGATATCTTACAAATGTCCTGACCCTTGTCCTACCACCTGCTCCCACTCTGCTGAGGTCGTACCTCCACATTTCTTGGTTTCTATCCATACCCACGCCCTGTATCATCCTAAGGGTCTTAGATATCCCTGTGGATGGGCTCATCCACTGACCTTGACATTTCTTACCGCAGTAAATTCAATAGTATTTCTCTTTAATTCAGACATGGCTTCCATTGAAGATGCTTGACCTCTAAGCTCTTAAATTCTGCAGTCTTCTCTCTCTGACATTACTTCTCTGCTTCATTTTTCTCCTGTCCATACCTCCTCCTCCTGTCCTAGGGGTCCCAGTGGTCTCAGAAACACTTGGGAGGACCAGAACAGTGGGGATGTAGGGACACTCAGATACATCCATGTGTTGAGAAGGTATCCAGGCTATTCTGACACCCCTGCCTGCCCCCAGCCTGGTCCCTTCGCCTCCGGGGATTCTGCCTGCCTGCCAGCTGTATTCTGGCCTCACCTCTGTATTCAGCATGATCTCCTTTATCAGCTTCAACCACAGTGCCTTTGCACCCACTCCGTACCCATTTACCCCTGACCCACTGACGTGCCCTGGAAGACCTTGCTGTGGTGTTCTTTCTGTTCCTTGCTGCATAAAGTTGCTGGTGAAGGTCACCGAGCTGTGTACCTGTATGACACGTGCATGCTCCTAACTTTGGCTGGACTTCTGAGAGTTTGCAGTCCTGCCTCCATTCCCTTGATCCTGCCCAAGTTCAGTTCTCCTAGCTGTTGGTTTGGCTCAGTGCTTCTCAGTCCTGACCACACCTTAGAATTGCCTGGGGGAAGTTTGAAGCTTTTACTGAGGCCCTGTTCATGCCCAGAGACCCCGATTTCACTGGTCCAGGGGCAGGCAGTTCTGGGCACTGGTGTATGTTTTTAAAAACTACACAGGTGAGCCTTCGAAGCAGCTATGTTGAGAACCAAGATCTGTTCTTCTCTGTTCCCCAGTCCTCCCTTAATCACACTCAGTGATTAAGTAATTACAGCGGTAATTATTGCACAGTGTTGGCCACTCTATCATCAGACATCTGACAGTCTTCCCTAACCCACCTTGAAGACCTTCCCTCTACCTGCCAATCCTTTGAGGAAGAAATGGTCTTCTTGCCAGGGTCTGACCTGCCTGTCCCTGAATCCTCCCCTCACCTGTTCTCTTTAGGAGCCAGGCCCATGAGCCGTCTTTCTGCCTGTACTGATGTCGGCTGAATTGGGCAACCCAAAGAGAAACGTTGGAATCTTGTGAAAGCCAGACAGCAAGGGCAGAGAGGGGCTGAGGATGGAATGGGATTCATATCAGGAGATGTAAAGAGAGAACGCTGTCTGATCCACTTGCCCAGGACTGCGGTTAGAGAAGGTATAGGTTACAGACCTCTGTTTAAATCCTGACTCTGCTGTTTGCTGGCCATTTGTGTTTTCCCTCCCTCTGTAGGGAAATTCTTGATGAAATAGACCTTCCTTGTACATGTGGGATACCTTCCAAGAACCCTGTAGACACCTGAAACCATGGGTAATATTAAACCCTGTACAGTTGACCCTTGAACTACACAGGGGCTAGGGGTGGCAAGCCTCTGAACAGTCAGAAATCATGAGTAATTTATAGTTATCCTTCTGTATCCATGGTTCCTCCATATCTCCGGGTTCAGCCAACCACAGATCATGAAGACCTGGTGAAGTGGAGAGCTGATGACTGAACACTGAATGCTACAGGTTTAGCAGAGGATGGAGCACAGAGAGAATCCCCGTGTCTTAGGATCTGGGATGAGAGTTGGCTGTTATTTCAATTCTGCCCCTGTTATTTGACCAAGTTACTTAATCTCCGGAGGCCTTATTTTCCTTTGGAAAAGAATATAGCTTTAGATGTGATAAATTTTAGATCCTTGTTGAACACTGCTGTTTCGGGGTCTCTCTAGTTACTTTACTGCTTCCTAAGGTTTTGTTTAATGTGATAAATTTTGTATCTATATATTATATTGTCACAATTTTAATGCATTTTTAAGTTATACAAAGCGTGTGTGAATGCACTGTTGAGAAACACGGCGTATGGACGGAAAAGTGAAAATAAGCCCTTTCTGGGTGCACTTCCTTACTTTGCTAGAGGTGAACTACTGTTGACTAGGTTAGTGAAAAGTCTTTGAGACCTTTTTAAAGATTAATTTTTACTGGAGTATGCTTTCCTGGTGGCTCAGATGGTAAAGAATCCACCTGCAATGCAGGAGACCTGGGTTTGATCCCTGGGTTGGGAAGACCCCCTGGAGGAGGACATAGCAACCCACGGCAGTATTCTTGCCTGGAGAACCCCCATGGACAGAGGAGCCTGGCGGGCTGCAGTCTGTGGAGTGACACGGTCAGAGATGACTGAAGTGACTCAGCCTAGCACAGTTGCCTTGCAGTGTTCTAAGTTTCTACTTGCCAGCGAACGAATCAGCCATACTTATCCATCTGTGCCTCCCCTTTCGGGCTTCCTTCCCGTCCGGGCCCCACAGTGCATGCAGAGTTCCCTGTGCGGTGCAGTTTGTTGTTACTAGTTATTTATGCATAATATCAATAATACGTATGTGCCCGTCCCAGACTGTCAGTTCCTCCCATTCCCTTTCCCTCTTGGTATTCAGTGGACATGAACTTGGGCAAACTCCGGGAGATGGTAGTGAGGGACAGGGAGGCCTGGCGTGCTGCGGTCTGTGGGGTTGCAAGGGGTTGGCAAGGGACCGACAGCAGCAGCCATCCATACCTTTGTTCCTTATGTCTGTCTCTCTTTCTGCTTTGCAAATAGGGTCATTAAAACCTTTGAGACCTTTTTCTGTGCATATCTGTACCCATGGCCTCTCTGTATTTTTCTAGCATTCCGTCTTCAAGATTGAAGTAACTGAATTATGAATTGGAGAGAAATGTCAATCAGTGTCTGCTGCTGCTGAGAGCTTTATCCAAGTTAGTGCCTGGGAGTTGCTCAAGTCTCGGGGCTGTGTCGCCCTCTAGTGGTGGCTGACTTTGGTGTCCAGCTGCCGGCCTGCTGTCAGGCTGGAGTGGAGGTGATGGTTCTGTTCCAACAAGCTGGTGACAAGCTTGGCTGTAGTCAGTCACTGACAAGTGTTGGGAACGTACTTCAGCAAACCCTGGGGCTGCCATCGCCTTTATACCTCTAGCCTGACCTTCGTGAGAGGCTTGAAACGTGTGGTAACTTTGCAAATGGGGCGTGCTGGGGTACTGCTGAGTTAGGAGGCTACACCTGGCCGCCGTATTTTTCACCACCTGGTGAACCACCCATTACAGAGTGGGGCCGCCTGCTACAATATATGCATTGGCTACGCCATTCTTTCCCGTGCGCCCCGCATTCTGAAGATGTTCCATCACCTCTTTGCTGTTGTGAAAACCTGGCTGCCTGTTCCTGCATCTTCTCAAGGAGTGGCTTTTCCTTATTGCCGCTTCCAGCTGACCTCCCTTCCGCTCTTTTGAACTTCCGCTCCTGTTGAAACTTGTACCATCAGCTGTAGCTCTGCGTCCTCCCTCATTCTCTCCTGGTCTTCTGATCACCTCCTCCTCTGACGCCTTCCTCCCCAAGCTCAGTCTTCATGCACCATTGTCTGTCCATCCACCCGGCAACCTGGCCTCTCAATTCTTGACCTCCTCAGCCCCGGTGACCTTTCTGCCTCTCTTTTTATTGACCATCTTTAGAGCTTGTCTCGATTAACCTCTGGAATCATGATTTAAGACATCCTGCTCTCAGATCTCCATGCCCGTCCTTCCCACGTGAGATTCTCCCTTCAGAATCCAGAGTTTGGTGGCTCTCTGGACCCCCACCTCCTTTTCATTAGTGGTCACCACGCCCCTCTTGCTCTGAGATGGCAGCCTAGACTTCATGGGTGCCTCCTCAGAACACCCAGACCACTTGGATCCTCTTATTCTGTTGGACTTCCTAAGGAGACCCCAAGCAGCCCTGGTTAAGACTCCCCATTCTGGGTTAAACTCATTTTCCCAAGACAGTGTTAGCTGGATCCATCATGTTTGTGACCTCGCACCTCCGATGGGCATCTCTCAGGCATCTTACTGCGTTTTTGGGGTCATTTCACCAGTTGCAAGAAAACTTTCATAACTTTTGATTAGTCATCAGTTCTCCCACACCCCCTTCCTCTTCTTAGCCGAGGACTTCGCTTCTTGTTCGTTGAGAGAAGGGAGCCCGGCCGTCAGACTTCTTACCCCCAGCTGCGTCTTCTTCCTGCTGCCTTGCTCCCCGCAGGGGCTGAAGCCCGGCTGGCTCTTGTCTGAGGCCAGCCCTCCCCCAACAAGGAATCTTCTGTCACCTTCTCAAGGATGCCTCTCCTGAAGCTCGCTCTTTTTACCCCTGGATGATTCATTTCTTCCTTTCTTCTGGATTCTTCCAAATGGCATATAAATAGGCCTTGTAATGTTTCTCTTTGAAAATCTTCCTTAAAAATTCTGTGTTCCTCTCCAGCCATTGTCCTCTTGTGCTTCACTTGATAGCAGGTAATCCCTTCGAGAATAGACTCTGTTCGCTGCTGTCTACTTCCTTTTCTCCAAGCTTGTCAATGTGTCTGTTCCTCCAGTGACAAGGGGGACCGGTGACTGTGACCTGGGTGGGACGCCAGCCTTTGCTTCCCGCCTGCACCGTCCAGGTGCCGCCTGTGGTCTCTCCTGTCTTCCTCCTCCTTTGGCTGCATTTGAAACAGCTCTCTCTACTCCTGGAAGGCCTCCCAGCTCCTCCACTGGTCTTTTCTTCCCTTGTGTTATGAATCATTCCTTCCCAGCTGCCCTCTGGTTCCTCCTCTCCTTCCAGGCCTCCAGGCGCCCAGGGTCGCCCCCCGCCTGCTTTTTTTCTTCTGTACTCTGTCCCATGGCGTTTCAAAGCTTTAAGCACACATCAACAAGTGAGTTGACGTGTCTTAAACTGAAGGCAATGGCACCCCACTCCAGTACTCTTGCCTGGAAAATCCCATGGACGGAGGAGCCTGGTGGGCTGCAGTCCATGGGGTCGCTGAGGGTCGGACAGGACTGAGTGACTTCACTTTCACTTTTCACTTTCATGCATTGGAGAAGGAAATGGCAACCCACCCCAGTATTCTTGCCTGGAGAATCCCATGGACGGGGGAGCCTGGTGGGCTGCCGTCTATGGGGTTGCACAGAGTCGGACACGACTGAAGTGACTTAGCAGCAGCAAACTGTGTTACCAACCTGCATCCTTTGACTCTGAACTCACACTTCGAGAGCCAGTTTCCCATCTGACAGGTCCACCTGATGGTCCATGGGAATCTCAAATGCAGCCTGGCCAAAGCAAGACTATCGGATTGCCAAAAAAATTCTGGATTTTTCCATCATATGTTATGGAAAACCCAAATGAACTTACTGGCCAACTCAGTACTTCCCTTCCTAGTCTGCCCCCTCCCCACCCGAAGTCTTGCCTCCCATCGCTTACCCAGTTTTTTAGTTAAAAACCCAGTTTACCATCTTCTTTCATATTCCTCATCCAGTGATAGTAACCACAGAACACCGTCAAGGGCTTACGATGTGCCACGCACTGTTCTAAACACTGGACAAAGCGTGTCTTAAACTAGCGGAAGGCTGTTAGGATCCCATTTTGCAGATGACAAAGCTCAGACACAGAGATTAAGTAGCTTGTCCTTAGTTACACATTTTCTTAGTACTGGAATTAAGATTCAAGCCCAAGCACTGTGACTCTAATCCTGGGCTCCTAAGGTCTCTGGCCTCCGAAGGAGGGGTGCCTGCTGAGCCTGTCTCCAGCCCGGCCTCCCTGCCTCCCTCCCCCACCTCTTGTCTGCAGCCATCTCTCCAAAGGAGAAATGAGATTCCCATCCCTTCCTCATCAAAGTTGGATCCAAAAGCCCAGGCTTGGCTCTCAGCCTCCCGTGATCGGCCCCCTAGCCCCCCAGCCCCACCTCTCCGTTCTCTGCCCTGCCCTGGTGCTGCCAAGAAAAGACAATGTGAGCCACGAACGCAAGCCGCATATGTACCCTGCCTTTTCTAGTGGTCCCCTGCAAAGTCTTGTAAACAACAGATGATATGAATTTTAATGTTTTCCTTAATCCATTCTATCAAAAATATTTCAGCGTGGACTCAGTACTCACAAAAAAATTGGGATCTTCTATATACTTTTCTTTTCTGCCTGGTGTTTGGGATGTGGCGGGTGTTTCGCAGTTGGAGCGTGTCTCACTTTGGGCTGGTCCCACTTCGGCAGCTGTGTGGGGGCACCCCCTTGCCCAGGCTTTGTCCCTCCTGCCAGCAGGCAGGGTAGGTGAGTTCCGGGCTTGGGAACGTGGCATCTGCTGTTCCTTTGCTTTGCACGCTCTTCCCCTTCATCTTCACTAATTGCCTCCCTTTAGTCTGGGAAGGTCTATTGCTTGGAGAGGCTGTCCCCCAAATTGCGAGTTTTTCCCCTAAAAAGGAGTCATTCCATCCTTTTTAGGCTTCCATGTAGCAGTTACCCAAGCTGATTAGCCCCTCTTAGGAATCTCATCCCCCTGAGGACACTCGCTCACCCCACCCCAGCCTCTTAGGGGGGTTCCCACCCACCCAGCCTATCCATCCTCCCTTGCTGTTGACTGTGAGTTTCTGTCTATCTCCCTTCCTGGGGTGGGGTAATTAGGCCTGGTGACTGTTTTTGCTGCTCCCACTTATGACCTTTTTCTCTGCTCATCTCCTGATGCCGTTGTGCTTTTTCTCTGATAACACTGTGTATTCTGGCATCCTCTGCCGCTTCCTGGGAATGAGCTGTACCTACCAGTCAGGAAGCACTAGGCACGTGAGGCTAGGTAAGGAAGATAATTAAAACTAAATGGAAGTTAAAACTTGCGTCTTCAGTTGGCGTTTGGCACATTTCAGATGCTCAGTAGCTGCATGTGGCAGCTACTGTGTAGGACTTGCCCAGCATCAGAGAAGGCTCATTGGGCGGTGCTGCTTTGATTTCAGATAGTCACGTGGCTGCGTGAGATGGGCTTTCCTGGTGGCTCAGATAGTCGTGCGGGAGACCTGGGTTCGATCCCTGGGTTGGGAAGGTCCCCCGGAGAAGGGAATGGCTACCCACTCCAGTATTCTGGCCTGGAGAATCTCATGGACAGAGAGGAACCTGGCGAGCTATAGTCCATGGGGTCACAAAGAGTCGGACACGACTGAGCAACTAACACATAGCAATATGGCTGCACAAAAGTGCCAGATTCTTTGTACCTTTCTCATCATAATTCATTTATTCAACTTCCTTGGTTGTAGTTGGTTGTACAATTCTTCTTATCCCAGGAAACTTAACCGAGGGATGGGGGTGGAGGAGAAGGGGAAGAACCCGTACTCTGAAATGGTTTCTATGGGATTCCCATTCAGGGAATTTATATGTCCAACTGCCTCTGAATACATAGTAAGGATGAGGCTCTGGACAACTGGATAGATTCCATGTTGAGTTAAAGAACTGTAGCTTCCATCATACAAACAGAATGCAACCGACGCCTGTTGCCTTTCCCGCTCGCCCTGGGTCGCCTTTGTCCTGTCATCTGACTACCTGATGAATTGGTGCCACAGACCCGGCCTGGCCTTTGCGGGTTTGCAGGTTTCCCCTTTCCAGCCATGTTTGCTGTTATCACTGTGCAATGCTGGGATTCGGTGAACTGAAAACCTTTCCTGCTTAATGTTCTGTGGTTGAACAGCCCACTGAGATGCCTGGATCGTAAAAACGCAGCCTCTCTCACGGCTGTTGCGGGCAGCGATGCTTTTGTTTTCCTGGCCGAGCCTGGCCTTTGGATTACTGGGCGCTGGTTCTCACTGTACACGGTTAATGATTTCCCACCTACAGTAACCCGCTTGGCCGCGAGCACCCGATACAGTGTGGTTAGTTCCAAGCTGTGAAGCGCCTGTCATGCGTGCACAAGATTTTTCTTATTAGAAGAGGGGATCTAGCAGGGGGTAAGATTTTCTGGCATGTTTTCAGAATAGTAAAACGAAGAAACAGATGACCCGGGTGAGATTTAACTAATAGCCTTGTGCCTGATCGCCTTATTGAACATGTATATATTCATGCCGTTGGCTCAGTCCAGGTTGCTGATGGAGAATGTCCTGAGAAAGCCGTCTGGACAGGTTACGTGTTTTCTTGCGTGGAGTCTAACTGAGAAGTTCATGTCCAGCCTGGGCCTCGTGCGTGTTCAGTTATCCACAGTGAGGGCAGCTGATTTCAGCTGATTCAGAGCTCTCCGCATCTGGCCTCCACATGTATGCCTGTCACCCTGGAATTGGTTATAGCTCTGTGCTCTAAGATCAGATAAAAGAATGGCAACACCTAATGGATCCAGCTCATCCTTTTGCTTGGTCATCATCTGCCCATTGTTCTAGAAGTGTCTCCACTAAGATAAAAGACCCAACTAGGTTCCCACTTTTCTTTTCAGGCCCATCTCAGTTGGAGGGATTGAGTGTTGGAGTCTTAGGCCCCTTCCAGCTGGGGGGAAAGCGGGCTCGCAGATGTCTCATTCGGCCGTGTTTGTACGTGTCCTTCATAGAACTCCTGGGAGATGTGCCGCAGACAAACCCAAATGTGGATCCCGTGACCCTCGCTGAACCGGATTCATCTCACGCACCCGGGCCTCACTGTGACCTGCTTGGCCAACGGTCAGCAGAACTGCTGATGGCGGAGCCGTGGCCTGATGCTTTTCACCAGGTCACGCTCTTTGCACTTGTGTTTCGTGTCATTTCACGTACAGTGGCTTCTTAGACTCTTGGACTGAGGAGTTCTTGGATAGTTCTGGGAAGAGCTACTTAGAATTTGGAACCAGTTTCTCAACAAATTTGATTATATTGTTTGAGATTTTTTTTTTTTTTTGATGTATATATTTTTAAAGATTCTTTTTTCTGTGAACCATTAAAAAAAAAAAAACACAACAATTGAATTTGCTACAATACTGCTTCCGTTGTATGCCTGTTCTACACCTTGGCCTCTTGGCTCTGAGGCAGGTGGGATGTGAGCCCCCCAGCCAGGGATTGAATTCGTATCCCCTGCATTGGAAGGTGAGGTCTTAACCACTGGATTGTCAGTAAGTCCCTGAGACATGTTCTTATATAAATACATATAAAAGCATCCACTTTCTATTCTGAAACAGGCCTCCTTGCTTCTTCCTGCCAGCAGAACCCTGCATCAGCTCTGGGTCCTTGTCCGGCTCCCTCTCCTCATCTCTGGAACAGAGGAGTGAAGCCAAAAAGACTTTGAAAGCTTAGGTTTAACCAGTTCAGTTCAGTCGCTCAGTCGTGTCCAACTCTTTGCGACCCCATGAATCGCAGCACGCCAGGCCTCCCTGTCCATCACCAACTCCCGGAGTTCTCCCAAACTCATGTCCATTGAGTCGGTGATGCCATCCAGCCATCTCATCCTCTGTCGTCCCCTTCTGCTCCTGCCCGCAATCCCTCCCAGCATCAGAGTCTTTTCCAGCGAGTCAACTCTTTGCATGAGGTGGCTCAAGTACTGGAGTTTCAGTTTAACCAGAGGAGATGGCAGTTCCTGACTCAGTGCTGGTTGGCCAGGTCTCTTAAGTTCTTCTCTCCTTCTGCTAGGGTTAGGGTTAGGGTCAGGGTTAGGGTTAGCTAGTCCCAGGTGTCCTCAAGCCTTTTAACCTCATCCTGAGCCTTACTGTCTCACCACCTAAAGTGTTGTTTCGCCACTCACTGAAAGGAAGAGAGAGACCTGTGGACCTTCCTTAGAGTGGATTATATGAATTATGTGTGAGACCGCCCCACAGGAATGAGTCCAAGGGATGCCGCATGTAAACGATTAGGTTATTTTGCAGATGGGAGCTAACTCTCGAGTGTAGACTGCCGTGGAGCCAGCGGTTTCCTGTTTGGTTGCTATATAACAAAGAGCACTTGAATAATTTAGGATCTTTACTTTTGAACCCTCGTCAGTCAGATTGGGTAATGGTAAGGTTATGTTGCTGAAAGTGGGGTCTGGTCCCTCAAAAGCCAGTAAAGAGGCTTGAAAAGTTTGCTTTATTTTGGATGCTGGTGGGGGTGGGTTTCCCGTCCAAGGCCAACTCCTCCCAGCACCCCTGACAACCACTGGGCCAGAGCTTTTACAGATGGAAGGAGGGGGCTGCACACAGAGCCACCGCAGTCAGCTCTGACAGTCCTCTTGAAACTGGTCATCGGGGGTCTGACCAGGGTCATCTTGATTGTTTTCAGTACAGCCACTCTTCATTTGCAGAGCTGGTTTGTTTGCATTCCTTGAAGGCCAGTTCTCGGAATTGTGGCAGCTTATGTCGTGGCTGGGGCTTCCCTCATAGCTCAGTCGGTAAAGAATCTGCCTGCAATGCAGGAGACCTGGGTTTGATCCCTGGGTGGGGAAGATCCTCTGGAGAAGGAAGTGGCCACCCACTCCAGTATTCTCGCCTGGAGAGTCCCATAGACAGAGGAGCCTGGTGGGCTGTAGTCCATGGGATGGCGAGAGCCGAACACGACTTAGTGGTTAAACCACACGTCCTGGCCACAGTCTGGCCATCGTCTTTCCCCTGGTGGAGGTGTCAGCACCTACAAGACAGCTCGTGTGCTCTGACTCAGAATATTCTCTGTAGCCCCTGAGGAGGAGGGGCCTCTCTTCTCTGCAGATTTCAGTGATCCGTGGTGCTCCTCTAGGCCTGGCAGGTAGTAGTCGGTATACACTTGTCAAAGGAAGCGTGGAAGGAGCATTGGGTATCTTTTTCGGATTTATTTGGGAGATCCTGGGGTTTTGACCCTCATGGAATTCTTATGGTTTTATACACTGAGATGTTACCTTTTTAAAAAGCTGTTTTGAAATTTTGAGCAAAAGGGCTAGTTAGGAGAATGAGCTCCTCAAGTTTCTTGCTGAACCGTTTTCACTTCTGTTTGCAGAGCTGCAGGCCTCGCCAAGAGTTTTCCACAGCCCCACCTTGACTCTGGCCCGGGGGGTGGATGTCTCTTCCTTTTATAGATGAGATCAGAGCTCGTGGAATGTAAAGGAACTCGTTCACAGACCATGTGCCAGATCAAGTGGCGGGTCAGGACTTGAACTCAAATCTTGTTACTTTGGATCAGGTGCTCTTAGCATTTACGAGTGTGTGTGTGTATGTGTGTGTGTACCTTTGTGGGAAAAGGTATATGTATTTAAATAAGCTAAACTCCTAAATTGCAAATTGATTTTTTCCTTAATACACTAATGCTCATAATGGAGCAAAGGTGCCCTTTCCCTTCCACCCACACTAAACCGCCTCATCTGGGTTTCACACGATGGTGGAGAAGCCAGGGTGTCAGGGGTACGCTCTGTCCTAGTCCACAGTCAGATCGCTTGACGAGCAGAGTAGGAGCTCATTTAACCCTCATAACGAGTCTCAGAGAGAGGTATTAATTTTTATCCCCTTTGGGGCTGAGGTTGTGAGGTAGGGAGAGTCGAGCTTCATATTCTTGATTCTGCTCTCGTGTGTCACACCACTGAAGCAGAGGAATTCCACTTCTTAAGTGGAATTTCAGAATTACTCCTTCTCCTTTCAGAATTGGTGTAGCTGTGAGGGGACTGTGCCCTTTGTACCCTCAATTCAAGGGTTTCACGTGTTGCTGGAATTGCCTGCTTCTGCATTTCTGTCTCCTTGAAAGCAATGACGGGCCATCTTATGCGTCTAATACCTAGACACATAGTACCATAGCCTCTGCTATGACGCCCGTCCAGAGTAAAAACCCACTGCAAGGCTGTGAATAAGTGAAAGGAGGTGGAGGTGAATGTGGAGGAAAGGACTGACGATGTGGTGCATCTTGCTGGCATCGTGAGGTCTGGAGTGATTCTGGCCTCACGCCGTAATGTTTACTGTTGAGTCGCTCAGTCATGTCGGACTCTGCAACCCCATGGACTGTAGCCTGCCAGGCTCCTCTGTCTGTGGGATTCTCCAGGCAAGAATCCTGGAGTGGGCTGCCATGATGTTTCTCCTATTGAGGCTGCAGCCTGCCTTGGACATGAGTGTGTGAGCCTCTTCTTAGAGGCAGGGCTGAGCTGTGTCTTTGATGTCTTTTTTGGTTTGCTCTTCTGATTCTAAATTCACTTTGAGATGGAGGCCATCTGACCTTGAACTGAGAGAGAAAAATCACCTTTTTTCTTTTTTTTCCCTTGAAGCTCTGTTAGTGCAGATTGTGAAACTCCAAGTTGTGATCTCAAGCATTCTGCAAAAACTAACCTTTGGCATACTTGGCTGCAGCCAGCCTCTTTCTAGTAAATTCCCCAATGGTTCTTGGCTTTTCTGGTGGAATTAACACATTGACAAAGTTTTCTTCATTCGTATTCCTGGTGCGTGGGCTTGAATATCCTTCACCCCTTGCTTTGTGGGATCTTTTTTGTCTGTCTTCGATGAGAGTTTTAATGAGAGAGAAGCCAGAAACCACACCTTGTGTGGGAAGAACAGGAGCATGTCTCCGGCAGAGAGACCCCAGGTTATCCAGAGGGTCATTGCCTAGGGATTCCTGAAGAAGACACTGGATTTACATCACGCTCATTGACGTAAAGGCCCCTGGAATGATTGGCCAGGAAGCTGAATGCCTGCTCCTCCTGGCAGCTGAACGCTGTAGTCCCCGCATCCTCAGCAGAATCAAAGGAATCCGTGTAAACTCAGTTTGAAATGCTTGTGTCTTGGAGGTAAAGCTAGTAGGTAATGAAGATAACAGCTCACATGCTGAGGGTGTTTCCTGCTTTTGCTGCGGATGTTAGTAACAGTTTCGGCTCTCCGTGGGAAGCGGTTTTCTCACTTAATCAGTTGGCAGAGAAAGTGCTTCAGGGATGACTGTTCTGTGTGAGCAGAGAAAGTGGGGTTCTCCTCCTGACCAGGCTACTGATAAAGGGGTGTTAATGACAAATAATGGTTTGCTTTCTCGGGGGCTGGTACAGTTGCTTATTTGTTTCCTAAGTGCCCTCTCCCTTCCCAGGTTCATGCTGGGTTGAGGGTGCGGTAAGGGTTGTTGCAGGAAGGAGGACCCCTTCCAGGGCCCGAAACTGGGCTCTTGTCTAACACTCGGAAATGAACTGTCCGAGGAGACACACGTACTGACAAAGCAAGAGATTTTATTGGGAAAGGGCACCCGGGTGGAGAGCAGGAGGGGAAGGGAACCCAGGAGAACTGCTCTGCCACGTGGCTCGCAGTCTCGGGTTTTATGGTGATGGGATTAGTTTCCGGGTTGTCTTTAGCCAATCATTCTGACTCAGAGTCCGTCCTGGTGGTGCACGCCTTGTTCAGCCAAGATGGATGCCAGAGAGAAGGATTCTGGGAGGTGGTCGGACAGGTGGTGTCTCCTTTTGACCTTTCCTGAACTCATCCGGTTGGTGGTGGCTCATTAGTTCTGTGTTCCTTACCCGGACCTCCTGTCGTAAAACAACTCATGCAGCGGTTGCTGTGGTCCCTGGCCAGGGCGGGCGGCTTCAGTCAGCGTGCTTCCCCTGACAGGGTGACCCAGAGAGGTCGAAGCTGGGAAATGGCAAATGAAGGGGCAGCAGTCTGGGAGCTCCTGACCAGGATACAGGGGTCTTTCAGGGATGGAGACTTCGATACAGTTTGAAATAGTGAGCGGGAAGGGCTATGGAGTAAGAGGGGTTTGAGTAAACTCTTCAGGTTTAAGGTAGCTGGAAAGAGAAGGACCAGGAGCATTCTAGAAGGACCCAGGGAAGCCCAGGGAATCGGGCATTGAAACGTCAGGGATGTGAGGAGAGGCTGTTCCAGACCCAGCACTGCTGTTGTACCTGCGGGTGGTTCTCGGTCTCATCAACTCCCTCGAAATGTACAACCCCAGGTAGCCAAGCTGAGCGTGTTTGCCACTAAAATGGAATCATAACCTGATTTTATTAATTCACAGGGAGGAGATAAAAGTCAAGAAATGGATGATATATATATTTTTTAATTTAAAGAATTTCTTCCGTGTTGTTTTTCTTAAATGTTTGCTATCTGCTATTGTGTATTTATGTTGAATTCAAGGTTAGAATGACGTCTAATCTGGCAAGAACAAATGTCAGAAATATTTGTTACTGGATCGATGGAGTCCCCGGAAGACCTCCCGTAAAGCTGATGTGCTGGTACTTACCCTTGCACCTAGAATACTTGGCCCTCGAACAATGCAAATTCTGCTTGTGATTTCTGTTTGAACGGCCAGAGCTTGTGTTTTGCAGTCTTTGTATACCTGCTGCAGGTGTCCTAGGGCTGAGCTGGGAGGAGAGCGTGCAGATTCCTGTGTGCCCCTCTGAGCATGAGACCCTCAGTTACATGCCTCTCAGTACGCTTGGCTGTTGATGTGGGGGGAGAGAATCCTTCATGAGCTGAAACTTTGGATGACATAGGGAGGTGGGGCTGGTAGATTCAGTAGATATTCCGTTCTACTTATTTCATAATCAGAAAAGTATATTTAAACCCAAGCATATTTGGTTTTTAAAAAAATCAAATACAGTGAAAAAAGTTTTTTAAAAAAGTGAAAGTGAAAAGCCCTCTCTATCTGTGGTTGTTAGGAATAGATTTAGGGGTCAAGGAAAGGTGTCTTTTGTCTTTGTTACTTGATAATAAGTGAGGTCACTCTGCTTTCTGGTTGCGCCCTGTAGGTCTGGCTGAGTAGGAACAGCTGTGTGATGAGAACTCAGCTTCAGAGCAGCTGTGCTCTTACATCTGTCTCCTTGCTAACTTCCGAAAGGGGGGGGATGTCTGTGAGGGGTGGTGGGGCTCCCCTCCCCACCCCACCCCACCCCAGCCACGTGTGGGGTGAGCGGGAGGAATGGAGAGAGCTGAGCTGGTGAGGTGAAGGCTGGGGCTTTGTGGGTCGTTAGGGCCCCTGGAGTTGGGGGAGTTTTCCAAAGGGTGTCAGCATTACATTGACGTTTTGGTTCCGCCACTCTGGTTCGGGGCTTTCCTGGTGGCTCAGATGGTAAAGAATCTGTGTGCATTACCGGAGACCTGGGTTCAGTCCCTGGGTTGGGAAGATCCCCTAGAGAAGGGAATAGCTACCTACTCCAGTATTCATGGGCAGAGGAACCTGGTGGGCTATAGTCCTTGGGGACTCAAAGAGTCGGACACAACTGAGCAGATAAACAATGACAACAGTTCTGGTTCAGCCTTCATCATACTGGAAGAGGGCCAGGGCCTACAGAGGCAGGGACACAGTTAGGAGCTTGTCCAGTCATCGGGGCGAGAGATGCTGGTGGCCTGCACAAGGCTGAAGCATCCAAAAGGTGGATGGGTTGACAAGGTACCCGCAGCTGGCCCCAGAGGACTTCTTGTGTTTAAGAACAGAGCCCCCAGCCTGCAGCCCTACAGGGGATTATGTGCATGAAAAGTGAAGGCTAAAAATTAGTTGCACAGACCAAGGAACCCGTCAAGTTGGGGGTGGTGAAATTTTCTTTACTGGATTAGATCATAATTCACAAGGCTTATAAAAGCCCACTGTTTGCCCCACAAAGGACCACGAGCATGAGGGAACACAGTATGTTCCCGCATCATGTTACAAAAATGCAGATCAGTGCCGCGTGCTGTCAAAACTCCAATCAGATTGGTTCCTTTGTCGAGTAATCAATGGATTCTTTTGTCCATTTCCGAGCACAGGATTCGAGCACACCACACACAGTGGTGTGTTTGAAGTGTTTTTCTCGGAGGAGGAATGCCTGCCTCGTGTAATCCATCCAGTCCGCCCCCCACTCCCCCTTGTAGCAAAGTTCTGATGAACAGAGCCTTTGTGCAGCCCTCAGTCACCTGCGCGTCCCCACTGGAGATAAAACAGGTGCAGTCGCCCTCGCTCGGAGTTGTCAGTTATTTTTCTGAGACTGTTGGAGGCCTTAGAGGCAGTGTTCAGAATTTCGTTATGCTGCAGACAACTGTTGATTGGTGGTCTGTGGTTCTGATGAGAGTGCCGTGTGGAAGAGTGTGGCTTTGGTGGGCAGAGAGCCCTTGGTTTGATGGAGATCTGGCCCCCTCTAGCCTGAGCCCTACCCCTCCCACCTTGGTTTCATCCCGTGTTAGGAGAGAAACAGCCACACTTTCCTGATGGGCTGGTTGCGAAGACGATCTTGGCCAGGTGTCTCCCCATCTCTGGCCTCTAAGGAAGGGCCAATGCCTTGCTCGGTGCTGACCTGCATGAGGAGGGCTCACCTGCAGATAAAGGGTGATGAGGGCGGTTACCTTACAGGGGCCTTCGCAACGTGTTTTTGAAGCACCTTTTATTGTCTCTCAACCGTGAGGCTAGGAGAGAAAGCGACGTGAATTACTGGTCAGCGAAAACAGGGACTGTTGCACAGTATTGTCACAGAGAGACAAGGTTGATTTGGGCAGAGGGGAGCTGACGAAACGAGTAATCTTGAATTAGAGAATAAAATAAAATTCCTCTACAGCATCAGGGGTGATGTGCAAATGAGGCGAAAGATTCCTCTTTTGGTGGGTAGAGTCCAGCTACAGTCTTTTCTTTTAAAAACCTTCAGGCGCTACGTTGCTTCATTTGGCGATGGTTTAAGCTGGTTTTCTGATTGTGTGCAGAAATAATTGGGATTCATATGAAGAAAATACGTTTCTCCCTCTAGATGAGTGTTGTGAATGTATGTCATGTGACTCGTGTTATGAGTAATACATCCTTGTGTTTTATCTGTATATATCACTTAAACTGAGTGTAGCTAATAGGAATATTGGGAAAATTTCCATCTCTTGTCCCCAGTTTCCAAATTAAAAATGTGAAATGGTCTTCGTACCCATGCCGGTGGTTGGAGAGCGTGGCTGGGCCCTTACGTGCCAAGCTGCCGTCTGATGAAACGGGCTGTGAAGACAGTGCGTCCCTGTTTTGTGAAAGCAAGTGCGAGGTTACCTCCTGGCAAATTTCAGATAAATGTCGTACTGGCAGGCGTCTGGTCTGTTGTCTTTTCCGCCTCCCAAAACTTCTAATTGGATTTGAGCCACCCATTTAAAAAGTCTGATTCTACTGTAATGTCTGTGATTTTGTTTGGTTTTCAGAAGGAAGAATCTTGCCTCCTCCTGTTGGGGTGTTTAAGGAGCTCATGTTGACCGATTCCTCTGACTGTGTTACAGTCTCACAAATGGACCCCAATGTTGTAAACCTCAGAGGATGTCTCAATGGCAGAGTTTGAAACTCAAGCCGTCCAAAAGAGAGTTTGGGGAATCTTACCTTGTTCTCTGTTTTGTAGAGACAACTGCATTTAATAACATCTCATTACTGGCTCAATGGAGTCTGCATGTTCAGGAAAAGATCTTTCCACTTGCCATTTTAAAATGTCAGATATTTAAGGCATGTTGAGGCCCAGATAATGAGGACTCTTGAAATGAAAATTTAATTTCACATCTCCTTGGACAGGAACTTGAAAGGGGAACTTGAAAATGACAGGCCTCATCTTTCGTTACTTCTCTGGTAACTCCATTTAAGAATGTCCTCTAGCTCAGATGTTTATTGACTATCAAGCCATGAATATGTGGATGCTGGCAGAGTCTTTAGAAATGGAGGTTGGGAGAGGGGAGACCAGACTACATATTGGGTCAGAAGTGCAAAGTGGGCAGGCACCTGGTTAGCGGTCAGGAGACCTGGCTCCCTGTTCTGAGTTGGAAATGACCGTGTTGATGTCCTCCTGTGTGCTTGGCACTGCCCTAGCTACTGCATGTCTTACCAGCTGTCCTAGCAACCCTCCCAGATAGAGGATTCTGTTTCTATTCACTGAGAGGGGAATTGAGGCTTCCTCATGTGTCCGAGGCCATGGAGCTGGAAGTGCCCCTCCTCTCTTGTGATGTCAGGTGGCTCACGCTCATTGGATCCCAGCTGCCCCCTCTCTCCAAAGGGGTATGTCATCAGTAGTATCTCTTGAACCAGAAATTTCTGTACTTTTCACAGTTGTTTTGGTAAAAGGGCAGTTTCCTTCCATATTTCTTATCAGCAGTGATGACAGTTGACTCTGGAACAGGTTCTAAGTAAGGGTCTCTGGGTTACGGTATTTCACAGACCCAGTGCCAGGGATGATGGGATTCTGCTTGAAGGTCATCCAGTAAAGCTCCCCAGGGTGGAGCGGGGGGAGAATGTTAATGCTCTGGGGACCCCCATGGGCCGGGCCGGCCTGTGTCCTGTGTTCATGTCTTCGGAAGCTGTGACGGACAGAGGCATCGTCAGGGAGTAGGATCAATCCTTGCTGCCGGTGGTCCTTATAAAGGGGTCGTGGTGGTGGGTGTGTGGCAGGCAAGCCAAGGGATTTCTACAGCTGTCCAAGGACAGGAGGCTTGAGGGCCAGCTTTAGAATTTTGCAGATACCCAGGCCTAGTACCACCATAAGGCTCTGTGTTGTCCCCACTTGGGTACGAAGGGAATTAACTAACATTATCCAGAAATTGGCCTTTTCCCTGTGCTTAGTAGGCACCTAAAACACTGCTTTGATGTTGTTCAGTTGCTAAGTTGTTGTGTCTGAGTCTTTTCGACCCCACAGACTATAACACTCCAGGCTTCTCTCACTGTCTCCCAGAGTTTGCTCAAACTCATGTCCATTGAGTCGGTGATGCCATCCAACCATCTCATCCTCTGCTGTCCCCTTCTCCTCCTGCCTTCAGTCTTTCCCAGCATCAGGGTCTTTTCCAATGAGTTGGCTTTTTGCATCAGGTGGGCAAAGTATTGGAGCTTCAACATCCGTCCTTCCAATGAATATTCAGTTGATTTCCTTTAGGATTGACTTGTTTGATCTCCTTGCTGTCCAAGGGACTCTCACAAGTCTTTTCCAGCACCACAGTTCAAAAAGGCGCTCAGTGTTCTTTATGGTCCAGCTCTCACATCTGTACCTGACTACTGGAAAAACCATAGCTTTGACTGTATGGACCTTTGTGGGCAAAGTGACGTCTCTGCTTTTTACCACACTGTCTAGGTTTGCCATAGCTTTCCTTTAGGTATTAGTAAGTCATGGTTTTCCACCTGGAAGTAGACCGAGTGCTTCTATTGACTTTTTTGTTGTTGGAACTGTATCTGGGATGAATCTCTTTTGATTTTATTTTTTGGGGGGACCAAAACAGAATATTCTGCCTCAAATATTATTTTACAACTATATATTGAGAGCATCTTTTTTATTTTCCAGTTTGTTCTTATCTTACCAATCTCTTGAAGCATTATGGAGTTCAGAGAAGATGCTAGGTTGTCTCAGTTCAGTTCAGTTGTGTCCAACTCTTTGTGACCCCATGGACTGCAGCATGCCAGGCTTCCCTGTCCATCGCCAACTCGCTTGCTCAAACTCAGATCCATTGAGTTGGTGATGCCATTCAACCATCTCATCCTTTGCCGTCCCCTTCTCTTCCTGCCTTCAGTCTTTCCCGGCATCAGGTTATCTACTTTATTTTAAAGTTATTTATTGGATGTTCTGATTATAAAAGTATTTGTTCACTGAAAAGAAGTCAGAAATCATAGGATAAAAAAGAAGTAAAAATGACCCACCATCTCACTGGACTGAGGCAGGAGCAGTCGCGGTGTTAGCATGTCTGGACCTCGCTCTCTGCACACCACCATCCTTGTTGGGAGGCAGCTGCTCTGAGGGCAGAGCTGAGCCCCATCTTGGTGGTACTGAGTTCCCAGCACCTGGCGGGGGCCCCGGTGCACGGAGCAAGCTCCAAAATGGCCTGTCGGGTCGCACGTGCGGTGCTGCCAGTCAGCATCCGGCAGAGGGGACCTCACCCGGGCAGCTGCCCACACAGGGGTGGGAGCTAAAAGAACATATCTGCAGGAAAAAGGCACCACGCTCGGGCCTGGGGCAGCGCAGGGCGGACCTGCAGTGGCCTGAAGCCGGGGCCGTGGGCGGCCCAGCCAGGATGGCGCTGACCCTCGCGGAGGGAGCGCTGTCCACTGCGGCAGACGCTGCGGGGGCGGGGCTGGGGCGGGGGGTCGCTGAAGGACCGCAAGAAGCTGCCAGGGCGACACGGTCCAAGGCAGGGCGGACGTCTCTCGCCTCTCGGCAGGAAACTGGCCAGAAAGGGGGGCTGGGAAATGCAGTTTGTACGGTGCTGGTCCCAGCATCCCAGGGCGGAGAAGGGAAAGGGTGGCTTAGGAGTCGAGGAGGCAGCAACCAACCAGCCCTGCCTGTCGTTTTAAAGAATTCGGTCTGGAATCCGGTTTTGCTCTATGCTGCTGTTGGCAACCCACTCCAGTATTCTTGCCTGGAGAATCCCAGGGACGGAGGAGCCTGGTGGGCTGCCGTCTATGGGGTCGCACAGAGTCGGACACGACTGAAGCGACGCAGCAGCAGCAGCAGCTGTGTGTGCTCAGTCATGTCCCACTATTTACGACCCCGTGGACTGCAGCCCACCAGGCTCCCCTGTCCATGGGATTCTCTAGGAAGGAATGCTGGAGTGGGTTGCCATGCCCTCCTCCAGGGGATCTTCCTGATCCCGGGATCAAACCTGCATCTCTTGTATCTCCTGCTTTGGCAGGAGGGTTCTTTACCACTTATACCACCCAGGAGGCCCAGTTTTGCTCTGTTCTAATGAAATTTACATTTTTACTGCGAATAATACATCATGGGCATCTTTCTGTATCACTAGACACAGCTCTGTATGCTCTCTCTCTAGGGCCCCGATTCTGGAGTCAGATTCCAGCTGAACTGCTCATTAGCTGTATGACTGGTCAGTTTATTTAACGATTTAGGCAACACTTTCCTCATTTGTAAAATCTAGCGAATTGTGAGGATTTAATGAGATTATGTCTCAAAATCTGATCACTTGACCCAGGTGTGACAGTACATGATGGCGATAATAAAAATAATAATGACAGATCCAATCATTCCCAAATGATGTTTAATGAATTTTTTTTGCCTTGATGAATATTCATGTAACTACATCTTTGCCTATTTGTCTGGGTCTTTCTGCAAAAAGTGGACTGTTGGCATCAAAGTCTTTGCTGCTCGAAGCTGGGCTGGTCATATATCGCTATTTTACCAGACTGTCTTCTAGAACTGTTATATCAATTTTTAATCTGACTTCTAACAGTACCTGTCTCCTCTACACTCACCAGTCTGGATATGGCTATTCTTTCTGCTTTTCGTCAGTCTGTGGGATTTTGCCTGTTTTTGCTTGCAGTGTTTGGATTATTGGCAAGCTTGAAATTGTCTTTCCTGGACTCAGGGGGCAACAGCTCTGCTTTGCCATCAAGTACCTGGGGCCTGGACTGCTCGCTGGCAGGTCCACCAAGATCAGTTTTCTCAAACTCAGCATCGCTTTTCTCCCTGGAGAACAGGATTAGAGGAGTCATGCCCATCTCACGGGGTGACGGCGAGGGCTAAGAACATACCAAAGTGTCAAATCAGCGCCAGACTTTGGGTAGCTACCTTTCTAGCTAACTTGTTAGCTTCAGCTCTTCCTCCCATTGTTGGTCTGTTGATTTGTGAGTTGGAGAGACCAGCAGCTTGAAGAGGGGGTTTTGAGAGACAGGGCATTTCTGGGTAGGGGTGAAGTCCAGCATGGCAACGGGGAGCCGAGGTGGAATGTGGGTGGAGATGCTTGTGGATCTCGTGCCCATTTGTGAACAGAGGCGCCCATGGCTTGGGCCCTGACATCAGGCAGGATCAAGGAGGATCTGAGCCAGGGTGGAAAGTTCCAGAGTCACCTCTGAAGAGGGGAAGGGATGGGGCGTTGGGTGGTTGGCCAGGTGGTCTGCGGATAGAATGGCAGAGTGAGCTGTTTGTGTCGGCAGGGGACCCAGCGGTATGGAGGTGGGAAGCTCCAGTTCTGGCCTGCCCTGGGGCCTGTCCTCTGTGCTGAGCTATGCTTCCAGTGTGACACGGATGCGGGGGGAGCATTTGTAAAAGGATGAAGGTGAAGGCGGTGCTGATGGGCTGGTGCAGAGGTGGGGAGGGCCAGGAGTTGGTTGCAGGGCTGCTGTGGCCCCGTGGGCCCCCACACTCCAGACTGGGTGCCAGCCCTGTGCTTGGTTAAATGCCCTTGAAATTTCACAGTCTTGAAAGTTTGGGACAAAGGGCCCATGTTTTCATATTCCCCTGGGCCCTGCAAATTGTGTAAGCTTCCAGAAAGGACGTGTGGAGCAGAGGTGGGCAGGCAAGTGGACCCAAGTGGGCGCGGTTGGAAGCAGAGACCCCGGAGGCTCCATGCTGGAGGCTGAGGTTCACTGTCTTGGGATCCAGGTGGAGCCCAGTGAGCTTAGGCTGGTGCCAGAGACCCCAGGACTGGGAGGGTTTTCTTGGTGAAACAGAACGGTGGATCCCTTCAGGAATGTGGTCATGCCGGCTTGGGTTCTGGCGGGATTTCCCCAGGCTGGCTCCGCTGACTGTTGTGTGTGCTTGGTGGGTCAGCTGTGTCCTGTCTCTCTGTGACCCCACGAACTGTAGCCCACCAGGCTCCCCGGCCCATGGGATTTCCCAGGCAAGAATATTGGAGTGGGTTGCCATTTCCTCCCCCAGAGGATCTTCCTGACCCAAGGATTGAACCCACATCTCCTGCATTGCAGGCGGATTCTTTACCCACTGAGCCATCAGGGACTGTTGGGCTGGGTGATTCTTCATTGTTGGGGGCTGACTTGTGAGACTGGAGTAGGGCCCACCCCTCGTGGCCTCATTTTAACTTAAACACCTCCATCTAGGCCTTATCTCCAAATAGAGTCACATCCTCAGGGGCAGGGATTTGGGGCTTCAACATATGGATTTTGGGGTGGGAGTAGAGGAGAGGAGGACCACACAGTGTTCAGCCCGCAGCACTGACCTAATTGTATGGTTTTGTGACAGTAGACCAATGAACAGCGGCTTCTTAGATCTTTCTTAGAAGAAAGGTGAATCTGTATTTTGGCTGTTTGAAGATCTCATTATCAGATTGCTGTAAGAAGTTGCTAAGGCTTTAAATGTCCCTTGACCTGATGATGCACTGCTCATGGGCTCACATGTACAAGGAGACGAACCTTTGTTCCGAGTGCAGCCGCACAGATGCTTTCTGATAAACCTTCCAGCTGTATCATTACATAAATGGGAAGGGACAGAAAAGGAACACTTGCACAGTAGAAAAAAAAAATGACATTAAAAGTGACATTTAAAGGACTTCCCAGGTGGTCCAGTTGTTAAGACTCCACTTTCCCAGTGACATAGAGTCAAAGCTATGGTTTTTCCAGCTTACAGATGTGTGAGCTGGACCATAAAGAAGGCTGAGTGCAGAAGAATTGATGCTTTCAAACTGTGCTTGGAGAAGTCTCTCAAGAGTCCTGGGACTGCAAGAAGATCAAATCAGTCACTCCTAAAGGAAATCAGTCCTGAATATTCATTGGAAGGACTGATGTTGAAGCTGAAACTCCAGTACTTTGGTCACCTGATGCAAAGAACCGACTCATTGGAAAAGACCCTGGTGCTGGGAAAGATTGAAGGCAGGAGGAGAAGGGGACAACAGAGGATAAGATGGTTGGATGGCATCACCGACTCAATGGACATGGGTTTGAGCAGGCTCCGAGAGTTGGTGATGGACAGGAAGGCCTGGCATGCTGTAGTCCATGGGGTCACAAAGAGTCTGACACGATTGAGCAACTGAACTGACTCGAATAGTTTACCACCTTGCCTCTCCTTTGAATCTACCAACACACAGTCTAGGAGACACCCATGCCAACCTCTTCTAAATGAGATCTTGTCTCCTGCAGAGACACATTTTATACCTTTTGCAAGGTATAGGCATATAGTAGGTACTCAAGTGTGTGTGTGTGTGTGTGTGTGTGTGTGTCCATCTATAAAGAGCCTGTCCTGCTTATGAAGGTGATTTTAAAGTTCTTAAAATTGTTATCAAATGAGAGGAACCAACCATCCATCCACAGGATGATAAAGCTCATGATACAACTGGTCCACTCAGAGGGACCCTGGAGCCAGACCCGTTCCACAGCCTGGACCGGCTCATTTCTTCTCCCCTCCCTGCAAATCCCTGAGGGTGCAGAAGAGCATCAACCACCTGCCCTTCAAGTGGCTGTTCAGAGCCATGAAATTCATGTGTTTCCCACACTGGACTGGTGTGCAGTCTCTGCGAGGTTCTGTGCAGGAAGAGGTGCTGAGAAGCCACAGGGCTGGCACGGAGCATCTTCCTGGAGTACCAGTCCTTCAAAAAGTCTTGATGGACATGGCAGTGGTTCTCACAGTGTGGACCCCCAACCACCCAGCATCACCTGGCCACTTGGTGGAAATGCCCATTTTCAGGTGCCACTCAAACCCTCCAGAAACAGAATACCTGAGGCTGGGATCCAGTGATTTGCACATACAAACTCCCAGGTGATTCTGAAGCTCCATGAAGTTTGAGAAAGAATATTCTATTAAAACAAAGCATCATGCAACCGAGTGGGCAGTTTGCATCTGCTTTAAGACCTCCCATTTTCAGGGACAGGCTTAGTCCTCTCTGCCAGGGAAAACTTGGACAGAAAATGTGAGAGGCGCCAATGATATTTGTAAATGCAAGGGGCCCCCAGATCCACATCTCCGACCCTAACCTCCCTTCCTCCCGAATCCCTGAGTGTCTCTCTCTCTGAGCCAGCAATGCGGGAAGAAAGACTGAGATCTGTACTCCAAACTGACAGATTCTCAGTGTTCACCTCCTTCCTCTGTTCCAACACCTCAGAGCTTCACAGTAACTCTTACCAGGCATCACTGGGTGGGAGAAAGTGAAAGAAAAAGAAAGAAAGTGAAGTCGCTCAGTCGTGTCCTACTCTTTGCGACCCCATGAGCTGCAGCCTACCAGGGTCCTCTGTCCATGGGATTTTCCAGGCAAGAATACTGGAGTGGGGTGCCATTGCCTTCTCCAGGGTGTCTTCCCAACCCAGGGATCGAGCTCCGGGTTTCCCGCATTGCGGTCAGATACTTTACCATCTGAGCCACCAGAAACCCAAACCCTTCCAACAGTTCCTCTAGCATGGCGAGAGGAGGGGCTGTCTCACTTTGAGTGTAATTCATGTCCACCGTGCCTGAGTAGTTTAGCATTTTTTAATTTCTCCGAAGAGCGCTTATTAAACTTTTATAATGAGAAGCTGTTTTCATGAGGAGGTAGAAGCAGTTTATGCCTCCGTAGATTGTATGCTTTATGTCATCTCATATTTACCCAGTCTTGCTGATTCTATCCCATGGTGTAGATGCTTTGATACTCAACTGCATCACACATGTATATGTATATGAATAATATGTTTGACTCGCCCCCCAGCACTGCAGTATCTCATCTCTTCCTGTGCTGATCCATCAGCCCTCAGACAGCCCTGGTCAGCGTCAGGCCAGGGCTCTCTTGTGATCACGGCCCCCGACTCCACCCGCTGACATACTCCTCTCTTTGGGCTCAGATTCCACAGGCTCATTTCAAAACTCAGTCAACTCCGTTACTATTCACACTGTCCCTATGTGTCCAGTATGACTTAAAGTACCAATCACCAGGTCCAGGCCACCCCCACTACCTATACACACACGTGCGCACGCACACACACGTCCACTGGTGAGTGCCATCAGCAGAGTACAGTCTTCTCTCTCACACCCATCCCATCAGTGACCATGCTACAGTGACTGCTCTGTTTTCACACTGATTCTGGACCTTCACATTTAGTGGCCCTTCTTGGCGCTAGTAGTAAAGAATCTGCAGGAGATGCAAGAGACCCAGGTTTGATCCCTGGGTGGGGAAGATCCCCCGGAGGAGGAAATGGCAACCCACTCCAGTCCTCTTGCCTGGAGAATCCCATGGACAGCAGAGCCTGGCAAGCTACAGTTCCACGGGGTCACAAAGAGCTGGACACAGCTGAGCACGCGGGTGCACACACGTGCGCACACACACACGCACACACACTTGAGTACCTACTACGTGCCAGAAATTTACATTCTGAATTACTGCCACTCATCCCGTACCTCCTACAACAAACCATGATTCAGAAAAGCACCGGAATGTATGGAGGAAAAGCTGTGGAGCCTGAACGAACTCTGCGGAGAAAGAGGAAGAGAACAGGTGGGCCAGGTGGACGGGAGCCTGCAGACCAGTTTTTCAGAGAGCTCCCCGTCCTGTGTTTCCTCTGGGGCAGAAGCAGTTCCTCTCCCACAGCCCCGGTTCCCGCGGTGTGAACAGAAAAGCATGATTTTCAGAATCATTTTGGGAGAGCACATGAGGAATGCACATTTGGCAAAGAAAGGACTCCCCAAAGCCAAGGTCATTAGTCACCAGAAAATGACACTCGGGAAAGGTATGAAGTCCCCTGCAGAGGTATTTTTAAAAACACAGATGAGATTCTAATCTCTGTGCTGGTTGAGGTGGGGCCTGTGCTCTCCAACAGAGTCCAAGTTCAAAGTCGTTGCATTGCTGGAGGAGTCCCTGTTCACACTCATTTACCTGGTGGAGGAGGGGGGAGGGGGCAGGGCAAGAGCCCAGCTGACAGGGAGTCACTCGGACCCCCACCCCACGGAACCATGGCTCCCCCTTGTGAAAACAGTGCCCTTGGCGTTGGCGCCTGCCATCTCTGGGCACCACGCAGTGATGGCAGGCAGGTACAGGCAGGCCAGTTCACAAAATGTCAGTTACTTGAAGGAAGGGATGCCGGGCACCCATCTCAGATAAAGCTGTCTGTGGGCCCCTCCTCTACCCCTCAGTAAGCAAATACTCCGAGCCATCTAGCCATCTCAGGTCTAAAATGCATCTCATCAGCCGAATAATTGGTGCTCTTAATGTTCTCCTTCTAAAACTAGAATCAAAGGTTTCAAACAAGTAGTTAACATTTATCAGAACGTTAAAGGACAGTGGCATCAGCCAGCAGGGCAAATACCAGGTAAAAGGAGGTACTGACTGCAGAATTAAATGGCACTATCTCTTCACACAGGATGCTCTGCAGTTTGGCTATTTACATAGTAAAAGTGAAAAGTGAAAGTGTTAGTCACTCAGTTTTGCCCAACTCTTTTTGACTGTGTGGATCACAATAAACTGTGGAAAATTCTGAAAGAGATGGGAATACAGACCACCTGACCTGCCTTTGAGAAATCTATATGCAGGTCAGGAAGCAACAGTTAGAACTGGACATGGAACAACAGACTGGTTCCAAATAGGAAAAGGAGTACGTCAAGGCTGTATATTGTCACCCTGCTTATTTAACTTCTATGCAGAGTATATCATGAGAAACCCTGGGCTGGAAGAAGCACAAGCTGAAATCAAGATTGCCGGGAGAAATATCAATCACCTCAGATATGCAGATGACACCACCCTTAGGGCAGAAAGTGAAGAGGAACCAAAAAGCCTCTGATGAAAGTGAAAGAGGAGAGTGAAAAAGTTGGCTTAAAGCTCAACATTCAGAAAACTAAGATCATGGCTTCTGGTCCCATCACTTCATGGCAAATAGATGTGGAAACAGTGTCAGACTTTATTTTTCTGGGCTCCAAAATCACTGCAGATGGTGATTGCAGCCATGAAATTAAAAGACACTTACTCCTTGGAAGGAAAGTTATGACCAACCTAGACAGCATATTCAAAAGCAGAGACATTACTTTGCCAACAAAGGTCCATCTAGTCAAGGCTACAGTTTTTCCAGTAGTCATGTATGGATGTGAAAGTTGGACTGTGAAGAAAGCTGAGAGCCGAAGAATTGATGCTTTTGAACTGTGGTGTTGGAGAAGGCTCTTGAGACTCCCTTGGACTGCAAGGAGATCCAGCCAGTCCATCCTAAAGGAGATCAGTCCTGGGTGTTCTTTGGAAGGACTGATGCTAAAGCTGAAACTCCAGTACTTTGGCCACCTCATGCGAAGAATTGACTCATTGGAAAAGACTTTGATGCTGGGAGGGATTGAGGGCAGGAGGAGAAGGGGACGACAGAGGATGAGATGGCTGGATGGCTTCACCAACTCGATGGACAAGAGTTTGTGTGAACTCCGGGAGTTGGTGATGGACAGGGAGGCCTGGCTTGCTGCAATTCAGGGGGTCACAAAGAGTCGGACACGACTGAGTGACTGAACTGAACTTTCGACCCCATGGATGTTAGCCCTCCAGGCTCCTCTGTTCATGAAATTTTCCAGGCAAGAATACTGGAGTGGGTTCCCATTTCCTCCTCCAGGGGATCTTCCCAACCCAGGGATCCAACCCAGGTTTCCTGCACTGCAGGCGGATGCTTTACCATCTGAGCCACCAGAGAAGCCCTAGGTTTACATTTAAATCCTCACTGACTCCTTTTAACAAGCAAATAATGAAGCGTTGTAAAGTCTAAAAGAAAACTCATCTTTCTTGAAAAAAATGATCTAATACTTCTATTCAGTATTTAGCATCAGAAAGAATCTTAAGGCCCATGGTGGGGAGGGGGTGGAAATGGACTGGAAATTCCGGGTTGGTAGATGCGAACTATTACATTTAACAACAAGGTCCTACTGTATAGCACCACAGGGAATTATATCTAATCTCCTGAGATAAACCATAATGGAAAAGAATATTTTTAAATGTATATATGAATATATATGTATATATAATGTACATACATTATATATATTATGTATGTATTAATGTACAATTAATATATACAATTAATTTTTTATTGTATATATGTGTATCACTGAGTCACTCTGTTGTACAACAGAGATTGGCACAGCGCTGTAAATCAACTGCGCTTCAATAATAGGGAAAAAAAAAAGAGCTTTACCCAGATAAACTGCATAAATTACCATACCCAGTAAAGTTTCATGTCTCACTATAAAGTTTAAGAGAAACATTTACAGATGCCCATTTCTTTTCCCTTCAAGAAAACAAATTCACAATTTCCACAGTGTTCCTAAATTTTAAATCTGTGCATTTTTCTAAAATTTTTTTCCCCAAACCAACATCTCCGTTTAAGAAAATCTATCAGGCCAATGTAGTGGCTCCTACAGGAAAGTTCACACCCCTGAGGTCTGAACAGAATCCTCCTAGAAAGAAGTAAACTAGGGCAAACACATTAGCATTGAAATCCTAGTGGAAGAATCTCAACGTCTGTCAAACTGCTGTGACTCCGGATGAATCCACAGATTTAAAAATACCCCAGAGGATAAAACATCTACCTGCAATGCAGGAGACTGGGGTTCACTCCCTGGGTTGGGAAGATTCCCTGGGGAAGGAAATGGCAACCTACTCCAGTATTCTTGCCTGGACAATCCCATGGACAGAGGAGCCTGGTGGGCTACAGTCCACAGGGTTGCAAAGAGTCGGACACGACTGAGTGACTGACTTCACTTCACAAATGCCCCAGGAAGGTAAAACACCCTCCCCCTGGAGGAAAGTCTTACCAAGAGGCATTAATTCCTTACCTGCAAGCCTTCTTTAATGATTAGGCGAATATACTAAACATTAAGGGTGAGATAAAGCTGGAAACCTCAAGGGCACCGGTGGTTCTGGAGAGCTTGTGGAAGTGCTGGCTGCCCTCGAGGGTAACTTTCCACTGCCTGCTGACTGCGAAGAGGAGAGTGGCTTTAGTTCACTCCCTGCAAAGTGCAGCCCAGGTCGGGCCCCTCGAAGGCGCCCTGGTGCCACCTCCTGTCCCATCACGGCTGCTGCGGAACCTGCCCCCCAGACACTGCCTTTCAGACTCTCAGAGCCCCACACCTCACCTCTGCAAGGAGCATCATGACTGAGACCCAGAGAACTTCACAGTCAATGCCCCTCCTGGATAAACGCTTAGAGGGACACTCTGTCTTAAATGCCCCCCCCCCCCCAGTTTTAAACATCCCCCCACCCCAGCACATGGTATATCTTAGTTCTCCAACCAGGGATCGAATTCCATGCCCCTTGCACTGGGAGTTGTTCAGTCACTAAAGTCTTGTCTACTGGAAAGACCATAGCTTTGACTAGATGGACCTTTGTCGGCATAGTGATGTCTCTGCTTTTCAATATGCTGTCTAGGTTGCTCATAGCTTTTCTTCCAAGGAGCAAGCATCTTCTAATTTCATGGCTGCAGTCACCATCTGCAGTGACTTTGGAGCCCAAGAAAATAAAGTCTGTCACTGTTTCCATTGTTTCCCCATCTATTTCCCATAAAGTGATGGGACCGGATGCCATGATCTTTGTTTTTTGAATGCTGAGTTTTAAGCCGGCTTTTTCACTCTCCTCTTTAACTTTCCTCAAGAGGCTCTTTAGTTCCTCTTCACTTTCTGCCATAAGGCTAGTGTCATCTGCATATCTGAGGTTACTGATATTTCTCCCGGCAATCTTGATTCCAGCTTGTGCTTCTTCCAGCCCAGTGTTTCTTGTGATGTACTCTGCATAGAAGTTAAATAAGCAGGGTGACAATATACAGCCTTGACGTACTCCTTTCCCAATTTGGATCCAGTCTGTTGTTCCATGTCTAGTTCTAACTGTTGCTTCCTGACCTGCATACAGATTTCTCAAGAGGCAGGTCAAGTGGTCTGGTATTCCCATCTCTTTCAGAATTTTCCACAGTTGATTGTGATCCACACAGTCAAAGGCTTTGGCATAGTCAGTAAAGCAGAAGTAGATGTTTTTCTGGAACTCTTTTGCTTTTTTGATGATCCAGCGGATGTTGGCAATTTGATCTCTGGTTCCTCTGCCTTTTCTAAATCCAGCTTGTACATCTGGAAGTTCAAGGTTTACATACTGTTGAGGTCTGGCTTGGAGAATTTTGAGCATTACTTTGCTAGCATGTGAGATGAGTGCAATTGTGCAGTAGTTTGAGCATTCTTTGGCATTGCCCTTCTTTGGTATTGGAATGAAAACTGACTTTTTCCAGTCCTGTGGCCACTGCTGAGTTTTCCAACTTTGCTAGCATATTGAGTGCAGCACTTTCACAGCATCATCTTTTAGGATTTGAAAGAGCTCAACTGGAATTCCATCACCTCCACTAGCTTTGTTCCTAGCGATGCTTCCTCAGGCCTGCTTGACTTTGCGTTCCAGGATGTCTGGCTCTAGGTGAGTGATATATTGACTGTCAAACCAAGTGCAAGGTGCTTGGTGTTAAAATTAAATATTAATTTCAAGTATAGAAAGAAATAGCGTCAAATAGAAATAGATCGATCAAGTGAATGAAATCTGTGTTGTGTGACGGGCGTGGGGTCAGGGCGGGGTGGGAGGGAGGGGACATAGGTCGACTGATAGCTGATTCACGCTGTTGTAAAGCAGAAACTAACACATTGTAAAGCAACTATCCAATTAAAAATTTAAAAAAAAAGAAAACTGTTAGAAAGAAATGGACCTGAGATACAGGTCTTAAGAAAGGCTTCAAGTCCAAGAGAAGTTCCCTAAAATGAAAACGTTGTACGCACATGGCCCTCGCCTTACATAACCATCTCCATGGAAACTGAGCTCACTTCTGTGTAGTGAGCCCGGCCTGTTTGTTTGATGGATTCATTAGAACCTTCTGCTGCTCTCAGATAAAACTCTGTTTCTGAGCCCGAGGATTGGGGATGAGGAGGAAAATAGGGGATTGTGTGTTGAAACCACAGGGCCTGAACCAGGTGACAATCACACCACTTAACTTTTAACACCCGCTGAGTCCCAGCTCTCAGTCGGGAACCAGGAGGCTGCAGTTGGCCAGATGTTCAGAAGCTGCTGCCGGTGTAACAGCCAAATGTTATTCACCATACCCAGCTATCCATCAAATATTTATGAGGGCCTGTGTTTCCGATGATCTTCAGATATATGGAGAGGTGTGAATGTGTATATTTGAAGGTAGAAAAACAAATGAAAGCAAGGTTGAACTTCATACTGAAATTTCTTCCCTCCTATATTATGTGAAATCCACATTAGGACCATTTGAAAGTAATCAAACTTCATAAAATATTACTGTAAAAGGAATAAATATTTTAAGATGTATTTCACGTGGTGTTTCAGAGAACCAGCACCCTAACACCATCTAGCCTCCTGCAGCTGTCTGAAAAACAGCTTCCTGAACCTTCTTATTTTCTTTTGAAAGCGCTATGTTGGAAGTAACATCCATTTGTGATTTTCGTTCTGGCATTACTTCGCTCTCTCTTTTTTTGAAGCAGCACAGACTCATGTGGTAGTTGAGATTATTTCGTAGTTTGAAAAAGCTAGGGAACTTGACTTTGCTATCTTTACAAAAAAAATCAAAGTTAGCACTGATTTAAAAATAATCTTATGTATTTTTAGGAGGAAACTGGAAAAAATAATTTAGCACAATTCTGATAAGCTCTGAAATAGCATTTTTCAGAGTTGCTATCTCATTAATGACTTACTGATATGAGTTATGTCCTTGTAATAAAGTGGCATTGCTGGGTAATGAGGCTCAGCTGAAATGTGAAATCTGATAACACATATTTGCACATTTTAAGGAAGCCCAGCTATTAGAAGCAATGGTTCTGCCTGACGTGAGATCAGTTCAGCCAGCATGTTTGCCTCCTTTTAAAAGTGAAGCTTCAGTGACCCTGAAGGTGTTGTCTCAGGTGTCCTGATTCCTCACAGGTAAATTATAGGTGAGCATCCCTCAGGGTGTGGTGCTGGCTTTTAGCCTCAGATGGTGTTAGAAGGGGAGGGAGGCAGGAGGTATTGCCTTTGGCCCTGACAGTTACACAAGTGCCATTAACCTTGTACCCTTCCAGGATCCCTTGGTTGATGCCTGCAGCTCTCCAGACTTGGTGGCACCGGGTCCCGTGGCTTCTTGGAGAGTTTCAGACTGGACAGCCTAGTTCTATGGGCAGCTTCTCCCTGGGCGAGATCTGCCTTGACGCTCCCTTTGCAGCTGGAGAGTTTTCTCTTCCTCGTTGTTTGAGTTAAGCTTTTCCTGCAGCATCCAAGTTAACTCTGGCTACTCCTTGAATCAGTGACCTCCTGCCCTCTTACCTGGCTTTTCCCTTGTGTTACTTCTTGGAATGATTCTGAGACCAGCCTGTTGTAGAAGTGTTGCCATTCTTCATAAAGGGATTTTAAACATCACACATAGAGCCAGTCATAGCCGCCATCAATCCTTTGTGGAGTAAGAACAACAAATAGGACCCGCCCCCCCCCCCCCCCCAAAAAAAAAGAGATACTGTTTACAAATGCTCTCAGTTCCTTTCTTTTATCTTTAAATCGTGTTTATTAGTTTGGCCCGTCCTGGGTCTTCCTTGCTGCGCTGGGCTCCCTCTAGTTCTGATGGCGAGTGGGGGCTACTCTCTAGCTCTGGAGCACAGGCTCAGCAGCTGTGGTGCAAGCGCTTAGTTGCTCCATGGCCGGTGGGATCTTCCCTAGTCAGGGACCGAACCCGGGTCCCCTGTATTGGAAGGTGATTCTTAGCCACTGGACCACCAGGGAACTCCTCCATTCATTTCTAATGGTTATTTCATTCATAATGTTTTGAGTCTGGCTGAGAGTTAGGACGCATCCAGATGTATCAACAGTCTTGTGTTTCCCTGTGAGGTGGATGGGATTGTAATTCTTAGTCCTGGATTTTGTCTTAGAGAAGTTATACATGTACATGCTTCAGGTGGTGTGTGATCTAGCATAAATCTCAGATGAGTTTTTGGGCCCCCCGTATGCCGGTCTCAAATAGCCAAGTCTCAGAGCTGGGAAGAGAAGCCGGGGACCAACCGCTTCCTTTGCTTCCTCCCTGGTGGTCCTTCTGGCAGTGGTCCCGTCTTTGCTGTCTCTCTGGCACTAACTGGCCAGCTCTCAGCCTTGGGAGGCCCCCTGCTCCGTATCTGACTAGGATTAATGGGCAGAAGTTCCTCTCTCATCGAGGTGCATCTGCCTTCCTGCAGCTTTCACTCCTGGGGTCAGGGTTTGTCTTCATAATACAAGGACTTGGTTTCTGCCAACCCTCCGCCTTCCTGAGAAAGAATCTGCTCTTTTTTTTTTTTTTTTTTTTAAAGGGGGGCATGTTAAGCATTTGTAAGTCTTCCTATGGTGTTCATTTATTAACTATCCTGGGTACTTAAAAACAATTTTTTGAGTTGTTAATCTATGTAAGTGGTTTTAAATTAAAAGCGTAAAGAAGGCCGAGCAGTAAGATGTGTGTCTGTCCTGTTTCTCTCCTTATACCCCTGTCCCTAACCATCTAATTTCTGTCCTCAGAGTCAGCCAGTGGTACCATTTTCCGATGTCCTTGCAGAGTTTATGACACATGAACACATCGTTCACATGTGTCCCCTTTCTCTGTAAAGAATGGCATCACCCTGTGTATTCTCCGCTTAGTCGTTTCATGTGAGACCACATCTTGGATTTTCAAATCTATACCTAGAGTGTATCCTCGTTCTTATGGTTGTTCAGTGCTCTAGCACATAGATTTTGTCCTGTTTACTTAAAAAAAGAAACTAAGCAACCACCTTCCTCCCAAGTCATGCCTCTTGGGTTTGCATGTACCGCTGGCCTAGGGCACAGGGTGCAGACAGTCCCTGCTCAGGACCTGGACTAATGCATGGGTTTACACTGTCACAGAGGTGAGTCATACTGCACCGAAGACAAACCCCCTAGGATCCCCCTGCTGCACTTGTGACGCTCTCCCATCCTGTTTCTTCCATCCTGCGCTCTGCATTGACTTAAGCAGCTAAGCACACACAGCGCTCACCGCCATAAAACTCCATCCTTTGAGCTTTGGCCTCGTCACCCATTCTGATGAAATCCTTTGGATTCTGATCCTATCCTGTGACCTTTCATCTGGCTATGTGTATCAGCTGCAAATTGCATTAGCCTGCTGTCAGTATCCTCCTCCAAATTTTCCTGGCTCATGATGTGGCCCAGAGTGGAGCTAATCGTAAGAGCCCCCTGACATAAGCCCTGGGGGCCCCCTAGACTTTTCCAGTGATTAGGCTCTGGATAGGAGTGAGCAGCAGGATGCAACTCAGCCCCACCCTTACTTTAGCATCAGTTCACCTTCCCGCCATCATCTTGTCTAGAAGAATACAGAGTGTTCTGGTTGAAGGCTGGCCAGGGTCCATGTTCACCAGTATGCAGCGTGCCCTTGAACTTTTTGCCTTCTCAGAAAAGGGAATAAGCGTGCATGTGTCTTATATTCTTAGCAAACCTCCACTGGAGATTGTTCTTTTCTAAATGTCCAGAAAATATTTAGCGGTTCACTCTAGAATTTCAGATAAATATCACTGATTCATTCCCCCTGGAAACATCAGGGATGCCCAGCTCTTTGCTAGAGTCTAGGACAGTCCTGAGCAAGCGGAGAGGGTGGCTCATATCTCTCTGGCCTTGGGTGGCTGCCTGTGGACCATTCTTGTTACTTCCCAAGCTCTGTCTAGCCTCTGCTCTGCAAGAGCACCATCCTTGGCCATGATGTTGTTCAGCTGCTCAGCCATATCTGACTCTCTGTGACCTCATGGACTATAGCTCGCCAGGCTCCTCTCTCCTCCACTATCTCCTGGAGTTTGCTCATATTCATGTCCATTGAGTCAGTGATGCCATCTAACCATCTCTCGCTGCCCCATTCTCCTTTTGCCTTCAGTCTTTCCTGGCATTGGCCATTATAGCTAAGTTTAAAAAGCCAGCAACAAAAACGGCGAGAGGAGAAATGTAGGTCCTGTGGGGACTTATTGCAGGGGTGACTTACAGAGTCTTGGAAATCTGGAAGGACATGTTCAGAAAATGTGATATTTAAGTTGACACCTAAAGACAAGTAAGGAGGAGATCTGAGCAAAAATAGCAGCAAATTGGTGGAGCTGGTGGAGGGAGGAACTGCCATCAGCCCAGTCTGTATAATTTATAATGTGATTCATAACTTCTTTCAACGCTGGGAACTTTGCCCGTCTCTTTCTGAAATGACCAGCAGTTTCTCTCAGTTTCTCATGATGGGATGGGGACTTGGTGGAACCAGGTTTGCAGAGCCTGATGTCCTCGTTGCCACCGCCATGCCTCTGTTTCAGGACTCTGGGTCTCCTAGTTGTTTTCCAACACAGACAGGCTGACTCCATGTAATCAGGAAGGGTTCGCACAAGAAGGCTTCTAATTGTAGCCCAAGAGTGGACAGTTATTTTTATTAAACTCTTCAGACTTCTCTAGGAATTAGGAATAGTTACCTTGTGAGGATTTTTCTGGTGGCCAATAAAGTTATTGTGGGACCAAACCAAGAAATGATCTGCAAATATGTGGCCAAAGAGATTGGGAACGTCCACAGTTCCAGTGGCGGTGATTCGGGTGCTATCTCCGTGAGTCAGAGCTGGAATCTGGTCACCCGCCGTGGAGGGGAAACCTTCTGAGTTGTGTGTAGTCAGGGCAGCCTGGGAGGGCAGCCAGGGGATGGGCCATCTGGAGCACAGGAGATCGAAGCCCAGAGGGGTTTCTGTTTGGGGCTGCTCTTTGAAGGCCTGTCCTGGAGCTTGAGTACTTCAGAGGTAGTGGCAGGGTCAGCCTATTGCAGAGATGAGCACAACCCGTGTTGGGATCTTCAAACTAAGCCCTGTTCTGAGGTCACACTCGTTACTGTCTGAGGTCACTTGACTAATTGTAGGCAAGAACTGATGCTTTCAAACTATGGTGCTGGAGAAGAAAGGAGATCAAACCAGTCCATCTTAAAGGAAATCAACTCTAAAGATTCATTGTAAGAACTGATGCTGAAGCTGAAGCTCCGCTGCTTTGGCCACCTGATGCAAAGAGCTGACTCATTGGAGAAGACCCTGATGCTGGGAAAGATTGAAGGCAGGAGGAGAAGTGGGGCAACAGGGGATGAGATGGTTGGATGGCATCACCAACTCAATGGACATGAGTTTGAGCAAACTCCTGGATCTAGTGAAGAACAGGGAAGCCTGGCATGCTGTAGTCCATGGGGTCTCAAAGAGTCGAACACGACTTAACAACTGAACAACAGCAAAGCAAGTTGAACAGATGCAAATTAGAGTCAAAATACCAGCCCCATGTCTTCAAATCCATGCAACAGGCCATTTTTTCACAATAAAATCTTAACAGGCAACACTGGATTTTTTAAAATCAGCTTTGCTCCTATGTGCCCTTGTCAAGTTGCTGGGAGCTCTTGGGCTCTCTGACATGAGTCCTGCCTCCCATCGTATTTGGTGAGGGTCTGATATGGGGTCACGGGGTTCACCTGGGGATTGTCTTCTTGGGGACTCTTGGGAGTCTCTGCCTCCTGAAACCCAAACCTTCTGCCAGTTCCTGCTGGCCAAGCTACACACTCCACGCAGAAATCCAGACTTTATTGTGAGAGGTCAGGTATGACTACCGTGAAAAATAGAGAACTTTAGGGAATTCGCTGGTGGTCCACGGGTTAGGACTTCGTGCTCTCACTGCCGAGGTTGCAAGTTCAAGATCTGATTGGGAAGCTAAGATCCTGCAAGCCATGTGGTGCAGCCAGAAAAAGTGTATAGAATTATTTTTAAAATATGTGTATTGTTGTTCAGTTGTTCAGTCATGTTTGACTCTCTGAGACCCCATGGACTGCAGCATGCCAGGCTTCCCTGTCCTTCACCATCTCCTGGAGCTTGCTCAAACTCATGTCCATTGAGTTTGTGATGCCATCCAACCATCTCATCCTTGGTTGTCCCCTTCTGCCTTCAATCTTTCCCAGCAGCAGGGTGTTTTCTAATGAGTCAGTTCTTCGCATCAGGCGGCCAAAGTATTGGAGCTTCAGCATCAGTCCTTCCAGTGAATATTCAGGGTTGATTTCCTTTAGGATTGACTGGTTTGATCTCCCTGCAGTCCAGAGGACTCTCAAGAGTCTTCTCTAACACCACGGTTCAAAAGCATCAATTCTTCGGCACTCAGCCTTCTTCTTTTTTTTTTTTTTTGATACAAATATGTATATTTTATATATATATATAATTTTAGATTTGGAGCTATGAGTTTTGGCTTTCAACAAAGTGCAATTGTTTATTATCATTTTTAGAACTAGAAACACAAGATAATTCTTCTCTTAGCAATCTGGAAGGAATTTAAAAATGTTTCCTGTCTTATGATTAAGTTTGGAACAAAAAGACCATTGATAACTGGATTCTTTGAAGACCTTTTACATGGAGTTTTACCAAGTCTCTCTGGTGAAAAGAGAATTTTTAATTAGTGTAGGCGAGTGACTGCACCCTTTAAGAGGGACTCTCGCCAGCACCTTCATCCCCTGGATGCTGCTCACGGGCACCTTCCTCGCCTCCCCCCGTCATCACTGAATTACTGCGGATTCTTGGCATTTGAGGATTTAACATTTCTAACTGAGAGCCAGTGTAAAAACCTATCCACAAGTTTGCATTCTTGCTGAGGCTTGCATTTGAGTCATGCTAGCTAGGAGGCCCATGGAAATGCACGTCACTAGGCCTGTCCCTGACCTTGGCTTGCTGCCCACTGCTGCTGACTCCTCAGCCTGGCAGTGACCCCTGAGGCCATCTGCTCCCTCATCTCTTCTTCAGGATGGATTTTCTAGGTGAAACGATGTGCAATAGTGATGACTATAAAGGAACTTGGGGTGACCACTGGAAATGCCAGAAGTCACAGACATCCAGTGCTGTCACTGAATGAAAAAAATGCAATGCCAGCACTTTTAAGGGCATAATAGTCAAAACAGCATTTGGTGAGGGGGGTGGAAAGGAGGGTATGAGACAGACTTGCGTTCATCAAGCCATGCAGAACTGGGTGGAGAAGTGACAGAACCCGTGTGCGTGCTCGAATGCAGCTCTAGTGCCGTTTGTCTCCTGCGACAGCGTTCCTTTTCTGGAGCAGGTGATGTGGTTGCAGCCAGTCTGCCCAAATGTAACTGTTTCCAGACTTCCCTCCCACGGGCTTGCCATCTCCTTTGCCTGCAGGGCATCCCTGGGACCTGGATGGCTCCCTCTAGGGTGGCCCGCCACCCCGACTCACCCACTGTTTTCAGTCCCAACCAGCCTTTTGTCTGTGTTCCAGGGTGTCCATAATTCCCTTAAAGGGACCGAGAAGCCCTGTTGGAGTTCTACCTTCTTTTCTTGCCTCCCAAATACATTTTCTGTGACTATTTTGCAAGACTTGCAACCTTGCTATGATTCTGGCCTCATCAGCTAAAACTCCCAGATCTTCAGCACACTGGCTGTGAAATCACCATCGCTGCTATGCCTCTATGTATGTAACGATTTTTTAAATGTCTCGAAGCAGAAAGACCATGCTAATACTCCATAGTATTTGCTTTCTTAGTCTTCATGGCTCTTAATTGATAAGCATGTAATTTGCATGCTGGTCTTTCATCTTTCAAAAGAGATCTTGACCCTGGAACGTGTGATGACCACAGTGCCTCTCTCATTTCCGGATAGCTGCGTCCCATAGTTTAACTCTTCTGCTGTGTTCTAAGTTGTAATTTTAAGGTGAAGTCGCAAGTCGCTCAGTCGTGTCCGACTCTTTGTGACCCCATGGACTGTAACCTACTAGGCTTCTCTGTCCGTGGGATTCTCCAGGCAAGAATACTGGTGTGGATTGCCGTTTCCTTCTCCAGGGGAATCTTCCCGACCCAGGGATTGAACCCGGGTCTCCCGCATTGGAGGCAGATGCTTTAACCTCTGAGCCACCAGGGAAGCAGTTGTAATTAGGGTAAGAATAGCAGCCCCTTCCTCCCTCCCATCCTCCTTTCCTATCTTCCCTGTCACAGGACATCACTCAGATGCTGCTCCCTTCTTGCCCTCTATGTGCCCTTAGAGCAGCACCATCCTGTAGAACTTTCAGTGATTATGGAAACGTTCTCTGTGCTGTCCAGTACAGTAGCCACTAGACATATGGGACTGTTGAGCACTTAAAATGTGGTTAGTGTCGCCAAGAAACTGGATTCTAACTGATTTTAATTACACTTAAAATAGCTTTTTATAGCTAGTGGCAGCCATATTAGACAGTGCAGCCATGAGGTTTGGTTGAGAATATGACTGTCTAACAAGAAAAAAAAAAAAAGGCAACAGTGATTTATGACTCATGGCAGTAGCCTTTACTTCTTTCTCTTGTATTGAGACATTGTCCCAATTACTGGAAAATCTCAGTTTAGCAAGGAGATAAATTAGACAAATTAGATAAATTAGATAAATCCCACTGTTGCCTGGGATTCTCCCTGCGTGTTAATTCTCTATTGCTGTGTAACAGATTATCCCCAAATTTAGCATCTTAAAACAATAAGGATTATTAGCTCATAGTTTCTGTGCATCCAGAGATCAAAAATGGCTAAGCTGGGTGCCTCTGACTCATGCCTTGCTGGCATATAAGATCTGCCATGAGGTTGCGGTCATGAAGTCAGCCAGGAGGGCTGTCATCTCAGGGCTTAACTGGGGCTGGAGGACCCCCTTCCAAGAAGGTTCATTCACGTGGCTGTCGGCAGGAGCCCTCCTTTCCTCCCTGCAGGGACCTCTCCTCTCCTCTCAGGCGTCTTGAGGGTCCTCACCGCATGGCAGTGTCTGGTTTCCCCTGAATGAATGATCTCAGAGAGAGAGTGAGCCACAGTGCTTTTTATGACACAATCTTCAAAATTACACACTATTATCTCCCCCATAGTCTTATTAGAAAGACGTGGCTAAGTCCAACCCCTTGCCAGGGAGAGGAATGAAGCCCTCCCTCTTCAAGGAATTTCAAGAGTTTGTGGACCTATTTTAAAGCCATACAACATAATTTCTGAAAGTCAGTCACCTTGTGCGTTCAAATTGCTGCTGCTCTGGAGGGCCATCCTTTTCACTTCTTCCCATTTGTTGGGTAGAAGAATGGCTGTAATCTAGTAAAAGTTAAGAAATTGAGATTGTGCAAGATCCAGTGTTTCTGCAGCTTTTTCCACAACTGATATCCTTGGGACTTCTGCTTGTTCCATATGTTATGTATCGGGGTGACGCCGGTGAACAGCTACCACGGATAGTCTTGTGGGTCAGGGCTGTTTGCTGTCTCTTTATCATGTGAGCTTGAGCTGGACGTGTAGTCTTGGGGCTGAGCTGCTCTTGTCTTCCGTCCTCTACCTTTGTTCTCATCACACATGTCTCTCGCCTCTGCGCCAGCCCTGTATCCTGGGCGTATTCAGGTGCGTGTGTGTCTAACCCCACAGTTGACTGCTGGGCCCCGAGCAGCAGAGAAGATTGTCTTCTCAGTTTTGTGCGCCTCCTTTCTGCTAGCAAAATGCCTTGAAGATGAATCACTCAGCACATCTCTTTTTTGTTGAGTTTGTCATTAGGTCAAAGTGGAGAGCACACAGGGAGAGAGAGAGAAAAGTTACTAGCGCTGTGAGATCAGGGAACCCCTCAAGAGAGTGAATAGGGGAATAGGTTTAGGGGTCAGGAACTGGGGTAGAAAGGAGGTAGAGAAGACAGGATATAGCAAGAGCTGGCAATGATGAGAATGTGGGGTGTTGGGCCCGTGCAGGTTTCCAAAAATATACGGAACAGGATCTTGGCTCCTAGTTGGGGCAAGAGCCAGGTGGAAATGGAGAGATTAACGGTATCTTCCGGGTATCAGGCACTATGTGGACACTTCCCGCATGTTGTCTTATTTTTTAAGGCAACTAAAGTTAGTTGATGTATATATAACTTAGATACTTGAGCGGTACAAAATTATCAATTATCTCTCTTAATCTAGAGTGTTTACCGCAAGTGTTAATAATAACTAGAACTACAAATATACTGTAGAATCTGGAAGGTAAAGACATAAATTAATTCAGGGGAGAACAATCAAGAGGTACACTGGTGCCAGACTTCCTCGTCCACATGGACAGCCAGTGTGTATGATACGTGGGGTCACAGTGGATCCCTGTGGATTCAGACCACTGTTTCGAAACCCAGATACCACCTTTTTGGGGTGGGAATCATTTGCCATTGTTAAGAATTGGGAATAAAATAGGAAATAAAGTATTAAAGTTCACCTTCTCAAGGCAGATTCATAGGAGAAAAGGTCAATTCTAGTGTCTTGTGTTGAGTTGGACTTGAGATTTATTTTTACCAAAGGAACCACTTTGATAGATGATGTATTTAAGAGGTTTTATGGGTGGGCATGGGAATCTGGTCACCACTTACACATAGTTTATATGAGCAGGCTACTGAGTTGTTCATGGCAAATAGATGGAGAGACGGTGGAAACAATGGCTGAGTTGTTGTTGTTGTTGTTTTTTGGCTCCAAAATCACTGTAGATGGTGACTGCAGCCATGAAATTAAAAGATACTTACTCCTTGGAAGGAAAGTTATGACTAACCTAGATAGCATATTCAAAAGCAGAGACATTACTTTGCCAACAAAGGTCCTTCTAGTCAAAGCTATGGTTTTTCCAGTAGTCCTGTTTGATTGTGAGAGTTGGACTATAAAGAAAGCTGAGCCCTGAAGAATTGATGCTTTCGAACTGTGGTGTTGGAGAAGACTCTTGAGAGTCCCTTGGACTGCAAGGAGATCCAACCAGTCCATCCTAAAGGAGATCAGTCCTGAGTGTTCATCGGAAGGACTGATGCTGAAGCTGAAACTCTAGTACTTTGGCCACCTGATGCGAAGAACTGACTCATTTGAAAAGACCCTGATGCTGGGAAAGATTGAGGGCAGGAGGAGAAGGGGAGGACAGAGGATGAGGTGGTTGGATGGCATCACTGACTCAATGGACATAAATTTGGGTAAACTCTGGGAGTTGGAGATGGGCAGGGAGGCCTGGTGTGCTGTGGTTCATGGGGTCGCAAAGAGTTGGACATGACTGAGCGACTGAACTGAACTGAATTGTAAACAACTGACTTACAAAATGAGCCTTCAGAATACCATCCATTTTATGGTTCGAGCGCCTTATCTTGTTTAATGTCTTGGTGAAGAATTAGAAAATTAAGTGGGAAGGAGAAATACACGTCAAGTGCAGAGAATCATCCTTGTTACCAAATAACAATGCAGGACAGTTGATTAATAGAATGGGGGGAACCCTCAAAGTCATGGGAGAGTCTGGGTTATCTGGCCTCACGCAATCCATATCCAGGTAGTATTTGCATTGTCATAATCCACCTTAGGTCAATATTTGATTCTGGGGAGTCATAACCAGGGACTAAAATGTCACGCATGGATTTTATGAAAGTAATAAAATGCTTCAGAGAGTGTAGCTGCTTGGCGTGGGGTCCACTGCATCTGATAAATGAGTCATATACCTGGTCATGTGTTTCCTTGCAGAGTGGTGATGGCTGCTTATCTGTGTGCACCTTGTTATTGAAAGGAAGCAAAGATAAGCTTTTACTGAATGTCTGAAACCCGTGCGTAAAAAACTACTTTTTTTAAGAGTAGCATTTTCTTTCCTGCTTTCCTGCTCTTAACCTTCAGGGCGAAGTGAAATTTCCTGCAACCACAGCTTGTAAATAGGAAGTGCGCAATAAAGGCCCTCTCCCCTTTTATCTCCCAGCTGTTGATTCCATATTACATGAGAACTCTTTTCATTTCCTCCAGATAGACACCTCTGTGCCTTTGCAAGTTAGCTAAAATACATGTAGCTGTGTTTTCTTGGAACAAAGGTTTCTTCATTTCAGAAATACGGAAACCTGTATTCCTAAGCCTGTGATTTTAAATTTTCTGTTCTTCCCCCTTTTGTATTTTCTGAAGTTTCTACAAAAATGTAGTTTCCAAACAAAAATATTTAATGTTTCAAAAGGGAAAAAATGCAAATAAGCAAAAAGAAGTTATCCATTATCCAGAGATGATCATTCTTATCATCACCCTTTCTAGGGCTTTGCGTGTGCCTGTATATATAGTTAATATTTATTTTAAAATGCAACTGTATTGTGAGGGCAGGCTAACTGCTAAAGCAACCTGCAGCTTTCAGTGAGAATAAGCTATGCAAGACTGTTTGCGCTTCACTGCCTGGGAAGGGTCAGTAGGTGAAGGTGGAAGGGGCAGAGTGAGGCAGGAGAGTCGCCCCTTCTTGGCTTTCAAAATTTTCTGTTGGGCAGCGGAAGGGGGACGAGATTCGAGGTGGGTGAGTGGGAGGGTCTTACCGACCTTGTCTGGAAAATACAGCAGTCATTTCTGCCCACGTCTCATTGGCCAGAACTTAGTCACATGACCGCACCCAACTGCAAGGTGTGCTGGGAAATGTAGTCTATTTGCCGGTCCTAGTCGAAAGGGGAAGCCGCGTGTTCAAATATGTGCTGGTCTCTAAGTTGTGTAAAACGTTTTGTAACTTTCTTAAAAAAAAAAAAAAAAAAGGCAGTTTATTTTGAACATGATTTTGTGGGCAAAGTCTGGTCCCCTCTCCATCTCCATGGTATGTGAAACCCCAGTCTCTCTTTCCAGATCTCCTTATAATTGGTCTCCCTGCTCCTGGTCTTGGTCCCCTGAAGTGACTGTCCCCCAGCAACTGAAGGGATCTTTAAAAAACTGAAGCCAAATGTTGTCACTGTCCTGCTTGAAACTTTCCAAAGATGGTTGCAGTTATGCCCCCCACCCCCCACGAGGCTGGCCCGCCACACTCTGACCCCACCGGCCATGCTGCCCCCGCCCCCGCAGCCTCTCCCCTTGGGCTTGTCCTCTGAGGCGATGGGAGCTGCCAGCGCCTCTGCCTGAGTCCCCCACAGCCCACCACCTGCTGTCTTCTTCAGCTTTCAGCTCAGATGGCACCTCTCCAGCTACCAGTCATACATAGATCTCCTCCCTCCCTCCCTCCATGTGGTTGCTTTTTTTTTTTTAACTGTGCTCTTGTAGACCAAGCAGTCACCACCATCAGAAAACATCTGGCTGTTTGTTTGGATTTGCTTGTACCCCAGCTCTCTGTTCCCTAGACTGTGGGTTCCTTTAAGTGGGGGGAGCTTCATTTTGCTCCCATCTCTATCCCGAGGTAATGAGTCTGGCCTATGGCTGCTTCATACATACTTGTGGGATGAATGAAGATCCTGACAGAGCGCACACATTTTTAATGACAGTACTATAGCCCGCTGCATGGAATTTCCATGAATATTTAAATGCCTACTTTTGTGTCTTTTACATAAATGCTTTGATGGCTCTTATCCAGTGTTTTTGGGATTTTGGTACACGTATCTGTGTGTATTTTCTTAGGATTGATTCCTAGGTGAGAATTTGTTTACTGAATCAGTGTATGTGCAAAAGTCTAATGTGTTCAGAGCCTCTGGATGTGTTTCTCCACGTGGTTGAGCCCGCTCTCAGCACTGAAATGTGGGCAGGGTAGGGTAGAGGTTCTGTCTGTCTTCATGGCTGAATCCCTAAATCTTAGAACAGTTGTTCATCCTTACTGAATGAATACATCAGTTTTCATAAAAAATTCTAAGTATCCCTTAATTTAAGCTTATTTTTGTTCATTTATTTGTAGAAATGTTCTCTGATTTTTAAAATGTATGTTTTTGCAGAGTAGGTCTGTCCAGTGTAAGAACATCCACCCAATGTTAAACCCAAGGGCACTGCTGTTAGCAGGGCTCATCTTATTCCTTAGAACCCAGACAAGGTTCCATTGAGCCCCCTATGGAGTTGGTGGAAAGTCCAGGACTCTGTTCAGGATTTTCCAAAACCCCAAAGGATGTGCAATGGGGGATTTCTAACCAGAACCCTTGTCTTCTCCTCTGTGCCTGTGACTGACTGGATCTTGGTTTCCATCACGCTGTCCCTTCTTTATTGCCCCCACATCAGCCACAGGTGCATAACTAGGTGAGCTGCTCTGAGCTGGTCTTTGGAAGGAGCTACTGCTTTGCAGACCCTTCCTCCTCCTCCCCCCTCTCACAGGTCCTTTCACCCTCCTGCTGCTACATCACACATCTGCTTCAGCCAGCCTGCAGGACTGGCCTGGAGGTGAAGCGCTTTCCTTTAATGGTATCCATCCTCTGGGGGTTCCAGCTGACATCGCCCCTATGCACAGTGGTGTTGGGGAGAATTGCTGATTTGCAGGGTATGTTATTGGTAGAGGATGGCAGAGTTGAGATGGGGGAGGCAAGGTGATAGAAAAAATATGTGGACAAGGGTTCAGCACCCTTCTCCCATATTTTATTTCACCCTGCCTTCATCTCCTTTGGCATGACAGAACCTACAGGTCACTCAAGGGTTTCTTTCCCTCACCTATGTCTTCTCTAAACACATTAGGCAGACAAATTTCGTATTACTTTTCTCTAGCCCCTCTGCACGTGGGTCCCCAAGGGCTCCATCCAGAGCCATTTTTCGTTCTCACTCTTCTTGGATAACTTCTCATACATCTTGAGCTCTCCCTGCCAAACTCTACACTGAAAACTCCCAAGTATCTAGCCAAGACTAGGTGTCTCTCCTATTTATCTATTTAGTCATCTTCCCCCCCACCCCCACCATCTGGTTGTTTCATATGGCACCTGGAATTCAACTGAATCCTCTATTTCAATTTATGTTAAGACTTAGTGACCGAAACCAGAAACCTGAGGGTTATCCTGGCTTTCGTCTTCCGCTCCCTGTAAGCCATCCCATCTGTCCCGAATGTCTTAGCCGCAGACTCGCCCTTCTCCTGTCGTGGCCCCGCCGCATGGCCCTGTGCTGTCTCTGTGCTCACCCCTCTCAATAGACCACCAGCATGTTCAAGCCCAAGGCTCAATGCCCACTGCCTGGGAGCTGCTTAGAAAACATTGGAATGAATGGATAAGCGGGTGGATGAATGAATGAATGGCTTCTGAGATGGTTTGGGGTCATTTCCATTTGGGATGATGCTTTTTCTTTCTTTTTACTGGCATGAGACCTTATTTTTGCTTGCCAGCGCTGACATTTTGAAACTGTAATTTTGAGAAGAGATTTGTACCATGTGAAATTCCTCTCTCAGCCCTCACACGCATGTATACCAACTTCAAAGGAGGAATTATTTATTAAATTCATGGCATCTTGTTGCCCTTGGGCGTTCATCTCAGTGGTTTCGTGTGTGCGGCTGTGTTCCTGCTACAGCTGGGAAATATGTCCTATCGATGGTAGAAATAATTGATCTGCATGACCTAGTTTGAATTAAACTTGTGCTTAATTAACTTGGTTGCTGTAAATGTCGAGGGTTGTAGGACATCCACTTGCTTATTCAATCTTTGCAGTATATTCTAAGGGTTGTAGGATTTCAGAGCAGGAATAGTGCCTGTGGGATTTAGTCTAAGGAAGGATCGATCACCCATTGCTTTGTTCCAGATCCCACCACTAGACTGAAGAGGAATCATTGACTTTGTGTATTGGGTAAGAAAATGATGGATCAAAAGTCTGTTTTTTAATCTATTTTTTTCCCCCTTCCAACAGGGAGAGTCCCGTATTCTCAGAGTGAAGGTTGTTTCTGGAATCGATCTCGCCAAGAAGGACATCTTCGGAGCCAGGTATGTCTGCTTTGTTGTTATGTAGGTTTCTGGAGTTTAAGCAAAAACTTTTCAAATTCAGGCATCCTTGGGAATCACCTGGAGGGAGGGGGGCGGCTTCTTAAAGCAGAGATTGCTGCCCCCCTCCACCAGTTTCTGACTGAGTAGGCAATGCAGATACAACTGGTTCAGGGTCCACATTCTTGCAGGGGTATAGACCTTGGTCTCAGCTGGGCTGGCTTGGCCTTCCCATGGGTTTAATGAGGAAATTAGATTCAGATGTTTCTGTTTTTCTGCAGCAGAAAAATAAGTTTGAGAATGTGTTTGTGTTCACTTTAGTATATTCCTCTTGGGGGGTGTGTGTGTGTGCTTTTTCTTCATCAGCTCTAGCTGAGGGAAACAAAGGATCATTTTGTTCCTGGGAGAACTGGGTATTTTTCTGACATGTGTAATTTTGGAATTAAGAGGTTGGGTGACTCCTGTGGCATTTACAGAAGCACTGGCAGCCTGATCATTCGGGGTGTCTCAGCTTTTTAGTTCTGGGTGTTGCACCTGGTATTCCTGTATTTTTCAGTCAGCCCTGTTGACTCTCGACAGTGTGTTGCCATAAGTTGTAAGACCTGGGAGCAGAGTGAGGATTATAGCTGCTGGGAGCTAGAATTTGAACCAGATTTCAAAGAAGAAAGCCCTTTTGAACTTTCGGCCTCAAGGTTACTGCAGAAGTTGATCTAATTTATCTTCCCTGTCTAATGGAAACAGGAAAGGTCAATGCTTAAATCCTGAAGGGCTGCCAGTGGTCTGCCACATATGCCAGTGGTGCTGAAATGGATTGCTGGCCCTTCTCAGGACACCCTCTTCATGTTGGGTACCCCATGGGGTTGAACCACGAGGGCCATGCTGGCCGCTAGCGTCCCCTCGTCGAAACCCGGGCTCATCGTCTGTGTCCCCAGGACGGTGGCCCATGGTGATGCTTGGGCCTCAGGGCCTCAGCCTGACCCTGGGGACACTGCGTGACGAGGCTCATTCTGTCCAGCTCAGCTCGTCCTCCCACACCTCACTGATGCCCCTGACTGCCGTTGGTCAGACCTCTTCTCTGTGCTGTCCTGTTACCAGGCCTGCTCTTTTTCATCCAATACTGACTCGTTTATTAGGCTGCTCTGGGTCTTAATTGCGGAATGCGGGATCTTTTTTCAGTTGCAGCGTGTGGGGCCTTTAGTTGTGGCGTGAAAACTCTTTGAATTGCGGCATGTGGAATCTAGTTCCCTGAACAGGGATTGAACCCGGGGCGCCCGCACTGGGAGCTTGGAGCTTAGCTACTGGATCCCCAGGGAAGTCGCACCATGCCTGCTCTGAGTTTTATTTAGCAAAGAAATCACTAAGCTACTAATGACTTGCACCTGGCGAAATGACCATCAAGAAATCCAGGTATACCTCACTTTATTGCACTTCCCAGAGTACTGTTTTTTTTTTTTTTTTTTTTTTAACAAATGGAAGGTTTGTGGCAACTGTGTTGTCAGACGATGGTTGACATTGCTTTTTAAGCAAGAACGTATTTTTTAATTAAGGTACTTACACTTTAAAAAAAAAGAGTGCTATTGCACATCCAACAGACTATAAATAACTAATATATGGACTGTTTATAACTATTGCACATCTAAAGACTAAAAGTAGCTATGTGATACGTCATGGGAAGCCGAGTTTGTGTGGCTCAGTGTATGATGATATTTGCTTTATTGTGGGGCCCTGAAACAGATGCTGCAGTATCGCCTATAAATAAATAAAACTGATGCATGTTCAGTATTGGGGAAATATTTTTTAAAAATCTCTCATGCTTCAGTGTGCCCAGATGACTGACTGAGGGTTAGCTTTCTGAGTCGTCTCACCAGGAAACAATGCGCTCTGGGGCGCTGCCGCCAGCCTGAGCTCCAGGTGCTGGGCGGGGAGACGGATCTCACCTGCAGCTTTTCTCATTTGACTGCGAAGCCCCCTGAGCGGCTTACCAGATGCCTGAACCAATGCTCTAACGTTTCACTTTCCTCTTACTAAACGAGACATTTATTGGAGACAGAGGCTTCTTACTTTTTATCATCTTTCTTCTACTACTTAACAGGCACCAGCACCAAGAACAGAACTGGGCCGGTTGGTTTTTCACATTCCACATTTGCACACTGACTAGTAGATTGTGTTTTATGTCAAAAAAAAAAAAAAAGAAAAATGCCTATCATTCTCGCTGACTCTGCATCAAATGTTAGGGTTTGGAAGGAAGAGGCTGGATTTGGAAAATTTCAGTCACTTTTCCTTAAATTCATTTTCATTTTGTTTTATCCAAAACTCTTTATAAAAAAAAAAAATTGAAATGGATTCAGATTATGTTTTTCAGCCTGTTCAGAAGATCTGAGGTTAAAATTGGAGCGGAATTGAGCTCCAAATCTTATAAGAGCCAAGCAGAGCTGAGTCTTAAGTTGTTATCATTTATATGAGAAGAGAAGGGATCATTTCTCGGGGACAGATTAGAGAGGAGTTACAGATAATGCCTCAAGACGTTCAGTGGAAAGAAGCAGTGTCGCAGCTTCACGGACTGGGTTCCAGAAAAGGAGTCAGAAGCTCTGAGTCTGGTTCTGCGCTTTGCTGTCTCAGTGCCGTGAATTCCGCACACACCTGCCTGCCCCGCTCCCTCTCTCCTCCTCTCTAAGATACCACCCGTCTCCAAAGACCCATTTGCCGGTGAGTGGGTGGCCCTGGGAGGGCTAGGAGACCGAGCGGGGCCACTCCACGCTGGCCTCTCCCAGGAGAAGGGCGCCGGCTCGCGCCCTATCATTTGCCTGGTGACCTGAAGGCTCTTCGACGTTATCTGGAGCACCTCCTTTCAAGTCACCTCCGGTACATTAGCAGAAAGCAGGGCAGTTTCCTGGGGTCGGAGAGAACCCCAGGGTGACTCTGGTCTACCGGTAGCAGTCATGTGTCCTAAGGGCGGCAGGGGCGAGCGTGGCCGATTGTTGCAGTCTTCTGTGCTTCTCACTCCCCAGAGTGAGACCCTTTTCTCCGTGTCATCCTGAACCACAACCCGGCAGGCCCCCTTTCCCCCAGCCCCTGTCAATGAATGTCCCCTCCACCTCTGTACCTCACAGCAACTGACCCCAACATTTTTGACATCAGGGACCAGTATCGTGGAGGTTTTTCCATGGATGAGGGGAGGCCATGAGGGGGATGGTTAGGGGGATGATTCAAGTACATTGCCTTTATTGTTCACTTTATCTCTATTATTAGTAGCAGTACATACATCAGTCCACCTTAGACCATCAGGCATTACATCTGGGAGGTTGGGGAGCTCTTCCTTGTACGACCCCAGTTCTCCCTTCACAGAAGGGGGGCTGGGTAGGGGCTGGGAGCCCTGATGGTTGGAGGAAGAAGGACAGTTTTCATCAGTGGCATTGTTGGAAACTTGGACATGATAGAAATGATACAGGGTTAGACGTGCTGGAGTTTGGATTTATAGTCTGGAGTCACAGGAGGCTCTCTGGGTCACTTGGCCTGAGGATGGGGGTCATGGTGGGTGGAGGGAGGGGTGGGTGTGTTGGTCGGAGTAGGTGATGCTGTTGGGGGCGACCAGTGCCCTGCCGGGTGGGCTCCCGGCCCCTTGGAGGCTGCTTGAGGCTGCAGCCCTGAGGACCAGTGTCTGGACCTGCCTCCGGGCTCGGGTGGCCGACGCAGCTGCGCCTGAAATCCTCCCAATCCAGCGCCAAGGACACAGGGTCACTTTGCAGCTTCCGTCCAGCAAAGTCTCACTTGATTGAAAGGGCCTTTGTTGGAAGATGATAACTGAGCTCTTGCTCCCCTGGGACTTCTGAGCCGTTGGTCTGTGTGGAGAATGGCTGTAGTAGAGAAAGATGTCTTCTTTTGGGCCCAGCCTTCCGGGGAAGAAGGGCAGACCTCTCATCTGTCATCTCAACAGGGACACCCTTGTGTGGAACAAGTGCTGGATCAAATGGGACGTCAGGACCCCCGGGGTCCAGATGGAGACAGTGGTCACCCAAGGCAGAGACCCCCCGTCTTTATGGTCCACACTATGACAAACATGCTGTGTGAGCTTATAGAAAGGCTTTTTTTTTTTAAGCGTGAGCAAAAGAAAATCGGACTCCTTCAAAAAGTAGGCCGTGTGTAAAATGCCAGTGACACATGAAAAGGGAAGTAAAGTCATGTTGAAAACACTGCATCCAGAGGGTTCCCGCTTCTGTTTTGGAAATGGGTGGTCTTCGTGGGACCGAGCTCGGTGTTTCCGGGTCGAGGAGACTCCGCCCTCCGGGAGGTTCCCTGGACTCCGTGCCGCTGGGCGGACTATTGCTGCTTGCTTCCTCAAGTGGCTCACTGACCTCTACACCTCTCGCCCTCCAGCTTGCTGCAGAGCGTTTTGAGCTGAGGCGCAGACCTGGACAGGTAACTCTTCCCGTGTGGTTTGATCCGCCTTCACCTGTGGGCTGAAAACCCAGTCTCCTGTTGAGGTGGCGGTTTCGGTCCCTTGGTAAGGCGGTGCACCAAGCCCTCACTGGTCAGCTTGACGCCCGCTCGGGTCCCGCCCGGGCCGCCGCCTGCCTTTCCCCCCAGCTCCTGCGGTCCCTCCAGTCCCCTAGCAGGTCCCACCCTTCCATAGGCCCTATGACCTGGAAGGACTGCTGTCTGCATCGGCCCGTCATTTTATAACTGTTTCTTTCTCCCAGACTACATTTTTAACTTCTGACAGCGAGGGTTTATTTTTACTTATTTTTGACTCCCCCTGCCTTACAGGGTACCAGCACATGGTGGATTCTCAAGAAGCAGTGAACAGTGACCTCATCTCTCCCCTCCCCTGCTTTTCCTGCCCCTTCATGGAAAGCCCACAGTCCTCTTAAGTGTCTGAAATGTGCTTCGTCTTTTGCCTTGGCGGTGCTTCCCCTCTGCCTGGGGTCTGCTTACATCCTTCCTGGGGCCATTCTCTCATCTCTCTGCCGGGCTCCCCAGCCCAAGAGGAGGAAACGACTCTGGCCCCTGGGCCATCCTGGCTCCGCCAGTTTTCCCCTCCCCCATCCCTCATCGCAGCACAGAGGCTGTAGCTCTTATTCTTGTTAATAAGCCCAGAGATCTTGCACAGGGCAGTTGGCTTGGCTTGACTTCAGTAGTAGAGCCTAATGATGGCAGCAGTGGTGCAGGGTGGCCTGGGGTTCCTCCAGAAAGGGTCCCCTTTCTCATTCTCAGAGGTGCTATTAGTTCATCAGGCATCGCCCTCACCCCCCAGTTCTGCCACTCAGGGCAGGTACTTTTTGTAATTTTCACGAAGGGTCTGTGTAGACCAGTGGAGGGAGCCTGCCTGGGACCCTGACGCAAAATGAGTGAGGGGGGAGGGAGCACAAAGGCTGGTGTCAGAAGAGCATCTCGGGGTCCTGCAGGGTGGCCAGCAGAGGGTCTCCATTTGATGTTGATGTTTTGGCAGAATCACCACTCCCAAGCCCACAGCAGGGAACACTTTCTTGTGGCAGTGGATCTAGAAATTTCTATGTTGTGGGGGAGGGGGGCCATGAGGCTGAGCTGGGGCTGCGATGGAAGGTCAAGACCCTGACCTTGACCCTCAGTATTAAGATCAGGATGGGGCAAAGGGCGTGAGTCATGGGTTGGGGGGCACAAGGCCGTCTGATCAGACAGAAGTGGGACCGGTGAGCTGGGCTCTTCACCAGCAGTGAAGGTGGGACAACTCTGACTTCCTGGAAAGTCTTTTAGGCATTCTCCCATCCAAGTACTAACCAGGCCCCATCCTGCTTAGCTTCTGAGATCAGACGGGATTGGGCGTGTTCAGGGTGGTACTGCCCTAGACTTAGGCGCTTTCTAAGGTGGTCGAGTGAGCGAGTCCCGGTGTTTGGCCACAGTGATGTGTGCAGTCAGGGGTCCGTGCTTTCCCACGTGGGGCACCAGGAAGGCGGGGGTGAGTCACGATGGCCCATATTTGTTGATCGTGTCCTACGTGCCAGGCACGACCTGACCTATTTACACAGTTGGCTGGATTTTCCCTAAAGCCCTTATGCCGCAGGCCCTATTGGTCTTTCCAGTTTGCAGATAAGGAAAATGAGGCAAAAAAGATAAGTTGCAAAGGCTACATACCACCAGTATGTTTGAGAGCTCTGAGCTGAGCAAGTGTCTAGGCCCTAAGCGTACGTTTTCCAGACTGTTTGGAGCGCTCCTGGAGTTGGCTGGCCCAGTGCGTGGAGTGTGATACGAAGTCACTAGAATCTGCCTAAAGTTTACGAAGAGGGGATAATTGTCTCCATCTTTTGGCTGAGGAAATTGGGGTTCAGAAGCATTGTGATCAGCCCAAGATGAAACCACTCTAGTGAGTGGTTGGGACTAAGTTGAGTCCAGATTTATCTGATTTCAGAGTTCTTTCCCATGGTAGGTTAATACTCATCTTGAGTGACTAAGGTTCAGCTTATTAGATGGGCCATTGGATTAGATGACTGTTAGATTTGATGACCAGGCAGTTTTTAAAAAGCATATTTAAAGAACTAGCCAGTTTGTGTGATGGCAGCTAACCAAGTTCCTAGAGTTGTGAGTGAATATCATCAAGTATTAGGGGGCTTCCCGGGTGGCGCAGTGGTAGAGAATCTGTCTGCTGGTACAGGAGACAGGGTTGATTCCTGGGTATCAACCCAGGGAAGATCCAGTATTCTTGGCAAACCACTCCAGTATTCTTGCCTGGAGAATCCCATGGACAGAAGAGTCTGGCGGGTTACAGTCCATGGGGTTGCAAAGAGTCAGACGTGACTGAGCATGCAAGAGGGAGAAAAACCATCCAGTATTAGATTTCGGATAGATGTACTTTACTAAGTAAGATCTTTTAAGTTTGTTTTTAGCTTAAAATATCTTTGGGGTTTCAAACTGTATTCTTTCTCAGTCAAGCTTGTATCTTGAGGCATTTAACCTTTAGTCACAGGCTTAAGCGGTGACTGAATTAGGGACATTTAATGTACCCTCCCCCTTTTCCCTCCTTAATTATGATCAGAGTCTTTATTTCAGGTTAGGGTGGGTGAAATGCTTTTGGGATCACAAAGCTGCTCCTCAAATTGAGCAGCTTTGGTGAAGACAAACCAGCTTTCAGTTCAATCGCTCAGTCATGTCTTGACTCCTTGTGACCCCATGGACCAAAGCCCACCAGGCCTCCCTGTCCGTCACCAACTCCCAAGAGTTTACTCAAACTCATGTCCATTGAGTCGGTGATGCCATCCAACCATCTCATCCTCTGTTGTCCCCTTCTCCTCTCGCCTTCAGTCTGTCCCAGCATCAGGGTCTTTTCCAATGAGTTAGCTCTTCGCATCAGGTAGCCAAAGTATTGGGGTTTCAGCTTCAGCATCAGTCCTTCCAATGAATATTCAGGACTGATCTCCTTTAGGATGGACTGGTTGGATTTCCTTGCAGTCCAAGGACTCTCAAGAGTCTTCTCCACCACCACAGTTCAAAAGCATCAATTCCTTGGCGCTCAGTTTTCTTTATAGTCCAACTCTCACATCCGTACATGACTACTGGAAAACCTATAGCTTTGACTAGATGGACCTTTGTTGGCAAAGTAATGTCTCTGCTTTTTAATATGCAGTCTAGGTTGGTCATAGCTTTTCTTCCAAGGAGCAAGTGTCTTAATTTCATAGCTGCAGTCACCATCTGCAGTGATTTGGGAGCCCAAAAATATAAAGTCTCTCACTGTTTCCACTGTCTCTCCATCTATTTGCCATGAAGTAATGGGACCGGATGCCGTGATCTTAGTTTTCTGAATATTGCGTTTTAAGCCAACTTTTTCACTCTCCTCTTTCACTCTCGTCAAGAGGCTCTTTAGTTGTTCCTCGCTTTCTCCCATGAGGATGGTGTCATCTGGTGTCTGAGGTTATTGAGAGAATCTTATAAAAGTTGTTGTGTGGGGGCTCCAAGACCCATATTGTAGAGTTGCTTCTTTGACAGTTTCTTCTCCATTGTGTGCTGAGCTGGCAGCCTTACACTATACCTGTTTGAGTCGCTGTCATTTTTTTCTTTGGGCAGCTGGTGAAATTTAAAACACGTACGGACTTGGGTATTGGAGGGATGTAGCCAAAGTCCTTCCATCTGCTAGCAACTGAGACTAATGGGGGCTTAATGCCATGTGACGATAGCTCTGTGGCACCAGCTCACCCCCATCCCCCTGGTCTAGGTTGTTAACACTTTGCCAAATTGGCTGCGTCTGTTGCTTTTTTTCCCGAAGTATTCTAAAGTGAATTGTAGACATCTTGACATTTAGCCCCTGCGTACTTCAGCTTGCATCTCTAGGAAAAAAAAAAAAAAGGCAAGAACAAAAGCGAAGACCATATTACTTTTAACCACCCTGCGGTTTTCACAAAATTAACAGTAATTGCCTGATGGACTGTCTTACCTAGTCCATGATCTGAATTCCTCCAGATAAAAGGCCCTGAAATGCCTTTTACGATTGGGCTGTTTAACCCAGAATTCTGTTGAGAGTCATGTATTGCAGTTAGCTGTGAGGTCTCTTAAGATCCTGTTAATCTAGAACAGTCTTGTCGCCCCTTTTTGAATGACCTTGAGGGATCAGTACATTGTCTCTCTGACCACATTTGATTGCTTCCTGTGGTATCAAACACTGTGCTCCTCTTTCTCCTGGGTTTCCTGTACATTAGGAGCTGGATCTGAAAGCTTGATCAAATCCAGTTTAGACCTGTAGTTCAGGAAAGGGGGCTGCTGTTTGATCAGGCAGGACCCAGCATCTGGTTGTCCTGTAACTGATGGAGCTAAAATCCATCCCCGGGTTAAAGTCTGTTTCCTCCACTGTCAAATTAAATCTGCCCCCAGGTAGCCAGCAAGAAATGGGCAAGGGGACAGTTTGGCACTAGAGACATGTAAATTGTAAATATTACTTTGCTTTTTCTCCCGAAAGATCAGATGTTGTTTTTTCCTTTGCCCCTTTTGGAAAACAGCAAACAAAAGAACTCTCCTCTTTTAACAGATGGGGAAACTGCGAGGCCATAAGTGCCTTGAGGGTCCCTTTGCTAAACTGCCAGTGCTTCTAGGATGCAATGAGGCCAGGGTTTGTGTAGAGTCAGGGTTTGTTTAGTGGGAGTTCTCTGCTGAATCCAGAAGTGCGTCTGTTTGGTCTGCGGTACATTAAAGTGAAAAGTGTTAGTCTCTCAGCCGTGTCCGACTCTTTGAGACTCCATGGACTATAGCCTGCCAAGCTCCTCTGTCCATGAAATTCTCCAGGCAAGAATATTGACATGGGTTGCCATGCCCTCCTCCAGAGGATCTTCCTGACCCAGGGATCAAACCCAGGTCTCCTGCAGTGCAGGCAGATTCTTTACTGTCTGAGCCACCAGGAGCCATGGTACACTAAAGAAATAAAAACTTTGAGCCAATGGATTTGGAAAATTTCATATTAAAAAAAGTTTTCTGGGGAAAAAAAATCTCAGCAACCTAGACATCTTGGCTCATGTTCCTGTGAGGTAGAGTGGCTGGAACTGGTGGAGACCCTCTGGGTAGGACCTCACACCATGGACCCCACACCTCCTGCCATCTTTTGAGCAGCTCGCCTTCTCCACTGACGGGGCCCTCAGGCCCCTGGAGGGATGACCTGCGTTTGGTGCTCGCCTCTGCCCTGTGTGGTCTGCAGCGTGTAGAGCTGGCCTGCCTGCAGCGCAGTGCCCGCCTGGACGCACGCGGGGCCCCTCTGCTCCGCCGAGGCTGTTTGTGGCCTGCCAGCTCCACGCAAACCTGGCCCTCTCTCTGTGCAGGCCTGCCGGAGCAGCCTCAGCTATCTAGGGCATTGCTGAGCATCACAGCATCAACACTAATGGCCTGTGGGCCAAAAGTATTTGTCTGAAAATCTGAGCTCTCACAATTGGTCATATGGGAGCCCAGAGCACCTCGCCCACAGGCTGTTCATTCTAATTGTACTCCCCTGACCCCCAAACCCTGAAAGGATGTTATTACACCCGCTCCTCCCAAATAAAGACATTTCCACAGCAGCCACACAACTTATTATTTTTATTCTATTCTATTTTATATTATGTTTTCTTTAAGTTTTATATCCCTCGGTAGTGGGAGGGAGGCTCAGGAGGGAGGGAATAGCCATACATTTATGACTGATTCACGTTGTCACACTGCAGAAACTGTAAAGCAGTTATTCTCCCATTTAAAAAAGATAAATAATTGTCATCCATCTGAAGAGTTTGATTAGATTTTCACATCAAGAGCTGCATCAGGATGACCTGAGGTATTATAAATGTGTGCTGATCTCCCAGTCTTTGTATGTATGAATAGACACAGCATCCTTTTAAAATATGCCAGTCTTCATTTGCTTACCATTCAGGCCACCGGGTTTTCTAGACAGAAATGCGGGACGTGGCAGGTGGGTCAGTGCGCAGGACCAGCATGTGTCTCTCCTGTGTTAGGCCCCAAGGCTTGCTGTCCTAGCCAGTGCGGTAAGAACAGATGTTTGGAATGGTCTGGATTCCCTGAAGAGGCTGTGCTGGAATGGGCACCGATTCAGAATGCCGGGACTATCGGAGGAGTTTAAATATACACTCCTGTAAACTGGCCTTTGTGTCTTTCCGGGTTTGGTAAATGAAGCAGCTAAAGGAGACAGGCCCCCTTTCTGTACCACCCGCTCTGTTACATTCATGAGGATCCTGCATTCACAGCCCCTCCTTTGCCTTGACTCCAGACACAGGAGCGTGCTGGCATCTGTCATCGAAGGAACTTGGGCTCTGCCACCTGCTTAACAGAGATAGGAGGGAAAATTACCGGATGTCTCACCTTCACCTCCAGCAGTGATGAATGATGCTCTCTGGTCCCCGAGTCTCCAGGGCAGAGAATTGGATGGGTTTTAGGAAGGTGAGGGAGGGCTTCCCAGGTGTCTCCATGGTAAAGAATCCACCTGCCTTTGCAGGAGAAACATGTTCAACCCCTGATCCAGGAAGACCCCCTGGAGGAGGCAATGGCAGCCCACCCTGCTATTGCCTGGGAAATCCCTTGGACAGAGGAGCCTGGTGGGCTACAGTCCATGGGGTTGCAAAAGCACTGGACATGACTTACGACAGAAATATGAAGGCACCCCACACATAGTAGATGCTTAATAAATTTTGTTCATCTGATCAGGGTGGAGCCTGAGAAAATGAAAAAATTTAAAAGCAGCTGAAGAGCTGTGGGCAGTATTTTAATCCCCTAGTGTAATTATTTACAAAGGGCACCAGTGAGAGCAGAAATCCACGGTGCCTCTGGGGAGTGGCAGTGAAGTTTGGATCCTCTGCCCGACATTGCTCGTCTTTCCTCCGCCTCACCCCCTCCCGTCCCTCGTTCCTGCCTCTCCTCCTTTGCGCAGCTGCCTGTGTCCCCGACCTGCACCCCAATAATGCTTCTCTTGCTTTATTCTGAAATTTTATTCTGTATTTGTCTCCCAGAGGTTTCCCTTTGTGGGGGGAGGTGGGGAAGGGTGTGAGGAAGTGAAGTATGACAAGGAAGGGAATGTCGCCAGCTTGAGATGAGTCAGAAGTGAAAGCGTCTCGGAATGTGTAAGACAATGGAGACAATATTTATTTTACAGAAACGGAGCTAACAACCCAGCCTCCAGGAACACAGCCAGCAGGTATTGCAGGGAGGGGGGTCCAGCGTTCAGCTGGCGGAGTACTCACCACTATAGTTTCATCACCAGAGGGATAAAGGAGGCGTCTCTCACTGTGAATGGTTCCCTGGGCGACGGCCTCCCCATCAACCGGTTCTCAGTGAAGCCCCATGTGCCCTCTCAGCTCCCTGTGCAGCTGCGTTGACCAAAATGGCATCATTCAAGGTAGAAAAATGGTTATACCTGAAGGTAATGCTTCTAAAAATGCACAGGCCAGGGACTTCTCTGGTGGCTGAGACTCATGCTTCCCAGGTAAGGGGCCCAAGTTCTATCCCTGGTCAGGAAAACTCAATCCCCCATGCAACAACTAAGACCCGGCACAGCCAAGTAAATAAATATTAAAGGGAAAAAAAGCACAATCCAGAATCCGTTTTGGATGCCTCTCTGTGTTCTTTAGTCACTCAGTCGTGTCCAACTCTTTGTGACCCAATGGACTGCATCACGCCAGGCTTCCCTGTCCATCACCAACTATTGGAGCTCACTCAAACACACGTCCATAGAGTCGGTGATGCCATCCAACCATCTCATCCTCTGTCATCCCCTTCTCCTCCCACCTTCAATCTTTCCCAGCATCAGGGTCTTTTCAAATGAGTCAGTTTTTCGCATCAGGTGGCCAGAGTATTGGAGTTTCAGCTTCAGCATCAGTCATTCCAATGAATATTCAGGACTGATTTCCTGTAGGATGGGCTGGTTGGATCTCCTTGCAATCCAAGGGACTCTCAAGAGTCTTCTCCAACACCATAGTTCAAAAGCATCAATTCTTCAGGGCTCAGCTTTCTTTATAGTCCAACTCTCACATCCATACATGACTACTGGAAAAACCATAGCTCTGACTAAATGGACCTTTGTTGGCAAAGTAATGTCTCTGCTTTTTAATATGCTGTCTACATTGGTCATAGCTTTTCTTCCAAGGAGCAAGTGTCTTTTAGTTTCATGGCTGCAGTCACCATCTACAGTGATTTTGGAGCCCCCCCAAATAAAACTCTCTCATTGTTTCCCCATCTGTTTGCCATAAAGTGATGGGACCGGATGACATGATCTTAGTTTTCTGAATGTTGAGTCTTAAGCCAACTTTTTCACTCTCCCCTTTCACTTTCATCAAGAGGCTCTTTACTTCCTCTTCTTCACTTTCTGCCATAAGGGTGGTATCATCTGCATATCTGAGGTTATTGATATTTCTCCTGGAAATCTTTATTCCAGCTTATGCTTCATCCAGTTCAGTATTTCTGATGATGTACTCTGCATATAAGTTAAATAAGAAGGGTGACAATATACAGCCTTGATGAGCTCTTTTCCCGATTTGGCACCAGTCTGTTATTCCATATCCAGTTCTAACTATTGCTTTTTGACCTGCATACAGGTCTCTCAAGAGGCAGGTCAGGTGGTCTGGTATTTCCATCTCTTTAAGAACTTTCCACAGTTTGTTGTGATCCACACAGTCAAAGGCTTTGGCATAGTCAGTAAAGCAGAAGTAGATGTTTTTCTGGAACTCTCTTGCTTTTTCCATGATCCAGTGGATGCTGGCAATTTGATCTCTGGTTCCTCTGCATTTTCTATATCCAGCGTGTGGACATGTATCCAGAATTGTGAACATCTGGAAGCTCACAATTCACATACTGCTGAAGCCTGGCTTGGAGAATTTTGAGCATTACTTTGCTAGCGTTGTGAGATGAGTGCAATTGTGCGGTAGTTTGAGCATTCTTTGGCATTGCCTTTCTTTGGGATTGGAATGAACACTGACCTTTTCCAGTCCTGTGGCTACTGCTGAGTTTTCCAAATTTGCTGGCATACTGAGTGCAGCACTTTCACAGCATCATCTTTTAGGATTTAAAATAGCTCAAGTGGAATTCCATCACCTCCACTAGCTTTGTTCTTAGTGATGCTTCCTAAGGCCTACTTGATTTTGCATTCCAGGATGTCTGGCTCTAGGTTGGTGATCACACCATCATGATTATCTGGGTCATGAAGATCTTTTTGTACAGTTCTTCTGTGTATTCTTGCCACTTCTTAATATCTTCTGCTTCTGTTAGGTCCATACCATTTCTGTCCTTTATTGTGTCCATCTTTGCATGAAATATTTAGGGCAGGAGCATGGAAAATAAAGTTTTTAAGACTGCTTAGAAATTTCACCAATCTGGCAGGTTTTTCAGCGATAAATACAAGCTCTAAGTGCTATAGGCAGTCGGAATCAGGGGCCAGCAAACTCCTTTCTGTAAAGGGTCAGAGATAAACTAGTTGAGGCTTTGCAGGGCTTATGGTTTCTCGAGATAGTGCAGAGGCAGCCAGGACACTAAATGAACGGGCGTGGCCATGTGCCAGTGGCCTGTGGGCCATAGTTTGCTAGCCCCTGAGAGTATAAGCTATTGATTCTCAACAATATATGTATTTAGAACTGGGAGCGCCCATATTATTTGGTCATGATTTCCAGATTAAACTGTTTCATTGAGCTGCTGGTTGATCAATGACAGACGGGAATTCAGCCAGTATTGACTTTTGGGGCATGAAGGAGTCAGGCCCCTAGAAACGGCAGTAGACTTTTTTTTTTCCTTTGCTCTCTAAAGCCAGCATACTTAAAATACAGCTTGTCAAACATTTTAGATAAGCATTGTGGATTTTAAAGTCTACAAATGAGTATAAAATGTTTTTATCTTGGAGAAAATGACTTCTCAGTGCTTTATATTAATACATTTATAAGAAATAAAGTTTTATTTAGAGGGATCCCAGCAGATGCAGAGCATAAAATACTGCTTCTTTTCTCTGCTGAGTATTTCTTAAACTTATGACCTTAGTACAAGTAATGTTTAATGAGGAATTTGCAATGTGTAACTCCTCAGTAAATTATTAAAAGAACTGGCACTCCTACTGTATAATATCAACACAAGTGATGTAAAAGTATGTTGTTGTTGTTCAGTTGCTCAGTCGTGTCCAGCTCTTTGTGACCCCATGGACTCCAGCACACCAGGCTTCCCTGTCCTTCACTATCTCCTGGAGTTTGCTCACAGTCACGTCTATTGAGTCAGTGATTCCATCCAACCATCTTATCCTCTGTCGTCACCTTCTCCTCCTGCCCTCTTTCTTTCCCAGCATCAGGGTCTTTTCCAATGAGTCGGCTCTTCACATTAGGTGGCCAGAGTATTGGAGATTCAGCATCAGTCCTTCCAATGAATATTCAGGGTTGACTGCTTTTAGGATTGACTGGTCAGATTTTTCTGGCCAAGGGGCTCTCGAGTCTCCTACAACACCACGGTTCGGAAGCTTCAATTCTTGGGTGTTCAGCCTTGCCGCAGTTAGTGTATGCTAACATTCCTTCGGCATAAATAAGCTGCAAGGTTTGTTTCCACTGTCGGTTTTTCGTTGATTGTTGTGCTTCCTCTTTTGAACAACTGATTATTGTTTTAAAGTCTCTATTATTTTTAGTTGCTGGAAATTAGGCATTCATGGTAGGAAGGTAGAGAAGCATTCAAAAGAAATACGGCATTTCAAGTTTGTGGGCAACTGGTTGAGAAATCAGAATGGATGAATCATAACTTTATCACAGTTTCTTTTTCTTTTTGCTGGTAAGAAAATGACAGTGTTGCTTATATATTCTCTCTCTCTCTCTCTCTCTCTCTCTCTCTCCCTCGTAAACTCTTGGGAATTCTTTGCAAACAGTGGTTTAATTTTGTTGAAGTGATTTTCTATGTTATCTGCACAGTCTGGACAGTAAAAGAAAAGATTGTAAAAGAAAAATATGCAAACTCCTTTCTTCCAGAATGGGTTACTGGCTCCCTGCAGTGTGATTTCATTTTCCCTCTGTTATTAAGAATGTAGTAGAACCAGCATGTGCTGGAAATGAGATTTGAATGCCCAAGTACCTGAATCAGCCTCTCTTGTTTGCAACAACAACAAACCAGTATCTTGGCCTGAAATGTCAAAATATTTGTTCTTTCTCTGGACTAATGTTTCTCAGCCAACGGCCTCACCGTCTGTGTATCTGGGCCTCCAGGTTAGGCACTGGGGCGTTGTCCTTGGCTGTCCCATCCCTCCAGCTCTTCCTTGCCCCTGTTTGTGCAGAGGGCTTCCTGAGCGGGGTTCACATCTTCAGGCCCGTCCTCTTCCCCTGCCCCTCTGCACATGAAGAGAATGCGAAAGTCACTGGGTCGGGTTCGACTCTTTGTGACCTCATGGGCTATACAGTCCACGAGGATTCTCCAGGGCAGAATACTGGAGTGGGTAGCCTTTCCCTTCTCCCAGGGATCTTCCCAACCCAGGGATGGAACCCAGGTCTCCTGCATTGCAGGCGGATGCGGATTCTTCACCAGCTGAGCCACCAGGGAAGCCCCATGAAGAGCGTGCTCCCTCTCAAAGAGACCACATTCCGCTGCTGGTGGGCCCTTCAGCCATCGCTCCCACAGTGGAGTAAGGTCCTGACTCCGGCGCCCTCTGTCTGCGCCCTCCATTTGGCCTCGGCTCCCTGCCCCCCAGAGCTGTGCTCAGATCCGTGCTTCTGGAGCCCCTGACGGCCACCATCTCCCCTCTTGCACAGCCATCTCCTTCACGACGATGCCCAGGGAGACCGCTTGCAGGCGGCTTTCCCCACCTCCGTGCCCACCTGGCCCAGGGGTGGGGCAGCGCGTCGTCCCCTCAGCCCGGTGCTGGGTGGTCACGCTGTGCGCATGCGCTTCCCACACATTTCGCCCCCCACCCCATGGTCAGTTTCCTTTTCTTGCTTCGGCCCTCCTTTCTTCAGTATATGCTCCAGTTTTCCTTACCTTCTCATCTCATAATTTCTTATTTTACTGGTCTGTATGTAAGGACCCTCATTCTTTACAGTACTTAGGTTATACAGTTTAGTAACATAAAAAAAGCCTCTACCAGCACATACCACGTTACTTTTAGCTTCTTATGTTGAAGCTACCACAACTGCCTTTAGTTTGAAGGAGGGCCTCACCCTTAGCCCCTCTGACTTTGTAGAATTCGCGGGAGGAGAGGCATGGTGAAGCGTCCCTGACCGGGAAGGTTTCTGAATCCTGTGTATCTACCCTCAGGAGTGTGGGGGAATTATAGCTCCCTCTGGTGGCCAGACCATCAGGTGCATTTTCGTTCTGGACTATTAAAATAATTTTCATATCTAGTAATCCTCGGGAGTTCATTTTAAATTTTAAAAATTCAAATCTTATTTAGCAGGTATTTGAATTATTCTCAATAGTGACGTACAGAGGAATGAAGATTTTACTTTAAGCAGTCCATACTTTTTACGCAGTTGGTTTTAAAGTAGACAGTACCTAGCATTAAGCTTGATTTCCTTCATTTCCTTCCCTTTCTCTGCCAAGTAATTTCCTAGAGTTGTAGATCATCACAATACAAGGCCATGAACTATAAAGGAATAAATAAATATTGAGAAGAAATGAAATTTTTCAAATGAAGGTCCAGTATGGCCCAAAGACAAAATAAATTTAATGAATTTTCAGTTTCACATTTTTATGGATCAGACCTTTAAAATGCATTTTTCCTTATGAAAGGAATTTTCAGACTGACATTCTTAATATAGAGAGATAGTAATATAAAGAGTTATGTATATCCATGCACATGTGGGAGACAGGTGTGGATGGTTTGAAAAATATTTGTATTTGGCTTTGGAAATTAAAATATATAGTTTGCATATGCTTCTGTCTGAGGTTGTGGGAGTTTTTAGCACTATGGAGAAGTTAATGAAAGCAATCCATGACATGAAAAACAGACTTAGGAAAGACCAGAGGGTTTTAAAATTTTTCTCTTGTCATCTCTTCCCTGTAGGTAAGTTTTTAATGATGCATGTAGACAGCAGTGCTTTTCAGATTGATGACAGTGGCCTTCGAAGAACAATAGCAGCAGCAATTAATTTTTTTTTTTTTTTAATGAAAGCTTGGCTAATTTTCTCTCAGGTGTGCTTGGGGGTTTTTAAGATAACATTCTGTTGGTGGCTGGGAAGGGTGCTTCTTTGTGGGCAACCTACTTGAGTGGGCAGGTTACAGCCAAGGGCTTATTTCAACAGAATAGGGAGTGGCTCCGACAGCCCAGGAGAGAACAACACGGCCGTCTCTCGACTCACTTTGCTTGTTCTCTTCTCCTTTCACGTTTTTTCATGTCTGTAAATACCGACAAGACACAATACCACGGGGAACGCCATAAAGGCTTTCGGTGGGACAAAAAAAATTGGGAGGCACTGGGGAGAAAGATCAGGGAGAAGATTGTGCGTCCGTCTGTAATGGCATTGTGTTGACTTTCTTCTCAGCTGAAGACATTCCAGTTTATTACGGCTGTCGGGGGGCTCTCGTGAGCTAATGTTCTCAGCCCCAACAGGGCTGGGACGAGAGAGAAACACGAGGCCTACTGTGTGTTTTCTCTAGACACCCCTTCCCCTGACAAAGGCCTGCCTCCAAAGCCAAGAGGTGAGTCATCCACAGCAATAGCAAAGCTCTAAAACCGTCTCAGCTGAGAAGATGCTGCCTCAGTGGAACAGGACTTCTTCCGGTGCAGAGGTCTGGGAGATGGGGTGTGAGCTCCACGGACTGCAGACAGGCTCAGCTGTCCAGAGGGTGCTAACCCTTGTTGCAGGAGGTGTGTTTTGGCACCCTAGGTCACAGCCTCACTCAGCTTCCCCTGCCTTTTGCCTCCCTCTGGCTTTATTTTATCCTCTTGAGCATTGTGGTCCATCTGAGGGCTTCTTTACAGAGAAGACTAAGCAGAGAGTCCCTCATAACAGTGAGGATGGCAGCGGAAATGTCGCCATGCCTGAGAGCCTTTAAGTCCTTTAAGCTGGGCTGAAAATTGGCTTCAAATAGTAAGAACAAACAGGTTTGAAAAAAAATTGGATAGAGGTGGCTCAATTCTGTTCCTTTTTTTCCCCCAAAAAAGAAACCCCACAGTGCTAATGGTCAGTGGATCATAAATGGTTTTCCAGTTTAATAATGAGGAAGGCAGACCAGTGGGGGACGGGGAGTTGTTCTTGTTTAATTTCAAATTTGCATATTTAAGTGATATAGAAATTGGTGCCTGTTAATTGTGGAAATCTCAGTAGACATGTAAGAGACAGGAAATAAAAGCCCCTCTCTGTCTCGCTCCCAAGCTTACTGAGATAGATCCTTTGAACATACCCCCACCCCCAGATCCGTGTGTGTGCACGAGAGAGATTGGGGGGGGCGGGGGCATGAGAGTCACACCCTACAATCCTGGGAACTCCTCTCGATTCCCCAGTAGCTGTGGCCGTGTTTCTAGTTCGTCCCTCATAAGCATCTGTGTCTTAGCCTTTTCTGTGGCCAAGCAGTGTGTCTGAGAATGCTGCAGAGCCAGTGCGTGGAGTGGCAGGTCACCTTCTCCTCGGGTCCAGAGAAGCCTGGGCTTGGCTTAGAGATGGCCTTCTTGTTTGGTCAGAAGTAATGGCACAGGCCTTCACTCTTGTTGTAGCCAGACTTTTGTGTTTCGTATCTTGGTTTTTTTTTTCAGGTATGTGTTTGAGCCCCTACAATGTTCCATGCACCATGGAAGGCACTGGGCGGGAGGGGAACTTCGAGGCCCTGCCCACTCAGAGCTTAAATTCCACACCCCTTTCATCATCGAAGTCTTGGGCCAACTGCAGAGGAAACCACCTTGAAAGATACCTGCCCCCCGCCCTCCCCCCCACCTTTGGGAGTCCTGGTTGGAGGACTCTTGCTCCTCAGAATCTGGTTGCCACTGGTTATAAACGATGCTCCAGGTGGAGATCACCTTTTGAGCATCCTTCATCCTCAGTGCGAACATTTGCCCATTCAGGTGCGCTCATGTTGGGACTAAGTGAATCCTTAGCTGGCAGTCTGGCGATGCCATCCTCCAGCGAGCTCTCTAGGTTGGATGAACCATCACCTGAGCCACAGCTGCTCAGCCCGCCTGGCCCCCTCCTGGCTGGGAGCTCTTGCTGGAGCGTCTCATCTAGCAGATTGAGTTGAGTTTTGCCTGCAAAGCTCCTGACTGCACGCATAGGCTTCTTAGCTACAGCTGACTGTTTCTTGCCCTTGTGGGTATCACTTTAGCTTGCGTCTTTGTATGCGAATGACCGAAGTTTTAAGTTTGTGAAAACCCTTTTTAGCCTAAAAAAAATTTTTTTTAAAGAAATTTGCTTCCACCCTCTTCCTTTTTATAGTCTACTTTATTCGTTTCAGTTTCTGATGTCAGAGGAGTTCCATGTCCATTTATAAAGAAATGGACATTTAAAGAAAATCAGTTAAAGAGGAGGCAGCTACTGAAGGGAAGAAGGCTTGTGCCCTGCAGGCTTCGGGATTGACTGTGTTGGCAGCAGGGACTTTCATGGGAGGGTAGGTGTGCCTGGCTTTGGTGTCGCCGTCTCTGGGCACCTGCCCTGCTGTGGTGTTGTCTTTTGTGTGAGGAAGGTTCTGGGGTCAGGTGGGGTTCACCCTCTCACAGAGCTTCCTGACTCGTGATTTCCCGCCAGCACCCTCCTGGACGGTTTTGAGTGTGGAGGTGAGGTCTTCCTGGGGATGCTCCCTGGACCATCCCAGAGGCCTTGAGGGGGCACGTGGGACTGTGGCGCACAGTTTTCTAAAGGAGCTGGGTCAATGTTTAAAGATTCTCTCCATGATTAAGCATGGTGTCTTCCAGAAGGGTTTTTCAGAGTCTTGGTTTTTTGAGTCAAAGGCGTCCTTTTTCCAAGCCCCGCTCTCCCATCTCTGGCAACGGGAAACCACATCCTGTCAGCGACACTGATCAGTGATGCTAATTAGCGATGGTCCTTGGTTTCCAGGTACTCGCAGCTGGTGCTAGTGGTAAAGAACCTGCCTGCCAGCGCAGGAGATGCAAGAGACCTGGATTTGACCCCTGGGTCGAGAAGATCCCCTGGAGGAGAGCATGGCAACCCACTCCAGTCTTCTTACCCAGAGAATCCCATGGACAGAGGAGCCTGGCGGGCTGCAGTCCATGGGGTCGCAAAGAGCTGGACACGACTGAGCACACACACCTTGGTCTCAAGGCACTTGTGCTGGAGGGCAGCGCGGAGTGCAGCTCAGTGGCTGCACACCTTCACCCGGTGCCAGGGGAGTGATGGGGAGGTCTATTGTGAAGGGACCCTGGGGTGAGGCTACTCGGGTCTGCGGTCTGAATATCACTCACTTCCCTGGGCTTTTCTAATCTGGAGCTTGGAGTCAGCAAGAGTTGTTGGGGCAAGATTTCAAAAGGAAAGATCCCTTTCCCATAACACACAGTTTAAACCTAGCAATATCCACAAATTTTTTTTTTTTTTTTGATATCCACAAAGTTGTTTGTTTTCTTTTTTTAAAGAGGCTCAAGTTGATCACCTTAGTGACAACAAACAGTGAGAGAAGTTATGAATGAGCAGGCCGAATCTGTCTGAAGAGTGTGTATGGCCGAGAAGATGCCAGAAAGTTTAAAAAAGACTGGGGATAATCCTGCCAGTTTCTAGTAACAGAGAAAGAGCGCGTTTTGTTCATAGAAAATGATGGCCTGCAAATCAAGGAAACGACCTATCACCTAACTGGAGAAAGATCATCGGAGTTCAGGGAAGAGGGAATCCCAGTGACGACCAAACACGTTGAGACAGCGGCCTGCACCTGCCGTGCAAGAAGGGGCAGTTCAAGCTCTAGCGTAAAACCTTTCTCAGCTCTCATGTTTTCAGAAAGGAAAAATTTTAATGGCAGTATGTTAATATGAGGGTGACGAAATGGCTCCCCTTTAATCTGTCACCGGAGGGCATTGAAGTGGGTGCAGCCGCTAGCAAATGTTGATTAAAATGACAGGAGCCAGCCCTCCCAGTTCGGCTGTTTTATTCAAAAGATGAACTTCATACCTGTGTGAAGTGAAGAGGTTACAAGAGTGCAATTCCCTTGTTGGTCTAATCAGAAAAGATTAGAAAGAACCAAGCGTGTCTGTTAAAAAATAGCTGAATCTGGGAACTTCCCCGGTGGTTCAGTGGCTACGACTCCACCCTTCCGATGCAAGGGGCCCAGGTTCCAGCCCCTGGTCGGGGAAGTGCCATGTGTCATGGGGTGTGGCCATAACTAAATGCATTATTTTTTTTTTAAAGGTTAGTGTTTTGTTTTGTTTTTAAACAAAGCAAAAAAAAAACAACAAAAAACCCAGCTGAACCCCGTGTTCTGACGTCAGCATCTGCTCTGCGGGCTCTCCTTTTCTCTGCTGGCTTTATTCTCAACCAGGTTTCTTTTCTCTCCTTAATGGCTGCTCTAGACTCCCATTCATGACAGAGGGTGGCTCTGGCAAAGTTTAGGACTTACCTTCTGTTAGTCACTCCCCGACCTGTGAGCAGGGCAATGGGGGCATTCTTTAAAATGCCCTGTTGTGGAATAAATCACTCCTTTATATTAAGGAAAAAAGTCAACCCAATGACTCACCCCCCCCTCCTGTCTTCACTTCCTCTTCACGTTCCCAGGAAGGCTTTCTGTCCTTAGATGTCATTTATGGATGAAGCAACAGAGTCCAAGACCTGTATTTTAAAACATTGTGGTTTTATGCATTATAATTGGATCACCATGGTGATATCAACCTTAGGAGATAGAAACTAGTCTTTGCAGGTTCCAGTGGAGGAAAGCCCAGCATCAGAAAGGGTAAGCCACTCGCCGGAAGTCTCAGCAGGGAGGCGGCAGAGCCAGCTTGGCCTCCAGGTGGCGTAGGCTCTGTTCTCATCCACGTTGCCTGCGTAGCTCCTGGGGCACCTGGTCCAGCCCCCAGCCGGTCTGATCCATCTGGCTTGGGGTGAGATCTGGGCATTGGTGTTCACAGGCCCCAGGGGTTTGGAATGGGCCGGGAAGCCACCAGCAAAGGCTGAAGGTCCCTGACGGTCTTAACGTGGTGAAGGGCTCAGACCGCTGGTTCTCTCCTTTCCGGAAGAGAACTCTGGCTCACATGGTCAGGCCTGTCCTTATGTGAGAAAGTCATCTTTGAAGTAAGTAAGAGATGCTTGGAAAGATGTGAAGCGGTAGACAGTGGGCAGGACTGTTGTAGGCAGGAAGCGCTGGGCATATCGAGGGTTCCAGGAGAAAACTCGCTTTCCTGTCTCTCCGGATGGTAGTCTTTGATGGTCAGCCTTTATCAGCTTCCCATGAGATGACTGCAGGCAGGCCAGGGGAACGCAGAGGAGCATTGTGATGACTTCACGTTTGTCCTCCTCGGGGCACTGGGTTTCTGCACTCATGCCTGGAGACGTTACTCGGCTGCACTGGCAGGTGTGGAGTGGAGCTGGGGGACAGGAACCCGAGAAGGAGGCGCAGCTTCTGGATGGGAAATTCAATGCACAGGGTGGGGACTGGGGAAGGAAGGTTGTAAAGGGAAAAAAGTGTTTCCTTAGGGTGGTTGTCACCTGGGACACACGCGCGCACACAGCACGAGAGCTGTGAGCTTTAGTTTTATTGGGGAACTCACTGAGGACGCCAGCCCGGGAGACAAGCTCTCGGACTGGTCTGAGCAACTGTTCTGGAGAGGTGAGGGTGGGTGGGGGCGCTATGCCTAAAGCTTCTCTTCTGCGTGCATGGGTGCTGAGTCACGTCTCAGAGACAAGAGTTTTGGGTGAAGTTAGAAGAGGATAGATTTATTACTTGCCAGGCTAAGGGAGACATAGCTGGTTCTTGCCTCAAAACTATGGATCCCAACTTGGAGAGGATAGTGAGAGGTTTCACAGTGATGGTTCAAAGAGGGTGTGATCAGCTTGAGGACATTCTTCTGATGGGTTGGTGTTGAGGTATGGAGGAGGCACCATCATCGGCCTTCATGCTCCAGCTGGTCTGGGGTCTACATGCTTGTGGGCAGCATACCGTGTTAATTGTTAACTTCTCCCACCTGGAGAGGTTTCACTATCTGCAGAATAGCTCGAAGATATTGTTGCGTGTGTCCCTTAATGGGGAAACAGGACCTCGCCCCAAGGGTGCTCTTGACGGTTTCTCGTTGGTCTCCGATCTCCTCCCTTCCCTAATTAATAACCGTTTGGATCTGTCCGTTGGAACTTAGGGAAGGTCATGGAAACTGAATGATGACTTTCCCTGTAATCAAAGAAATGGGGGACGCAGAAAGGCTTTCTGCCCAGGAGCCCCACTGGACCCTGCTTGGTATTGGGGGGTTGTAATTTTGGTAAAGACTGCAAAGAGATCCAACCAGTCCATCCTAAAGGAAATCAACCCTCAGTACTCATTGGGAGGACTGATGCTGGGAACCCCATACTTTGGCCACCTGATATGAAGAGGCAGCTCACTGGAAAAGACCCTGAAGCTGAGAAAGATGGAGGGCAGGAGGAGAAGGGGGCGACAGAGGATAAGAAGGTTGGATAGCATCACTGAATTGATGGACATGAGTTCAGCAAACTCCAGGAGGTGGTGGACAGGGAAGGACAGGGAAGCCTGGTGTGCTGCAGTCCATGGGGTCGCAAAGAGCTGGACACGACTTAATGACTGGGTAGCAGCGACGTGCAACCAAACACACATCTCGGTAGGAGGCTCCTGCTAAGCCATGAAGAGCAGTGTCTCCATGAGTGATTTTAGTGCTTTTCTGGGCATGAGGAGATGGAAGACATTGGGTTGATAAAATTTTCTCCTGAAGGCCTGTTCTGTTTTTTCAGAGCACAGAGTGCCCCGTCCCTGATCTCCATCCTGAACCCCTGCCAGGGAGTGTGGAAGGCCCGGGACAGCACCAGCCAGTGACTTCATTCCTGTAGGGCCAGAGAGTGACAGTCTCTCAATTGTCCCTGTAAGCCCGGAAAGGAAGAACTGGAAGGTTAGGAAACTGCGCGATTGGGCTGTATGTTCGTTGCGCTCTCTTATGCCCAGATGTTGCGCTCGGTCCTTGCCATGAGTGATGTTCATAGAGGGTGTGTGAGCCCACATCTGACACGCGTCATTTTCGCCTTTCCTCAGACAGGGCTTCACTAAGCTACTGGGGAAGGAGAGATGTAAGGCAGAGCACATGTGTAGAACTTCAGAGCTGAGAGACACCCTGGAGCCGGGAGGTCTCACGCCTGGCCCTGCCTTAGGGGAGCCTCGGAAACACACTGGTGTCGGGACTCCCTTGTGAGATTCGTCCGTTTGTCCTGGAGTCACAGCTAGAGGCAGGGTGAGGCCTTGGGCCCCCCGAGCGTGGCACAGTCTGCTCCTGTGACGAGGGCCGGCCCCGGGGCTCTCTCCAGGATCGTGTCCCTCAAGCCCCTCAGTCTCTGCTCTTGACTTTCCCAAGAGCATCCCACTCCTGGGAATGGATGGAAGTTGCGTAAATGCACACTTCCGTGCACATGCCAACTCACTTCAGTGGTATCCAACTCTTGGCGACCCCATAGACTGTGGCCCACCAGGCTTCTCTGTCCATGGGATTCTCCAGCCAAGAACACTGGAGTGGGTTGCCATTTCCTCCACCGGGGGATCTTCCTGACGCAGGGATCGAACCCCTATCTCCTGGGATTCCTGCATTGCAGGCAGATTCTTTACCACTGAGCCACTGGGAAAGCCCTGAACACACAGGCACACCTAAGGAGAAGCTGGTCTCTCTGCACAAGTGATCAGGATGTATAGTCTGGCGAGCAGGTTCATTCATGCATTGTCTTTCTAATGAAAATGGTTGCACAGCTTAATGTTCTTCCAGTCGGTATGTGTGGCGGCAAAGAAGTGGGGAGCTGGTTCTTTCTCTGCACTGCTCTCCTGCATCAGTCAGGGAGCCCTGACCTTCTCTCCCGGGCCCCTTTGTTATGCAGCAGGGCTGAGAAAGAAAGACTTATCTTTCAGCCATCCAGGGCACCAGGCAGAGGCCAGGAAGCCAGACTGGGGCTTTGTACTCCCCCACCAGCTCTGAGACTCTTTGTCTTCATCTGGTATTTACTCAACACCTGTCACCTCCTGGGAATCTTTAAAATTGTTCTGGAAAGAAACCATTCTGCCTCAAGTGTCTATTTTTAGACTGTGTATAAAGCCCACATTGGATTTCTGCTGCTGCCTCTCTATTTGGTGTTTGAAAGGCAATGGGATCTTTTGTCTTTAAAAGTTCAGCACCTCTGACTGCTTTCCCACCTGAACCCCAAACCCCTGGGATGCTCTGGGGTTTAGCTCTTCTTCCCTCATTCTGACCAGAACTGAAACCACAGGCGATGACCTTTACATCAGAGCAGATGAAATAATACACGTGGGGGAGTGGAGGGAAGGAAGCTATTTCAGTACATTGAGCCTGGAGTTCGAGTGAGTGTGAATCCGGCTGTCTGGATGTGCTCTGGGCATATTTATCCTGTTCAGCGAGACTGCTTTGAGCTTTGGACTCTGCAGAAGCTGTCCAAGTTCAAGACAGGTCTTTCTGACAGTTCCTAGCTGAAGGAGTTAGCAGTGTGGATAAAGAATGTCACCTGCCACATCCGTAAACAAAGAACCATGTGCCCATCAAGCCATCGGCCACTGCATTCCCCCTCCACTGTGCACCCTGAAGGCGAGAAAAGCAGGACAGTGGCCCTAAGAGTTAAGCGTTAGTTGCTCAGTCCTGTCCAACTCTGAGACCCCCATGGACTGGAGCCCACCAGCCTCCTCCATCCATGGCGGACGATACTGGAGTGGGCTGCCATTCCCTCCTCCTGACCCAGGGCAGATGGTTTACTGCCTGAACCACCAGGGAAGCCGGTGCTTAGGGAAGCACTGAACTCATTGGCTTGATGAGCAGCAATCTTTGTGATGCTGACTGCCTGGTTTCAGTTGCAAACTTCTGTATATCCTGGCCCCTCCCTTCCTTCTTACAGTAGTCTCCTAGAGCTAGCTGAGAGGCTGCCTTGTGGGCTTAGAGTCTTCCCAATGAAACCTAGTTCCCAACTTTCAGGCTGTGCCTTGTTTTTTAGTGGACAGCAGCTATCAAGTTCAGTGGTGAACTGCAACAAAACAGGATCAAGGTGTTGAGGTGGGATTTTGACCACATCCTGGTTAGCGAGGGGTGATTTGCTCTTCGGCCAGGGGTTTTGGCTTTTTCTGTTGACATGAAAGTCGCTGTGTGGCCTGCAAGGCAGTGGGAATTCAGAGTGAAGCCTGCAACCCACGGGCGGTGGTGGGGGGCGGTTTTATATCTTTTCCTCTTTGCCTTTTCTTCCGTTTTGTACCTTTTTCCTGTCCTTGTCTTCTTCCTCCCTGTCTCCATAGGGAGAGAATTCAGTGTATTCTGTTTCTTTTTTGTTGTTGTAAACATTTTTTTTTTCTTTTTGGCTATGCCAGTTGGCATGTGGAATCTTAGTTCCCTGACCAGGGATCGAACCCATACCCCTTGCATTGGAAGCGGACAGTCTTGCATTGGACCACCAGGGAAGTGTCCCTGTTTTGTATTTATTGAAAAAAATTGTATGATTCACATTACTGAATTTAAAGTAAGGAAATTTAATATTTTCTATGGAATTCTCTCCAAAAAGATAAAAACCAATAAAACCAAACTCAGTGTTCCTTTAGGCAACACTTTTTTAATATATATGTATAGAAAAGACTAGAAAGAGTGCATAACAGAATCCCAACATCATATCAAGGTGGTAAGACTCTCAGTTATTTTTGCTTTTTTTGCTTTCTAAATTTTCTTCTATAAATATATTATTGTTATCAAACACAGAGAAAGAAAGACAGGCCTGATGATTAGCTAACATACTTGAATTCTAAGAGAATACTGAAGAAAGTCTTATATCCTTCTATTTCAAAGGATGTGTGTGTATATATATATACCTCCTTATATATCCAGGGGTTGAGTTTTAAGGATGAAGCATTGTTTACCATGAAGAAAGAGTTAAAGCAACCTCAGTTCAGTTCAGTCGCTCAGTTGTGTCTGACTCTTTCGACCCCATGAATCGCAGCACGCCAGGCCTCCCTGTCCATCACCAACTCCCGGAGCCCACCCAGACTCAGGTCCATTGAGCCAGTGATGCCATCCAGCCATCTCATCCTCTGTCGTCCCCTTCTCCTGCTGCCCCCAATCCCTCCCAGCATCAGAGTCTTTTCCAATGAGTCAACTCTTCACATGAGGTGGCCAAAGTATTGGAGTTTCAGCTTTAGCATCAGTCCTTCCAAAGAACACCCAGGACTGATCTCCTTTAGAATGGATTGGTTGGATCTCCTTGCTGTCCAAGGGACTCTCAAGAACTGGACATGGAACAACAGACTCCAGGTTCCAAAAAGGAAAAGGAGTATGTCAAGGCTGTATATTGTCACCCTGCTTATTTAACTTCTATGCAGAGTACATCATGAGAAACGCTGGGCTGGAAGAAGCAGAAGCTGGAATCAAGATTGCCAGGAGAAATATCAATAATCTCAGATTTGCAGATGACACCACCCTTATGGCAGAAAGTGAAGAGGAACTAAAAAGCCTCTTGATGAAAGTGAAAGAGGAGAGTGAAAAAGTTGGCTTAAAGCTCAACATTCAGAAAACGAAGATCATGGCATCTGGTCCCATCACTTCATGGGAAATAGATGGGGAAACAGTGGAAACAGTGTCAGACTTTCTTTTTTTGGGCTCCAAAATCACTGCAGATGGTGACTGCAGCCATGAAATTAAAAGATGCATACTCCTTGGAAGGAAAGTTATGACCAACCTAGACAGCATATTCAAAAGCAGAGACATTACTTTGCCAACAAAGGTTCGTCTAGTCAAGGCTATGGTTTTTCCTGTGGTCATGTATGGATGTGAGAGTTGGACTGTGAAGAAAGCTGAGCCCTGAAGAATTGATGCTTTTGAACTGTGGTGTTGGAGAAGACTCTTAAAGTAACCTAAATTAGTTTAATTATGGTATATATCGAATAGTATGAAGCCATAAAAAGTGATGTTTCTGGTAAATATTTAGTGATAGGAAAACACTAAGTGAAAAGGTAAGTTACAGATCATTTATATAATTTGATTCTGTTTCTTTTGTAAGAAATCTACACATATGTAGAAATATAGAAGACAATCTAAGATAAAAATCTGTAATTAATGTTCACAGGACAAGATTCCTGGGTCTTTACTGTCTTCCTTTGCCTGTGTGTATGTGTAATTTTTCTGTTTAAAAGAAAAATCAACTTTGCTATTGTAGGGATTGAAAAGGTTTATTTCAGTTTTAGAAAATTGCATCTGAGTGAGAACCTATTGATGTAAACTTGTAGTTGACCTTTTCCCCCTATAGTTAAACCCATCTTGTACCTTCAAGAGAATTAAAACAGTGAGTTTATATTATTATCAAGTAGATTTCTGACGACTGGATTATTGACAATTATAATGGCTGAGATTTTTCATTGCCCTTGGGATCAGTGAATAGTGTTTTTTTCTGGTGTATTTGGGTTTTTCTAGGAGAGGCAACATTGCTGCTTCTCACACTTTCCTGAGGTTAGAAGCCTCATTTTTCTAATGGGAAGGTAAATAATGAAGCTTTTCCAGAATGATGTTACAAGTGATGCTCTGAGCCCGTGGGCCTGTCGATGGTGCCTGTGATTTCAAAATTCAAACGCTGTTTCTGTGTGTAGTGAGGTTTTGCAGCTGAGTTCTCTGGGCCAAGGCTGTCTCCAAGAAGGCTGGCTCCAAGATAATTGGTAAATTTCTAAAGAAGACATTGGCCTTGCTGTGCAGCAGCTTAAAATTTTGCTGGTGCAATAAGCTCATTACAAAGCAATTACATTAGGCTAGAAGTCAGTGCATAAACCAGTGGTAAATGGTATGCACAGGTGACGTTTTTTATTTCAGAAAAATAAGTCCTGAAAAGGCAGTGAGAGGTGGTCTCCGACAGGCCCTTCTACCCCAGAAACCCCAGGGCCAGCATGGTACTCAGCACAGGGCTCGAGCTTAAAACACAGTTGCTGAATAAGCTGCTGACTGGGCTTTTCCAGCCTTCGCTCCTACGTACACAAACCTGGGATCAGGTCACTCACTGCAAGATGAGAAGCTGTACCTTACAGATAGGCATTTCAAGAGGAGGATTAAGTGAACGGTCCAGGATCACAGATGATTTCCGAGTCTCAACACCGCTGACTGCGAGCCAGGTGCACCATTGATTGGGTACCAAGAGGAGACAGTGGCAGGCACGGCCCTTGATGACTTTCCTGTGAGAGGCTTGCTGATTTGGGAAAGGTTAAGATACTCAGCTACCTTCCGTCAAGTGGAGACGGTCCTCAGTGGCTTCACTCGGACTGGTTTTGGGTCTCCTGACTCATGGCTTTTCCAGTTTAATTGAGTGATTTCTAGCAGTCCTTTGCACCCCACTCCAGTACTCTTGCCTGGAAAATCCCATGGACAGAGGAGCCTGGTGGGCTGCAGTCTATGGGGTCGCGAAGAGTCGGACACGACTGAGCGACTTCACTTTGACTTTTCACTTTCATGCATTGGAGAAGGAAATGGCAACCCACTCCAGTGTTCTTGCCTGGAGAATCCCAGGGACGGAGGAGCCTGGTGGGCTGCCATCTATGGGGTCGCAGAGTCGGACACGACTGAAGCGACTTAGCAGCAGCAGCAGCAGCAGTCCTTTGACAGCTGACCGCCCACTGTACTGTCTTTTTGCTAGGCCACCTTGAAGAGCTTTGAAGTGTCCACTGGGTCATTTGGCCCCTGCCCAACCCAGCACAAACTTCAGTGCTTATGCTGGGTTGCTTCGCATGGATGTAGCCCGCAGGTGCTTATAGCTGACTTTCCCTGGAGTTCCGCCAGCGTCTCTTCATGCTGAAAGGTGCTGTGCTGGGAGCCAGGGGAACACAGACCTGGGCCTGCGGGAACTTATCATCAGTTACTAATTTGAGCGCAGCCTGGCCCTTGAACATGGCCCTTGGATTTCTAGATTGGAACAACAGGCGGGGGTGGAGCGGGGGAGATCCCTTAGTGTATAGAGAGTTGTGTTTCAGCCTGCTGGCCTAGTTTCTGGTGGTTTCAAAGAAGCTTTAACAAGTCAGATATTCTTGTGTTCTGGCACGACACAGCAGCCTGTGTGACCGTGGTCAGCTTGAGTTGGTTGCAGAGGTTTTTAAAGTAAAAGAGGTTTTTAAAGTCCAAGGAGAGAGCAAGGCCAGTATATGTGGGTTGGGGGAGGACCTGTGTGGCCTGTATTTTTTTTTGACTCAAGCTATTTTATATATGAGCCACTTCTAAAAATGTATACATCTGATAGAAAGACAGGACTGGGAGAGAGGTCCAAGGGGGAGGGCTTATAGGCATACATTGAGCAGATTGACTTTGTTGTACAGTGAAACCAACACAAACGTTGTAAACCAGTTATACTCCAATTTAAAGAAAAAGAAAAATGAGATCCCCAAAATTTTTAAAGGACCAAACTCATTAAAAATACAATTTTTTTTGACTAACATAAAATTAAGCTAGAAACAAATGGGACAAACAGTCAAATCAATTACAAGGAGGTAAATTTTCATGCAATAAAATGCACTTATTTTAAGAGTTAAAAAAAGAAAACCTCTTTGAAAAATAAAATGTACCTCTTGAATGAATCTAATTCTAATGAGTAAAACTGAACTAAATTGCAATCAGATAATTTTATAGTTGTTGCAAATAATACCTTAGGGCAACCCGGGTGGAAAAGGCAGGGCGTTTTAAGTAGCATAAAGTCCTGAGAATTCTTCTGTTCTCCTGTGAGTCAAAGAGGCATCTTCTCTTCTGTTCGAAGCAGATGCTGCTAGTACCTGGAGAGAACTTTGCCAGCTAAGGCACAGCTGGTCACCCAGGCCTTTTCATACAACCCCTGTGTGTTGTCTTCCCCCTCAGTTCTTGCTTAGAAATCGCTAGCAGCATTTTAGAGTGTATTCCAGTGACACCACTAATCTATTTTCTCGTTTCTTCTTTCTCCGTGGCCCTCAGCTTCCTCCAGCAAATTTCTTCCCAAGGTTGGTTTCTGCTCTTGGGGACCTGCTGGACTTAGATGTATTTAGCCAAGACTGATGAAGGTTTTGGAGGAGGGAAGTAGTTAAGAGTGATTTCTGGAAGTGCCACCTGCTTGGTAGCCCTTTGTTTGTGACTGGATTTCCAGCACATTCTCTCCTCTGGGATCCCACCCACGGCTGGCTGGCTGACTGGTCAGGGCTGTCTGTTCTTTGAAACATCCTGGATCTTCAGCTGGCCTCTTCCTTCGGTTGCAGAAGTCCTGCCTCCTAACTTTTTCATCAGGATTGGCTCTTGCTGCTGTTAGGTTTTGGGGAGCCACCCTGGCTCTTTGCTTCTTTTTTTTCCTGTCGGTCTCGGGAATTTCATTCTTGTTAACTTAATCACTGGGTGTTGGATGCGGGAATGAGGTGGTAGCAAGTGAGGGAGGTTGGGAAGATGAATTGGGTTGGGGAGAGCCAAGGTTGTCCTGAAGCCATCAAAGCAGCAGGGATTCAGATGGCCTGCCTCCTGGAGACTGGACCGGGGGTGGTACCGGGCTCACAACTGCAGTGTGCACAAGCCACCACCAGATGGCGATGGCACCTTCTTGGCCCAGCAGAGCTCTGCTTGCCCCCACTCCCGCCAGGGTCTCTGAAAGCATATCCTTGAACAGGGTACTCAAACTATTGTCTTCTGCTCAGATTAAAGAGTGGTCTTACAAGGAACCTGTGAGTCCCATTTTGAGAAATAACTGCCTTTTAAAGGGGAACATTAAAGGAAAAAGACCTTCTGGCTCAATTAAGAGCCTCTTCTTTTCCTGAATACTCCTTGCTCTCAAACATGGGTGTGCTCTTGAATTGGGAAGTTAGAGGGAATTAGGGGCAGAAACCTGCTGTAACTTGGGCTGCAACTTGGTGTCCCTGGCAAGAATGGGGCTGAAAGGCCATGTGCTCTTTGACCATTGTGTGCAAAAACAATTTTTAATTGGATTCCTGGAGCCCACCCCCCAACCCCGGGAAACTTACTGGAGACGTTGGTTTCAACTAGGAGAGGACGAGCCCACCCCCCCAACCCCGGGAAACTTACTGGAGATGCTGGTTTCAACTAGGAGAGGACGATCCTTTGCTGTTGGACGCGGAGCCAGATTTTAGCCGAGGGAGCTGGCAGGGCGGCTGTGGCTGACTTTGGCGTTACTTTTAGGTCTTCTGTTGCTGAAGGTTGTCTGTCTCTCCACCTGGGATGCCTCATAACAGTCCCTGAAGGAGGTTTCAAGGCTCCATTTCCATAGATGAGGAAGTGGGAGGCACTTTGACCAAGAACTTTGCCTGATGACCCCCAGCTGTTTAAGGTGGTGGAGATGGAATCCAAAATTAATGTTGTCTGGAAATACATGCTCATTCGGAGTATGTAATGACAATTGAGCAATCGCTTAAACAGCAGTATCTAGAGGGCTTTCTTCTTTCCTGGAACACCCTTCCTCTCAAAGCATCTAGAGGGGGAAAATAGCATTCATTTTCCAAACAAGACATTCTGCGTGCCTAAAGGCTCCAGAGTCACCTGGGGGGGGGGGTGGGCAGGTATGCACCCTTCTTTCTGTGAGTTGGCTGTTAACTTCCGTGCTTTGCTGGGTCGGGGGGGTGGGGGTATGTTGTAAGACGTGGTAGTCTCTGCCCTCTCCGAAGGAAGAGCCGTTTCCTTCTTCCCCACATCAGAATCCGCTCCAAATCTGAGCGAGGCAGGCTTCGGGAGCCGCTCCCAGCCCAGAGAGGCTGCAGCTAGGGCCCCCCCCACCCCACCCCCCCGATCTGCCTGCTGGGGTGTCGGTGGGGGGGGGGGGGGCGCGGCTCCCGCGGGGCCCCACCTGGGCGGCGGCGGCGCCACGCCCTCCCCGGCCCCTCCCTCGGACGTGGCACGTCCTGCTCCAGGCTGCTGATCACCTGTCGGGGACACCGGGCAGAGCCGGGGATTTCTGCTCGCTGCCGCCGTTGTTAAGGGAAACCGACAGCTTCTGCATCTCCACCAGCCTTGCTCTATCCCCTTTAATGTGAGGTCTTCCTGCCTGGCATCGGGTAAGTGCCACAAAGGATTCTGTTTTCCTTGGTTAACATTAACATCAGGAAAGTGTTGTCTTATGATAGATCCTTCAGCTTTAATCTGAATGTGCCAGGATTGGGGACTTGTTTGATCCTTCTTTCCTCTTGTCTCTTTCTCTCCTTCTCCTCCCTTCCCTCTCTTTCCTTCCTCTTTCTTTCTGTTCCTTTTTCTTTCTCTTTTTCCTCTCCCCCCACCTCTTTCATGTTCATGTTTTTTTTTTTTTTCATGCTTCAGTAATCAAAACATAGACAGTGAAAAATTGCGTTTCCCCCGTCTCACCTTGTTGGAAACCTCTGTGCACTGAAAAATTATAATACAGCTGCCGCTCCGGTGCCTCCCTCCCTCAGCAGCCCCTTTGTGAATAAATTACTGCATTTGTCATCCCTGTGTGCCTGAAATGTCGAAAACAGACACAGTGGAAGGGATCTGTCATGCAGAGTTTGGAAATTTGGTACAAAACCCCAGGGGAAATGAGGACAGATCTTCTATTAAATTTTTTTTTAACCTCATTGTGCATGAAGTTCAGTTTAAATCAAAGCTGATGCTACTAGCAAGGTCGTGGTGGGACAGGTGTCCACCTCTTTATTGTTTCAGATTTACCTCCTGAGATATAAATGTCTTCCCAGTTTGTTTTATAACCTTTGCAGGAAGTGCTGGAGGATGAGTCACATGACTCCTAACTTTAGTTTTTCACTTGTGTTGAGAGATTACACGGTTTTGCTCTTATATGGATATATAATCACTTACGAACTTTTGAAAATTGTAAATGAGGTGCCGGATGATTAGATCATTGTTCGTTGTCTTCTCCCCACGTTGCTCAGCCTCCAGACATAGAAACTTGTATTCCCTTTGAGAGAGAAGAAAGCCGGCACTTACATTTTCTAGACTGTTCGAGCTCTCCCGTGACACCTCGTTACAAACCCAGAAATTAATCTCCGAGAACACATTGTCTTCCCAGGTGAGGTTAATCTCACTAGCAGGAATTAATGTGGTTTGCCATTTTGACACTTTAGTCACAAATAATGGCTCTGTGGCAAATATAGAATGGAGTTGGGTGATCCCGGGATGGAGAACTAGGGCAGTGCTTGCTCTTTGGGGGCGAGTCCGTCCATAAACGCCGAGAAACTCAGGCTGCCCGAGACAAAGGGTGAGAGGGGGGCTGGCCCTGATTTTTATGAGTCCTGAAGGGAAGAAGCTGGAGTGCGTGCAGCCGCTTGAGGCATGTCAGAAAGAACACTTGTCAGGAATCTTTACAACCCTGGCTCCCTGTTAGGCGAGAACTCGAACTTCTGACCCTGTGGGCTTGATGGCGACCTCTTGTCCCTGAGAGCCGAGTGGTGTTGGGTCCCCGGAGGTGGGAGAAACAGCACCGCAGCAGATCTGATGAAGACGGACCTGCCACCCTCTTGGTGTGGGACTTGCAACTGTAGAGTCAAAACAGTCACCTTTAAAGGAGACATTTCCTCGGAGAAAACGAGAAATCGCAGACACAGGACCCCCCAACCCCCAGATTTTACCTGTTTATACTTCCTTCCTGCCCTCTCCCTTGCATGCTAAGGGACAGTTACACCTCCTAAGGGAGAGGGAAGGACAGGAAATAAACCCTAGAGACTTAGCAGCAGCCCTGGGTGAACAGCAGCGGTGGAAGGCAGGCCGGACCTGCCCCTTTCCCTCCCAGGACGCCCCTGTGTGGGCGCCCCGGGGCCACTGCGGTGCCCTTCTCCCGAAATGACCCAAACCGAGTGTGTGGCAACAAAAGGCTGCAGCTTTATCTGAACGCGGTTTTGCAGCTTGTGAGCTCTCATCCCTGGGCGCCTGGTTAATGATCTTTGATGTAAGTGATTCTGTGCCGTGATTAGCATCTAGCTTGGTGAGTGCCCCACGGGCTGACCTCTGTGGTTCTCTCTGCCTGCTGTCTGCCCACCTGTAGGAGCTGGGCACGGCTGGTTTTCTCTTGAAGTGCGTGCTTTCCCTTGGGCGGGGGGAGGTGGTGGAGGGGTTGGCAGAGCCAGAAGAGGTGGAACCAAAGATATTCATCGGCAGAGCGGCCTGTGTGATGGAGCACTCCTGGGTGGCTTTGAGGCCCTGAGATCTGGGGCTGACCTGGTAAGCCCTTCCTCTGAGCCTGCTTTGGGGACCTCTGTCCAGGTGAGGGTAATGTTGGGTGATGGGCATCTCCTAGCCGCAGGTGTTGACTGCCTGGGTCTCTTTCAAGTCACCTTGGCAACCATCTGTGCTTCCCAGCTTCTTTCTGCTAAGACACCTGTTGGCATGCTTCCATGAAGGAAAGAGGCATTTGGGTGGAGTTTACAGGGTGGATAGAGTTAGCCCGTTTCTTCTGACCTAAGTAGGTTGTGGAGATGAATTCTACACGGTCACACTGACAGCTAAAATGAGCTAAAACGGTTGAAATCAGCTTTCAACTTTTCCTCACAAAAAGGAGAAATGACCTTTATAATGATAAGCAGCAACATTTAAAACCAGGTTTTGCAAATCCAGTGGCAGCAACCCACAGTCTCTCAGGTTTCCCCTAAGAACTTACTCATCCTGTTTTGCTGTTGTTTATAAAATACTCCTCTCCACCCCACCCCTAGATTAAGCAGTGACATATCAAGAAACCTCAACACTTTCGCTGAAAGCATTTGTAAGAGAAGCGCCTCCTCCCATGTGATCTCCCCCGGCGTCATTGTCTTCTGGGGAATGGGGTCTGTTTTAATCGCTGGTGGCAGAATGACCCCTGGGCAGCACGCCCTGCGGTCCTCAGAGGCGACATGTGGGTGGGTTGGGTAGCACCCAGTGGTCATGAGCTATCCATCTTGGCCTCTTTCCCAGACCAGCTTCTGCCTTGTGCTAGTGTGGTTTGGCTGCGGGCTGTAGAGTCTGATGTTTGCTGTGGAGTCCTGGGATGGAGAGGGTGAAGGCTGGCTTCTGACCTTTGTTTCTAGGAAATTATCACGCCTATATATTTTTAATTTTTATGTTATATTTTTACTGTCTATTATATATTAAAAGTACTAACGTGTAACAGTTGAGGGGGAAAACATGATTTTGCTTCTTTGGGCACCCACAGTGATGATACTTTCTGAGACAAATACTCGTCTGTAGGGTCTAATAAAATATTTTTTTAAGAAGTCATGTAATCCGTGTTGAGATCATGCATTGCTATTAGGATCATATTATATTTATTTACATACATCATGAATCGCTCCAAGGGCTTCTCAGCCATGATTGATTTAGCCTCCTCTCCACCCCGGGGACATTTAGCAACGTTTGGGGACATATTTGATTGTCCTTCAGTGGGCACAGGCCAGCGGTGCTGCTCAACTTTTTGCAGTGAACAGGACAGCCCTCCAGCACAAAGAAATGTGCCCCCAGCCAGCCACAGTAGTGCCAAAGCTGCCAGACCTTGCTTTAAGGAATGTGCAGAATTAGAAATGCCATGGAAAATCTGAACGCTCTGAGTTTATCTATCCATAAAGAATAAAAGTTGGATTTTTGCAGAAGTGTTCCATTGGGCCAGGTTGAGTTACTCATAACAAGTTAGTGGAGCATGTGAGTTATATAAGACAGCGGCCATACAAAGCATTTCTTTGCAGTTCACATTAGTGGCCGAGTGCCTTATTATAACATTATTTAGTAGTTATAAACCTGAACAGAGGATTCGCCTCTGTGGTCAGGCAGGAAAAGCACTGTCCATTTGTGGAGGAAATCGTTCCCCGGCCACTGGTGGGGAGAAGGGTCCTAGCGGTCGTGTTGTCTGAGTCCCTCTGTGGCTGGGGACAGAACAGGGGTGTCTCTGCCGTCAGCCTCGCTGCAGAGACTGTAATCAGAGAGGACTGTGGAATTTTAGATACAGAAGGAGACCTTAAGAGCCAGTTTAGCCTAACGCTTTCTCTTTCAAGATAACTCTGGCCCAGAAAAATGAGCTTCCCTTCTCTGATCATTCTCATGGGGTTCCTCCCTCAATTTAGTTCTTGGGGAACTTTCTACCCTTTTATTGAATTTGCTTTCCGTGAGTCATGTGTTCATTTTCGACACCTTTTGTCGTCACTCTCTCTTGCTCTTTGAAAACTTCGAGGTTAATAACTTTTTATGTGTTGACTTCTTGACGCCTTAATTACACGAAACTAAGCCTGGAATGGGACAGTGGCTCACACACCCAGACAGGTGTTCTGTGAGCTTCAGCCCCAGAGAGGCTATTTGTTGACCTAATTTAAATGATGCTCAGCTTAGCATGAGTGTACCACTTCTGGTACCTAGAACTGACTTCCAGGTTGGTGTTTTTCATGCACCAACTCAGTCTTCATACATGGAAGTTCATTATATACTTGATAAATGTAGGTTCTCATAAGATGGTGTTTGGTGGTGGTAAGTTGAGTTGCTGGGTCATGGCCGACTCTTGTGACCCCGTGGGCTGTAGCCTGCCTGGCTCCTCTGTCCACAGGTTTTCCCAGGCAAGAGTACTGGAATGGGTTACCATTTCCTTCTCCAGTGGATCTTTCTGACCCAAGGATGGAACCCCCGACTCCTGCATTGCAGGGGGATTCTTTATGGCTTAGCCACCAGGGAAGCCCTGAGATGTTACTGTAGCTATTGATCAGGGTTGGTCTTTTGAAGAGCTGAGTCTTGGTGGTGATTTCACAGATTTTGCATTTTTTCTTGGGTTTCACGTGCCTTGAGAAACATCATTTTAGTCTTTTATGCTTGTACTTATTATATTTGCTTAAATAGCCTTCCTGTGGTTGAATTTAAAATCCAGAGAAAACAAAGATTGCTTACTGGAACAGGAAAAGACAGTAGGAAAAAAAAGGATATAATGTAATAAAGTATAGACTTTACTTAATGATGATATATAACCTTGATTCATTAATTATAACAAATGTACCAGGCTAATGTAACTTGTTAATGATAGGAGAAACCAGATACAGAATACATGGTAACTCTGTGTACTATTTTTGCAATAATTCTCTAAGTCTGTTCTAAGGTTAAACCTTTATCTTTAAAGACTTGCTGTCATTTTGTTAAAGGATATAGTAGTAAGTGTTGTTGTTCTGTTTCTCTTTGGGGTAGGCTGCTGCTACAAAGTTGAATTCCTCGTTTGCCTCTTAGCTTTTTTCTTAGGATAGTCAGAAGTACACCCCAATCGGTAGGAACAATTTTTCAAGCCGTATCAGGTGATTTTAATTTGCCTGCTATTGCAGTGACTCGGTGATAATATTGAAAAGACTAGACAGAATTTTCAGGTTAAAAAGTTACACCCACAGAAAGTGTATTTGTAGGTGCCAGTTGAAACGCTGTAGGCTGGGAAGGCCCCCAGCAGTGTGCTCGCTGGACAATGGGCCGTGGCCCCTTTCTTGTGTTGGGCCTCCAGAGGCATCTGGGTGCCAGATGTGCCTGACTCACTGCAGCCTCACAAAGCTCAGTGCCTCTAACACTGGAGTAAGGAGCCACAGGATGCACACTCGGGTCTGCCGTACTGCGTATTTCATGTCCCTAAACACGTTATTTTCCTGTTAAACCGACATGGGTGTATTGTGGGGTAGATGAAAACTGGCATGAATTTTTAAAGTTTTGCTTGAAATCGGTGGCAGAGCTTTTAGGCACAGAGCTGCTGCCCCAGGGCTCTGTCGTGTGGATCCCGAGAGGCCGTCCAAAAAGCACTGGGCGTGGAAATAGACGAACTTGACGTTGGATCCATTTGAGGCAGTTGCCTCAGCTATAAATGGGCATAATTGTCATCCTGCAATTTTGTTGTGAAAACGGAATAATATGAGATGTATTTGAATAATGTCAGATCTGTTCAGATGTAGAATACGTTACTTGATAGTAGGAGGCAGCCTCTCTTCCCACTGGCAGTTATATTAAGAACATTGACTTTCACCTTGGTGGACAAAGGTTGGCTTTGGTGTCAACCTGTGAATGTGTGTTAATGTTGAATAAAAAAAGGTTGCTTAGAAAGTTGATTTTAAAAAATTATTCAGATATACACAATAATAGGGAAAATTGCATGATGGCAAACAGCATAATAAAACTCCATTGCCCAACTTTAACAATTATTAATACTTTTCCATTTTATTGCTTTTGAATGTAGTTTAATATTTCTTCACAATTCTTTCAATATTAGCATTATATCCCATTAGGGATGTAAGATTAAAAATACATTTTAGGGCTTCCCCACTCGCTCAGGGGTAAAGAATCCATCTGCAGTGCAGGAGACGCGGATTTGATCCCTGGGTCGGGAAGATCCCCCGGAGAAGGAAATGGCTACACACTCGAGTATTCTTGCCGGGATAATCCCATGGAGAGAGGAGCCTGGTGGCTACAGCTCATGGGGTCGCAAAGAGTCAGACACGATTGAAGCGATTTAACACACATTTATACTGTACTTTACTACCTCTAAATTGCCAAGATTGACTCAAAAAGTTAAAAAAAAAAAACTTAAAAAAAAAGTACATTTCAGAGGCAAGTAAAAAAATATTTCTCTGTATGATTGCACCACCAGCTTGATAGATTAGTTTTGTTCCACTTTTTTTTTTCCTAAATTTAATTTTCTTTTTTAGTTGACCAAGTGATAACTAAAGGATTATTGTATAAAGGCAACCTTCCATCTCTGTCTCCCGACAGGTAGCCATTGTTAGTTAGATTTGAGGTTCTCCCTCCACTGGCCTTTTTGGAGATGTAGATTCAATATATGCATTTATTTCGTATTCCTTCTTACTTATAAAGGAGCAGAACATATATCCTGTTCTGAACCCTGATTGTTTATTTCTTCACTTAGGGCTATGTCCTAGGGCTCACTCGGTGTCATTATATAAGAAGTGTCTTTTCCAGCTGTGTTAGTAGGACCTCGTTTGGAGGTCCCAGTGTATTCAGCCAGTCCTCTGCCGGTGGGCATGCAGGTTGTTCCCAGACTTGTCCATTGTTTGGCAGTAAATAGCCTTGCGTGCAGGTCATTTCGTATTTTTATCTACACGTTCGAGTGGGGATAAGGGGACAAGACGAAAGAGGCAAGTCCACGAGTCCCTCCTCTGTTGTCTTCTGGAAGCTTAGCTCCTCGGTAGCCCTTCCTTCCCTCCTGAGCTGGCCTCCCCTTTGACTCCAGGTTGAAGAGGTGAAGCTCTTTAGGCTATAAACTCCCTCCCTGCTCTGCATTTTTAAAGCTAGACAGAGACTTGGGAGGTGGACCCATCTTCCTCCTCTTACAGACGAAGAACCGGAGACCCAGAAAGTGAGGGGAGGACCATGAGCCCAGCGCTTCTGCGCCCCACCCAGCAGGTGAATGTCTTGGTTAAACTTCCTCCTCCCTGCTCCCCAGGTGTCCTCCAGGGTTAGTCCGGGTGTGGTCCACGGACCAGCGAGCATCACACCCGTGTCCCCTGGGTTGGCAGGCGGACTCTCCACCACTGGACCGGCAGGGAAGCCCTCGGAGTCTCCTTTTAATTGGATTCCCAGATGACTCATGCACAGTCAGGTTTGAGAGTGGCTCCATCAGACACAGCTGTAGTTTATCCACGAGGGTGGTGCAGGTCCCTTCCGACAGGTGGACGCGCACCCTGCCCCCGACCCACCCCTCCCGTCTGCCCATCCCCGCCGAGATCTGCCCCCACCCCCGCCCATGAAGGCTTCAGCCCTGACCTCTGCTGGGGCAGAGTCTCTTCTGGCGAGTCCAGCCTCCATCCGCAGCCTTCATCCTCTGTCCTGTCACGCTTCCCATGGCAGGCCAGTGCTCTTTTCTTTCACGACTTTCCCTACATCTTCGCATCATTGATGCTTGTGGTTGTGTAAGAGTTCCCTCATTTTTATTGTTGTTACTATTATTAGTTCCCTTTTTCTACACTACTGCTGTGTAGGGTATCTATGCTGCTGCTGCTGCTGCTGCTGCTAAGTCGCTTCAGTCGTGTCCGACTCTGTGCGACCCCACAGATGGCAGCCCACCAGGCTCCCCCGTCCCTGGGATTCTCCAGGCAACAACACTGGAGTGGGTTGCCAATTCCTTCTCCAATGCAGGAAAGTGGAAAGTGAAAGTGAAGTCACTCAGTCGTGTCCGACTTTTAGCGACCCCATGGACTGCAGCCTACCAGGCTCCTCCGTCCATGGGATTTTCCAGGCAAGAGTACTGGAGTGGGGTGCCATTGCCTTCTCCAGTGGGGTATCTATATCCACACCTATTACGAGAACTGATATTTGGCCTCAATGTATACTTTTAACTTAATTGGAAATTACTCCCTAAATTGTCCACAAGCTGAATTGGCAGCTAAAATTTCTACAAGTGGTGAAACCATTGTCTTAATAAAAGCAAGATCCTTCTACTGTTGGATTCAGTATTTCTAGTCTCTCTTACATTTCAGTTTTGGAAGGTCAATTTTTGAAAAGCAGAAGTAATAATTTATCTAGATTCATTGCTGAAGTTTAGTACACTGGAGGGAAGATTTTAGTATAATAATATGCAGTGTTGGTAAATGTACAAGAATAAGAGGTTATTTTTTTAAAGGCAGGCAGCTTTTTATGCTAAAAAACAGACGATCTTTTTTTTTTTTTTTTTTTCCTGAATGATGTTAGCGGCACTCAAATTAGTAAATGTTAAAATAACTGTGACTGGTAAGACATTTTTCAAATCCTTTTTGCTTTTTATACAATTAAATGAAATTCTCTGGTAGTTGATCTCTCAGATAAATTAAGTCTTGCCAGACTGTCTGAGGAGATAGTGAATCAGACCCTGGAAACTTGGAGCATTTGAAAGATAGCAACTATGCGCTGCAATCATAGGGCCTAATTAATTAAGGAAAAAGTGTCGGTATTTTCAGACTTGTACTAGTAAATTTTATCCTGGATCCAGTTGGAGTCAACTGCTATGGGGGAAGAAAGCCTCAGACAATAATCAGTTCCAAGGAATGACTTCTAATTAAAAAAAAAAATTCAACCTTTTTTGAATTTGGAGGCCTAACTGACCTTCCTAACGTCTGCACTCCACTTTTCAGGTACTAATACCTTCATAAAATATTCAGCAGTTCAAGGTGATTCTTTTTTTTTTTTTTTTTTTTTGCTTTTTTTGTGTACATGTGACAGGTGATGACAGTCTGGAATACAAAGAGGATTAAGTCCTTTGACTTCTAGATACTTAGACTAATAGAAACCTTAGAATCTTCACTGGGCAGGGTATCTCGGTATCACTCCAACCAAGTAAATGAATAGGCCTCTAAACAGATGAAAGTTACTCTTGTTACAGATATTTGACTTTATGTTGATTGACAGGTCATGCTATTTGGAAATTGCGTATGTTTTTGAGCTTTAGCTAGTGGTTTGAAAATTAGGTTAAGAATTCCCATAATGTTGATAGCATTAAACATTGATCACGTAAAAGGTTTCCTGAGTATTATATATCTTTGTGAGAGTCAGTCATGTAAAAGTTGAAGAAAGGAAGGTATTAAAACACTAGAAAGATCAATTTCAAACAGTCTGCAGATGACATGAAACTCTCCAACTGTAAAATCTGGCAGAATACAATGGAGAAAGGATAGAAAAAATAGGTTAAAGAATAAAAAGGAAAGATAAACTCAATGTAATTATCAAGGAGAATGTGTATCAGATGCAAATATCCAGTAGCCCATGAGCTCTTTGATACAAGATATTTGGGTTGACAGTGAAACTATTTGAATAAATATTATGAGTAATCACGAGATATTCTAAGATGTCTAAGATCAAGTATAGTAAGCATGTAGATAAGGATACCTACTAGATCTGGTAGGTATCCTTATTCACTGTGGCCCGTTTGTGCTTCTTGCTAGTTAGATCATTATTTCTCTTAATTAATTGCCAATGAACTAAGGCTGTTTAGTGGTCACCAGCATCTAGCTAGTACTTAAAAACACTGAGGTACTCAACCCTCCTAGTAATCTGTTGTGTTCACAAAGGGCCAGAGGAATAACAGAGATTAAAGAAAGATAAATACAGTCACCTGGCAAAAATATTTGGCCTTTCTCAAAACGATGGGAGTTATATTTAGGAGAAGTGTTTTGGGTAAAAATATTTGGAAGTTTGTTTTATCATCAGAAGTAGTTTGGATTGTTTTGCCTAGAAGGAGGGGTGTGTGTGAGGGAGGGAAGTGGGCGGGGGTGGGGGGGGAGAGAAGCGACTAATACAGGCTCCATGGAGTTTGAAAATTGGGAGAAGGAAATGAGATGATTAAGTTAATTGGTGTCGAATAAGAATAGAAAACACGTGGGAAGTAGACTCTTGAAATTTCAGGGCTTTCCATTAGTCATTAGTTGAAGACTTAGGAGAAAATAATGGAAACCACCAGCAATTAAGAAAAGAAAGGAAACGGTTGCGAGAAAAGGTCTCCTGCCCTCTTCCTGCTGCTCAGGTAGGGTTTAGTTCTGCATGCGTGCCTGCTTAGTCACTCAGTCATAGCCAGCTCTTTTCAACCCTTTGGACCGGAGCCCGCCAGGCTCCTCTGTCCTTGAATATGTTCTGGTCAAGCTCAATTCCCCTCTCACTTCCCTTTCCATTCGCTCTGTTCCTGGCCAGTTGAACAGCCTGTGTTCCCTGTGTATGTCCTGAGTTTCTTTCCCAACGTGCAATTCTTGGGCCTATGCCCCAGGTCCTCCCGTCTCCTGTGTGTCTGAGCCCTGATCGCCTGATGAGCCCTTGTTCCCATACCAGCCTCTGCATGCAGGCCTCCTGAGTTCTCTTCATCCCTCCTAATTGAAGTTGGGGCATCCTCAGAGGAATCCATGATGCTCCCCTATGCGCTAGGATTCGTTGAAACTTGCCGCAGAAGTGTGGTTAGCTGAGTTTGGTGAACTCATTTTAAAGGTTACATCAAGTTTTCCACTTGGACCAAACCTCCTCCTGTTCCCAGACTTCAGTTCTTGGAGGAGGGGATGAATCCATCTCTGTCTAACAGTAATTAGAGAGTAGAGAACTGGTGTTACGGTCTCAGATTTATGGCAGCAATAATACAAGAAAGCAGAGAGAGGGCAGTGAGAATGGAGGGGAGGGAACAGGCTATATCACTGTATCACTGGAGTGACACAGAGTTGCTGGCTGGTCTGGAGGCATTACAGGTGCTTAGGTTTGGGTAGGGGGCTGGGGTCCATCTCTCCTTGACCTCTTTAGGCATATTCAGCAGCACTAACAAGCTGGCTGGAGCAATCCCATTCCCATACGGGTACCTTGTACATCGTCACTGTGGTACTCACTGTGATAGGAAGGTGGCGTGACCTTTGGGTGTGATCCTCCCGCCCCTCCCTGCACTTGAACAAGCCCCTCCGAGTGCCCTTCTTCCCTCTTGCCCTTTGCACTGTGAAAATACACTCCAGGTCTGCCATCTCCTCTCTTCATTTTTAGCTTTAGCGTGTAATTGTTTGCTAAGAATAGAAACTGAAGTATTTCCACCAGAAAGTGAAATTTTCAGTACTTCAAAGGATAATAGGAGAATACCTGGAAATTCCAACCAGCTCAACCAGATTGCTCCTTGACCATGGCCAGCAGCTGATTGACATTGAACTTTAGCAAACACAGGTGTCTCCCTTTCATCTTGACAGATGAAAACCAGAGTGACGTGCAGAAAAAAAAAAAAAAAAAAAGCCAGCCAACCAAAGACCTCATTTTAAAGATTGTCTTGCTGGAGAGCTGAAAACAGTTGCTTGTTTATAGCCGATACTGGGCCTTGGATATGAACCAGTGACTCATAGTTCTGGAGTAGCATCAGTCCGTGAAGACTGGGTTGAGGCAGGCAGGATTACGTGCAGGCAGGTGTATCGACTTGACAGCCTAGGGCCCCCAAGCCCTGCTGTACCTTTCTAACGCCTCTTAGACTTGGAAGCAGTGGCCCCCCTGCCATGTCCTCAGGGGTCCAGGCACAGCCTGACCTCGCCTCTGTGCTCACAGAAGCCCTGCTGTCAGGCATCTGACTGTTGATCAGGATGCACAGATCACCCAGACAGGGTGTGGGACGCGGTGAAGTTGCAGTCTTTCTCCCAGAAACAGCGCGTATCGTCTAGAGGGAACTTCAGTTCAGTTGCTCAGTCGTGTCCGACTCTTTGCGACCCCATGGACTGCGGCACACCAGGCCACCCTGTCCATCACCATCTCCCGGAGCCTACTCAAACTCATGTCCGTCGAGTCGGATTTCCTCACTAGTTTTGGAGACCCTTGAGAACATTGTGTCCTATTACCGAAGAGCTCCTATTATAATGAGGCTTTAATAGTAATGTTTTATTTACTGGGATTCACTGGGGAAAACATTCAGGAACAGAGTGAGAAAAGAATTAAACATAGAACATGTTAAAAAAAAAAACCTCCTTCTGGTTTCAGTTCTTACCAGGACTTAGGGTGGCAACCCAAATAGAAGTGTGTGCTTTTAACCAACAGATAAATTATTAGCACATTGGTTGTTTACACATGAGTCAGAGCTTCTAAAATTTGTTCCCATAAGTAGAGTTAGCCTCGTTCTCCGCCTGTTGTCCTAGGGTCTAAAAATGGAAACGTGAGTCCGAACTCTTTCCAGATCATAAAAATAATTCTGAATTAGTAGAGTGTAAATGAAAGTGGTTTTCTTGGAGCATTATCTTCAAGTTCCCCAGGCCAGATTGGGCCCTTGTAAGTCTTCTAAAGTTCCCTGTAGTGAGGATTAGGAAATAGTAGCAGCTTTGCTTCTGGCCTCAGACACTTGTCGAATTAGGTCAGAGCCACTCACCCTGGAATCAGCAGACACTCTCTCTGTCCCTTCGGCATCGTTTTTTAAGAGTTGCTGTCTGAAGCAATCACACAGGAAAGGTTGCTTCTTACATTGCTGAACCTGGGCACAGAGTGGGTTCTGAATGATCACCTGAGAGTTTTGTATCAACTCGCCCTTAAGACGCAGCTCAAATGTGACAGGCCGCATTCTTGCATTAAGTTCATGATCATGACAAATTTTTGTCTGATGCCCTAGATTTAGAGCATTGTTCTGACTACAGATAGACGTTTTAATATTAGGCATCACATTCTGGTGATAATTAAAAGAAAAACCTATCTATGAATTAAATCACTTTTCCCAAAATGTGAAATGCAGGGTGAAAACCTGTCAGTAAGGGAGATGATAGAATTTTGTTTGAACTTGGCCTGTGTTAAGGGAATGGTGATGACTTTTCCTTTCTTCCATTGGTTTATCCATCCTCTGCTCATCAGATGTCAGCTAGTGGACTAATTCCACTGCCTACTTGTATTGTGGCTCTTAAAATCGTCATCTTAGGTATTTTTCTTGTTTTTCACGAACGTTCTAAACATTGAAGAACATATCACCTTCTGGGTAACTACCTTCATTATTTAAGAAGATGAAAAATACGAGAATTGAATATGCATTGTAAGACATTTGAAAAAAGAAACCAACTAAATAAAAAAGAACTAGGAAAAAAGAATTAAGAGATGACATGAAGAGAATTAGTTAGAATTAACAAAACAGAAGATGACATTTTAAAGGATAAGTAAATCCAGTAGCTGCTTATATGAAGGGACCAATAAACTACCCGCATCATCCTAACTGAGGTAAAGAGAAAGCAGAACTAGAGAATGCGGATGAGAAGGGAGACGCCAGGGGGATTACCTGACCTTACGGGGAAGTGCTACATGCAGCCCTCTGGAAGCACATCTGAAAATGTGATGTTGATTCCGTAATAAAATACAAATTACCAGAATGGATTCAAGAAGCTTAGAAACCGTGAAAAGACCAGTTAGTCTAGAAGGGGTAGGAAAAGTGGTGAAAAATGGCTGTTGAAAAAGGCATCAGGATTTCATGGGTTTCCAGCTGAGTTTTATCTAAGCTTTAAACTCAGAAAATATTATAGAACAGTGTCTATCAAAGCAAATGCAGAAATTCAAAATAACTTACTAACAGATCAACTCCTGAGTGGGTCAGAGATACCATGATTAATAGTTTATCCCAGTAATGCTTTGGTGATGGTGTTAGGGACACTGACCATCACACACGTTTGTACCCCAGCGTACTAAAGGAGCAGAGCTTGTGCCCAGATCAGAGGAGAAGAGCCGTTTGATCCTGTAAGCGGCCATCCCTAACATATCATTGGGTCGGTCAAGAAGTTCGTTTAGGTTTTTCCATAAGGTGGTACGGAAGAACCCGAATGGACTCTTTGGCCAACCCAGTATAATCTGAAAAACCAATAAGGATAAAAGGATAATACTTAAAGGCTATTTATTACTCTCCAAAACCAACTAACAGCAGATATTCCCCTAAAAGGCAAAACGCTGTTTCTGTTGAAATTAGGAATTGTAAAAAGATGTCTGCTTTTACAGTTTGATGTTGTCTTAGAGGTTATAATAAATGTCACTAGCGAAATGTTTGCATGTCTAGAAAACACAAGAGCTTATGTTGGGAAAAAGAATCTAAAATCAGTTGGAAAAATGATCATGATGGCTGGATAAAATAAGTCTTTACCAGTGATCACTTCTCTGATTTGGAAATGAGCGCCTGGGAATGGAAGTTACGCATCTCTTTTCTCAGCAGCAGCGAATAACCTAGGAAGAAACTGACCAAGAGCGACACCTCTGCTCTTTGTAGTGAAGGCTGCAAAACAAAAGCATGTGCCATACACACATCAATTATCCCCAGATTAATACATTAATTGCTGTTGCCTTTAGAATTGCCAAGGCAGTCGGTTTCCCCTGTTTTCCTTGTTTTAAACTAAATGAAATATTTCTAAAGTTTATATAGAAAAATAAATGCATAATACCTGTGAAGAGCACGTCTAAATATGGAGAGTAAAACCTGTGGACGGAGGGGACAAACTTAGCTGACAAGTGATCACAGTAGTGATCTTATTACTATGCTAATAAGAACGTCTTTGCGGTCAAATCAGTGTGGTGTCGATACAGAATTACATAAATGGTTCAGTGGAACAGAATAGAGCACCCAGGACTCTGTATCCTGAAGCACGAGAAATTAACACATCATGAGAGGAACAGCTCAATTCTGTTGAGAAAAGAATACCTCATATATTGGATGGTTCATCTATTTGACGGTATTGGCGCAACCATCTCTTTAGGAAGGAGGTGTGGGGGAGATGGACCTCTCTCTTCCATTATAATCAGAAATAAATCCCAGAATCTTCAGAAACTTAAATGTAAACAAGCAGTTCAAATGTGCAAGGAAATGTAAGAGGATACTTGCATAATCTTGGAGTGAAGGAGAACGTTTAAAGCAAGATTCAGTACCTGCAAGCTAGGCGGTTGGGGAGGGGGGCGTATAACACGTATGACAGTCAGGGGGTTACTGTCTGTAACTCGTGAATTGACAAGACAAACACAGCTTGGGGAGAACGGACGAAAAATATAAAATGCAATTCCCAGAGAGTAAATGCAGATAAGCCAGGAAACCTTTCAAAAAGCAGTCGATATCTGCTAGGGAATTGCAGACTAAAACAGCAGTGAGACGTTACTTTAAATTCATCAGACTGACTTTAAAAAGGGAAAAAAAGGAGAATAGCACTTCTTGCTAGCATGGATGTAATAGAAGTGTTATTTTCATAATACTGATGGAAATGTGAATCACCATGCTTTATTTGGAAAGCAGATTGGCAGTGCACATTAAAGTGAAACATTAATATTCCTTTCTCCTAAGCAGCCTTACCTGTCTGTCTTCTAAACATGAAAGTGTCTGTACACAGAGCCATTTGTAAAAGGAGGTTTATTGTGAGATTTTAGTGGCAAGATCCTGAAAATACCAATGCCTGTTGGTTGAAAAATGGACTGTCTGTACCTGGTGGCTCAGACGGTAAAGCATCTGTCTACAATGTGGGAGACCCAGGTTCGAGCCCTGGGTTGGGAAGATCCCCTGGAGAAGGAAGTGGCAATCCACTCCAGTACTATTGCCTGGAGAATCCCATGGACAGAGGAGCCTGGTAGGCTACAGTCTATGGGGTTGCAAAGAGTGGGACACGACTGAGCGACTTCAGTCAGTCAGTCAGTCGTATTATGCAACCGTGGAACGGGAAGGGTTAGCCCTGCATTAGCATCGGCTTCGAGGGGGTTTCTCTGAGAAACAGTGCAGGATAAGCAAGAAGTGGAAACGCCCAGGACACCCAAGCGTGAAGCAGACTCCGCTTCTCAGCGTTTGCCCGTGAACGTGGAGGAGGTGACGAGAGCACACGGTCTCCAGGTCAGGAGGGGCGAGCGGAGGCTGGTGTGGATGATGGTAGATCAGGGGGAAGCCAGGGGGAAGACCCACCCCTGGTAAGGGTTAACCCCACGTCATGCGTGCGGAGCCAGCTGAACCGCTCTGCGGCCTGAAGTTAAAAACCCTGGTTCCTCCTCTCAGACCTCTAATTCTGTGTCTTTCTGTTTCCAGCCTGTGCTTGTTTTGATGTCTGGAAACCCTGTCAGATTTTGTCAGGATATGGATTATGCATGTTTGCAATTCTTTTTCCAAGTCTGATTGCGCGCTCCCTGTCTAAGCTCGTGACCCGATATTACATGGCCTGGCTTTTTCACGGCCTGCTTTTTTCACACGTTTGACGATTCTTGGTTGTCTGCGGATCTTGGCGTCTGTGACTCCCGTGGGCTCCGTTTGTACCCACACTGGTGAGCGGCAGGTTGAGGCCCTGCGGGGCTTGGTGGGAGGGGCTCGGGGGTAGCCTTCCGCCTGTGGCTGCTGCGGGTCCCTCCTGGCCATCTTCAGCTCCTTGCGCTTCCAGACTTAGGACCGCCCTCCTGCTTGCACCTGCATGAAGAAGGCAGTGACCGGAGAAGCTAGAGGAAGCAGAGTTTCCCAGCTGCTCACCCTGACAGTTGCCCCAGGGTCTCTCCAGTCCCTTGTATGAACTGACTGCTGAATTTCTGGCGCCCAGCGAGTGTGTCCACCGTGCAGCGCTCCCCTGTGCTCTTGGAGGCTCTGGTTTTATTTCTCCGTCCACCAACTCGTCCTGTTTCTGTTCGACTGATAATAGTGTTTCGGGGGCACTGTCCTGGCAGCCCAGTGGTTAGGATATAGTATGATGTTTATAGACGTTGGGGAATTGCCCTCTCAAGGTTTACACTAGTCTCTCTGACTCCAGCGGTTGATGAGAGTACCAGTTTTTCCATCCTCAGCATTACGCCATGTTATCAGTCTTTTAATCTTTGCCATTGTGGAAGGTGAGATATTTTGTATCTTCAGTCAGCGAAGTCGAATAGCTCTTCGTGTGTTTGCATCTCCTCTTTATGTGGTGCCCATTTACCTTTTCTATTTTTCCTTAGGGTCGTTAAATTTTCATTGATGTGTAAGAAATCTGTAGAATAGGAGGTTTGGGTCCTTGTCTGTGATATGTTTCCCCTGTTTTTCTCATTTGAATTATTGCGTATCGTATCGAGAAGCTTTTCATTTCAACGTGGTGCTTTTAAACATGCCTTCTTTGTGGTTCTTTGAAAAGCTAACAACTGTTTAGGTAGCATTCTTTCTTTATGTTAAAAGTGAGGAGTATTCTCCCTGTAATTGTGAAAGTTACACGTGACGTTAGAAGGAAAAGGAAATTAGAGGGAAGAAAATCCATCAACAGCAGAAGGAACATCACTCAGGATTTTGACATTTTCCTTTTCGTAGGGAATGTGTATTTTTACATATGTTGTGTTCAGTCGCTCAGTCATGTCAGACTCCTTGTGACCACATGGACTGCGGCACACCAGGCTTGCATAATTAACCTCAGAATGTCAGGAGACTTTCATAGCCTGTTTTTTTGGTCACTTAAAATTCCCACATGTGATACACAGCATTCCTTTTTTCTCAGAGTACGTTGTCTTAATCATTTCAGTCCTGTTCTCATATAAGAAAGAAAAGATGCAGTGAATATCTCTGCAAGAAATTTTAAGTTGTATTAAGCTCTGTGCCTCCCTGGAAATGGAAGTACTGAGTTAAAAAAATATCAGGATTTAAATCCTTTGGAACATGTTACCAGTTTGCTTTCCCAAATTGTGGTGCCAGTTGACGCTCCCTTCAGCATAAAAGTTCTGACCTCAATCAGTAGACAAGAGCCCGCCCCACGATCTGGGGGAGAGCATTCAGAAGGAGGCACAGCCAGTGGGTGCAAGAGCTCATGCAGACCTGAGTGTTTTCCGAGATTGATGGAGATGAATATGGCCAGTGGGGCTTCGGAAAGGAGTAAGCAGACAGGAGTCGTGGCTCTTGAGGGCTGTGAGGGCCACCGTGAAGAATTCGCATTTTATGCCTAAGATTGCGGAAAGCTGGCAGAGAGAGCTGCCAGCCAGCCAGGGCAGTGGCCTGATGTGACCACCGTTGCAGGTGAGAGTGGCCCTCCCTCAAGGCCAGTTTGGAGGGTGTGGCAGTAGCCTGTGTTTTGAAAGAGGAGCCTTGAACACCTAGGTGGTAACTAACATCAGGATGGAGAGAAGGGGATGGCTGGTTTGGTTTGGTTTCGGTCACTGAGTCCGTAGGGCCTCCTAATGGACTGGATGTCTGAGGGATACAGAGAAGAACAGAGTCCAGGAAGTTCCAGCCTGAGGAACTGGCCAGCTGGTGACCACTGAGATGTGAGGGTTAGCTGGGAACAGATGGGGAGGCAGGATCAGCAGCTCATGGGTCTCTTCGGCCTCCACGTGGACACTTGAAGGAGGTGATGGTAAACAAGAGTGGAGCTCAAGAGAGAGAGCAGGGTTGGATAGGCCTTTGGGGGAGTCATTTGCACTGAGATGGTCTTTACATCAAAGGACTGTATCGCCAAGAACAAGGTATTTCTTCCATGCGAAAATGGGTTTGGGTTCTTCGAGTAGCTGCCCTGTTCCTTGAAGGAACATAGGAGCTTCATAAATTGGGCAGCCATGTCTGTGAGCTTGTCAGGTTATAAATGCTTGGAGGATACCAACCACTGGTCCTGGCCAATGCCTTGAGCAGGGTAAATGCAGGATATGATGTTTACTGAGTGATGATTAACGATTCAAGAGACCATTTTCCCCTGCTTGATGAGACAGTTTTCTTTTTAGATGTTTCAATACAGTCACTGGTGACTTGATTGCATTAACTACTGCGAAACGTGGAACTCCCACCTCATCCTATTTTGTAAGGCTCTTTTGGAAGAAGAGGCTAACCCAAGTTAGGAGGATTCAGTTTAAGACCTTGTGAGGAAGTCCACGACTGTGTTGCAGTCACCAAACTTTGCCTGTGTTATGTAAAGGTTTCTGCCTGTGTCATGCCATCCTTGTTTGGTTCAATTTATTCCTCCCCCTCCAAGTGTCCCAGTTTCTCTTCTAACTGTGGCTGGATTTGAACAGAACAGACACTTGGTATTTTTTTTTTTCCTCCCCCAGCCTGTGGATTCTTCATTTGGTTACTCATTCTTTATAAATAAGTGATAGTATATTCTTAGCAATTTTTAAATAATTTTTTTTCCTAAGTATAAAGGAAGTAGACATTGGAAAAGATTAAGTATAAAGCAAAACTGACCTGTAATCTGAACAGCCAGAGAGAGGTTGTTGGTTACAATTTTATTTCCTTCTTGTCCTTTGCTCTATTTTTTACATGTATATGGAAGCAGTTTATATATTTGCAATAATTCTATAATGTTGTTTATCAAGCTTTTAACAAATATTTTATGATAAACATTTTTAATGTATTCATTTTTTATTGGAGGATAGCTGCCTTACAGTGGTAAACATTTGATGAAAACGTGTTCTATTATTTTTAGAAGTGTATTTTTAAAGACTGCAGAGTATGAGTGTGGTTAAGGGGGAAAAAAAAATCTCTCGATGATCTTGGTGACTGACAGATCTTGCTGAGATTAAAACCAAAAGCAGGTAAAACAGAAACACCGAAAAGTCTTTGGAATGCTATGCTGAAGTTCCAATTTTCTGTTCTTAGTAAGATTTTGTTTTGAAGGAAGTCAGCCTCCATACTTTTGCAAAATTCCTTTTGCTCATACGAACTTAAAATTTAGTTACTTTTAATGTATGCAGTGGCATTGCTCAGTCATGTCCGACTCTTTGCGACCCCGTGGACTGTAGCCTGCCAAGCTCCTCTGTCCATTGGATTTTCCAGGCAAGAGTACTGGAGTGGGGTGCTGTTTCAAGTTCATCCGGGTTTTCCCATACAGAGTATATATCCACAGGGTATTACTAGGAGCCATATGAAGGCTGTGCATTCAATTGTGTGAATAGTAGAGAATTAAAGAATTGCCATGAAGTTTTTAATATACTTCAAATTTAAATATAGAGGAATAAACCCCAAGGACAGAAGCATTTCCTCTTGGCAGACTTCTGGTCGACCCACACCTGCTCATTCACACACAGGTGTGCCTCCTGCGGCCTCCTCGCGCCAGTGAGGACTCTGGGGAATTCCAAGGAAGGCTACTATTTCTTCCACCCCCTTTGCTAACTGCATGCTGCCAACACTGTGACACTCGTGTATCCGTCTTAGGACACCAGCACCTTCCTCTTCACCCAGTCCAGGGAGGCCTGAGTGCTCAGCACACTCCTTTTCCACTGTTACGTAGCCCTTGACTCTGCTGCCGCTGGGCTCTGGAGCCCCTCCTTGCCTCTCTGATCACTCCTTCTGTTGTGCTGGCCTCTCCAGGACAGTCACCCTCTTTCCTTATGATTTTTTTTTTTTTTTAACCTTGGAAATCTCATAATGACTGCTATTCCCTTGGTAGAGACTGACTTGGGTGCTTTAAAAGTGTATATCTGTAAATATGTACAATTTCTAAATTGGGCTCTGTCATGTATAGTTTTATAGCTTACATTTTAAAACATTATACTGTGAGTGTTTTCCCATGTTTTAAAATATTCCTTGAGAACATGAGCCTATAGATTGCTGTGATTTATTTTCTCTATGATTGGACATTAAGTTTTCTCAGTTTTTTGTTTATTTTTGTAATGAACTTCTTGATGCTCAACTTAAACATCTGATTGTTTCCTTGGTAAAGATTCCTTGGACTGGAATCAAGTCAGAGGGTATGAGTATTCAGCCCTCTGGATTGTCAACAGGCTCTTTCTTTCCTTCTCAGGGATATCTCCTTCTTTAGGCTTTCTTTGTCCTTTATTTATTTTATTGCAAGAGATTCTAGAGTGTTTCCTTGTTTTCAGCATCAGTGACTAGGCTGATCTGTGCTGCCGCTGACCACAATGACCTTAGAAGCTGCAGCACGCTTTGGTGCTGTGCCTGAAGCCTTGAGGAGCTCCAACTACATTCACCCAACCAGCCTCCCCACCCCCTTCCTGGATCCTCCGACTTGCAGGAGGAACCTGCAAGTTTTGTGCCTGCTGGGGCCACTCTGTTTACGGTCTTATCTTTCCTGAGACGTCTTTGACTCATTTCTGCTCAATTTCTGCTCTCCTGTGGCCCCAGACTTGGATATTCCTGACTCCCTGTCTGATCTCTTCACCCTATGACCCTCTTCACCCTATGACCCTATGACCTACTTCTTTGGAAATAACAAAACAGACCCTCACTGCCTTTCCTCTGCCTTGATCCTGGCTCATCTCCCACAGCATCAGTCCTTTTTTCTTCTGTATCCCCTCAGAAGCTACTTCCCCCTGCTTCTCCAGTGCCACCAACTTCTTTGCTCTGCATGGAATTCTGTCCTTTGGTTTATTTAAAAAATATTTTGGCTGCACCGCTTGGCACGTGGAATCTTAGTTCCTCAACCACGGATAGCCCCTTGCATTGGAAGCATAGCATCCTGACCACTGGACCTCCAAGGAAGTCTTGTTTCTGTCTTTTTAAGCCAGTAGTTCTCAAGTAGGGATGTTTTTGCCTCCCAGGGGACACTTGGCCACATCTGGAGCTGTTTTTGGTTCTCACACCTGAGGAGAACTTTTGTCTAGTGGTAGAGGGCAAGGATGCTGTTAAACATCCTACAGTGCACAGAGCCGCTTTCCACGACGGAGAATGACCTGACCCCAAATGGTGGTGGAGCCCAGGTTAAGAAAGCCTGTAGACTTAGTCCCTGACCTCAGCCATTCTCCACCCGCCATCCAGTGTCTATATATTCGTCTCTTTAGTGCAGCTGCTCCATGGAGCAGCAGTTTTTCTTTGTGAGATTGGAGAGATTTGATCATTTCAGGCCATCATTTAATCGTGTAGCAGGAGCAGGGCTGGTAACTACTGGATTAGGACTGTGTGTCGGAGTAGCATTTATTTCTGAGATCCTGGTGCTCTTCTGCTCGGGTCCTAATTTCCTTCTCTAGACAGAGGGGCTTGAACTAAGAAGCCTGTGGCATTTCCTCCATTGTTAACAGCTCTTAATTGAGTGCTGAGACTGTCATTTATTAGGCTTGGGTGCTCTTTTAGTGGAGGTTGGGCAGAAGCTGATTTTCAGTTGGGGGGGTAAGATGCGGATCGAGACCCCTTGGTCAGTGAACCTGACTGTAAGTGGAGGTAGCAGAAGTGGACTTGGAGGGGTTTGTAGGCATTTCACCCTCTTCTCCCAAGATAAGCTTTTCCTCATGTGTTTTTTTTTTTTCAAGGCAGAACCTCAAATGGACAAGTAAACACACAAAAATGGGAGTAAACACTCCAAGGAAGTATTTGGGAGAGAATGGCTGTTAATCAGAAATCTGAATTCCGTCTTCATTTCCTGGTATTAATACTTGGAGTGAAATCATCGTTTACCTAGAATATTAGTTTGCTCAAGCTGCCATGAGAAAGTGCCACAGACTGAGTGGCTTAAACAACAGAAATTCCTTGTCTCACCATCCTAGCGGCTAAAAGCCCGAGCTCAGAGTGTCGGCAGGTTAGTTTCCCCTGAGGTCTCTCCCCTTGGCCTGCGGACGGCCACCTGTCTCCTCCCTTCCCTTCACATTGTCTTCCCGCTGTGCCTGTCTGTCCAGATTTCCTCTTAGAAAGGCACCAGTCACGCTGGGTCAGCAACTTCTTGCTAGCTCCATTGTCTTTTCACAGGCTCCGTCCCCAAACAGTCCGTTTTGGGGGAACTGGGGTTAGGGCTTTAACATTAGCATTTGGGGAGGAAATGCAACTCAGCCCATAACAGTTGGATAATATTTCATCCAAGGGAGTTTAGGTGCCTTTGATCTTTAAGGCATCAGGCAAATAGTTACTCAACTTGTTTCGGTATAATTTCGTATAGTATATTGTGGTTTTTTTTTTTTGTTTTTTGACCTTCCAGTCATTGTGTGAATGTGAAACAGCTTTATTTTTTTGAACTTTTTATTTTGTACTGGGGTATAGCTGATTAACCATGGTCTAAGAGTTTCAGGTGAACAGTGAAGGGACTCAGCCACACATATACATGTATCCATTCTTTCACAAGCTCCTCTCTCATCCTCTGCCACGTAACATCCAGCAGGGTTCCATGCACTATACAGTAGGTCCTTGTTGGTTATCCATTTTAAATATAGCAGCGTGTCCCTGTCCATCCCAAACTCCCTAACTATCCCTTACCCCCCAGCCACCGTGAGTTTGTTCTCTAAATCTGTGTCTCTTTCTGTAAAACAGCTTAATTTTATCATTGCAGATACCGTTAAGAAGATGGAATTCCTGCTCTTAGAGTATGCTGTTTAGCATTTGTGTGTCCTCACATGCTCAGTACTAATCATTTGGGGGCCATTTCTCTTCTTGTTTAGAAAGTACAAGGTGCTACCTGTCAGCCTGCCTCTCTGGGGGTGTTTGGGGCCAGGGTTTCTGGTAGTAACCCAGGCAGACTTCCTCCAGCAAGCCTTCAGCCATCCTCCCAGCCACTAGAGGGCACTGGCTCCCCTGGTGATCGGTTTTGTTGACCCAGCACCTGTGGGAAACCTGAAGGTCTAGGTTACAGTTTCTCAGCTGACATACCAGGAACATTTGAGTTCACGTGGAAGGCTAGCTTTTTCCTACAAGTGGGGGCACTTCCTGTCATAGCCGCCCCCCTGTTGGGGTTGTTGACGTGCTTCAAGCAAGAGCAAAGAGGTGTAACTGAGTGCCAGTCACAAGCCAAGGTAGGAAATGGTAACCCTCTCCAGTATCCTTGCCTGGAAAATTCCAAGGGCAGACCAGCCCGGTGGGCTCTGCAGTCCATGGGGCCACAGAGCGAGGCGTGCCTGAGCCCACGAGCCAGGGGAAGAGCGCGTGTCTTCCTTGCCGTGGGAGCTCCGTGGAGGGTGGGCAGGTGGGTGAACCGTGCCTGCCGCTTGCACAGCACGCAGTGCTGGAGAGCACCCAGCTGGGCTCTGCTGGCCCCACTCACTGCCCTTGACCTATATCGAGGGGCGCCCCGTGGGTCCCCCCAAAACGGGCTTGCTCACCAGAGGTGGTAGGCTTGAAGAGCGGGAGTCTGTCTCATGTGACACCAGCCCCCCCCCCCACCCACCCAGCCTGTCAGTCCTGTTTGGTGTTGTAGTTTTTATCACATGTGTGTTAGCTGCTCAGTCATATCCAACTCTTCACGACGCCACGAACTGTAGCCCGCCAGGCTCCTCTGTCCATGGAATTCTCCAGGCAAGAAGACTGGAGTGGGCTGCCATTTCCTTCTCTGGGGGATCTTCCTGACCCAGGAATTGAACCCTGGCCTCCTGCATTGCAGGGAGATTCTTTACCCTCTGAGCCACCAGGGAAGCTCTGTAGTTTGTATCATAGTTATGTTTACTCTGGCCTTTTCACCACGTCAAGACCTAGTTAAGCTCTCTGGGGGAGATCCACAGACTGTGCTGTCAGCCTGCCTCATATCATGGGGCTTCCCACTCAGAAACTGAGTAGAAGCAAAGTTCATTGTAAAAAGGTGAAGGACAGGGACTTCCCTGGTAGCACAGTGGCTAAGACTCCATGCTTCCAATGCAGGCAGTGTGGATTTAATCCCTGGTCAGGGAACTAAGAATCCCCCATGCTGTGCAGCATGGCAGAAAGACAAAAATAAAATTTAAAAAAGAAAATGTTTAAAAAAACAACGGTGAGGGACAGACCTGTGTGCCTGTCTGCTCAGAAAACTTGGATACGGCTTTAAAGGAGCAGGCAGCCCAGCCCAGGTTACAGTTATTCACAGAACTGTGTGTTCGCTGTCTGTCAGCCGTCCTGCTTGGTGAGCCCTGCGTTGTCTCCCTACCTGCTGAGAACTGCCAGTGGGAGCAGCGATGCTGCTGGCAGCTTCACGACCTGGAACCAAGTGGCTGCTTAAGCTAATTGCTGAGCTGGGTGGAGTTACTTAATCCTTACGGTAGGGGTGGAGTTGACTCGACTCCTTTTCTACCAACAAGCATTTCTGTCTAGCTGTCATTGAAGTGAATCATCGGTATAAGTAGCCGGCTTGGGGCATTCTTCCTCAGTTGTGTTAGAAACTTGCCCGTGGTCCCCAAGGATCAGCAGAGGTGTGAGGACAAGGGAAGCTGAGGCTGGGAGCCCAGGGGTCGTTGAGGCGGACTCCCAGCTGGGTGACTGCAGCACTAGCCCCACCAGACTCTTCCCGGCAGCAGAGATGACTTGTTTTTCATGAACCTTGAGGACAATTATAGGTAAGAACAAAGACACCACTGTCTGCTTTTATTATGTGAATGCGTAGCATCCACTGTTGGCACGGAGTTTGCCTTTGGTATAGTACTTTTTACAACAGTAGCAGTATTCTAGCATCAAGATTCCTCTTTGTAAATTACTTGTGTGTGCTCTTCAGAGTTCCTTGTAGTTGATCAGTTTTGTTCTATGTCTGCATAGACAGCATGACGGCAAAAAGCGAAACTTGACTTGTGGGCTGAATATTCCTGATTCTCTGCTCTTGGCTTTTTTGTCTCTGTTTTGGCTGTTTAGAAAACAGTACATTTTTTATTCCGAAGATGAGGACACAGTGGATACTCGTATCTTTTTTTCCTCGGGAAATAATGGAAAGCGTCGATCATTGGAGTTCTGCGAACGTTGTTCTCTGATTTAGAAATCGCTGGTTGGGGAGGAAGCAGTTATGTTTCCCTTTCTGCTGTGTTTTGGATCTGTGTTTTCTCTGAGTATTTCTGGCTTAGGAAACCCACTGAGAAGAGGGAGCCCCTGCACTTGGCCTCAGATGAAATAACAGCTCAGGTTGTAAAATGGCTTGCTTAGGAAATGATTTATGGTTTATACCTGAAGTTTTGGTTGGTAATGATAGAAATCTTTCTTCTCACTAGTATTTACCTTACATGACTTATCTTAAATGCATTTATTATTATTATTATTGTTATTATTGGTTGGAGAGAGCAAATGGTTAAGCCTGGAACATACTCAGCTAGTTTTTCCTTGAGGTTTTGTTATCATTTTCCCACCACTACTGCTCATACGCACGGATATGTATTACGATTAACACGTGAGTTTTGTTTCTTTACTGTCTCATTTGATGATGATTCATAAACTGTTAGCCAGCTCGTGTATGTTGGTATGTTGCTAAAACGAATTGGAGTGCAGGTTGCACCTTTTTATTAACAAGCCAGGTTACTTTCAAAAAAGTGTACCGAATATTAAATGTTGTTTAAGACGATTAAAGAAAAAAGGTACCAGCAAATGAAATAGCCAAGCCAATAGCCAAAGTTGAGTTATTGTTTTGTTCCCCTTGTGAAGCATGATGTTTGCATATGTTTGAGTTAGGTGGTGCCCATCAAAAAAAAAAAAAAAAGCAAACCACTGAAACTGTGAGAGGGAATTTAAAGAGCCTGTGTAGTGGTGCCTCCCCCGCCCGCTTTACATATTTGTGAGGAGGAAAAGGGGAACTGCCATTCCCATGGGGATTTGAGAAAGACGATGGTGAAAGTAAGAGAGGAAAAAGAAATGCCTTCTCTTTGGACCAGAGAAAAGCAGTGGGAATGATTCTCACGTACAGTGTATTTTTGTGTTTTGTTTTAAAGGTTTTGTTTTATATCTTTTGGAGTCTTGTACTGCAACTAAATGTTGAGTTTTTTTCTTTTCTATTTTTGTTTTATTTTTTAATTGAAAGAATTTTGTGGTTTTCTGTCAAACCTCACATGAATCAGCCATAGGTATACATATATACCTATGTTAAAAAACACTGTTAGGACATTCTTTTATTACCCTGGAGAATAATGAAAAGATATCAAACGAAGGCAGGAGCAGAATGTAGGGCTTTGCTACTTGAGGAATATAAGAACTTTATTCTAAAGTGGTTTGTTTGGTGGGTGTGGGGAGCCCTCTGTCCTTACTGACAGTATCTTAGAGGCGGTTGGTAAGACTTTGGGGTTATGGCGGTGGCCCTGGGGTGGGAGGGATGTTTTGTGTTTCTGAATTTTTTTCCAGACAGTGTTTGTACCTCTGAGGGCTTCAAATAGATTTTTAGGTGGTCACTCCCCTCGCTTGGGCAGAAGCCTGTTCCTCCCTGTGGTTGCTTCCCTCGTGGGTGTTGAGTTAGCCGTGATTTCACGCGCTGCCCCTGTCAAGGGCTTCTGGTTCTCCAGGTGGACTGGTCTCTCCCCTCAGATCCCAGGGGCTCCTGAGGTCATTCACCTCCTCGGTGATGCCCGAAGCCCAGCTTCTCAGGTGTTTTCAGCGGCTCCGAATTCCACAGATGGTCCCTTGACACACCTGCGGCCCGTGTCTGTGTGCCCTCCAGCGCAGCCTGGCTTTCTCAGCGTCCAGTGTGGGCGCGGGTCGCAGGCGCCGTCACACCCGCTGGCCAGGACTTGGGGCTTGGGCCTGCCTGACCGAGCCCCCCAGCTGCCCACCTGGAGTCAAAGACAGCTTCGTTTCTGAGGCCCGAGGTCTAGATCTTAGGGAAACTCCTTCCTGCTTTGGTGTTGTCCCCAAAACCGCATCAGCCAAAACAGGTAAACCACCAGCTGGACTCTCAGCTGAGACCGACGTGAGCCGCTGACTCATCTTAGAAGCAGTTACTGGGGAAAAGGGAGAATTCCAGCTCTCCCCCCCGACATCAGCCCAGAAGACAACTCCTGGAAAACAGAGGCGTCCGTGGAAATGTTTGGAACGGCACGTGGACGTGTGACAGGGCATGTCCTCCCAGAGGCAGTTAGCGGTCATCGCTCCAGACTAAGTGGCAACTCAGAGATGATGGATTCTAGTCGGGTAACTGGGGTTGAATAGAAACACATTTAAAAATCACCACTTGCAGTGATGTAAGCTGTCCTGCTCGCTTCACTATTACTCATCCGCCCTCTGCGGGTGACGGGATCACATGTGATTATAAAGCACCTCTGACTCAGGTCAATGACTGGAAACCTCGTCATATTACAGAGGGCATCTGGTCACAGATTCTGGAGCAGAGGTCAGCGACGGCCCTGGGGCTGGGACCTTTGGGAACGTTTTCCAGGGCCGGGATTTGGTTTGAACCTGCAGCTCAATTAACAGGCTTGGCGAGTTGATTTTTGGCCAAGATCTGCCATACTGTGTAGACAAGCTTGAGACTCACGGAAGTCTCCAGCCTTGTTAGAGGAAAGAGTGTGGTGGGCTTTAAGGAATTTTAATGTCTCCCACTTTTTCTTTCTTGCCCTGTTGTGTTGAGGTTTTCAAGGGCGTGATTGCATGTGAGGTTCGTGAGTGGTGTGTCTGAAGGACACTGACCTGTCTGGTAATACGTTTGTGTGGCTATCTTAACTCATCGACAAGGCTATTGAGTATCCTTGTTCATTCGTTTAGAATAATTTGTCTTCTTATTTGAGTCTGTCCCTGACCAAATATTTATTAAGTATCTTTGTGTTGGAGACCTCTTTTTCGCTTCCAAGTTGCAGTTTTTGTGGAGCTCAGATTCTTTTTAAAAGGCTGACTGTTTCTCCCCCTTCTCATTCTTGTTTTCACTGGGTTGATTTTCTTTTTAAATACATACTTTAGCCACCCTTAAGCATGGAGCTGAGTGGGGATGGCCATCAAAGACAGTTAACATTTAATTGATTGGTGAGATTAAGCAGACTGGGAAAAATATGTTTCCCAATTTCATTAGCCAGTTAAAAAAATTGTTTTTCAATTCTTTGTTCATTCACAGGGAGTCCACACAGTGATTTTTCCCTGTGTGTGCGTGCACTTGCATGCCAGAGGAGCCCTGTTTCTGAAGGAAATAAAGAATTTAACGGCTAGGACGATTACGTCAGCTAAAAAGTATGCCTGTCAGAGAGAGTATGAGAGTGAGAAGACCGAAACGGGGCCCAGTCACTTCCGGGGACCTGCACACCCCAGGAGATGGGGCATCACCCACTGCAGGGATGTTATGGGGAAAATTAGATTTGGAGCATGACACAGCACAGAAAGCTTTGATGACAAATCCAGCATCTTAGTTAGGCAATAAGCCGCTTAAGGCTGAGACCCGCAGACAGTGAGACTCAGAGGCGTGCTGGCAGGTGGGGCACGGCCTGCCCCTCCCCGGCCCAGAGCTGCAGGCCTCCTGCGCTTGCCCAGCCGAGGTGCCACCTGCGTCATCCTGAAGTCGCCCTTTCGCTGTGCTCTGTATCTGGCTTGGCTGCTGCTTTTTTAGGGGAGGGGAGAAGTGTGGGCAGAGAAGGAAAGAAAAAGCAGTTGGTGAGTTCCGGGTGAAGAGTGCACCAGTAAGTCTCTAAGTGGCTTCCCAGTCTTGTGGTGAGGCTCAGTTATTTATTCAACAAGGGTGCACGGAGCCCCTGGGGGTGCCCACTCGGGAGCCGGGTGCTGGAGAGGCCCGGGGCAGCAGGAGGGGCCAGGTGTACACTGGTGCCCGGGCCGTGGGCCACACGGCATCTGAAGGGAGCTGCAGCCGACAGTCACCAAGGGAACATGTCAGTGTGATAACCAAGCAAGGGAACAACAATGGCATGGGCGGACAAGCCTTTCTTTTTTTTCCTCAGTCGCTGTCTCACGAGGCAGCTTCTAACATTTTCCAGTACGACTGTCTTTTGGTTCATTTGGAAGTTGTGGCCGACACTGGGATAGTGGTCAGAAAACCTGCTTTAAAAAGGCTCTGCCAACTCCTCCCCGTAGAAGGTTACAGGTTATTGTGTTCAGAAGGGACAATGCTGCCATTTATCTTATAGACCAGAATGCAAAGTTGTTTTCCTGGAAAAAAATATTTCCACTCACCTAGCATGCTTATCTTTTCTTGCCAATGTTGGAAGCCAGGGACAGGCACATCATTGGAGTAGTCCAGGAGGGACGAGTTATTCCGCCCTCTCAGACATGTGGCAGCCTGGATACAGAAGCAAAGGGTCGGTCCTGTGGCCGCACCGCTGGTGTGACACAAGTTTTGTTCTTTGCCACATGGGGCCCTGTCGAGTTAAGTGACGTCCAATACTGAACTCTCATTTTTAAGTCAGAATTTATTTTAGCATTTTATAGAACCAAGCCTTGTAAATTACTGCTATCTTGAAAGTATAGGATTGGAAAGCCCCCCTTACCATTTGGTGAGATTCAATTCAGTTCAGTCGCTCAGTCGCGTCCGACTCTTTGCGACCCCATGAATCGCAGCACGCCAGGCCTCCCTGTCCATCACCAACTCCCGGAGTTTACTCAAATTCATGTCCATCAAGTCGGTAATGCCATCCAGCCATCTCATCCTCTGTCGCCCGCTTCTCCTCCCCCCTCCAATTTTTCCCAGCATCAGGGTCTTTTCAAATGAGTCAGCTCTTCGCATCAGGTGGCCAAAGTATTGGAGTTTCAGCTTCAACATCAGTCCTTCCAATAAACATGTAGGACTGATCTCCTTTAGGATGGACTGTTTGGATCTCCTTGCAGTCCAAGGGACTCTCAAGAGTCTTCTCCAACACCACAGTTCAAAAGCATCAATTCTTTGGCGCTCAGCTTTCTTTATAGTCCCAACTCTCACATCCATACATGACTACTGGAAAAACCGTAGCTTTGACTAGATGGACCTTTGTTGGCAAAGTAATGTCTCTGCTTTTGAATATGCTGTCTAGGTTGGTCATAGCTTTCCTTCCAAGGAGCAAGCATCTTTGAATTTCATGGCTGCAGTCACCATCTGCAGTGATTTTGGAGCCCAGAAAAATAAAGTCAGTCACTGTTTCCCATCTATTTGCCATGAAGTGATGGGACCAGATGCCATGATCTTCGTTTTCTGAATGTTGAGCTTTCAGCCAGCTTTTTCGCTCTCCTCTTGGTGAGCTCAATGGGCAGCAATCGTGGCATCTGGTTATTTCCCAGTGTGGGTGGCAGCTCCAGGAAACAAACCTGGTGCCTTACTCCAGGGCACCTGCCCGCAGTGACGTTGCTGCTGCCGCTGCTTAGTCATTGCAGTTGTGTCTGACTCTGTGCAACCCTACGAACAGCAGCCCACCAGGCTCCTCTGTCCATGGGATTCTCTAGGCAAGAAGACTGGAGTGGATTGTGACGCCCTGCTCCAGGGATCAAACCTGGGCCTCCTGCATTGTAGACAGAGTCTTTACCCCTGAGCCACTAGGGAAGCCCCCAATTATGTTGCTATGTTGCCTTAAATCAACTAAACCAGGACAGCCATTAAAGGAGGAGGAAAAAAAAAAAACCCCTATCTTTGTCAAATGTGCAATTGTTAAATTTTTGTGAGGGTCTCCCACTTAATAATTTGTCATTTCCTTCAAGTTATTAAAAAAATCACCCTTTCAGACAGCTTCCAGGACCATCCAATTGAACAACAATCAGTGCCTGCCTCCACCTCCCAATGTCAGTCCTCTTTGCCTGCTGTGTGTCTTTTTAAAAAGTTATTCATTTATTTGGCTGTGCCCAGTCTTAGTTGTAGCTCGTGGGATCTTGGATCTTTAGTTGTGGCATTCAAGCTGTTAGTTGTGGCATGCAAGATCTAGCTCCCTGGCTAGGAACCCCCCTGCATTTCTAGTTCCCTGACTAGGAACCCCCCTGCATTGGGAGCACAGGGGAGTCTTAGCCCCTGGACCACCAGGGAAGTCACTGTGTTTCTTATCTCTTTAGTGTTTGTAGTCTGCTTACCACCTGTCTCCCCTTGCTGGAGGGTGACGTTCACAAAGAAAACAAATCCTTTCTTCCCCGGTGAATCGCAGGTGCCTGGACCAATGCCCGAGGCATAGTAGGTGCTCAGTGAATGGGCTGAGAGAAGGAGCAGAGAGGAAACCAGACGCTCATGCCTTTGGATGGGCTATGGAGGGAGCCTCTGGGTGTCCTTGGAGTCCTGACTTAGTCATCTGGGGGCTGTGATTTCTTCTGAGTTGTCAGTCCCTAGAGGGGAGTTGTCTGGAGCTCGCCTTATACCATCTTGAGGCGTTAGCAAAATGGACTTGGCTGGGTGGCTCTCGTGACTCTGGAGGTCTCATCACCAGCCTTTCCCACAGGCTTTTCCCACGGATCAGGGTCGAGTCCCCCGCTTCTGTTACACAGAGATCTCTGGTCCCCCGGGGACTAGCTCCATAGAGCTCCTTACAAGCTGTTCACCGACGTGAAGAGTGTTTTACCTCCTGTGGGTTTTCCCTGCCTAATTGCCACTCTGGTTTTCAACCTTCAGCACGCTGCGGTCGCATGCTCCACTGTGGTTTTACTTAACCTGAATCCTTTATTAATTGCCTCCTGTTCAAACCCCCTCAGAGCAGGTATCCTTCACTTTCAGCTTCTGCTCCATTACTACTGGATTTCTTTGTTTCAGTCATGGCATGAGGAAAAAAAAGAAAACAGAGATTGTGAGCGAGGCTGTTCTATTTCCATCCGAAGTACCCCAGTTTGGGCAGTATCATACTTTCATAGAGATGGCCGTCGCCTAGCCCATGAATTCTCCGTGCTCCGTGTACATTGTCCGTGCACATTCTCCGTGCTCGGTACGCACGGTGACACTTTACAGTCTCTGCTGACGACAGAGCTCACAGTTGCCCACCCTCTCACCTCACCCTCCATGCCTAATCTGCCTTTGGGTCATCACTGAACCCATGTCGTATATGCGAGTGACCAAGACATGGCCCCATTTGCAAGTCGCTCCTAGACCCGTCCCAGTAACGGTCACGCAGGTAAGCCACGGCGGTACTGGTTGTCTTCTACCAGTGGGCGTGGGTTTGGCATTAAAAAAACCTTCTCAAAGACAGCTGAGCTAGTCTTTCAGGTTGAGTGAGGGTCGGTGCAGGCGTGGTGGGATCAGGACATTTCCAGGAGAGGAGGAAAAGCATAGTGTTTGCTAAATGTGCAAGGCACACGGAAGATGACCTCCGAGGGGCAGGCAGAGGCCAGAGCCGGGCAGACTGTGGGTGCCACGGTCGTCTGGACTTTATCTCTGAGGTTACCAAGAACCACGTTCCCATGGGTGTGGCTTGGGCGATCGGGTTGTCATTCGGCTGCATAAAGAAGACGTGGACTGGAAGAGATGAGGCTTGTGGCAGATTTCCTCCGTGAGGCATGTCACCACTGGCTTGGGATGGCCAGAAGGTTCCTTTGTTTTCTTTGGTGCTCAAGCTCTAGGGACCAGCTGCAGGCGACTTGGCCACCCCTTCGCTGTTACCAGTCTTGGAGAAGAAGCGGATGTGAGCCCACCCAGCGAGCACTGTAGAGTGAAAGAGGTCGAAGATAAAATGGGGGGGGTGGGGGGACAGCATATAACATGTGTTTCTCCGGCCTGGGTGTCCTGGTCTCAGTTCTTCATATGAGACGCACGTGCTTGTCCACACCTGCGGTTCACTCCTGAGTGCTGTGTTCTAATCACCCTTAGAGCCTTGCTACACCCACCAGCAGTATCGCCTGGGAGCTTGTGAGAAATAACCTCACACTTCCTTAAGCACAAAGCATTAACACAGAGTCCTCAGGTGATTGCTTTGCCTGGCAGAGTGCTCGGAGCCCTTTTGTAGAACTTCTTTGCCAATCACGTAAAAGCAGAGGGTTTGTTTCTTCTTCTGTGTTCTCTATAGGACCTCATTGCTTTTCAAGTTTTCTCAAAATTGCAGACTGTAGAATATACGGAGTGTAAATCTAATCAACAGCTAATATGTGGCACTTGGCTAGGATGAAGAGCTGTTTCTCGAGTTCAGATCGCAGTCTGGGTAGGGCTTGATGGTCGTTTGTAAGGAGGAACGTGCTACCTACACGCTCACCTTGCTTGGGGTCATCTAACCCCCTTCCCCCCAGTGACCCAGTGAAGAGAGAGGGCGCGTTTCGCTTTCGTGGTGACTCCAGCCGCATCCACAAGTGGCTGATATTTGATGCGACTGTGATCATTGTTGGATGATACCATCCGTGTCAGCTGCACGGAAATTATATTCAATATCTGGTAATAACCTATAATGGAAAAGCATCTGCAAAAGAACACACACACACACACACACACACACACACACACACACACACACAGCCAAAATGCTGGTTCAGGTTTTTCTGTAACACCTTGTGAGGCAAACTTCTTGGCCAACCCAACACGTTATGTGACTGCATCGCTTTGTTCTACACCTGAAACTAATCCAGGGTCATAAATCAGCTGCACTACAATAAAAGATTCTGAGGCTAATTACAATGAATGTTTTCTCAATTATGTGCTTTTATTAAAAACTGTTTAAGAGTTTGGGGTGTGAAAATTCACATCCACGTTGAGATTTACGCGTCTTCATTTTGAAAGGAAACCTTTTCAGGCTTGGGGAAAAGATCAGCGGCAGATAACAAAAGCATGGGAAAAAAATACTGAGAACTTGTACAGTTGGAATAAAAATTTCATAATGGTGCATAATGAGCTAGTGATACATGTTAAAAATATGAACTCTCCAGTTTATAAGTGCTTATCAACAGTGTAATCAGGGTGTTTGGAATTAACTGTTATCATCTCCCTAAGTTAGTCCCCAGCCATTAACATTTTTTGTGTCCTTTAGATTTCAATATTTAACTTTCTCATACAAGAGTGTGTCAGTTGCATAATTCATTTGTTAAAAGGTTTTGGTTTTGTTAATCAAAGGTGATTCATACTGTTAGTTTGGCATTCGTGGAGTCGCTCAATCCAACTCTTTGTGACACCCCCCTGCCCCCGGCCACCCAGTAGCCCTCCAGGCTCCTCCGTCCATGGAATTCTCCAGACAAGAATCCTGGAGTGGGTTGCCATTTCCTTCTCCAGGAGCTCTTCCCCACCCAGGGATCGAACCCAGGTCTCCTGCACTACAGGCAGACGCTTTACCCTCTGAACCACCAGGGAAGCCGCACTGCTGTTAGTTTGGGGTATTAGGTAGTTTTATTGCTGAAAATGAGGTTCACTGTGAGAGTTTTTTATTTTGTTTTGTTTTCTTATGTCTTTGAGTTTGAGCTTATAACTCAGGACAATGTAGGAAAGGACCCTGTGGCTCCCACATTGTGGAAAAGTGAAGAAAATAAAGGAAGTTTAATTAAGGAGACTTTGCATGGAAAACACATTATGTGTCTAGTTGATCAGTATCAGGTATGTGATGAGAATTCCATGTTTTGGCAGCTGAGGCAAGAAAACCTTTCCAAACGTGTGACCCTGGGGAGAAGTTACCCTGTCATATGATGAGTAGGAGGTCAAGGAAGGAAGGAATACTTACTGAGGGTGTGTTTTCTGCAAGGTCCTATGGAAAATGCAGTCTAGCCTAAGAAGTAGATATGGGCCGTAAGAGACGTGCACCTAATTTAAGAGTGTCAAGATTTACACACTCGAAAAAGGACAATCAATACAGAAAGGCACGTAAGTCACCGCAGAGGAGTGGCCTCCACAGCCACAACTGTCGGAATGCGGAGCACAGAGAGGCTGGTTATTACAGGGCGTTGTTCTAGGAAGATGAGGAGGGGGTACTGGCTGCCTGGAGCCTGGAAGGATCAAGCATTTCCACAGGAGGAAGGGGAGAAAAGAGAAAGGATCTCCCATAAGCGAGTAGGCACTAGGCATGAGTGGGCTAACAACTTTGAAGGTAGTAGATTGGTGTATCTGGGGAATCAAACACATGTGGCTGTTATTGACAAGGTAGTTTAATTGGATTCTGTACTTATTGCCTAATAGAAATTCTTAACTCATTACTGACGGGTCCTGTTTTGCAGAAGCTAGTGCTTATGGCCAGCCATTTGTTATGGAGGTGAGTACTGAAACGTCTCTGGTCAATAACGTTCAGGTAACAAAAGATGTATTAAGACGTGTCTCTCATCACTGATGGATTAAGCATGGGGCAAAAGTGAAACAAGTTTCAGTATACCAGAGATCTGACCTCCATAATTATTCTGGGAAAGTTGCATTTTATTCTACATAGATAGTCTTAATCTGTCTTTGGTGCCCTTAGCCCATGATGATTTGGTACTTTCTCCTTTAGGGTCACAGGGACAGGGAGAAACATATATCCATAAAGCAAAGTCTTCTTGTAGCATAAGCTATAACACCCTGACAAGGTGGGCATGGTGTGGGTACGAAACACAGCTTCTCTAATTCTAGAACCTACCCCAGGCTCTCTTTAGAGATCCTTTGGTATCCAGTCTCATCCAACATGGTACCTGAAGGGAGGATTGTAAAATACCTGAATGCAGAGAAAAATCTCCTTGTTCATCCTGCTTTGAAAATGTGCTGTTCATGCTGGTGAGATCAGTCAAGATTTTTACTGCTGATGAAGACTTCATTCTTCTGTAAATTCTCTTCTTGACAACACATGGGCCGTGGGGGCCCAAATGCGAGGACCTGCCCTGTATCTGCCTGGGTAACTGGGAAAACGTGCTGCATGCCTTCCTGCCGTGGGGCGGGGCTTTGTCATAAGCCAGCCCTCCTCCAGTTGACTGTAGCTTTTCCTTCCGGTCATAAGGCTGTGAAGCTCTTCTGAAATTCTGTCCTAAAAAGCCTTATGGTGATGTTGTGCAGGACTCACCATCATGGAAAGGTCAAGTCTCTGGTGGTTGTGTGTGTGTTTAGTAGCCTTGAAGACAGAACTTTAAATATTTGGCCAACTTATTTGAGAGTTGGGAAGTGTTTTTATGTTTGCCTGAGCAATTCGAGGATTTCGCAGGCATTCTTTGTGCTTTAGAGGGCAGTCTGTGGTAGGCAAGGTAGCATCAACATATTTTAAGTATTGCTCTACAGCTTAGTATGCATGCTCAGTCACTCAATCATATCTGACTCCTTGAGACCCCATGGAATGTAGCCCACCAGGCCCCTCTGCCCATGGAATTTTCCAGGCAAGAATGCTGGAATGGGTTGGCATGCTCTCCTCCAGGGGATAGTCCCGACCTAGGAATTGAACTTAGTACGGGTCCATAATCCCATGCAGTTCAAAGATCCCAAAAGCCCTGGAAAGAAAACGTCGTTGTAGGTTTGTAGGAAACTCATTTGGTGGCAAACCCTGACCTCAGTGGACTTGAGAGTTCCTGGTTTTATGTAAAACACATAATACAAGTATTTATACATATTTGGCTGTGGGTCCTGTCCCCAGACCCCCATTGGGGTTGTTATACAGTAACTTGAATAGTCAGGACCATCTAAAATGAGAAAGAAGGTCAGAGTTCTGGAACATAGTTGGCCTCTGGGGTTTCCAGTAAAGGATGCCTTGTTCCTAAAGCTGCCAGAGTGAAGTGCCACGAACAGGGTGGCTTACAACAGAACTGTGTTGCCTCAGTTCTGGAGGCCGCAGATCCGAAATCAGAGCCATGCTGTCCCCAGGGTCAGGGAGAACTTCCTCGAGTTTCCCTCATCTGGTGTTGGAAGCGGTCCTTGTTAGCACCCTTCCGCTTACGTGACCATCGCCTCCCTTGTGTCTTCAGGCCGGTGTGCGCGTCTGCCCGGGTTTTCCCCGCTGCTGAGGGTACGGTCAGACTGGATTAGAGTCCGACCCGAAGGGCTCCTCTTCACTTGACTATCTCTGTGAAGATCCTTTTTTCTCATAAGGTCACATTCTGAGGCTCTGGGATTAGGCTCACACACCATTTTGAGGGGACCCAGTGGAGCCTGTAACCCAGGGAACGGTTTCACTGGTCCCTTCTTGCTGTGTTCAGGCTGGTGCCAGTTTCAGGACCTTGGCCTCCTGGCTCTCCGGTGGCCCGGCAGCTGCTTTGCTGAGCAGCTGGCACCTGGGGGCCGCCTCTTGAGACTCGAGAGAGTGCCAAGTCTTGTGTTAGCCCCCTCTGAAAGCTTGCCTGGAAGAAGAAAGACAGTGTCTTCTAGTGAAAACTGAACTGGACTCAGGGTCTGCCCCCGAGGTACCTCTGGTACCACTATCACCCCCATCCCTGAGAAGTCTAGAATGTTCCTAGCTACGTTAAAGGAAGGACCATACGGAAAGTCTAGGACAGCGCTTGGCATGTAGTGAACGCTTGGGTGAGAGCTCAACACTTCTGTGTGCAGGAGCTGGTGAGCTGTCCTTGGACTCCTCCTCACACCACGTGCCCTGCCCACCCAGGAAGGTTGGCCCCTGTTGGCCCAGTTGTTCACTCATCTGCATGGCAGCTCCTTCTTGGAGACCTTTGTGGTTGAGACACCCCCCCAGCACCAGGGGTCTCAGCAGTGTCTGTCTCGGATGTCCAGGGGTCCTGAGAGCTTCCCGGCACCCAGTTCAGTTCACTTTAGTCACTTAGTCGTGTCTGACTCTTTGCGACCCCATGAATTGCAGCACGCCAGGCCTCCCTGTCCATCACCAACTCCCGGAGTTCACTCAGACTCACGTCCATCGAGTCAGTGATGCCATCCAGCCATCTCATCCTCTGTCGTCCCCTTCTCCTCCTGCCCCCAATCCCTCCCAGCATCAGAGTCTTTTCCAATAAGTCAGCTCTTCGCATGAGGTGGCCAAAGTACTGGAGCTTCAGCTTTAGCATCATTCCTTCCAAAGAAATCCCAGGGCTGATCTCCTGATCTCCTTGGATCTCCTTGCAGTCCAAGGGACTCTCAAGAGTCTTCTCTAGCACCACAGTTCAAAAGCATCAATTCTTCAGCACCCAGAGCAGATGTCAAACACACTCTGTGCTCTGAGAACCCAGGGCTCTTCCACAGTTAATTAAAAGTATCTTTTTCTCCCTGTGTAGTTAATAAAGGCTGAATTCCCTGAGTAGTCATCTGCCTTAGAATTCGCCCTCTTTTCTAGTTCCATGCAGCTCAGTGTTGGGTCCACTTTGGCATCGAGTTCAAAGTCCTTCTGCTGGAACAGCGTTGCGTCTTTGCATCCTGAGGGCACAGGTGAAGTGAACCGAGGGATGGACTCCGGAGCCACAGTGGTGACTTGGAGAGTCCTTGGTGACTTAATGTGATTCGGTGTCTGCTTACCTGTTGTTTTAGGCTGCTGACTTCATAAATTGGGAGAGTGGAGGGAGATAGTGTTTTTTTTTTTTAAAGAAATATAATTAAGAGCAATTATGAATGTACGTTTGTGTGTGCGTGTGGTGCTGCTCATGGGTCTAGTTCCCTGACCAGGGATCCGAGCTGAGCCCTCTATGTTGGAAGCTCAGAGTCTTCACCACTGAACCGCCAGGAACATCTGACAAATGAATCTTTGCAAGAAGTTTGAGTTGGTTTGACTTTTAAATGAGTGGGTATTACTGTCCACCGGACTCAGAACAAACTGATGAGGGCCTCAGAATTTGTCCCCTTGCCTCATTTCCTTTATTTTTAAAAAGCATGTATTTATGTCCTGTTAGCTGTGCTGCGTCTCCGATGCTGCACGCGGGCTTTCTCTGCTTGTGGTGAGTGGTGGCCGTTCTCTATTTGCAGGGCACAGGCTTCAGGGTGAAGTTGCGGCTGGAAGGCTCTTGAGGGAGGGCTCGGCAGTTGTGGCTCTGGGCTTAGTTGCCTCGAGGCATGTGGGATCCTCCCGGAGCAGGAATCAAACCCCATGTCCCCTGCACCAGCAGGCAGATTCCCAGCCACTGGATTGCAAGGGAGGTCCGCCCTGTTTCCTTTAGAGCGGAGTTCCTGATGAGTTGTTATAATTACAGGGTACTTGCTACAAGGTGGTGGTTCTTAAAAATGGACCAGAACTGACTTGCCTTTACTCAGCTCCCACCCCCCCACGTCGAACAGAACAAAACAACGCAGCGCCAACTGTAAATTGTAATTACAGATCGGCCTTGTAAGTTGCCCTTCCTGTGACTCCAAGAAGTGTGGGCAGTGGCCAGTGGCCAGGGGATGCCCAGCAGGACAGGCAGAGCCCTCAATGCCCAGCTGAGAGGAGGCTGTCTGTCTGCTCCGCCCATCCTCTCAGGAGTGAAGGCTTGGAGACAGACAGGCACTGAGTTCAATGGGCTCCTTGCGTTGGGTCCTGGAGAAGGAAGGAAGACAAGGCAGAACCTCCATGCTTCCTAAACTGAGGTGCCAGGTGAGCAGGTTGTTAGAAGCGCAGGTTATCAGGTCGAGCCTCAGATCTGCATCAGAAACTCGGGGCTTGGGCCCAGCCCGCCAGGCGGCCCTGACGCGCGCACGTGGTGAGAACCTCTTCGCGGGAATTCCTCGCGTCGGCAGGCCTTCTACAGGCAGCCCGGCTGCTGCGGTGACGCTGGGCGCTGGCAGCCACACGTCTGCATCGTAGCGGAGGCCTTGTCTGAGTGCACGTATGACAGGGAGGGTATGCGGAGATGTTCCAGATTGTTCTAGTTAATCATTACTGTGAGCAAACACCACCAGAGCGTAGGTCCTGCCAAATGAGCATAAGAATGAATAAGCCTTCCACAGGTCCCTGGCAAAAGGTGGGCAGGAGACTGTTCTAAGAAGGGGGAGGAGGCACTTATGGGGAATATTTGAATGTTTCAATGATACAGATCTGTGGTTACCGAAGGGTGGGTTGTGGAGGGATGGATTGGGAGTTGGGGATTAACAGAGGCAAACTGTTGTATGTTTTATAACTGAATCCCTTTGCCGTAACACCAGAAATTAACACAACATTATAAGGCAACTATCATTGTTGTTTGGCTGCTAAGCCTTTTTTTTTTTTGTTTTTAAACTTTATTTTACTTTACAATACTGTATTGGTTTTGCCATACATTGACATGAATCCACCACGGGTGTACATGCGTTCCCAAACATGAACCCCACTCCCACCTCCCTCCCCATAACATCTCCCTGGGTCATCCCGGTGCACCAGCCCCAAGCATGCTGTATCCTGCATCGGACATAGACTGGCGATTCGTTTCCTACATGATAGATACATGTTTCAATGCCATTCTCCCAAATCATCCCACCCTCTCCCAGCTGCTAAGTCTTGTCTGAGTCTTTGCGACTCCGTGGACTGTAATCCACTAGGCTCCTCTGTCCATGGGATCTTTCAGGCAAGAAGACTGGCGTGGGTTTGTCATTTCCTCCTCCAGGGGATGTTCCCGACCCAGGGATGGAACCTGCATCTCCTGCATTAGCAGGCGGCTTCTTTACTTGTGAGCCACCAGGAAAGCCCCAAAACTATACTTGAATTTAAAGAAATGTTTCCATGATAAATCTCAGCAACCTCCTCATCTGTCCTAGGATTCACATTCTTTGCGACGCAAGACGTCTTATGTGGTGGTTCTCCCTGTGCCCCGTGTGGACTGCCTTCTCTGGCCTGGACAGTCCCCAGGTTGAGCACATTTCCTCTCTCTTTCTGCTACAGTATAGAGCACATGTTGCTTATTGTGCTCAGATGCTCAGTCGTGTCCGACTCTGTGTGACCCCATGGACTGCAGCCCGCCAGGCTCCTCTGTCCATGGGATTTTCCAGGCAAGACCACTGGAGTGGGTTGCCATGCCCTCCTCCAGGAGATCGTTCCAACCCAGGGATCAAACCCGAGTCTCTTGGGTTTCCTGCACTGGCAGGCGGGTTCTTTACCATTGGTGCCACCTGGGAAGCCCAACATACTGCTTAAATAGTAAGATCGGACTCTGGTTTTCAAAGATCTTCTTTGGGGAAGATTGAGCATTTAGGTCCCACAGTTCTTTAGGACCCATAGAACCCCTTAGATTCAAGCCTGCTATCAACCAGCCCGGGATTCTCTTGCCGGCAGGGGATGGTGACATGGGAGAGTCCTGCATAGTGAACTCTCCCTTGAGACTCCTCTATGCTTCTCTTACTAACATGCTTGCCCCACCTGCAGAGTTCCTGCCTGAACAACCTCTTGGAATTCCTGCCCCCTTCACTTCTGCTACAAGTCTATCACTCTTGGTGCTAAACACTTCACATGAGTATTTTCCAGCTGGTAACACTTCTCTAGGCAGGAATTAATTCTGTGGAGCATTTGGTAAGGGAATTTACAACTATATTAGGCATAACTTGGTCTTTGAAAACTTACAGCTTTAGGGTTATGTTAATTATTCCAGTTACATAAGTAAGTAGGATACCTACATAAATATTTAACATCAGTGAAAGCAGAAGATGAAATATGAATTTAGTTGTATGGTAAATTTGAAAGCAGGCATATATTATGCTGATTCTGTATTGTCCTGTGAGTATATTTATTTCCCATTGGACATTTTTCTGGGACCTTTTTTTTAATGAATTAAACACACACAAATAATTTATTGACAAAGACCAAGTGCTCTTTTAAGTAACAAGAGTACGACTTCTTTTATTGTACGTGTTTAAAATCACTTTTTTTTTTTTTTACAAATATCTGTTCATGAAACAGTGTCTGTGGGATTGTGATAAGAGATAACGAGAAAATGATTCGTATATAGATTTTTGTTCAGCCGGAGCCTTTAAGGACTATTTAAAGTTTATATAAGGTGAACTTGAGCTCTCTATATTTTTGGTCTGAATACAAGTACCTACTCCTTTGATTATAGCTTTGTACACATTCCTATGGTTATGGCTTCCCCAGTCCTTGAGGTAAGGGTCTTAGGGTTCAGATTATTACCCACCACTTTATGCTGGACTAGTCGTGGGAAGGTAACAAACATGACTATTCATATAAAAGTTGAAGAAAGTGATTAAAAGTACCTCTGAGCTGTCTTATGGGAGTTTGAACTTAATGGCATGTGTGATCATAGTATTTGAAATAGTGATCTCATTTGGCCAAAGATTTCCATGATGTCTGTAATGTTTACTGCATATTAAGAGATGGGACTACTATATGCTGAGAAAATGGTCCAAAGTGGTTTTAACTTTCTTATACCATTTCTAATCTGAGAAATCCGCATTTAAAACACCGCTTCGTGGATCACGACTTTTGGCCATTCACTCATAGGAGGCAGTGAAACCCTCCACACTCTGTAAGCACTCGGGTGGCTGAAAAGTTGCTGTTTACGTGCTTGTGATTTGAGGATGTGCGTGTGCTGTGACGTATTTTTAAACTACATTTTCAGAAGATATGCTTTCGTGCAGTCTCTCTTAACCAGATTGGAAAATGGGTCATTTTTCTTATAAATGCATGATTTGAATTGCCCCCCCCCAAATGTTCATGGGGGAGAACACTTTGGGGCCTTTGGCAGAGTGGATTTTTAAAAGCCCCTAAAAGGTTGATAAAGGAGATGTTCAGTGTGGACATGGTAACTAAACATCCCTTCAGTGGCCCCACAAATAGACCCTGTTGCAGTGGCGATGAAGCGTGTTTCACCCACAGGATGCGTAACAGGGATGCTAAGGAAGGGCGTTTGTTTTCACTCCACTTGGTGTTTATATACCTTTCTTTAAAGGCTCTTTGAGATGTCTTTACTCTGTTACTTGGAAAGGAAGGCGATTGTTCTCTTAGAGGCTGATGTTAAGGTTGGAAGTGCTTTCTACCCCTCCCTGCTATATTGACGCAAGCATGATAAGTGTCACTTGAGCCTTCTGGTGGCTGCCATTTTTGGGGGGACCACTTGCAGTGGGAGTTCACTGTGGGGGAGAGGTGGGAGAGGCTGGCCATAGGGACTAGCTGTATCACCTCGCTGCCTCAGCATTCCAGTCTAAATAGTGACCATCCCCATCATTTGCAGTATAGAGAGAGATGAAAAAGAAATCACTCATGGTCTTGTAAATGCGGTAATAAACACTATTTTATAGTTTGATATGTTTATAATGCAGTAAGTGTGTTTGCTTTTATGGTTTAATTTTATTTGCTAATATAGGTTGACTATTTTTTTAAAATTTTCTTTGTAAACAGAGTGCAGGCAACTACATCAAGTACTTCATCAATCCCATTGTAGCAGCTCCATGGCATTTCACGTGTGCACATACGTATGAGGACATCATCTTTTCTTCCTCCGTGAAACGGGGATTACTAACATCCTGCTTTGTTGCCGTTGTTCAGTCGCTAAGTTGTGTCTGACTCTTTGAGACCCCATGGACTGCAGCACTCCAGGCTCCCCTGTCCTTCACTGTCTCCCAGAGTTTGCTCAGATTCATGTCCATTGAGTCAGGGATGCTATCTAATCATCTCATCCTCTACTGCCCACTTCTTTTGCCTTCAATCCTTTCCAGCATCAGGGTCTTTTCCAATGAGTCAGCTCTTTGCATCAGGTGGCTAGCATATTGGAGCTTCCGCATCAATCCTTCCAATGAATACTCAGGTTTGATTTCCTTTAGGATTGACTAGTTTGGTCTCCTTGCAGTCCAAGAGACTCTCAAGAGTCTGCTCCAACACCACAGTTCGAAAGCATCAATTCTTTGTTGCTCGGCCTTCATTGTGGTCCAACTCTCAAATCTGTATACAACTCCTGGAAAAACCATAGCTTTGACTAGACGGACCTTTGTCGGCAAAGTGCTGCTTCTGCATTTTAACACACTGTCTAGGTTTGTCATAGGTTTCCTTCCAAGGAGCAAGCGTCCTTTAATTTCATGGCTGCTTATTACCAGGTCATTCTGAGGACTCAAGATGATGTATACATAAGGCACCAAGCACAATGCTCTGCAGTCAGAAAGCATTTAATAAATAACATTGCAAGTTGCTGTTTGTATTCATAAGATTGTCCCTGCATTTCAGATCATCTGAGAATAATCATAAAAATTTATGACTGTTTTGAATTCTTATTATGTCTGCCTAGCCAGCTTTCATAAAGGTGACCTCTGCGTTACATGCATTCGCTCTTGTCTGACTTTGGTTTCTCTGGAGCAGGTGTAGACAGCCTCCTTGAGGGCAGATTCTATATCTGTTTACCTCGCCCCCACCCCCATCTCTTTGACCTTCCCCCTTGGTGCCCACCACAGTCCTTTGTAATGAGGGACACTCTATTTGAGGGATTAGTTACTGAACAGTTTCTAATAAGGGAGCAGTTTCTGGGTGCCCTGTTCCCTTAGGACTTTGTGAGTTGCTATCTCTGTTGGCTCTATTAAGCTATTACTAGCATAAAAGAAAAGTGTTTTCTTAATCTCTTGTGATTGCACATACATGGGAAAAACACGTAAGAGAAACTGCTGGAGATAAAGGCACATCCCAACTGTCAACCTCCTTTGGCGGCTGTCTGGACATGAATGAATGATATTTATACTGCTGCATGATAGTGACACTACCAGAAGATAAGGAGACATTGGTTTTAATTAAAGTTGCTTAAAAAGGCAAACTCTTTTAGCTTAAATATTTTCATGAGCTGGTGCATATCTGCATAGACATAAACAGAACTGTGAATATCTGTGTCAGAGATAAACAGTTCCCTCACAGTGCTGCTGTCTCCCCACCCCGCCCTGCTCCCCGTGGGTCCCAGGGATCCAGGGTTGGGACCACCGAGTGACCTTGTTTTAGATGGCAAGGGATGAGGAGAGGGTTCACCCTGACCAGCTATTTCCAGCCTTGGGTGACGGGGAAGGCGCGGCTCTGGACAACAGAATCATTCTGGAGATATCCAAAAGTGTGTTTTTCAGCAGCTTCACAGAACTGTAAAGTCATTTTGTTAAAATATAGTTGATATACAGTGTTACGTTAGCTTCTGGTGTAAGGTGATTCAGTTACACGCATGCATGCATTCTTTTTCACATTCTTCCGCATTATGGTCCTCGCAGAATACTGAAGGCAGTTCACTGGGCTGTGCAGTGGTGGTGGTGGTGGTTTTGTCAGTGAGTCATGTCCGACTCTTGCCACCCCGTGGACTGGGACCTGCCAGGCTCCTCTGTCCATGGGCTTTCCCAGACAAGAATACTGGAATGGGTTGCCATTTCCTTCTCCAGGGGGATCTTCCCAACCCAGGGAGCCAACCCGCATCTCCGGCATTACAGACAGAGCCGCAGGGAAGCGGTGCTGTGCAGCAGGCCCTTGTTGTCCGCTCTGTATGGAGTGGTCTGCGTCTGCTTGTTTGCCTCCCGCTGCCCCTTCCCCCTTTGCTAACCATGCTTGTCTTCACGTCTGTGCGTCTGTTTCTGTTCTGCTAGTACGCTCCCTTGTGTCATAGCTTAGATTCCACGTGTAAGTGATGCCATATGGCATCTGTCTCCTCTGCCTTCAATGACCACGCTAACCTCTAAGCTCATCCATGTTGCTGCACGTGGCATTAGTCCAGTCTTTTGTCTGAGCGGGATTCCCTTGAGTGCATGCACTACGTCCTCTTTATCCGTTCATCTGTTGCTGGACGTTTACATTGTCTCTGTAACTTGACTATTGTAAACAGTGCTGCTGTGAACAGAGATCTTTCCAAATTATAGTTTTCTCTTTAGTATATTCCCAGGAGTAGGGCTGCAGGGTCAATATGGCAACTCTACTTTTAGCTTGTTAAAATTGGCTCCACAGTGGCTGCACCAATTTACATTCCCACCAACAGTGGGAGGGTTCCCTGTCTCCATACCCTCTCCAGCTTTTAATGACGGCCATTCTGACGGGTGTGAGGTAACATCTCATTGTAGTTTCGATTTGCATTTCTCTAATGATCAGTGATGCTGTGCATCTTTTCACGTGCCTGTTGGTCATCTATATGTCTTCTTTGGAGAAATGTCTATTTAGATCTTCTGCTCATTTTTTCTTTTTTTTTTTTTTAATTATTGAGTTGTATGAGCTGTTTGTATATTTTGGGAATTGAGCCCTTGTCAGTCGCATCATTTGCAAAGATTTTGTCCCAGTCCGTAGGCTGTTGTTTTGTTTACGGTTTCCTTTGCTGTGCAAAAGTGTGGAAGTTTGGTTAGGTCCCATGTGTTTGTTTTTGTTTTTATTTCTACTGCATTAGGAGACTGACCCAAGAAGACGTTGCTATGACTGATGTCAGAGAATGTTTTGCCTGTGTGCTCCTCTAGGAGTTTTATGATGTCACGTCTTTAAGTCTTTAAGCCATTTAGAGTTTATTTTTGTGTGTAGTGTGAGGGTGAGTTCTAACTTCATTAATTTACATGCACCCATCCAGCTTTCTCAGTACTGCTTGCAAAGAGGCTGTCTTTTCCCCATCATATATTCTTTCTTCCTTTGGTGAAGATTGGTTGCCCAAAGGTGTGTGGGTTTATTTCTGGGCTCTCTGTTCTATCCCAGTGATCCACATGTCTTTTTTTGTGCCAGTACCATGCTGTTTTGATTACTGTGGCTTTCAAGTCTGGGAGGATTATGCCTCCACCTAAGCTATAATATAAAGTTCTAATGCCTCTTGAGCTCCCTTGGACAAAACTGAAAATGCATTTGTCTGTAGTAGACCCATTCCTTTCTGGCATTTGTTGAAAGGTCATACATACTTAAGAGCAACTAACTGTCGGTGTTGGTGACAAGTGACGTATTTCAGAATGTAATTTATGCCTTTCAGTAAATGTCAAGGGTTGGAAGGTATGTGCATATTTCTTTCAAAAATCTTCAGTAGTCGCCCATTTAAGGCAATTTTCTGGGTAGGAAAAAACTTCTGAAGCTCTTTGGGGTTTTTTATTAAGGTGTAGGTTAACCTTGAAATTACAAGGTTTTGTGCCTTGCTGAAGAGTATATTATAGTTGAAGCACATGTGTAACTATTATTGTTATTTTCATAATTTTTGTACTTAGCAAAGTAGTGCTTGCTCACAGTAGAAAATCTAGAAAAAATGAAAACCACAAAGAGGAAAGTAAACATAATTCATAAAGTTGTCATCTAGAGAGAACAACTAACTTTAGCTCCATTTTCTCAATTACTTTTGCATATATATAGAATTAGTCACAGTTTTAGATCGTGCTTATCCCTTAATGTTATACTATGATTATTTTTCCCAGTGAAAAATATTCTTTGAAATGACGATTTTCTGGTTTATAATATTCTAGCAGATGATTACACCATAATTTATTTAATCACTTCTTTCTTGGACTGGAAAGTTGCTTCTAATTTTTTCTTATATATGATGCTGTAATGAGTATCTTTTGCAGATAAATATTTGCCTACATCTCTGATTATTTCTTTGGGATTAATCCTTAGAAATAGATTTGTTGAATCAAAGGCACCAATTCTTTGAATGTTTGATACCTCCTGCCATATTGCTTTCTAGAAAAACTTGTGATAATTTTTTTTTTGCAGTAGTAGAGTATTAAAATGTCTGCCTCTTTTTAGAAAGTGTTAGCTTTTTTGAATCCGTGACCCCTTGTTAGATGAAAGCTTCTGTTTTGATATTATCACCTATATTCATGTGATTTATTATCTCACAGTTTCTAGCTAACATTTTTCCTTATTGGTTTGTGAGTGTCTTGCATTATTTCTTTGTTACAGATACTAGTAACTTATGGAACACTGACTGTGATAGTAAAAGTGGAAAGGTATGCAGAAACCTTCAGCAAAACAGGTTTTCCAGTGAAATTTTCTCTGGGTTCGCTAAGTCTTAGTGTATCTATCATACATCAGGTATGTGTTGTGTGTTAGTCGCTCAGTCGTGTCCGACTCTTTGCGACCCCACGAACTGTAGCCCACCAGGCTTCTCTGTCCATCATACGTCAGGTAGTCAAAATAAATTTGACCTACAGTGTTATGTAATGTGCTACGTTAGGCTCGGCTCTGCTCACAGGGAACAAAGACGGGATATTTTTACAGACTGTCCTGGCAGCATATTAAGCAACTTCATTTTATGGGAAAGAATGATTGCTTCCTTCAGGTGATGCTGGAGTGCTCCCACAGGAGGCATGGTTGAAAAACGAAGACTGTTCTCACTGTTCTCGTAATAGCCCAGCCTCTTGGAAGGAGAGGTTTCTAGCTGGCGGACACGGTGGACACGGCAGTGCTGGTCCGGCCTAGTGGCGCAGCCTGAACCTAACCCTCAGAGCACTTGGCCAGTGGAGGCAGCCCCGCCCTCATCTCTGCTTCCCCACTCCCCCCACTCCCCTGCCTCCTTGAAGAGTACCTCGGTCTCATCAGAGACCAGTCTGCGAAAAGTGAGCAAGTAATTGGTGTGGCAGCACTCGCCTTTCCACTCTGCGGTTTATCATAGAGCACTCGGGTGACTCAGATGGAGGGGGTCACCGCTTAGTGACACATCAGGCCTAACGGTCCTTGTTGAGTGTGTCCTGGGAGGCTGAGCAACGGGGAAACCCAGCAAGTCTTATTTCCACCTCTCCCTGAGAAATGACCTCATCTGTGCTGTTTTTGCTTAGTGGCGACGAAGGCAGAATGAGACCCGCCTCTGAATTCTTGGAGCCTGGTTAAGATCAGAGCAGGCCTGTAGCCCTGCAGTCTTTATATTGAAGTGTTGAGTGCCAGAATACTTGGCACAGTGTCCCAGCCACTGCTTCTGTGCCCCATTCAGATGGGCCAGTGTCTTCTATTTGTGATTCCTGTGTCCTTGTCTGGAATACAGCAAGTACTCCAAGTACTCAGTTACTTTATTGTTGTTGTTTATTCGATAAGTCACGTCCGACTCTGTTGCAACCCCATGGACTGTAGCCTACCAGTCTCCTCTCTCCATGGGATTTGCCAGGCGGGAATACTGGAGTGGGTTGCCATTTCCTTCTCCAGGGAGTCTTCATGCTCCAGGGATTGAACCAGCATCTCCTGCATTGCAGGCAGATTCTTTACTGCTGAGCCACCAGGGAAGCCCTACTCAGTTAATACTAGGATGCTATTTGAATCCTAATATCAATTTGTCTCCTTGGAAGGACTGGAAAAGAAAGAATGTAATACCTCAATAGCTTCAGTACGCAGCAGAGAAAACAAAAGGTTTGACAAAAAGAATGTCTTCTCTAATCCACAAAGCGTTGAGCTTCCTAGAGAGGAACGTTAATGCCAGCCCCGAGTTGTACGCACACCAGCCACTAGGGTAGTAACTGGTTGTCAAGAGTAAATTGCAATGAGCTTTGTTGTAAATAAGGTGACCGGTCTGCTCATCTCCACCAGATCCCCTTAGGGCTTCCACAAGCATGAATCACGAGGAAGCACGGAATACTTAAGGTGCTATGCTCGGCTGGCACCCATTTATGCTACGAGGCGATCAGTGTCAGGCCAGATCCACCATCACCTCAGGAGCAGGGGGCTTGGAAGGAGCAACTGAGAACCTCAAAAGTCTTGAAAGAGGGAAAAACAGAATCACAGTTACGGCTGTCATTTATGGGGCACTTATACTGCATGTTTGGTGCTGAAATGGGCACTCATGTTAATACATAATATCCTCTGATCCTTACAGTGATACTCTGAGTTAGGAATTGTCGTTCCCATTTCATTGACAAACCACCTGAAGTTAAGAGTGGTTAAGTGACTGTCTGAAGGTCACTTAGAGGGTTGGTGAAGTTGAGGTTGGAGACTCCAGTGGAGATGGTCACAGGCACTGGTGGAGGAGACCTGCCAACTTCCCTCCATGCCCTTCCAGATTTTTTTTTTTTTTTTACTATTTATAAAAGTATTATGTATTAATGGTTAATAACAGCAACAAAAATCTTCGGTATGTAGGAAGTAACATGAAAAAACCAGAACCCTCTACCTTTTCAGCTATACCCTATATCTACTCCCCGTAAGAGAAGGTGCAGGCCCCCTTCTTTATGTGTCTTTCCTAGACTTTCTGCTGTTCTTGGCGAGGCAGGGGGAAGCCTCGAGCATAACCTGCCATCAACCTTGGGATCTGGCTGACCTTTTGTAGTAAAGGTGTGGAGAGATTGAGGGTCTGATAAGTACCCTTCAGAGGGCAGAAGGTTCTTCCGGAACTGCCACCTTTATCGGCGGGCCTCTGTGGATCAGTGTGAAAAAGCCTCTGGGAGCTGCAGTCTTCTCCCCGCTCCCACAGAGCGTCACCTTCAGATGAAGGTCATCGGAGGTGAAGACCGTGAACAAGCATTGGAAAAGAAGCTGGTGACGAGGCTCACTGATCCTCAGCCTGGCCCCAGGCACACCCACACCTTGTGCCTTTAGCTTTGGCTGTTGCTCAGGTGATGTGCTCTTGATACCTAGTACGTAAGTTGGTTAGAAGTGGGTAACGTATAAAATATCACCCCAGTGATGACCAACCCAGACAGCATATTAAAAAGCAGAGACATTACTTTGCCAACAAAGGTCCGTCTAGTCAGAGCTATGGTTTTCCAGTGGTCATGTATGGATGTGAGAGTTGGACTATAAAGAAAGCTGAGCACCGAAGAATTGATGCTTTTGAACTGTGGTGTTAGAGAACACTCTTGAGAGTCCCTTGGACTGCAAGGAGATCCAACTGGTCAATCCTACAGGAAATCAGTCCTGAATGTTCATTGGAAAGACTGATGCTGAAGCTGAAACTCCAATACTTTGGCCACCTGATGCGAAGAACTGACTCATTTGAAAAGACCCTGATGCTGGGAAAGATTGAAGGTGGGAGGAGAAGGGGGTGACAGAGGATGAGATGGTTGGATGGCATTACCGACTTGATGGACATGAGTTTGAGTAAACTCCGGGAGTCGGTGATGGACAGGGAGGCCTCTCGAACTATAGCCCATGGGGTTGCAAAGAAACAAACACGACTGAGTGACTGAACTGAACTGAAGTGATGATCAGGAGTGGTTTCTTAATACTCACTGCTGTGTACTTCGGCTTTCATGCTCTAATGGAGAGAGTAGAGTTTTATTCTCTCTTCCTATTTTATCTTCAGGAAGTCAGTCCATATTTTCTTAAAATGGACTAGGCTATTGTTACTATGAAAGAAGAGAAGTAAGTTCGAATTGTTCTGAGATTCACAATATTCTAACCAATCCAGTGGCTTTAATTTTTTAAGTATAGAACCCCAGCCAAAAAAAATTCTAACCTGAAAAACGAATGTATAAGACAGATTAAGGTGCAAATTCTGACCTGTAGTTATCCTGAAATAGTTGCACAGAACTAGGGCTCTGCTTTGTCTGTAGTGTGAAAACCACTGATTTAGTCCAAGCCTCTTGATTTGGGAGATAGGAAAATCGAAGTTCAGAGCACTCAAGTGACTTGTTCAAGGTCACACAGCTGGTTATTTGGAGTGTTGAGAAGGAGATAACATCTCAAAAGTGTGATCTTCCCTAAAGGTAAAGACACAGGCCAAGTCTGGTTGTTCCCCCAACCAGAGTTAGACAAAAAAATAAGATAAGCTAGCTAAAACAGCCCCCCTCGGGCTTCCCTGGTGGTCCAGTGGCTAAGACTCTGAGCTCCCAATGCAGGGGGCTTGGGGTCGATCCCTGGTCAGGGAGATGGATTCCATGTGCCCCAACCATGAGTTCGAATGCTGCAACTAGAGATCCGGCATGCTGCGACTCAGAGCTGGTGCAGCCGAATGCAGAAATAAATAAGATACAGATTAGGTCATATTGGCAGTTACAGCACATAATGATTTCCAACTCAGCAGGATTTTGAGAACTCCTGCCCCTCGACATTTCTACGGGCAGCTCTGTTGGTGGTCAGCATAGCATACTGCGGGCAGGCTGGATCCATGCACTCAGAGGGTTGGATTCTGGAGCAAAGATGCCTGTGTTCCTTCCCATCTCCTCCCTTCCTTTTTAACCATGGACAAGCTGCTTGATTTTTCTCAATTTCTCATCTGAAACATGTGCCAGCTTCAGAAGCATGTGTGAGAGTGGAGTGAGATGCTGCCTCCGGGTACTGGCCAGGTGCAGATGGATGCCTGACGGCGGCTGGGTGCCCGGCTGGTGGTAGCGGTGCTGGGGGTGCTGGTTCCAGCTGTGCCCGTAGTTGAGGCGGAGGGGATGGCTGCGCTGGCATCTCCCTGCTCACTCTCTGATGCTTGATGCCCTGTCCGTATCGCACCTTTCTGCTCCAGCCTTCCCCTTGGTGAAATGGGAAAGTGTTATCCCCACTCAGCTGAGCTAAGGGCCATTCATGAATGTCTTTTTTTTTTTTAATCATCTTTTTTAAAAGTTTTTAATTTTTTAATTAAAGTAGTATTCTTGCCTGAAGAATCCCATGGACAGAGGAGCCTGGCATGGGGTCGCAAGAGTAGGACACGACTTCGCAACTAAAGCACCACCGCCATAGTTGGTTTATAATGTGTTAAGTGACTCAATTATACGTGTGTGTGTGTTGCTGCTTAGTCACTCAGTCATGTCCAACTCTTTGTGACCCCCTAGACTGCAGCACACCAGGCGTCCCTGTCCTCCACTATTTCCTAGAGTTTGCCCAAGTTCATGTCCATTTAATCAGTGATGCCATCCAACCCGGAGAAGGCAATGGCACCCCACTCCAGTACTCTTGCCTGGAAAATCCCATGGACGGAGGAGGCTGGTGGGCTGCAGTCCATGGGATTAGGAAGAGTCAGACACGACTGAAGTGACTTAGCAGCAGCAGTAGCAGCAGCAGCCATCCAACCATCTCATCCTCTGTTGCCTTCTTCTCCTTCAGCCTTCAATCTTTCCCAGCATCACGGTCTTTTTCCAATGAGTCAGCTGTTTGTATCAGGGAGCCAAAGTATTTGAGCTTCAGCTTCAGCATCAGTCCTTGCAATAAATATTTAGGGTTGATCTCCTTTAGGATAGACAGGTTTGATCTCCTTCCTGTCCAAGGAACTCTGAAAGAGTCTTCTCCAGCATCACAGTTCAAAAGCATCAGTTCTTCAGTGTTTTGCCTTCTTTATGGTCCCACTCTCACATCCATACATGACAACCGGAATAGATACATACATATCTTCTTTGTCGTATTCCCCTTCCTGGTTTATCGCAGAATGTTGACTATAGTTCCTGGTGCTATGCAGTGGGACCTTGTTTCTCCATCCTGTATGCACCACTTTGCACCTGCTAATCCCAAGCTCCCAGTCCACCCCTCGCCACCCCCACCCCTTGGCAGCCACTGGTCTATTCTCTGTGTCGCTGACTCTGTTTCATAGCTTAGATTCCACATATGTGTGGTAGCATATGGCATTTGTCCTTCTTTTTTTGACTTCATTTATTATGCTAGTCTCTAGCTGCATCCATGCTGGCTGCAAACGGCATCATCTCATTCTTTTTTTTTTTTATGGCCGAGCAGTATTCCTCTGTGACTGTGTACCATATCTTCTTTATGCATGAATGTCCATGTTGACCTTTGATGATTCAGTCCTCGCTCTTGCCCACTGGTTCCCCCAGCTCACTAGCACTAGCATGCTGGCAGTGTGGTCTGTAGACATTTGTTGATGGTGGTGGTGCTGCTGTGCCAGCAGAAAGGGAGAGCCCCCCGGGCAGGGCTCCCCTACCTCCCTGCCCGCAGCGCTCTTGAACCCCCCTGTCCTTTCACCAGCCTACCCAAGCCCTGTGCTCCCTCCCCTTGAACGTGCACCCTACTCTCCTTTCTCCAGCCCCCACACCTTGGCGTTTGGTTCTCTGTTCACCCTGAATTCTCTTCCAGGAAGTTTCCTGGTCAGACCTTCAGGTAGTCAGTCACCCAGTACCTACCTCTACCTGGATGCACACTCAAGACAGACACAGGCAAGCCTTCCTCATTGCGGCTGGGGGACACTGTCCTGGACTCAGAGGCCACACCCTCAGCTGCATGTGCCACTCACTGTGAACTCTTCAAGGGGGCATAACCTGAGGCCAGGAGGGGATTGGAGGAAGAACATGGATGCCCCATCAAAGTGCGTGGCTGGCTCTTTATAGCAGTTATGCAACAGGCAGCAATCATGAAAGCCAAGGGGCATGGAGAGAAGAGACAGCAGTCAGCAGAGGTCGTTGTCTTCTCCATAACATGGGATTTTGTGTGTGTGTATGAGCGTGTGTGCACCTCTGTGGCAGACTGGGAGCTGTTCTTCAGATAACAGAGACAGCAGGCCGTGAGCTCTTTTTAGCAATAACTTGGTGGCTGGAAATAGAAAATTGGTGTCTCTAGCTGGAAAATACTCTTTTCAGATACCATGTGGAGCAGTAGTTCTCAGAGTGTGATTCCTGAATCCCTAGCAGCAGCATCACTGGGTGTTTGTTTGACATGCAGGTTCTTTGATCCCACCCCAGACCTACTAGACCTCTGTGGGCGTCTTTGGGGTTGGAGGCCAAGAAATCTATGTTTTAACTATATCCCTTTTCCCAGCAATTCTGATATGCTAAAGCCAGAGAAACACTGACCCTAGAAATTATCTCCTGATCCATCACCCAGACCATCGCTTTGATTAGGAAGGTGGTCTCGGGTTTTTTAAACCTAGAGTACATCCTGGCTCTTAATTCGTCTTTATTCTGAGGCTGAGTGTGTCCAGATCAGAAGGAGTAGGTGTGTCTGGTCAGATGTCCTTTGGTGAAAAAGTATCCATGGTTTATGGATAAGTGACAGAGGGTTAACTAATACCTTTTTCTAAATGTATTTCTAACATTTTAACCAGAATGTTAAAAAATATATATGTATTATCTACTCAGAATATAACAGAGCAAATTCTGTTGTTGGCTTTTCTGTGTTTAAGGAGATGTGTTGTAGCTTCCACTAAGATGCATTTTATGAATAATAAATACTACAGGTGTACACCAACAGTATTTTTCACTCTCGATTTCTTTCGGATATCAAATATAGTTCTGTTAATACTGAACTTTGCATTTTGTCACTATCTCTTTCCTTACGGGAAATCACGGCCTATAGCTATCGAATAAAAACCAGTGTTTAAGCATTTTATGATGCTCCATATAATCTTTAGAAATACCTTGGACGCTGCAAAATAAGAGTTAATGGTCACAGTGTATAACTACTAAAGGATAATTCTCAAATTGGAAGAAAATAAATTATCGGCTATAGATAATTAGATGAGTGAAAATTTGGGGACTGAATACATGAAGGCCCTTTCTATGATTTTGAGGATTCCAAGTGTGAAACAGAAGACCCTGGACCCCAGATTCTTTTAGCTTAACTAGATTTGAGCTATCCTAGTATGAGCAACTCTAGAACATGCGATGAGTGGATTTACCAAGTTCTTAGTAGATAATCCACATTAAGTATTCTTTCAGTGTACTTTCTGGCTGAAAGTTTATAGTTTCCCAAGGAAATGATTAGAACTCTGGAACTTGTAGTCAGGAAACCTGAAATTTAATCAAGACTTAACTGGAGTCTGTAACTTTGGGCAACTCTCTTATTGACTAACTGGGCTTTAATTTTTTATATATGTGTCTTTCTTTTACTCTATAAGATGATACATGTTGGTTTAGGTAAACAATGCCTGTTTTACCTCCACTGAAAGAAAAATAATTTTTACCAACATAATGGAAATCAGACAGAGAAGGCAATGGCACCCCACTCCAGTACTCTTGCCTGGAAGATCCCATGGATGGAGGAGCCTGGTAGGCTGCAGTCCATGGGGTCACTGAGTCAGACATGACTGAGCGACTTCCTTTCACTTTCACTTTCATGCACTGGAGAAGGAAATGGCAACCCACTCCAGTGTTCTTGCCTGGAGAATCCCAGGGACAGGGGAGCCTGGTGGGCTGCCGTCTATGGGGTCGCACAGAGTCGGACACAACTGAGGTGACTTAGCAGCAGCAGCAGCAATGGAAATCAGAATAAAAATAAGATGCAAACTAAATTTTCAAGCTAGATTTTGCTAATCTGAACAAATTTCATATGCCTTTTAATAATTTTTATTATAATCTTTCCAGAATCTGAATGTGCTTAGGAAAAAAGAAACTACGGCAAATTAATTCTTTTGAATTAATAATAGAGAAGGTGATCTTTAAAGTTAAGAGTACGAGTTTCATGTTAGTTTTGGTTTTAAATAAACATCCTTGGTCAGGAACTTTTCTCAGTCTGTTTCCCCGGTAAGCATGCTGAAAACGTTACTGCTTAGTTTGTAACATTTACATAAACTGGGTCATTAACTGATATTTTTGCATTTTCAGTTAGGTTATGGCTACTTTCTTTTTTGTATTCTTAAAATGAAAAGTATAATCCTGTTTTTTCTTACAGTGATCCGTATGTGAAACTTTCATTGTACGTAGCAGATGAGAATAGGGAACTTGCTTTGGTACAAACAAAAACAATTAAAAAGGTAAGTGTCCATCCTTAATTAAACATCATTTAAGTCATAATTTAATCTGATTTAATTATGTCTTTGGGCTTTGTAGATGTTTTTGTTTTAAGCTGGCAGTATTTTTATTTTAAACCTCTCTTAGTATGAAATCTATAAATTCAGCAGAGATCAAACTTTTCAATATTAATCTAAGACACTGATTTTGGTTTTAGTTAAGTGCATACATGCTCAGTCGTGTCTGATTCTTTGCGACCCCATGGACTCAGTAGCCCGCCAAGCTTCTCTGTCCATGGAGATTCTCCAGGCAAGAATACTGGAGTGGGTTGCCATTTCCTCCTCCAGGGGATCTTCCCAACCTAGGGATCTCACCCAGGTCTCCTATATCTCCTGGATTGGCAGATGGATTTTTTTTTACTATAAAAGCAGTATTCAAAGAAGCATTGTTACCAGTAGCAGTTTTTTTCCCTGCAAAGAATAAAGCAAAACATGGATTTGTTCTTGTTGACTTGTTAGTTTATGAAAAGAAATTTAAAGCCATTTAAAATATATTTAATGAAATGGAGTGGCTTGTGGATTTGGTAGGAACAAAGGGAATGGTTTAACTTAAAATAGGTATTACCAAAGGAAGCAAAATACTTGCTTAGCTACATGAAAACAAATAAAAAATATTAACAATAAAACTATATGTGTGTGTGCTTCCCTTTTCTAAATTTTACATGCATGATCTCATTAGATTTGTTTCCATAATTATGCCTTAATTCATATTTCCGTGTTTTTATATGCATCTATAAAATACATTAGAACATAGATTTATATCTATACTTATATCTTAATTCATCTACTCCATGTTTTTGTATGTGTCTGTTAAATCATATATTTACCGCATATTCGGGGCGTTTATTGACGATGCATGTTTTCTACCAAAAGTATTGTTCTTATCTGTGCTTCAGTAGTATTTATGGATCCCCGTTATTTTTCCTTCCCCATCTTTGTGGGGTAAACGGTCTAATACACCCAGTGATAAGCAATTCCTGGAGTGTGCGAGGGCTTTTAAAAAATGGTAAGTCTTCCTGCTATTGTGCAGACGCCCGGGGTCTGTTGCCAGGTCATTTTGTGAAAGGAAGAGACAGCAGTCTAGCGTGTCTCCCACCTGGCATTCCTACTGGGCACTGAAAATCTGGAGAGTTTGGAGAGCAGGGTCCGGTATTTTGATGGGTGGGGAGGATTCCTGCGAAGGACGGAGGCCATTGTTCCCTGTTGGGCGCTGTCGCCGGGCGGGGGAGGCAGCCGGGGACCTGGTTGTCGGCGGGACGCAGAAGGAGCAGAGAACCGGAGCCGCGATCAGGGGGTACTGAACCGCGTTTCCTTCCGAGGGGAGGGCCCCCTCCTCCGCCCCACGGGAGAGGGCTGCGCTGTGTGCCCGGCTCGGTTAGTATTTCTCTGTGGCGCGGGGTGTTGAAGAACCGTTTGCATCATCCTCTGCTCCTCGTGGGCGGGTGCCCGGCGCTGCACGCGTTCTGTGGCCTCACCTGTCTGCTCCCAACCCCACCTGTCCTCTGCCTCTCCCCCTCCGCGTCTCCCCGGAGTGGGGCTCCTGGCCCCCTGCAGCCCCCGCAGCCCCGGGCTTGCAAGCGCCTCTCCCCTTCCTCCCTCCTGCTCGCGTTCACTCATTTGCATCCCAGGCTCCATCCGGAACTAGAAGCCTGAGCCCCTTTTATTTAGGGTTAGATTTCCCCCTTGAGCTGTGGGTGGGGAAATTGCTGACTTTTTTTCTTTAATGCCATTTCAGTGTTGTACGCATCCTATGCTTATGTTTTATGATGCTTTGAGTTGTTATTATTTTGCTGTTTCTTGCACTAGTTTTTACAGAAAGATAGATGGATGAAGGCAAATATCATTCTAACTTAAAAATCTCTGTAGTCCTTGGTGAGGGGGTGACTTTTCAGTCTCATTTTTACATACAGTTTTTGAGAGATGTGTTCCTTTCAGAGCATAATGCTTGTCCAAATGCACAAACACATGTGTATATGTAGTCTTCCAGAGTATGTTTCATCTTAGTTTCAAAGGCTGTTTGGCAGTCTTATCTTTTATCAAAGCTTAGGACAAAAGTGTACTCTCCATGACCTTGTGAGATGCATGCTTATGTGGATTGCTGTGCAGATGGATGGATGGGTGGATGGGTGGATGGGTGTGGATGGACAGAAAAGAGGATTGAAGTACACGGGTAGGTGAATATTTGTAAACCTAGTTATTTAGGGAGAAAGAGTTCACTTTTGGTTTATAACTGGCAGGATTTTTGCATGTTATGTAATCTGATCATCAATATTGTTCTTTATAAAATAGTCCTTATATTTCAGTATTTGTGTAAATAGTGAACAGTCACCCTTCTGCCACCTGCTTCATGATTCTCCAAAACAGATTTGTAGCAGGTTGAGGGAAGTGGAAAACGTCCATTTCTTCTTGATTGCAGAATTATATCAATGTTAATTCCTTGAAGAACACCTTAATGTCCATAGTGATGGCTCTTTGTAGGCCTCTGACATTATTCTTCCTGGTTGATGGCATGAAATTTATGGTTTCTTATCCGTTTCATACGTACATCCCCTCTCCATCTAGTTTGGTATATAGAATAGTCTCGGATAACTTAAATGCTTCTTTAATGGCCATTTTGAAAATCTCTTAGCTATGTTTTTAGTGAAAAAAAAAAAAAAAGTTTAAGCAAATATGTGGACTGCACTGTACCAGTAACTGTTAACGTTCCAAAGACTGTAAAAGAAATTACAAGATGATTTCTCTTCCAGACGCTGAACCCAAAGTGGAATGAAGAATTTTATTTTAGAGTAAGTTTTTCTTTTCTTGGGGTGGGAGATCATAATTGTTATTGATAACTAGATTGATATATTATCTCAACAGACTCACTGAATTACAGCTATTAAATTTTTATTGAGATTCCTTTTAAGATGAGAAAAGGTTCGGTAGCTTTCTAGTGTATCCCAAATTTTCAGAAACTATAACTAGTGGTAACAAAATCTGGACTTGTTTCATTTGGGGATCTTTGAGGGAAACAAAAAGAAAGTTATCCAAATAGCAAAGTTTAGCTTTCCTATGCAAATTTTTCTTTAAAAAATAAAGTAAAATTAAAACAGTAGCTTAATTATTTCAGTAAGGTATAAGCTCAATAGAAGCAGCATGATTAAAAAGAAGCCTGAAATTTACTAATCATGTTCCAATTTGGAAAGAAAATTTTTACAATTCAGATATTAAGTGTGAGCATATGTGTGTAATATAAAACTACATCTGAAGTTTAAATATCACCAAATTAGGTTAAATTTCCTCAACCTTTTATATTTAATATCTAGAAGAGCTACATGTAGAAATGACTAAATTCTGTAAATTAATGGAAATTACTTTTCAGTGAGCTTATGTGGTCATTGCTTCTTTTTGGGTATTAAAATTTTGAAACTATTAAGCTGCTCAGTTATTTAATGGAAAATATGTCTTTTTCTCTTCAAGATGAATTAATTTTAACTGTCTGAATAGCTGTGTTATTAAAAACTACTCTGCCTCCAGAAGTATTCTAGATAAGATCTTCTGAGTGGTATAGATTCCCAAAGCATAATATTACCATTAGACTGATGGTGATGGCCCTGATTTCTTCCTTTCAGTCACAACAATATTTTATGTTTTGTGTGCTCTGAACATAGATCACTGTATATGACATCTGTTTTCTGTTATGTTCAGAGCTAAAATATGGCACTGATATTTGAATACTTGGTGAGCTCCTATGTCTAGCCTCTACTGAAACTGAGGGACACATGGGCTTGTACCCGGTTTCACTACCAGATGTATTTTTAAATTACTTGGCGAAAGACTGAGAATGTAAGGGGGCAGATAGAAGTTGCTGGCCTGTAACTAACTCTCAGATACAGCTTTCCGTTTGTAACACTCCACACTGCTTAGGCGTCTTTCAGTTTGAGGGAAACAAAAATTAATTAAACACCTTGGCCACATTTCTATAAATTTTAGTACTTTCAAGATTTTTTCAAGTTGTATTAGCCCTAAAGATATGTAAACTTGATTTGGCAGGGGGGAAGGGGGCGTATTTAAAAATTTCTTTGTCCCGTTCATTGAACAATTCTTTATTGAGTGCCTACTGCATCCCAGCCCCTGTCACAGTGTGTGGACCCACTGGTCCGCAGTACAGCCCTTCACTGAGCTTTCTACCCTCTGCCCACACTACCCACCCTCTGTCCCCGCCGCGCCCGCCCGGCCCACCTGCTTGCTCCATCACCAGGTTAAGAGCAAGCCGAGGGGTCAGGAGCACAAGCCGTGTTCTCTGCACCATTAAGTGTTTTTTCCTTCGCTTCTCCCTTCTGAGACAGCTGAGGCTTAGTGATGGGTGACCTGGGTCCCATCTCCAGCTCTGCCACTGCCAGCCCTTCTGACCCTGGAGAAGCCATCTGAGGACTCACACTCCCCACGGGCTCTGCTAGTGAGAGAGGAGTCCTTACTTAGGAAGAGTGTTTCCAGGATTTATGTACAGTGATAGAAATGAGAACACGTTGCACCTGACACTTGGGTCTGAAGGATGACTCCTGCTATTTCAGTGAGGTTTGGGGAAAGAGAAAGAAGCAGAAAGACACCAAAAGCCCAGGGGCTCTGACAACCCTGCCGTTGCTGGAAGAGGGGCCATCTTTGATTTCTCTTTTCTCTAATGGCTCCAAGCGTGGGCTCTGTAGACGCTTGGGCCAGGCCTGGTGGAGCTCCTGGTTGCCCTGCATACTAGCTGTGGGCTCTTGGGCAAGTTACTTTACCCTCCTGGTCTCAACTCCTCTTTTGTGAAATTGGAACAACAGTTGTATACATCATAGGGGTACTTTGAGAATAAATGGGACATATGTTTTGATATTTAATAAGGAGATAGTGCCTAAAAAGCATGCACACAGTGGTAAATAGCTGCTTTTTACTATTTTCTTCATGATTTTTGATCGTTGCCTAAGAAATTTTCTCAGGAGTAGACCTTTATGAGGGTGTAGCCTTGGTATGCAGGCATGGGGGTGCCTTTTTAGGGGAGGTTTAGGAACTGTTAAAAAACCATTTAGAATTATCCTTTCTTATGTTAGAAAAGCAGCGCTTAAAACCATTTTCTTCTTCTGATATGTCTAAATATTAGGCATGGAATAATACAGAAGCCAATAATAGGAAACTTAGTAGATGGAAGAGCAGGTTGTTTACATTGTACAATGATTTGAGTGCATTATAAAGTATTTTATTCTTTCAGTCCCTTACTTCATTCCTTGGAATTATTTCTGCCCATTTAAAATATATTATTTCTGTCCCTTATAGGTAAACCCATCTAATCACAGACTCCTGTTTGAAGTATTTGATGAAAACAGACTGGTAAGTGGGTCCTAATTTTTAATTTTGGCTTCATTTAAAAAAAAAACAAAAACCAATATTTTAGAGCACCGTACTTTAGAAATCTGTATTTATGTTGTACTTCTGTCAGTATACATGTCCCTCAAAAAGACCATTTTTGTCCCATTACTCGCTTAATGTTCATAATGATCAAGGCCATTACTCATGTAAATGACCCTTCTAGGGTTTTTATGTATAAGTCAGACTATGTGATGGTGACACGTTCAGTATTTGGGAAAACAAAAATCTAATTAACAATATACAGCAAAAAGGTAATATATTTAACAGGTAAAATTAAGAAATATTTTGATTGAAAGTACCTTCAAAGAACCAGAGATATGCCTGAGGCATCAATTTGCTGCAAATAACGTAAGGTCTGTCTAGGCAAGTCTGTGGTTTTTCCTGTGGTCATGTATGGATGTGAGAGTTGGACTGTGAAGAAGGCTGAGCACCAAAGAATTGATGCTTTTGAACTGTGGTGTTGGAGAAGACTCTTGCGAGTCCCTTGGACTGCAAGGATATCTAACCAGTCCTTCCTAAAGGAAATCAACCCTGGGATTTCTTTGGAAGGAATGATGCTAAAGCTGAAGCTCCAGTACTTTGGCCACCTCAAAAAGTTGACTCATTGGAAAAGACTCTGATGCTGGGAGGGATTGGGGGCAGGGGGAGAAGGGGACGACCCAGGATGAGATGGCTGGATGGCATCATGGACTTGATGGACGTGAGTCTGAGTGAACTCCGGGAGATGGTGATGGACAGGGAGGCCTGGCATGCTGCGATTCATGGGGTCGCAAAGAGTCGGACACGACTGAGCGACTGAACTAAACTGATAGATGGATACTAGGTAGCTGTATATTTTGTGTGTGTATATATAACTGATACAACTTAGATTTCATTTTAGAAATGGAATTTCAGAAGCAAATCTGGCTTAAAGTACTTTGCCAAAATTAACTCCCTAGAATGTATACACCAAGTACTCACAAGGCAAGGTTTGCATCTATGAAAACGAATATTATCATGATACATACAAACTTTTAATGTACTCTCAGAAGTGGTATTGAGTTGACCATAAAGTTTGTTTAGGTTTTCCTGTAAGGTGTTATGGAAAAACCTGAAAAAACTTTTTGGCAAACCTTATAAGTGAGTGTAGTTGTTGTACACAAATCTGCTTTTGAGTTCCTGAACTCAGTGTCCTGAAACTTAATGTCCAGTCATCCCTCAGTCTCCATAGGGGGCCTGGTACCATGACTCCTGCAGATACCAAAATCCAAAGACCCTGAAGTCTCTAATATAAAGTGGTGTAATATTTGCATATAACCTAAATACATTCTCCTGTATGCTTGAAATTATCTCTAGATTACTTACGATACCCAAATACAGTGTAAATGCTATGTAAATAGTTGCCTGTATGAGGCAAATTCAAGTTTTACTTTTTGGAACTTGCTGGAATTACCCCTTTTCCCCAATACTTTTGATTCACAGTTGGTTGAATCCATGAATGTAGAACATAGATATAGAGGTTTACCCATATATCATTTGCTTAAAATAAACATCCTTATGAACCCTTCTTTTTGCAGAATTCAACTGGAACTACCTGAATAGCTTGAGTTTAATCGAATATTTGATCTGAAGGAGACTTACAATATCTCATTTAATGTCCTGTCCTTGCAAATGAGAGAACTGAGGTCTAGAGCCCTTATGTAATTATGTAACTGCTAGTCTCTCAAGTCTCAGGCCAGTGGCGGTGAATTTGTTGTTGTTCAGCCGCTAAGTCATATCCACCTCTTTTGCAACCCCATGAACTATAGCCCGCTAGGCTCTTCTGTCCATGGGATTTCTCAGGCACGAATACTGGAGTGGGTTGCCATTTCCTTCTCCAGGGAATCTTCTCAACCCAGGGGTCAAACCCACATCTCCTACATTGGCAGGTGGAGTCTCTACCGCCGAGCCACCAGGGAAGCCAGTGGCCGAGAATAGCCAAGCCTTAACCCTTAGAGTGGAACTTGGGAGCATATTTGGTCTCCTTTGCCTGGTATTACTCTCCATATTAGAAAATCAACAGATGTTGGCCCACCATCCTGATAGCTTTTTCTATTAAAATATGTAGATTTTCAGTGGCTTTGCATCGAGCTTGACATTTTATACCTTAGGTGACACTTGGTAGTACTGGATCGCTAAATCACTTTTGCTCTGTGTATGAAGTTATTTTCTTGTTAAATCCAATGAGAAATTCTGCTTGAGAGTACAGTTCTTGGCACTCCATCTCTTATCCAGAAAACACTGAATTCGGCAAAGGTTCAGTGAGTAACAGTGAGTCCCCGGAGATATACATGCAGCCACGGACCAATTCTTCCTTTCTCATTTATTGAGTATAATAGCACTTGAAGGTGAAGAGAGGGTCAACACTGTGGAAAACTTGCCTCCTGGCAGGTGGGTTTTAACTCACTATTTTTCTTCTATTAAAGGAAATGCACTGTAAAAATTTTTGTTTTTCGTTTCCAGTATCTAAAAGAATGACTGTGGAGATGGCCTTGCCATGAGCCCTAAACTAGAGTTTCCAGCCCAAAAGGGCTTTGAATGAATGCCAAGCTCTAAGAAATCCCACGTGAATGCAGATTTTATCTGAAAATTTGTGTTTTATATACCGAGCTTTGCCCCAGGCCATCGGCAGTGTTGTTACTATGCAGTGAATGCTGCTGCTGGTGGTTTTTTTCTTTGTTGGGTATTAATCCAGCTAAGACAATACGTGACTGTAGTGGTGCTTGGCAGTTTTCGCATTAAACAAACTGGCTTCCATTTCTCTCGTAGAGATCATTTTTGGCATTTAAAACCCATGCCTTTAGAAGACAGGTTTGAGTGCATGTAAACGCAGGGTTAATCCTCCACACCCTGGACTCCAGAGCTGTTGACAGAATCATGCTTTGCAGATTTTAAAATAAACTTTTTGTCACTCTTTGCAGCTTGGTATTCCCCCTTTGCCCCCCATCATTTTTTTTTATTCCCTCCTAAATAAACCTCTTTTTTAAAATAACTGATGTTTCTGGCTCACAGAAAAGAGTATGTTTAAAGCACACAGAATATATCCAAATTAGCTACAAGTCCGATGACAGTTTTTTGAACATGGACTTTCACTTTTATTACTTAGGTCCTTTCTGGCTCTTCAAAAGCAACAAGATTCTCTGTCTGTAACCCAACTGGGGAGATCCTGCTGACTTCTTACTGGAAAAGAGTCAGCTCCAGGCAGCCTTTTTTTCTGCATGGTATTTAAGTTCATTTATTACAAAAGCCGCAAGCAACACGCTTCTCCAACTGTCTTTCCCTTTTTTTTTTTTTTTGAGTGGGGGGATGTTGGTTTTTCTCCTATCTGGCATACAGGGGGGAATGTTTTCTCCAGCTGGGTTTCTTTCCTCTGGCACTGCCGTATCTGAGAATCATATTATGTGTGAGATTGCGTCCCCCGCCCTCCCCATCTTTCAAATAAAACACATGTCGTGGTAGCCAGAGGCAGACCCCAACTGGCAGTAAGTTGTTCGCCCCCCTCCCTCCACTCAGCTATTTTGTTACTTGTAGATCATGGTCTAATTATTTAGCGTTAAAGGGACACGCATTCTGTGGGGTGTGTAATCGTATTTATAGTACGTTTTATTAGTTTGCATTCCATCGTGGTAGTGTGGTGATATCATATGTAAGCGGGGCGCGTAACATCCGATTGCTCCTGAGAGGCTTTTCCTGCAGCCCCTGCAGTGTCACTTGTCACTGTCGGGTTCGATGGGAAGGGGGGCTCCTCTGTGTGCTTCTGCCGTGGGTGCCAGTTGCTCCGCATCGGTGAGACAGCGCCCGGGTGCCCAGCTCGGTTTGGAAAGAACTGTCCGGTGAGCGCGCTGCGCTGAGATTTATAGCCGCACAGCTCGGACTGTGTTTGCTGCCTTAGTCAGCTGTGAGAGCTCCCCGCTGGGGCCACTCCTGTCTGATGGAAAAGCAGCAGCTGGGAAGGTGCTGTTTCAGGCTCTTGCTGTTTAAAAAAAAATGAGAGCGAGAAGGGGAAGAAAACTCCACTAAGTCCAGAAGCTGGCATTGGAGAGGGAGACCGCGGTCATGTGGTTCCGGCCACCCTACCCTCTGTCACAGTGCGGATGAGAGCTTTCTGCTCTTATCCAATCATGCCTGGAATGCCGCTTGCCACTTGGGTTATTTCTGCTATCTGCCGCCCTTGGTGCCGCAGTGCTCACGCTTTGGCAGATGGAACGCTTTTCCTTGGAGTTCGTGTCTTTGGGGTTTGACTGCTGGCAGCGCCGGGCCTGTTGTTGCTGCTCGCCCTGTCCCTCCCTGGCCCTCTGGGCACCATGGCCCATCGGCTTCGGTTTCATTTTGGCTCCTGCCGCAGCAACACAGCCCCCGAGTCGGAGATCCTAGACCAGGAGGGAGAAGACGACTTTTTCATGGCATTCCACACGCTCCCGCGGCGGGGCGGCGCGGTTGCGCTGGCCCCGAGCGGAGCGCAGGACGCGGGCCTGCGGGGAGGCGTGGGCGCGCTCAAGCGCAGCACGTCCATGTTCATTCCGCAGCTGCTGGGCCCCGTGGACGCGCGGCCCACGCGGAGCTCGTCCGTGCAGATCTCGCTGCAGCGCAAGGCGGCTGACGGCGCCCCCGACGACGGCGACGCGGGCACGGAGCCGCTGGGGGAGCCCCCCGAGGCCAAGAGCCTCGACGACGGCAGCGGCGATGGCTCCCCTCCCGCGGGGCCCGGAGCTCCGGGCCCGCAGCTCAATGGCACGTGCGGCCGCCGCCGAGCGCCGGGCCCTGACGGCCGCGAGGAGGCCGAGCCGCCAGCCGTGCGCATCCAACACCGCGCGTCCAGCGCCGATGTGCGCCCGGTGAAGCTGACGCCCTCGGGGGCTGAGGGCCAGGCTGGCCCCGCGGCGGCAGCACCCGAGCCCAGGCGCTGGTCCCTGCAGCACGTTCCAGACGCTTCTGGAAGCTCCGGGAAGCGCTGTTTTGTCTTCCAGCTGCAGCAGCCGCCAGCCGGTGGCTGCGGGCCCGCACCGGGCGGCGACTTCAACTTTGGCTTCACCGGCACCAAGGGGGACAGGTTGGTGAGGTATCCCCGAATCCGGCTGGAGAGGAGCAGCTCGTACCCCACGCAGCCCCGGGCCGAGCGCGGGAGTCCTCCGGAGGAGCACGGCCACCCAGACCCGGAGGCGCCGCCGCGGGGCCGCAGGGTGGCTCCCGATGCCCACAGGACCGATGCGGCGGCCGAGAGGTCGCCACAAGGCCAGGGCTGCACGTTTAAGATCAGGCAGGATCAAAACGCGGGGCAGCAGCACTTCAGAATCCTCGTGACTCGGGGGCCCGAGGAAGCCCCCCAGAGTCCCGAGGAGGACGCCGCCGCGGCCGGCCCGGCTTCCACGGGAGCTGGCGCCCCGGTAAGTGAGCCTGTGATGCCGTGTGTCCGCAGGAGGAAGGGGCCGATTCTAGCCCAGCAGGCGTATTCTGCAGCAGAATTAAAATAAACAACATCCTCCTCCCTTCTGGGACTTTCCCTGCTTCGGGCCAGAGTAACTGAGTGTGTTTGGCCGGTTCTGGGTCCACGATTTGTGGTCCCGCCTTTGGTAGAAGTCCATGAAACTAGTTAGCCGATTTTAGAAAATATCGTAGCCTTAGGTCTTCAAAGTCACATAACTCTGTTTTGAAAAATCTGGACAACCCTTTCCCCCTCGTTTCCCTCCCTTCTCAAAAAAAGAATTTTTAAGATGTCGTTACTTTTTGAGTTAATGTGCCGTGCCCCAGCATGTTGACATTGGAAATGTGTTAAAAAACTGCTTGCAGATACAGGCTGTGACAACGCTGGCATTTAAAAAATAATCCGTTCTAATCCAGGTGAGAGAATCGCAGGTTAAACGTGTCTGGTTTCTTCATAATTAAGCATATGTCAGGTTGGACACATTCTTCCTAATGACCTTTTAGCTGTACAGGGCTGGCCCTGGTTGTATAATGTATTGTCTTTGTGGGTTGGTTGTTTTTTTTTTTTTTTCTTTTGGTCCCACTAAGTAAGAGTGAACAGAGGTAACCACAGTTGTGGGCTGGGAGGAAATGTGTTTTGAAGCAGATTGGCCTGTAGGGCCAAGGCCAGGGGAAACTGATGGGGGACTTGTTAATGGTCAGGTTGCACACCCCTGCAATTTAACACTGCCCACTTGAGTGTCTAAGCTGTGCTGCTGTATATAGAATAGTTAAGTGCCCAGCCTCCAGCTGTGGAAACAGAAGCCCAGCAACAGATTTTGGCCTTCATTGCTCCTGTGTTCTTGCTCTCTCCCTTTCAGTGAAATGGAGTACAGACAGACAGCTGCTAACTCCACCAGGCAAATGATGACTGCAGCTTTCACAGTTTGTCATGGGATGCGAAGTTTCATCAGTTAGCTTTCTTTCACTACTAATCACTAGCCACGTGCTTCATTTTTTTTTCAGAGGACAGGCTCCTTGTATTCTGAATTGGGGTTGTTTTCCTTGAATTTCCTCTGATGGCTGGATTTCAGGATACGGCAGTGAAATGTCTAGGAGACTCTGTGTTTGGTTTCAGTTGTGAATTGCGACTTTTCAAAGTGGATGACTGAGTTTGGCTGTGGAACCGTATCATCTTTTATTATTTTGTGTCGAGAAATACTTTTTGCCATATGAGTAAGTTTTATCACTGATCCATCGTTGTCTTTCACCATTTTGAAGGCATATAATCAGGTGCTAAATGTCAGTATATTTTTCTTGTTAATATAACTTTATAACTGTTAATGTAACTGTTTCTTCTTCTTTTCCCTTTTATACACCCTTTTCTTTTATTATCTCTAGTCTTTTCATTAGGAAATGCTATATTTTTGGTCTGAACCAATACCGTTTTTATACAGTGGTACAGATTTCAACAAAATTCTGATAATAGCCTCTAACCTTCAGCCCAAGAAAGTACCATCACAACAGGTATAGACTTCTTTGGGCAGCATATTTTTGTGCTGAATTTGGACCACCTACCACATGAATATTGACAACATGCGTATCCTAAGTTTTGACAACTTATCAGACTTTGAAATCATTTTGCAGTTAGGTGTTGAGAACAAATGGATTTTTATAATTACAGTCTCATTTGGCTTGACGTTTCTCCCAGGATTAAAAAAACAAGTGGAACATACCAAACACTGTGTGTAATTTACATGTAAGGGCCATTCTAACTTTCAAGGGCTGTTAGAGTGGAAAATAAAATTTCTTCACATTTGGAAATGTAAGTTCTAGAATAAAGAGCTTTTTGTGGAAAGTAAGTTCCCTCTAAAGCGTAGTAGTTTTTATTTTTGAATCTGTATTTTTGTACACTTCTATAAATTTGTGAAGGGTTGGTAGGAAGCTGGCTTTTTCTTTTAAGTGAAAACTTGCTTCTTCGAGAAGCAGAAACAAAACTTGTCTCATAACAAAACTGTCGGCTCCATTCAACACTTTGTACGTGTTTCAAATGGGCAGGGGTGTTAAGTGTAGGCAGCAGCTGCCTCGGCCTTATTTATCTTGAGGGAAAACATTCACTTGGGCGTCTACAGTCTGGCCGCCACCAAGCTCTTTTGACGTTTCAAATATCTGCTGCTTTGGACAGAAGGGCATTTCATTATTAGTTTACATGAAAAATCGATTACAGTCAGGTCTTTTGAATGATGTCAAAAATCTTGATGGGGAAAACCTTTCAAGATTCCTTTTGCGAATGTGCTCAGATGTCACGATCCGTGCCTTAGCCCTTATTACAAGGCTGTTTTGTTGAGAACTTTGCTCTGTGCCTCCCAGACATCCTGTCATGACTCTCATGAATAAACTTAAAATGCAACATGACTGTAAAAAAAAATGCTAATCAGATTCCAGGAACTTCTTGTGATCCTTGATTTTTTTTTTTTCTACCCAGTCTGTGAAGTAAGAATTGATTTTTTAGAGTTATCAGTTACAGTGTTACAATATTTCAAAATGCTTATACCTTACCAGTTTACTTTATAGCATTTTAATGGTTATTTAGTGAGTAATTTAGTTATTTTCTTAGATTAGTGTTTTGGGTTCCTTGGTTGGGTTAAAGTTCCTAACTGCCTAATAGTGACTCTGAGGAAGAGGGATCCTGTTTATCAGGGGTTTCTGTGCCCTAATAGTGACTGAGGAAGAGGGATCCTGTTTGTCAGGGGTTTCTGTGCCCTAATAGTGACTGAGGAAGAGGGATCCTGTTTGTCAGGGGTTTCTGTGCCCTAATAGTGACTGAGGAAGAGGGATCCTGTTTATCAGGGGTTTCTGTGCCCTAATAGTGACTGAGGAAGAGGGATCCTGTTTATCAGGGGTGTCTGTGCCCTTGCGCGATGCTTTCGTGCATAGTAACTGCTTGGCTCTGCATCCTACAAGTTTCAGGAGCCTGTTTTCTAATCCCATTAATAATGTCATTAAGTGTTCAAGGTCCACCATGTATATAACATCACACTGAGTCCTTGGAAAGTTTCTGGGACTCTGTTTCTTGCTGACACAGAATTCAAAATGTAAACAGAGATCAAAGAGCCGAGCAGGGTTGCAGAACACTTCTTTGGACAACCACTCCATACGCTACAGGGAGAGAGCATTCTTTCTCCACTCCTTTCTAGGTTCTCTGAATTTCCCCCTGTGTCCTTCCCATGGATACACGTCACAGAAGTGGCATGGCAATCTCCTGTGATTCCCAGTTCCTTTTACTGAATGGCAGAGGAATACCCAAGCTCTTTTTGATCGGGGAGAATTTTAGTTTAGATCTCTTTTAGACAGGGTGGTTTGACTCTACAGAACATTTTTGACATTAGTATTAGTTGGTGTCTCCTTTTTACCTTAAAAAATTAATTCTAGGAAAATATGTACAAGCATTAGTCCTTCAGTCGTGTCTGGCTCTTTGCGACCCCGTGGACTGTAGCCCGCCAGGCTCCTCTGTCCATGGAATTCTTCAGGCAAGAATCCTGGAGTGGGTAGCCATTCCCTTCTCCAGGGGATCTTCCCAACCCAGAGATCAAAGTCGGGTCTCCTGCATTGCAGGCAGATTCTTTATTTAAAAGCACCACCACTGCAATGTAGTGGATTAAAAAATAGCTGGTAGTCCTTTCATTGACTTGGTCTCTGATCAGATTCTGTGAATTTTTCTTTTCAGCTGTCTCTCTCAACATGGTTATATATAGCTGTGTTCCAGTATTATGTAACTTGAAATTTCACCTTAAAGGGATTAGTGAAAAGTGTACGTGATAATGTGTAGGTGTGTACACACAGAAACACAAAGGGCTTTTGGGTGACACTCACATCTCTGTAGCGCTTCACAGTTTGATCAGTGCCGGCCTTTCTCTCACTTAATATAACCATCTGACTGCCTCGCCCAGCTCTTCCGACCATCATGTGGTAAAACTGTTGTTTTACTGTTTCCAGTGAAGGTATGTGATCCTGTCATTAGGTGTGATAACTAATGACACACACCTAAAGACAGTATCACATTCTAGCTATCGTTTTTTGTATCTATGTAGAATGGGAATTTAAAAAATAAGTTTATATCTTTGCACATAAAAAACGTGTGTAGCAGCTCAGTGCTCTCTGTGACGTGATGTTCTAATGCTGAAGATTTTGGAGACGGCGGCTTCGATGGGTGCCTTGGAGCACTGGCCTAGTGGACTGGGCTCTGCAGATTCCTGACATGCCCCAGGAAGTGAGACTCCCTCTCTGAGCATTCTCCCTTGTCAGTGAAAAAGGAGGCTAAAAACACCCAACTCATGGGTTTATGGTGAGGCTTCAATGAGGTGTTGTGTTGATCTTTTCCTTTGTTACCTACATCTCTGTAAGGTACAAATTGTTCCCCAAGGGAGGTGATTCGGTTGCTATGAACAGTCGGTTTTTGATCATAGGGCGTGAGACACAGGGCCACAGAGATTTAAGGAATACCTGGAATCGTTTGCTTTGGTAACTGGCTTTGATCTCCTGTGTACAGTTATCTCAGCCTTCCCTAGTGTTCGCCCCTTGGATAGTCAGCATCACAAGGCCTTCACAGTGCCCTGTGGTGACACAGGCCTTGAAGAGACTGCAGTTCATTTGTCAGCTCTGCCTCAGACAACAGGACCTTCAATTGTGTTCGCGCGATTGAATTTTGAAACTTAAACGTAGTTATGTCTGCTGGCATTTCAGACATGTTGTTGGTTTGCCATGTCATTTTGGCTATATATATGTGTGTATCTATCTATCTATATCTATATATATATATACATATATATATATATTTATTTTTTAACCAGGCCATGTTTCCAGTTGTTTGTCTTTCCTTCTTACTGGCTGTGGCTTTTGAGTAGGAGTCTAACGTTATCTGTATAAAATTTCCACTTTGTGTGGTTTACAAATGAGGGCAGTATTTGGGAATAGGCCTTATTGGATACTGCCTTTTAGAGGGTTTTCATAAATGCTGCAGCTGCTTCTCTTGGCTAAGCTTGGAGTCAGAGTTCTTCGGCATTGAACTAAAACTACAATTTTATAATACATGCTAATAAGAAAATTGTTATCTCTACACAAAAGTTCACAATTCCAGAAGACATTTACTCCATGTAAGAATTACCTTAAATTTAATCAACTTTGGGTGTCTCTGTATAGTTGATAGTTTAAAATTAATTGAGGCTAATCTAAATAGTCACTTCCCTATAGCTCAGATTTTATAGGTAAAAATTATGAATTTTTACCTGTGCAATTTTTTTTAAATAAAAGTAATCAACTGCATTAATGCTGAAACGGATCAATGCCCTAAATACATTGTCCTTTTTTAACTCTAAGACATTTGCAAAAAATGAGGAAAAAGCAGGAATTCATGGAAGGTGTTGAAACTGTTGCTTGAATGCTCGAATACCAGAATATCCAAGTTTCCATTCTGAATGCCAAAAGAAGCTCAGGAAGCCCACTCCACAATTGGCTGGTGATTATTGAGAGGTTTGGTAACCTGTCTGCAATCATCTAGTTCCCTTGATTCGTACCAGGCCGCATAATATTCCATGTCCTCCACAAGAGAGGACAGCAGTCTACCCCCGATATACAGCCAGCTCCAGTTTAAGGTGAAAAAGGCCCGCAAGGACAGTGTTAAAAATATGCGCTAAAATGTGTCGTTTAGGAGCTTGGTGATTTTTTCTGGGCAGATGGAGATGGTGGAAAGATTTTTAGAAGTAATCTCGACACAGTATGCATCGCAGATGCGTGATGTTTCCCATGGATTTTCCTTTTTAAAATCTCTTGGTTTTATTTTATTTATTTCGCTGTAGCTTCCTTGGGCAAGAGGGAGCGGCAGTGAAATAGTGGGCTGCATGGGTGGGCCTGAGTGAAATGGTCAGTGTCTCGCCTGTTTTGTGCTGTGTCCTGAATGGACACCTCAGGGGTCTCCAGGCGTCACCACGTCTTAACAGGAAGTGTAGTCTTCAGGTTGCAGGGTGAAGTAGATTGAATGTCACGAAGCCTGCTTTTTATACCCTGATCATTTCAGACCCAAGGGCTGTGCTGGCACTTTGGACTAGACTGCTTCAAGGGAAGGGAAAGGTCATGGAAGTATCATCAATTGAGTTGAAAGGGACCCGGCTTTCTCTGGTTTGACGGTTGCGGCCACACTTGTGGTTTAGTCGCTAAGCCTTGACCGGCTCTTGTGACCCCAGGGACTGTAGCCCTCTAAGCTCCTCTCTCCATGGGATTTCCCAGACAAGAGTACTGGAGTGGGTTGCCATTTCCTTCTCCAGGGGACCTTCCAGACCCAGGAACTGAACTCGATTCTCCTACATTGCAGGTAGATTCTTTACCGCCTGAGCTACAAGGGAAGCCCCCTGTGGGCACACTTAGTGTTCAAATACCTGGTTTTGGTTCCTTCAGGTGTCTGCCCCCACTATCTGTTCTTTGAAACAACTTGTTTATTTTAGTACTGAGTATTATGACCTATACATGGTAAGCAGAAAGTCCCTCCAGGGGGGAGAAGACTAGCAATTACCCAGGTGAATTTGCCTTTCAGAATTTACATAGCCTTCTTTGGGGGCCTCATTTTATACATCAGGGCAAGTTAGGTGGCATTTACATCTGTCATCTAATAACTCTGAGGAATCTGCTTTTAATCCGTGATCTTTTGTTGCTTACCTTTTTCTGGGAGGTTCAGACAGGGTAGGGATGTCATTATATTAGGTATGTGAGGATTCAAACAGTTTGATAGATGCATAGTTTTTTATTCTTACTCTCTGTGGGATAATCCAGAACTGACAAACTTTTAAAATATATTTAATGACCCACATATGTCATAACTCATCCAGCTCCTTGAGTGACTTTTTAAAGCTTCATTATCATACTTGTTGAGGGCTTTTTTTTTTTTTTTTTCCAATTTTCTTATAAAATACCCGGCTAGGTATTTGTTCAAGGAGGACAGAAAAGCTGCTGTGGTCCGATTATTTAAAAACTGAGCAGAGTAGAAAAGTCAAGATGGAGTAGAAAAACTGGAACACATGTCCTAAGCTCCAGCCAGAGAGCCTAGCGCGTCTTCAAAGCAGAGAGGTTTTCAGGCTGGGAGGTCTGCTGTGGGACTCTCAACTTTCCTAAGGAGTTGGGCTGGGTTGAACACTGTATCCTAACAGCCTCATTCTGGCTTCTTTATAGTATCTTTCTCAAGAGTAAAAGCACCTTAAGCTTAGTATCTATTCAGTGTGCACTCGGTGATCATGCTTTTCCATTTGAAAAAAGAGATGCCTAATTGTAGTATAACTTTAAACACGTTAATGTAATTTCAGTATTTAAGTTTGTTAACCTCTTGTCTCAAATGGTAGAGAATCTGCCTGCAATGCAGGGGACCCAGGTTCACTCCCTGGGTCGGGAAGATCCCCTGGAGAAGGACATGGCAACCCACTCCAGTGTTCTTGCCTGGAGAGTTCCGTGGACAGAGGAGCCTGGTGGGCTACAGTCCACAAGGTCGCAAAGAGCCGGACACGACTGAGTGACTAACTTTCACTTTTTCACTTTCAGTCTTTTATAGTAGAAGCCATTTTTTAAAAAATCCTGATATAATCATCTGCAAGTTCACATATATATTATGAGGATACCCAGATGCTGTAGCAAAGGGCAAAGTGCTGAAAATAGTTTTATATAAACACAGTGCGCTTAAGGGCCTGCCTAAACCCTCGGTAGAAATTATATTAGCAGGAAATGCTCCTGTGCCCTGCAGGCTGGCACTCTCCTTTGATAGGTATGTGCAGCAAGGGTCGTTTCTTGTTTTATGTTTATCGACTTAGAGATGTGAGTTTCCTTAAGAATTATGTAGACCTTAACCCTAACCCTTCCAGTTTAAAGATGAGGAAACTGAGGGTGTTATTTTCACACTTGAGAATATTCTTTGTGTCTCACAAGCGTGCAGTAATTATCTTTGAATGTGCAGCGTGCGAAGTGCTGTGAGCATTCTGTCGCCCGCTGCCTGTGGCGGGTACCAGTGCTTGCTCTGTGTCTGATCTCCTGAGTCAGTGCTTCTGCTGGGCACACATGCCTCATCGGAGCTGTCCTATCCGCTGAACAGAAAGTTCTACAGACCAGTCTTCCCAGCCTCTTAGATTCCAACCATTAAGGCATGTTTACACACAGGACAGAACGCTGTGGGTCACGATGGACAGAAGTGATGTCATGGAAGGGGAAGATTGGAACCAGATCTGGAAAGATGACCTGGATTTGTCTCAGTGGGTCAGCGGGAGGAGCCAAGTTTTGAAAGACTGAAGGTAGAAACCACTAGTGATGTGATTTCTGTATTTGCCCAAGAATTTTAATCCCTTGATCACAGTTAGCAAGTTTCAACCTGTTGTTTCTTAATGTGAATGGTTGTTGAAGAATTGGTGGCGGGGTGGGGTATAGGGGGCGTGTGGTGATCAGCATGAATAATTCCTCTCTTGCCATCAAATGTGGAGTTGAGTGAATTCCTTCCTTTCCTACCTGCCTGCCTTCCACAGACCTATTCTGTCAGCACCTGGCTGGAGGTAGGAGGACGGGTGTGGAGGTGAACAGGGCTGAAGTGGGTGCAGAGGGCCAGGATGTCCAGGCCTCGAAGCCCGTGGTGGTGGCGTGGGTGTCATACGGAGGGAGGAGGCTGCTGACGGCAGGTGCAATCCTGTTTACATCCTCAGGGCCCGCACCGGCTCCTGTACGGGGGCTGCAGGCGGAAAGAGGGAGGCCTCAGAGCTGCGCCCGTCCCCTTAGAGGATGGGCAGAGCCCGGGCCTTGGCTGCGTTTCCTCTTCTAGAACCTCGGAACAGTCATGCGTTTTCTCAGGCTAGTTCACCTAGCCTTGGTTCTCAGACCGTCAGACCTTAGTACCAGGGACCGTTCCTGTGGTGGTGCAGGGCCTGGAAAATGGGAAGCTTTTATTCTCCTTAAGCAAGTGTTCTTCTGAGAGGCTTTCTGCTGCCTGTGTCACGGCAGGATGTGGGTGGGTTTATTTTTTGCACTTTTGCACAGGCAGTCTGCTCCTGATTTGCAGATTGCATTTATTGTAAGGCATATTGTCCATTGATGAGTAATGTGTGGGCTGCAGAGCAGATCCGCAGCATTTAAAATAGCTCGTTTAGCCTGCAGGCCTCACCCCCAGAGAGAGGCAGGCCTTCCAGAAGCCGTGTCCGGGAGCAGGGCTTGCTTGCTGCATCTGTTTTCCCCGGTTTCTGAGGTCATTGTTTTTGCTCTCTGGTTCATCGTGTGCTTCCTTGATGGACAGAGGCCTTGAAACACGGTCACAGCCTCGGTGCAGGGAGAAGACGTGAGCCCGGGAGAGCATTCTTAAGTCGCTGCTAAGGAAATTGATGCTCCTTTGTCTCAGCTACAGTTTCCCTGATAACGTGGGTTGAAACAAAGGGAAATAATACCAAGCGCCAGTGTTTTGTGTTGATGTCCTGCCTAAGGCATCAGAAAGTGGCCCCCGCCAATTTCTCCTCGTTTCTCGGAACCAACCTCCTCAGGCCTGTGCAGAGGTGCTGGGTTTGGAGGAGCCGACCGAGGCCTCGGAGAGTGGAAAGTTCCATTAGAGAGAGCAGGCCTGGGAACAGTGTCTCAGCCTCACGACCAGGAAGAAGGGGTCAGGGGCAGGGTACCAAGTGGTTCGGAGGCGCCTCCCTTGCGGAGCGGAGCCCTGCAGTCCGCTGATCTGTGCTCCCAGAACCCTTCGTGCAGATAGTTTTTCCTCTTGAGCAGGTTTCTTATTTTGCCACATGAATGTGTTGCAACCTTGTCTCCGTGGCCAGGTGGCCTGTGTTGGAATGCTGGTGTGTGTTGCCAAGCAAAACAGATGCGGGAAGACTTCCCTGAAGGGGGGGTTGGGGCGGGGGGGGCTGGTGGTGGAGGGGCAGGGAAGGTCGATCGTGTTGAGGGCGGGACAGGACTAAATGGTCTTTATCTGCAGGATAGCAGCTTAAAAAGCCATTGCTTCACAACTCAGAAAATTATCCTAGGTTCTCAGAAGCATTTCCAGGCCTACTGAGGGCCTCCTTTTTTTTCCCTTTCTCTCCACACCCTGCATTCAGAATGGGATTTAAATAGTTCAACACAGCAGGAAGAATTAAGTATTAACATTAACCTTCTGTCCAGCAGAAGCCACTGGCCATCAGGTTTTTCCATTTTCTTTTAATGTATTGCTCTTTCTGCCTATTCATAGGCAGACTCCTAACAGAATGGAATCTGCCAAGGATGATGCCAATTTGATAAGGAGAACCTCGTTGATGCGATTATCCAGCTCATTAAAGGACCCCATGGCTGGGAGTGGGGGATTGTTGGGAGCGGGGGGTGGCACCCAGGTGACTCTTAAGTGCAGCCAGGGTTGAGAACAACTAGTTTAAGAAGTTAATGCTGGTGACCACCTTAATCTCAGCTTGGAGTTAATTAATCACCCCTGGTGTAAATACTGACTTAGTGCATTTATTCTTATATGTCCTCATCACCCCCCTCCAAATACACATTTGTCTGTGTGGTGGCTCATGCTGGAAGTGGGGTGTCCTTCTGTGGCTTAGTCCACAAGGTAAATTTCCTTTCCAAGGAGGCCTGTTTGTTAAGAGCAACAGTTGTGTTCAAGTGGGATATTTGCAACTTACATGGAGAAAAATTTCTCTCCCTAAATTGCTTCGAAATGAAAGCAATAATTTTCTCCTCCATTTCAAACTGCAACAAGCAAGTGAAAGTGGGGTTCCAATTCTAGGCAGGCAAGACCGGTCTGCCCTGTTAGATCTTACCTGCAAATGTGACTCTTCTCCAGGGAATGAAAGTTATCTTCCTTCTGTAAATATTAACTGAGTGCATTTTTGTGGTTTTGAAAACTCCACTTCTTGGAAGTGTTGACAAGGCATCAAGCCTTCATGAATTTCAGAGAAGTGGTAATAGGTGCTTTCTTCCCTGTAATGTTTAAAAGCAGAATATTAAAAATGCAAGACAATTTTAAGGTTAGCTGCACCAGTGTCTCATGTTTTAAACAAGCAAGCGTACGGCTTGTCCAAAGGCGTACAGGGAGAGGGTCTCAGAGCCTCTGATGCCAGGAGGCCTGATGCCCAAACCACGGCTGTTCCTGCTACACCCGGTGTGTTCAAGTATTGTATCTGACACTTCGTGACCCCATGGACTGTAGCCCACCAGGCTCTTCTATCCATGGAGTTTTCCAGGCAGGAATTCTGGAGTGGGTTGCCATTTCTTCCTGCAGGGAATCTTCCCAACCCAGGGATCAAACCCATGTCTCTTGAGTCTCCTGCGCTGGCAGGCGGATTCTTTCCTACTTGGGCCATGTGGGAAGCCCGCCGCATCCAGTGCACGGAGTATTCTCTCCAGCTGCGGCCGGGAGTCTTACAGGTGGACTCTCCAAGGATAGTTCGCACGCTTGTCACTCCTTTTCACGCGTCTTAAGGAGAGCATTCCAAGCATAGCTCCATGCTTGTCTTGTTTGTCCTTGACTGTTAACCGCACAGCAAAGGATTATTGTATAATGTAGTCATTCTTTATGGAAGTTTTTCTTAATAATGCCGTCAGGGCTTAATAAGATATGTAATACATTTTGCATCATCATTAACGCTCTCAAGACGCCCATGATCTTTGGGACTAGTTTGCTGCTTATGTTGATTTCCCATCTCTCTTGCTCATCAATTACTCTTTATAGCCATCTGTATAGTGACCTGCCTTCCTTTTACCTGCTAAGGACTCAGCAGGTGTTTAGGCAAGCTGGTTAGGATTGTATATAGAGTGAGGCTGTAAATAGGCTGAGAGTAAGGATTTGAGTCATTCTTTTTGAATAAAGCATGTGATCTGTCTTTTGTCTTTCCAGTCCCTTTGCCCATTTTATTCTTTTTTTTCCTTGGAGCATGTCTGGAATCAGATTATTTTAAGATTTTAGAATTCAGTGGGATAGAATCTGTGCCAGCTGTTTAGCACAGTTCTTGGCGCATGTAGTGTATTAGTGCTTAATCAGTGTGAGTTCTTTTTATAATTATTCCATCTGAAGGAGATGTAAGTTCTTCACAGGTATTTAGGGGTTGGGTGCCCGCCCAGCAAACCTGTCATCTGCTTTTATGTTCGTGCGCACATTTGCGGTTCATCTTACTTGTTATTGCTGTCTGGGTTTTGTGCTTATCCTTTTAGGGTTAATGAATTTTCTACTGGACTGTATGGAAGAACCATGAAAAAGAATCAATGAAAAGTTTTCTTAGAAAAGATTTTATGAGTCACTAAACTACCAGGTGTCGGCAACTTCAGACTTTAAGGACTTTCAAGGGTTTGATGGTTTATTCTCCATTTTTTTAAAAAAATTGAACTATAGTTAATTTATAATGTTGTTTTAGTTTCTGGTGTGTAGCAAAAATGATTTATTCTCCTCTTTTTTAAAGGCCAAACCAAGATCTCTTTATAATAGTGGCTGCCTTTCCCCTAGATGTATTTCTGGGAAAGTTCTTTCTGATTTTCATTAAATCCAAACAGTTGTCAAAATTTAAAAGTCACCCTTTAGCTCTGTAAAGTATGAAAACCAAATTATAAACCATGATGTACAGTTGATTATATCAAGTAACTTTATCAACAGCTATGTAATTGCGCATATTGTGTCTTTTGCTGTTGAATAGGATAAAAGTGTGGGAACTGAGTTAACCTCATTGATTGTGTTTATCTGATAACAGTTGTATTAAAATGAGCCTTTATTCTTCTTTTTATATGTTTTCCCTACTTCACACTGAGCGTGCTTCTCTCTTATCTTTGAATTTCAGGAGTCTATTAATAAAGTGTGTGTAAAGAATTAGTTGCTAATTTTGGATGTGCTTGAAATGAGATTGTCAGCAAATTACAACTTCAAACATAGGACTGCAGTTTGTTATAGATCGGACATCATCCCTGGTATAGAAGATAAATTCCAGTGTATGAAAAATATAAAGACTTTATTACTTCAGATTTTTTCATATATTAGACTTTTCTTATATGCCTTTAAGATACTTAAAATGTAATATAAGATTAGGGATAGTGTTTTACCCCAGACAAATCTCTATTTATGTTAAGATTTTGCAGTGTTGAATTTATTGGAAATCAGACACTAGAAAACAAATCTTTAACTGATTAAATAGTAACTATTTACTAAACCCAAGTCTCTAGGTAACAGCTGTGGAATCAGCTATAATTCAGTGGTGAAGCTGGCAGGAAATTAATATTATTTAACGCAGCTTCCTCCCTTTAACAAAAAAAATTAATTAATTCCAGAGAGGTTTGTGGTTTGCATGTTGTTGCTTCCTTTATGAACCTGAAGCTCAGGGAGGATTTGTGACCCTTCTGAATCCCTTTGACCTTCCAGATGCAGTTCTGGAGATGCAGGTGTCCTCTAAGAGAAACGTGGCCACCGCTCTTGGGGGGCTTACGTTCCAGGTACTCTAGCTATGCTAGTAAAAAGATGATACTAAATGAAGTGAGCATTTATAGAAATATGCCAAAGGAGGTAAACAGGAGCTGAGACAGAGAGAGTGATGGGGAGGCCTGAGTGAAGAAGGGTGGTCAGGAGAAGCCCTCTCAGTGGCTGACTGTGGCTGGGTCTGATGGGTGAGCTGCGGGGGAAAAGCGTGCGGGCAGAAGAAACCTGCTCTCCTGCTCGCAGAGGTCCCGAGAAGGGAGCTGGGGGAGCTGAAGGGGATCACAGTGACGTTGAGTGCAGAGAGGGAAGTGGGTGGGGGTCCTCGGGGCATTGAAGAGGAGTCCGGACCCCAGCACCTTCACATCAGAGGCTGTGTCCTGTCCATAGGTCACGTGGAAGCACCTTGGTAGATTAAAAAAAGTCAAGTTTTGATCCAGTTTCTCTGGAGCCTAGGGGGAAAAAAGTTTTTAAAAGTACAGGTCATCTGACTTCCTGGAGGAAGAGCACTTAGCATCTGATACCACTTTTGAGATGTATAAAGGGTCTAACCCTAACCCTCACTCCAGTGTGCCTCTGCAAACCATTTGGGTGTCATTTCGGGGGCACTGAAGAGCCTCCAGTACCACAGTCCTTTATGTCTCAGCGCAGAAAAGAATTCAGCGAGAGGCAAAGTGAGGGTTGGGAAGTGATTTGTTAGAATAGGACGCTTGTGAGGCTCACAGGCAGGTGGGCAGGAGGGTGCCAGGCCCCGAGATCACTCCTGGGGATACAGTTTTATAATCGAAGGAGAAGAGGGGCGGGGAAGAAGAACACCTTCCTCTTTCTTGAGTGGACATCATGCGTCCATCACTAGCTCCTCCTCCAGGTTGAGCAGGGGAGTTTTACTATCCCTGTGTGGTCAAGCCAGGTCCACAAATTACTGTCTTTTATGTGTGCAGAGAGCATGTTCTAGGGATCCCTAACCTACTGAGCTCACTGGCAGGATGCGTGTCTCCATTGTTTTGTTGTCTGGGGGCATGTCCCGTGCTTCTGTGGCATGGTTTTGTTGATAAGCAAGCCTGCTTGGGCTATGGTTAAGCAAAGCGGCTCTCTTGAGTAACCATTCATTTACAGGGCTCGCCCATATTTTTTCACTTACAATCCCCCTAGTGGGATGAACTATTTAATTATATACTCTGTCCCTTTACGCTGTCCCTGTTGCTCTTAAAGTTGATAGGAAGGTGCTTAAAGTTTTTTTGTTTATTGAATTAATCTAGAGTGTTGTGCTAATTTCTACTGTACAGTAAGTGATTTGGTTATATATGTATTTACATTCTTTTTCATATAGTTTTTCATTGTGGTTTATCACAGGATATTAAATATAGTTCCCTGTGCTATACAATAGGACCTTGTTGATAATCCATCATAGGATATAGTACTTTATGTCTGCTAATCTCAAACTCCCTTTCCCCCCAAAAGGCAGTTCTTATTTCCTTTCCTAAATTCTGTGCCGCATATTTAGCCTCTGCTGAGATCCCTAAAGACAGGACAGGTAGGAATGTGTGAGGTCATAAAGATTTCCTTATGTGTCTTTAGAGTCCATCTTCACTTTCGAAATGTCGGGCAGAGAAGTGTACGCTGGTCTTGTTTGTTTCCATTTTCGGGACCCCGTACGGTTGTTGATGGTTGGGTGTTGTAGATAGGGCTTTATGACCTGGTAACGAGTTGGGCTAATGTATCTATCCATTCAGTAAGTTCCTGTTGGCAACGTGCTCCATTTTCGGACCACAGTGGTAGTTGGCTGTGTGGCCTTCAGTGCAGATTTCATTCTGACTCTGGTTAAGTCCAGGAGATTGTAGGCACACATCCTTCTTCGAGAAAACATGAGAAGACTGCGTGGAAGATAAGGGTGGCTGCTGGGGTCGCCGCCCCTGCTCATCACGAGGCGGTGTGTCTCCCCTCCCCTGGAATTGGCCAGCACTGTGAACGCAGAGGCAGGGACACTGGGCTCCCTCGACGTTTAGTCTTTAAAAGACCTGGCAGCTTCTGCTTCCTGCCTTTGGGGAGTGTGTGCCTCCAGGATCCAGCTGACACATGAAGAAGCCCACGTTAGCCACATGGAGAAAAGTTCCAGCCTTCCATCATCCCCACTAAAGTGCCCGACAGGTGAACAAAGCCTGGATGGACCATCTAAATGGCTCTGGTGGTTTTGAGCCCCTAAACTTCTGGGTGGATTTTTTTTTTTTTTTTTTTTTTTGCGACAGATAAGCTCCTTTACTTAACACTCAGCCATGGGGTTTAACCCTTGCTTGTCATCAGAGCCGCCTCATGTAGGTGAGCCCCACAGGCTGTGGGGTGAAAGGCTCAGACAGCTGCTCTTCCCGGAAGCTGGAGGAGGGCCGCTGTGCACAGGACGGACTGACCGCATAGCTCAGGGATACACTGGCTTAGACAGCTGAGAGGCAACTGCAGTGGCCCCGACGAGCCGAGCGAGTGGGCGTCTCGGTGTTGGGAACGGAGTTGTTCAGTTCGAAGGGGGAAGAGATACGTGTAGTTTAAGGAAACCCATCATGCTGTTGGAAGTGGCACTGAGGGAGGTGGTCTTTACCTAGGGCTTGCCAACCAAGATGCAGTTGTTAAAATCTAGTTTAGTAAGTGGTGGTGAAGGACCTCTTCCAAATAATATAAAAATGGCCTAATACAGGATGATGGTCTTCATTTTCTCCTGAGTTGCTAGTGAATTTCAGGGTCCAGGAAAATGTCATTGACCTTGTCCCATAGGCCCTTGTAGCCGTAGCAGTTGGTAAGGTGTGTCTTGCTTTGTTATTTTTTTAGTATGTGCTCAGTAAGTGGAATCAGTTTAGTTTCCCCAGTCATTTGATCCGCGTTTACATACCACTTACCTAAAGTTTGCTCTAAAGCAAAATCTGTTAACGTTTAAAATCACAACAAATGATGTCAGCTATGAGCACACCCGCGCACTTCGGTGGATTTTCTTCATGCCGTGTGATTAACCACTGCGCGCGCACACACACACACACACACACACACACACACACACACACTTCATTCCGTGTGATTAACCACTGCACACACACACACACACACACACACACTTCATTCCGTGTGATTAACCACTACACACACACACACAACTTCATGCCATGTGATTAACCACTACACACCACATACACATACGCCCCCCAAAACAGATTTGACATGAAGGGAATGTCATGTTTCTTGAGTGACTTGGAAAGACACAAAGCCCTAGTTGCACATCTGGCACACGAAGCTGTGCGCGTGCTCGTTTTGGGGGGAACCGCCGTCTGGCACCCTTGTCAGCAGGTCCTCTGGCCGTGGCCTGAACCACCTCCACCTCGGGGGGCCGCTCCGGGAGCTGGGGTTGGACAGGGAGGCCTGGCGTGCTGCGGTCCTTGGGGTCGCAGAGAAGTGTTGACGGCCGAGCAGCTGACCTGAACAGAGGAGCACCAGCCTTTCTGCCACTGTGGCCTCGGGGCCACAGCCCCCGCCCGCGCCCTGACCTCACCTGGAGAAGGCTGGGACCACCCTACGAGGCAGAGGCCCCCACCCCGCTGCACCCTGCGATCACCTGGGGGCCGCTGATGTCCCTGGTGACGAGGCTCAGCCGCCTGGCGCCATGGTGTGTGTGGGCCCGTGCCTGTGGGAGCAACTGGTTAGGTTAACTCTTTGGCCTCTTTTGACACTTTTTCACGCTAATGTTTTGTTAAAGATTCTTGTTCAAGTCCAGTAGCAAGGAAAAAAAAAAATCTGGCCTTGTGTTGAGGTTTTGCTTGCAGTTTTAAAAATAGCCCTGCTGGAGTGTTTTAAATAAATAGAGCACTCGATTTAAGGCCCTTTGTCTCTGCTGGCAGTTTCTGTGACCCTTGGTCACGTCGCTTTTCTGAGCCCACTTCCTTATTTGTTAAGTGACAGCACGCACGTTCGAGTTTCTGTAAGGAATAAATGAGATCGCTGTAAGAGCTCTGGCGATGATAATGTGCTGTACAAGTGTGGTTGATTATGCTGTTATTCCTGATGAAATGCTTACTAGAGAAAGTATGATAGTCCATCCACACACCGCCACCACCACCCCACCCCAGCCCACCCCCAACCTCCCAGATGATGGCTTGAGAAAGATTTCGGGCTTCAGTGATTAGATATAAAGACCCACATCTTTGGTCTGAGCTGTGCCTAAGGTGGGCCCTGCCTGTGAAATGCGTTGAGTGTCCATGCTCACCACTTCTGACACCCTTGTGCGTAGGCACTTTGCTGGGGTACACCATGTCCTGCTGCTTGTTAAACATTTCTGTCTAAAGAGAGTTGGTTTTTTCCCCTGGAGAGTATGTATTTCTTAGTGCCAGGCTCCATGTTGGCTGTCCTACCCTTGGCTTTTTGCTTTGCAGATGGGCAGCCAGGTCATAAGGGGGAATTTATGGCAGGTCTGGGTTAAGAGCGCTGGACAAGGAGGAGAAAGGGGACTTGTCTATTGAAAGGGAGGCACGTTAGCCTTGGCATCGCTGAGCCCACTTTGCCCTGGGGGCTGAGGTTTGAATTCTGGATCATGTGGGTTCCCTTCTGGGAGAGAGGAGAGAGTGTTAAGAAGGGGAAAGGGAGAAAAATGCTTTGGTGAAAATAGAAGCAACAGATGAAATAGAGAATGGTAATTCTGACACAATCCCTGATGCAGCAGAGAACTGGCTCTAGGCTGCAGGTCCTGGGGTGGGAGCTTGTGGCTGGGGTCGTTTTCCTCTGGGCATGTCAGGTTGGTTTGGGAAGCCTGGTAGCAGTGAAAAGAAGGGTTGGGGACCAGGCCTCTTGTTCACGTGGTGGATCTTGACTTGTTAATGACAGTTGTCGTCATCCAGTAGTAGTTGCTAGATACTGACTATTGGCCAGCTCATTGGTTACGTTTGCATTTTTGGCTTGTTTCTCAGTGGGTTTTATAAAAGAGGTAATTCAAACCTGTGGCTTTTAAACTTTGCTCCCAAGGCTGCTTCTGAGACTGCCAACATTCGCCTGAACTTCATTTTTATTGTTTTTAACCTTTTACAGCTATGAAGACCACAAAGATACATTTAAACATATAACCTGTGTGAGATAAAATACGCTATCACTATGTTTTATGTTTGGAGAGTCTGTGTATGCTGTGTGAAATCCATTGGCATACTCTGCCAGCTTATTTCTAACTACTTCTCGATGATTGTTATATCTTCATTGGTTAAATTGGCTGCGTGTAGGTTAAGGTCAAAAACTTCAGTGTTTATAAGCATCATGGGTGATGCCCTTGCAGGTGGTCCATGACCCGCTTTGAGAAATCTTAGGCTGAGATGTTGAATGATGCCTCACTCAAAACTGAAAACCTGGGAATATTTTCTCCCTAGCTTAGTTATTTTCAGCTGCAAAGCTGTTGTTGGAGAAATATCAAGTATGCTTTCTTTTTCAAAACAACAACAACAAAAAAAATGCAGTGTGTCCACAATCCTGTCTACTTCTTTGAGAGCGTTGGCCCTCAGATACGCCCATGAGGTTCAGAGAGGCAGTCTCTCCATTACACAGGTTGGAAATCTCTGTGTTTTGCAACTCACAGTATATATGCAGTTTGGTCTGGAGCTGGGGTCTGACCTCTCAGTATGGCCAAAGCCACTGGAAGATCAGAAACTTCGGAGGCCCCTTGTGCTCCACCCACACTCACCTGGTGGTCAGGCCGGCCCCTTCGGCCCCTGCAGGGCCCCTCCCGACTTGCCCCCACCACTGCTGTGGCCAGCCTCTCATTCAGGTCAGTGGTGACCTGACTGGTCAGGCTGTTAAGTGTCTCCAGACTGACCCTCCTGATCCATCGTCCTCATCGCTGCCCCGAAGTGGTATCCTGGGAGCTTCAGATCTCCCCCTCTCACATTCTGCTAGCCCCCAGTGCCTCTCGTTTACCGCAGGGTCAGTCTGTTCGCATCTCTCACCTTATGCATCTCTTGAATCCGTCCGCCCATCGCCCGGCAAACGATCCCTGGTCCCACACCCTTGTCTAGACCCTCATCCCCGTGGCTCAGCCAGGATGCCCTCCACCCGCTCCCTGCCAGCCCCTCGCTGACCCGTCTTCTACCCGCTCCCTCCATCTCTGCCATCAGACCTCTCTGTTTATCTGTTTCCTCTCAAGCGAAGCTGAAAAATTTGGAATTCGAAGACAGATTTTCAGAATCAACTGTTCACACGGCAGGTATATACTTGGGCTTCTTTAACTTTAAAAATGTTCATTAGTTCAGGTGAGGGAGTTCAGAGTCATCTGGCACCTGCCCGCAGGGAGCTTCCAGTCTGGGGAGAGGCGGGAAAGATCTGAAAGTGGAAAATGTATGGAAAAGATGCATGCAAGGCAGTGGGTACAGTTACGGAGGTAAGAGTTCAGGAGGGACACAGAGGTGGGTGAATAGCCCCAGTTCTCACCATCGAGGTCGCCTGAAGCCTGCAAAGGAACAGAGGAGGGAGTGGGATCTTGAAGAATACGTAGGGCCAAAGGCAGAGAAGGTCCTTCCAACAGGAGGCCTTGGAGGAGGAGAGAAAAATCTCAGGTGAATCAGCCTGTGTAGGTCATTAGGTGTGTGGGTGAGCAGAGAACTAGGGCTGGAGGGGTGGGTGAAGCGGGTGTGTAGACGCTGTTCGCTAGGGTGTCAGCAGGATTTTTTGTCCGGTGCAGGTTCTGGCAGAATGTGGACCACGATACGTGACGCGGCTGACTCTGCTTGATTTAATAAGAGTTTGTTTTATGCTCTCTACCAGGAGTCAGCAGATTTTTCCTATAAAGGGCCAGGTGGTACATATGTGAGAGTCTGTTTAGAAGAGACCGCATTGTATACACTGTAAGTTGTGAAACTCATAGGCTTCGAGTGGAGGGAAAGCCTCTGAATTTCTCAGTCTTTCCTCTAAGCTGGGCCGAGTGTTCTTGGCAAGATTCCACACCCTCCATGCCCGAAGCAGGCTCTGAGAACAGGCCTCCCTTCCAGCAGAGTCTGCAGGGCACTCGGTGTGTCTCTGTGTTTACACTGTCATTGTTTGCCTGGCCTCCTGTGTGACGAAAAGACCCGTGAGGCTGGCCGGGTGAGCGAGGCTTTCTTAGCAGGGGCCGTGGAAAGGGTACCAGGTAGAGAAAGCAGGAAAGTCTGAGCTGGGCTGTAGCCTTAATACTTTAATCTGAGTAAACAAAGAGGAGCTGGCGGGCGCTCCAGAGAGGCAGTTTAGGGGGACCAGATGTGGGAAGGACTTAGGAGGCACAAATAGGCCTAAGCCTATTGTGTTTAGTCGCTCAGTCGTGTCCGACTCTCTGCGACCTCATGGACTGCAGCACGCCAGGCTTCCCTGTCCATCACTATCTTCCAGAGTTTGCTCACACTCGTGTCCATTGAGTCGCTGATGCCATCTAACCATCTTGTCCTCTGCCTCCCTCTTTTCCTCCTGCCCTCAATCTTTCTCAGCCTCGGGTCTTTTCCAATGAGTCAGCTGTTCACACTAGGTGGTCAGAGTATTGGAGCTTCAGCATCAGTCCTTCCAATGACTATTCAGGATTAATTTCCTTTAGAATTGACTGATTTGATATCCCCGCAGTCAAAGGAACTCTCAAGAGTCTTCTCCAGCACCACAATTTGAAAGCCTCGGTCCCTCAGCGCTCAGCCTTCTTTATGGTCCAGTGTTCACATCCACACATGACTCCTGGCAAAGCCATAGCTTTGACTAGACGGACCTTTGTCAGCAAACTGATACCTTTGCTTTTTAACACGTTGTCTAGGTTTGCCGTGGAGCACAGCCTTCTGATGGCCACGGGGCTTGCATGATTGAGTGAAGCTATGAGCCTTGCCTTGCAGGGCCACCCAGAGCAGCCGGGTCACAGTGAAGAGCTCTGACAAATTGTGGTCCTCTAGAGGAGGAAATGGCAAACTGCTCCAGTTCTCTTGCCACAAAAACCTCATGAGCATGAACAGTTTAAAAAGGCAGAGATCTCTGGGGGCTGAAAAATTGTGTAAGACAGGCTAACTTCCTAAAGCTTTTCTAGAAAGCTGCTAGTGTGTTTTCACTAGGAACTCACAGTGGGGAGGTGATGGGTGGGGGGAGTGGAGAGAGAGGCAGAGGCAATTGGAAATGAGGGCGAAGCTGAGAAATAGTCCTTTCAGATTATTTTCTCATTTTTTCCCTCATTCAACCACAGTTAATATATGTTAATTGTAGGAAAATTCAGAAGTAAAACCAAACAAATCAGAATACCTTGAAGTCCCATCCCCCGGAGATAATCACTTTGTATTCTCTGCTACATATGTGAGAAGCATCGAAAAGATGAACAGTGAAATTTGGTGTTAAAGGATAATCAGAAAATGACTCACCTCATAATTAACCACTTTCCACTTATGTGCCTCTTCCTGAACTCTGCTATAATTCTTTTTTTTTTTTTTTTCCTTTAATCTGGATGGAATGACCCCAGTGCCAGTGGTGGGACCTCCAGTGAAATATACTAGCTTGACTTTGCTGTGGGGAATCCTGAAACCTTCTGAAGTGGCTTTTGTCTATTCTTCTGTGACCCCGGCCACTCTGTGGCACATTTCTCACTGTGTTTTCCTCTCAACTTGTACGTGAGGTTTCTCTTATTCATCTCATACCATCTCTTTTCATCTTTAGGGAATGAGTCCTCCTCCTGCGCTCCAGGCCTACAAACAATGTTAAGAAAAGTCACATTTCATAAACAAGGCAATAAAAGTTTCCTCTAACCTTTGGAAAATTGTTTTAAAGGTGGGGGGGATCTGGTGGGGTGGGAAGGCCTTTTCCCCCCTTAGTATATTACAGCTGACCTATCGAAGCAATTTTAAAAGTAAGAATTTTAAGAAACATAAAGTTGATGGACATGTCTATTTTACAATTTCAGCAGTAAGTACATCCATGTGAGCAGTAGTTTCTACTTCTTTTTCCACCTCATCCTTTCATTTCTGGCAGTAAGGAGTGTTTTCTAACCTGGTTAAAGTGCTGTCTGTTTGCTGGTAAATCCAGTTCTGCCCTTCAGAGAGGGGAGGCAGGGACTGTTTCTTAGAAAGGAGGGTTGAACTACTTCTCACTATCTTAGGTGGCTCATTATTCATCAATCTGATTTTAGAATGCCCCTGAAATTTACACTCCAGGAAATTTAAACAGATATTCAGTGCAAAGTAAAAGGTATGGGAAATCCTACCAATAATTGCAATGACTGAAATTAAGTAAAAGATCACTCAGTCCATTTTGCCTCAGTCCAATGGATTTAAATTTAAAAGTTGCACCCACCGCAAGGTTGAATGCATGAATAAGTGAGTTTTGCTCTGAGCTGACCTGCCCGGGACTGGATCTGTCTAGCTCTCTGGCAGGCTTTGATGTCTCCGTTGAGTTTGAATGCTCTTGGTGGGTGGGGCCTGGTGGTTTAGACTGGTGTAGCATTCTGCATTTAGGCCTGTTACTTTATATGGGCTCGAGAAAGGGCTTTCCCTCCCCTGCTTACATATAAAAAAGACACCCAAAGGACTGCGGAGAGCATGAACTCAAAGTAGGGAATTCCCTTCTGTCTCAAGCTTGGTCGTGCTGCAGCAACATAATCCGTGGCTTAGACCATGAAGACTTATTTATTTGTTTTGCTCGGGATAGATGTCCAGCATCTGTTAGCAGGGGAGCAAGGCTCGGTGTGGTCACCAGGGTCCCCCGGGTGTCAGCACATAGGGGTGGTGCGCTTCCTCCGTCCCTGCCGTGGGGGCAAGGAGTGTGGCGGACGGCACGCTGCTGGCAAAGGCACACAGCCCATCCTCGGCTACATCAGGCCACGTGGCGACTTCAGACAGAAGCAAGGCATGCCTGCCATTGCCCAGAAGGCGGCGAGGTAGGATACTGGAGAAGAGCCTGTAGGACTCAGACACTGCCCATTTATCCACCTTAATCATCACGAGGCTTGGGGGCAAGAACACGGTCCTCCCTGTTACAGGGGTCCCCACGCTCAGTGCCCCAGCCACACACCGTTCGCCTGACTTGGGAGAAGCCCCTTCTGAGGAAGCAGCTCCCCTGCCCACTTCACCATTACTAATTGTTATGGGTTGAACTGTGTCCCCCCAAAGAGAGATGTTGAGGTCCTCACTCCAGGAACAAAAAATGTGACCTCATTGGGAAATAGGGTCTTGGCAGACACGTTACGGTGAGATTGTTCGGATGGGTCCTGATTCAGTAAGCCCGGTATCTTTATAACAAAGAGGAAATACGGATATAGACCCAAGGGAGAAATGCCCTGTGAGGATGAAGGATGAAGGCGGAGGTCAGGGCAATGCAACAGAATCCGTGGAGCACCAATGATGGTCAGCAGACTGCCTGAAGCTTGGGGGAGAGGCCTGAAACGGATTCTCCTTCACCGCCCACAAAAGGGCCCCACCCTGCTGACACCTTGACCTGGGTCTTCCAGCCTCTATGACTGTGAAAGTGAAGCTCACTCTGTCCTGTCCGACTCTTTGTGACCCCATGGACTATACAGTCCATGGAACTCTCCAGGCCAGAATACTGGAGTGGGTAACCTTTCCCTTCTCCAGGGGATCTTCCCAACCCAGGGATCGAACCCAGGTCTCCGGCATTGCAGGTGGATTCTTCACCAGCTGAGCCACAGGGAAGCCTGACAACTGGGAGACAGTAGGTCTCTGTTGGGCAGGCCGCCCAGCTTGTGGCACTTTGTCGTTGCTCAGCCGCTCAGTTGTGTCCAACTCTTTGCAGCCCCGGGGACTACAGCACACCGGGCTTCCCTGTCCTTCCCCATCTTGTGGAGCTTGCCCAAACTCCTATCAATCAAGTCCGTGATGCCATCCAACCATCTCATCCTGTGTCGCCCCCTTCTCCTCCTGCCTTATTAACAGACTAATTCACGCATCAGTATACATTTAAAAAATTCTTCCTGGGCCTGACAAGCAAACCTACCGGGGAGAGCAAAGCACAGGCCACTTTGGGAAGGTCTGATGAAGCCTCGCCAAGATGACCCTGGCGCCGCGTGCCTGGGAGTTTCTGCAAACGTTGCTTGTGTCCCAGTCCTGGAAACAAAGGATAAGATACATTCGCAAGAACTCTGTGTTAGTAAGAAGAGAAATTTAGGGGTGATAGTAGCGACATGAATAATCTGTCTTTATGACACCATTGCGCATGGTTGTCAATATCAGAAAAGGTTGTGTGGGATGAAATGCTTTGGGGGCTGGAGTTACTTTCGTCAGCCATGGGGGAGGGGAGGGTTGTCTATCCACAGACATGCCAGGCGCTTCCATCAGTGCTTATCTCCATTGTTGGGGCAACATCTGGTCTTCTGGGCAGGCTGATTTTGCATCATCTTGTTATTCTCAGTAGAGATGATTTGTTTAATACTTAATTTTATTGCTCTGAAAAACTTGTATGTAATTGATGCTTCCCGTTTAAACTAGTTTGCTAAACCTTGTGTCTGGGTATTTTATTTAATTGTGAACCTGCTTTTTCCACTGTTGCCATAGAGAATAATGCTGTGGGCGCCATCCAGTTATGGGTAACCCGATGGGTGACTGGTAACGCTCCTTGGCTGGGTACCCGGCTGGCACTTGTAGGTGCTGGTGAGCTGCTGTGTTTCTCCGTGTGCGTGTGTTGTCGTGGGGAATTCCTGTGCTTGCTCTCCCCACTATACATGTATCCCATACGTACATACACACACATGCTAATACATTTCAGGGTCAAGAGCTGTATAATCTAAAAAATTCCAAGTAGATGCTTTAAGCCAAGGATTTAATTGATCAGTGCTAAAAAGAAGGTGCTGAACGGTTACCCAGTTACCCTTTTTGCAGTGTTCCCCTTCCTACACTGTGTGAATCTCAGATTGTGTGTTTCTGCTTACCACACTCTTCTGGTGCTGAGGCCTGTGGATGGGTGTTAAAGTGATTTCTGTCTGCAGTAAACAGACTCATTCGGAGAGTCCCTAGGAAGCCAGCAGACCTGGGAAATGATGTACCCGGGCATATTTCAAAACGCAAAAAATCCACGTGACTCTAATGCAGTCTTGATGCCCTTGTATGCCCGGAATGGTTGTGCTGTGACATTTTGAAATTTCAGCATGGTAGAATTCGTAGTCAAGTCCACACATGTTCTAATGATGTCTTGTTTCTTTGTAAAGATTTGTGTTGTTTCATTGGATCTTTTTTTAAAAAAGGCAAGTCATATCTGTTTGCATAATCACCAAAATAAATGCTTCATGAAGTTAGTAAATACTTTTCTGTTAGTAAATCCTTTAACTGTTTTAAATTTAGTACATTAAAGTTAGTAAATTGTAGTCTTTTTGGTGGATACATGAGTTGTCCTGAAATTATATGTGGCCCAAACTCTTGTTGAAATACTCAGTTCTAATTGACCAAATACTTCAGAGTTTCCTTATAGTCACCAAAGAAATGAATATAAATAAAGAATACTTTGTGAAAAAGTGTTTTATTCAGAGGTTAAATGCTGCAGTTCGTTCATCTTTTGCTGAAGAGAAGTAGTAACAGAATTTGAACTCGCTGGAAGGGAACATTGTAGGCAAACATATTTATCCTGCTTTTGAGATTTAATTGCAAAGCCTCTCTTGGTTTTAATGTGGCAAAAATTGACTTAAAAATTCAGTTCAAAAGTCAAAGTGGCAAATCGAGAGCTGGAAAGAATCAGTGAGCTGTTCCTTTGTAATTTAAGATCATCTTTCAGAGTTTCTCTTGAAAGCTAATATGAAGATTGATCTGCAGATTGGTCTATGGCAAGATGATTCTCAACACAAAATTTCAGCGGAAGGCCCACTCTACCCCTGACTTAATCAGGAAACAGTGAGTGACATAATCAACTTAGGGTCAGGGAAAGTGGAAAAGGATATTTAGTTTAGGGATTCTAAAACCTATTTGCTTTGAGAAATAAGGAACGTGTCCTTACCCCATTGCAGCATTTCCTCTGGACAGTGTAGTGCTGTTTGGGCTTGTATTTAAACCGCAATCACACGACGTCCTGGCTGCCCCGCCCCCAGGCACGAGTGTCCGTGGTCCTACAAAGGCATCTTCTTGGTTTACCATGAACTTGGACTGTTGCCCCGATGCCACTGTGTTGATTTGCAGGGGGGCCCTGCCTCTGTCTAACGTATCTCCAGTGGATTATCATACACCAAGGACAGTAGAATATTTTCTCTTCTCTAACCACATGGCTGCTTGAGTTGATTGCTGACGTGCGTTTCCGTTTTCGCTCTGTTCCAATTATACAGACGATCAGTAGAACCGTCAGCTGCTCTGCTCAAGTAACGCTGCACATACTCCTGGGTGAAGCCCTTCACTCCTGTCATAAATGAGCAGGTCTTCATCAGCCTTCTTGCTTCACTCTAGATGCTGATGTAAACAACTGTGATGCGTTGCTTCAGTTTTTCTTTCTGTATGAAATTATCACTTCACTTTTGTTCGGAACTTCCCTGAATTGGCTTGGGTAGCAGGATAGTAAGGGAAGCAAAACATGGAACGTAGGTCACTGGAAAGACTATGTTGGACACAATGGCTTTTAGCTTTGAGTGGCTCGCTGCATTCTTCACATCAGAGGAGTCATTAGCGATTTCTAAACATCCTTCCATATGTCTGGCTCTGCTAATGGCAGTGATGAGGGGAATTTAAGTTGAATACATGGTCTCTGCAATCAGGAAAGGCACATGGTGTTTGAAAAGATAAGGCTTCTATACCAAATGTTAGATAGTACGTCTTTGTTCTTGGAATTTTATTACATGAAAGCTGAATATATGTATATACCTATGCTGAAAAATAGTAGGTTAAGACATATCCTGAAAATGTTTTGCCTCAATGATAAAGGGTAAATTATTGCTCTTGAATCTAGTCTTAAGCTTCTTGTTTAAAGTGAAGTCGCTTAGTCATATCCGATTCTTTGTGATCCCATGGACTGTAGCCCACCAGGCTCCTCCATCGATGGAATTTTCTAGGCAAAAATACTGGAGTGGGTTGCCATTTCCTTCTCCAGGGGATCTTCCCGACCCAGGGATCGAATCTGGGTCTCCAGCATTCGATCCACCAGGGAAGCCCAACTCAGACAGAAGCTCAGACACAAACTCAACTTGGGACCTCAGCACAGTGAGTTTTTTTTTTTTCTTTTTGGCTGTGGGATGTTAGTTCCCCCAGCTGGAACTGAACTAGGGCCCAGGGCAGTGAAAACGTCTAGCCCTAACCACTGGACTGCCAGGGAATTCCCCAAGCTTCTTGTTTACTTAAATACAGAAGAAATACAGAAACTCAACTCACAGTGTAATAAATTACCAAAGCTTTATACACAGCTATCCTGACAGCTGTAGGTTTTTGGTTTTTTGAGTTTATACTTATGTTTCTTATGTTTTCCCTTTCCAATAAGCCTGTGAATGTTTCTTTACAATCTGATTGATTATAACAGAGCTCCTCTACAGTTTTTGGTCACATACAGAAAGATTCTCAAGACGATATCCTTGTATGGTTGGCCTGGTGATGTAATACATCCCCACCCACCTGTAGTTTTCTTCCCATTAATTTCTGGTCTTAAGAAAAGGTCCAGGAGAAGTCATAAGAGGGCAGTTATGTGGGGCTCCTTGAATTAATTTCTAGTTACCTGAATTTTTTTTGCCAACTTCCTTTCTTACTCCTTGGATAGCAGCTTTCAGGTGCGTCAGATTTCTTTAGATTTCGTCTTAATTTCATGCTGGTTCTTAGTAGTGTTGCCTTTTCTTTTCCTTCCAATTCTGGGCCCCTTTAAATCTCCTTGATCCAGGCATGGTCACATTACTAGATACGGCAGAGTCATTTTGGTGAACGTCAGTTCCTTTCTTATTGGACACCTTGGGCGTGTCTCTGTTTCCATTGTTCAGCCCGCACCCTGAGGACACCTTGGGCGTGTCTCTGTTTCCATTGTTCAGCCCACACCCTGAAAGAGGGCTTCCCAGCTGGCACTGGTAGTAAGGACCCGCCTGCTCATGCGAGACGGGTAAGAGATCCGGGTGCAGCCCCTGGGTCGGGAAGATCCCCTGGAGAGGGCCATGGTAACCCACTCCAGTATTCTTGCCTGGAGAATCCCACGGGCAGAGGAGTCTGTCTGGCTACAGTCCATAGGGTCACAAAGGGTCAGACATGACTGAAGCTTCTTAGCACGTATGCACCTTGAAAGAAATTTAGCAAGGGTGTTTGTGAAGATGCCTGGTAACTTTCTGGGTTAAATGTTGGTTCTTTTTTGCCTTTTCTTTGCTTCATTTTCACTGATTTGCTCAGAATTAACATCACTTACCACCTAGTATTGTGTAAGATAATAGACAATAAATTCATGTTGTCTAAATGAGTTAAATATGCCTAAAGTACTTAATAGAAAAACTTGACTTATTATTTGTCAGTTCCAGGGAGAGTGGCCTCTTATGTTATCAAGCTCTTCTGTGAATGTCTAAATATGGCCATGTTAGAGGACTTAGTATAAGTTGTGTTACTGTTTTGTTTTCAGGCACGTCAGGAGTCAGTCTCCCTCCTTGGCTAGATGGTGTTCAGTAATCTGAGTTGTCTGTTGGGAATGTTTGGACAATCATAATTGTCCAGATTGTTAAGATAAAAGTTCACTAGGTAAATTTCCATGTTTTGCCTTCTAGATTTTTCTAACATATGGTTCAGTTCAGTTCAGTCGCTCAGTAGTGTCCGACTCTTTGCGACCCCATGAATCGCAGCACGCCAGGCCTCCCTGTCCATCACCATCTCCTGGAGTTCACTCAGACCCACGTCCATCGAGTCCGTGATGCCATCCAGCCATCTCATCCTCGGTCATCCCCTTCTCCTGCCCGCAATCACTTCCTACCTTTTCAATGAGGCCTTTATCTGAGACCAGGCTCAATTAAGATAGCAGTTGATAATAGCTCACCTGTAAAATTGAGAGAACGGTCAGCTTTCATTCACACCAGGTATTTCTAACTCCTATTTAAAAGACATTCTAGATTCTAGTCTAGTTTGTTCTAGACATTGGACGTCAGTTTTACAGATATTAAAACCTGTCCTCCTCTTACAAATGATTCTTTGCAAGAATCAGACTTTTTAATCAAGCGATTTTATGAAAGCAGAATGTAGAAATTAAATGTTAGATGAACTAGATTTCTGTTGGGTTCATTCCTCATTCTTTCAGCACCTTACCCCCCATCCCCACCCCCTGGCCCAGCTATGCCACTCGGCGTACACAATCTTAGTTCCCTGACCAGGGATCAAATCCGGGACCCCACATTGAAAAGCCATGTCCTAACCACTGGACCGCCAGGAAGTTCCCTACCCTTTCAATCTTACTCAAACAGCATGTTTTAATAAGCTCTTATCCTGCTTACACAGTAAATAGTGAAGTGAAGTCGCTCAGTCGTGTCTGACTCTTTGTGACCCCTTGGACTGTAGCCTACCAGGCTTCTCCATCCATGGGATTTTCCAGGCAAGAATACTGGAGTGGGTTGCCATTTCCTTCTCCAGGAGATCATCCCAACCCGGGTCTCCCACATTGTAGGCAGGCGCTTTACTGTCTGAGCCACCAGGGGAGTGCTACCCAGTAAATAGGACATTATTTACTAAGGTGCAGGCTCCTTACCTATGAAAAAAGCTAACTTCTTTTATAAGTAACTGTACACAATTTCCATACCTTAAGTTCTGAATTACCTCTACAATCTTTCAGAAATGTTGGAGCATTTTGCACGTGGGTGCATGTTGTTCGGCACACAACATCAGTGTTTTCAGTCACCGCAGGTATATTTAAGTGTAGGGTAACTTTTATATAGACAATTCTGCATTTCTAAAATACTGTATACATCATAATGCAGGTCCATATAATAAACTTGGTGAACATTTGCTGAGTATGCGCCTAGAGAGGCGCTGTGTTGTGAAGAATGTGAGGAGATACCACACTGGTTTTCAGTGTTCCACAGTATGGGCAATATTCCAGTACGTGCGCCATGTTTGACGCGTCAATTTGGCATCCGCAAAAAGTGCTGTCCTTTTTATATAAAGTACCTAAAAACTACTTTATATAATATACTATGTTCTTTTCAGTTTTGTTCATGTGTTTGCATTTAACTCGGTCACAAACTCCTGTCAGTGGACGGTGTCTTAAAGAGAAGGGCACCTTATGAAAATAATGCACAGTCCTTATGTGGCCCATACTCTTTATCTCGTGGATATAGTGACAACAATAGAAACCAAGCTCTTGCAGTACGTGGAAGAGTGAAGCCTAGCACACTGAGGATTTCCTGAAGGTACTGATAATCCCAGCGGCTTGGAATGTTGACCTGATTGCTGATGCATCGCCCACAGTACTGCTAATTCAGACGGGTCAGTTTGGGTAAACAGTCAAATACAGGACACCACTGGGGCTTTGCTGGACATCGGAGCTGCGGTGATGACAGCTTGAGCTGTTGTTCATGTGCATCACGTGCATTTGGAAATTTTCTGTGATTCAAAGGTCGTGTATGGCGGCCAATAGAAATTCCCCCAAAAGGCCAAGCATGTATGAGAATATTGTTCTATGACCTTAATGATAATAACCTTTTTATCGACCCAGAATGGACACCTGGAGGCTAACATTTACACAGAAGGAATTCAATGTGCTGATAATATTTAATTGAAGAACTTAAAAGAGCTAGTTTAAGACATTTTCTTCTTTGACTTTTTTTACTGGATACCTCTGGTTTGATATTGTTCAAGTTTGTATAACTTTGTCCTCATTTAACTTTCTCCTGTACAAATAATAAGGAGCTTAATAAAGGTCTATATGATCAAAAAGGCAGCTCTTAAGCCAGCCTGACATTCCAGTCTCATTTATTTTTGTTTGCCTTAGGCCAAAGAATTCAGACAACTGCATGCTTGACTTACAAATAGAGGACAAGGCTTTGGTCAGTAATTGTGTCTAAAATATGAAGTGGAAATAAGTTTATGTAAAATAAATCCATAGGAAGAAAGCGGAATATACATATCTCCTATAGTATGTGCTTCCTGCCCACGGAGTCCACAGAGTGGAATTGCGGGCAAGGGTCCTACAGGGATCCTGCAGGGTGAATTTGCCCTCATGATCATGACTTCATGTCTAGATTACATTTCTGAATAAATTGAATAATTACGTTCTGACTTTACGTAGCAGAATCTAAACCTCTGTTCATTCACACTGCTTTTCATGTTCTCTGGCTATTCATAAATCTTTGCTATATAAAGAGTTTTGCAAAATGAGGTCTAAAAAGAGTTTTATAGAGCAAATTTCCGTTTGCTTCCTTACATTATGTTTGGTCAAATAGAAAACACTGGACTTGGTAGACAGTTAAGTCACTGGGTTAGGGTTTCACTGCTGGTCAGTGTCCTTTTATCAGTCGTGTGTGCGTGCACAGGCCTGTGTTTTACTTGGAAGAGCAAGGAATGAGCTCAGGGCAGAGCCCGTTTGCTCTGCCTAACACAGATGGTGGGAAGAGTACTCTGACAGCCATTAACAAAACAAAACAACACAAGAAGTCATGTGCCTATCATGTGCCTAGTTCCTACTCCAGTTTCATTTACAGCTGAGCATGATCTCAAGTATTACAAGAAAATAAGCTTTAAAATCAAATTACCGTAGAACTTTGGTCATCCATGCCTAATTTGCCCACCCAGTAGTTCTCACTGAAATCTTGCTGTTCTTCTACCAACTTTGAGAAAAATTTAATAGTGGGCCATGGAGAAGGCTCATGTTACCTCTTATCTCAGGGTTCACTGTGGAAAATATAGTGACATACCTTAAGGTTTCATAACTAAAAGAGAACACATCTTTGTGCCAGACCGTCAAGAGACAGAAGACATCGGCTTCTATTCTGTTTTCTTCCTCACTTTTATTGTAGGATTTTTTTTTTTAAGTACACAAAATAGAAACGTGAATAATTGCGAGTAGTCTCCTAGTTTAAGAGACTACAACCATAAAATTTCATATTGTACAGTAAAATTTTTAAAGCACTAAACTGTGGAGATAAGTATCAGACAGTTGACGTAAGGCTGTGAGGTGGGTATTGACATGATTTAGTAAGAGTTTTATTGTGGACTTTTATTTTATGAGGGAAGAAGGAAAACGTAGGGGTTTAACTGTGTTTTACAGTTTAGTGTATCATCTTCTTAAGACCTCCAGTTTGCTGTTAGCAAAATAGAATAAGTTTCGGTTAAATATAGACTTTTATTTTCAAGGCTCAGCAACAGATGCTGACCAAATACATACCAACAACACCGCTGAGGGTGCTTTTAATATTGAGGTCCCAGTGGAAATGTGTTTAAACGTCGAACATGCATTGTATCACTTACTCTGTGATCTAGATAAATATTACTAACTTGCTACCTAAAAACTGAGCAGCTCAGCGGACTAACTAGGTTGTACTGCGTCCAGTTAGAAAAACTGAAGTATCAGACATTCGGTTTTCCGGTTATGCCGTGTTCTCAGTGTAAATTCAGCATGATTCCTTGTACCACGCATCCAGGGGTACAAATGTGCGTACGCTGACGAAAGAACAGGCCCATAATTAGGCGCCATATCCTGGGTTTAGGTGTAGTCATAATCAGAAGTAATTGCTGTGCTATTCTGTCGAGTGAAACTTTCCTGCTGCAGTACCACTAAGTCAGTCTGCGTATTCCTTTGTCTAGGTTAGTTGTAAAAGTAAACAAATGAGTGACCCACGTCGCTGAAGGCATGAGTGCTCAATCCGTTGTGAATGTTTTTCCCATGTAAATGTGATAACACATGGCTAGTGCTCACGGGTGATTGCTTTGTGAATAAACTAGCTCAGATTCGAGACTCTGGCTCTGGTCTCCTCACTCTGAGTTGCATCTGGGAAGGCTCTGCTGGGAGGGGCCAAGGAGCCAAGGGAGGAGGGAGCAGCTTCTGTCTCAGGAACTGCTCATGGTGTGCAAGGCCAACAGGACATCAGGTCTGGGTAGGAAAAAGGTTGAGCCTAACCGTTCCGTTTATGGAATTCTTAGCATTTTGAAGACTAGAATCTGCTCTTCAGGGTGCTTTTAAAATAAGATTGTGAGCAGACCGAAGTGTGTCTTGCACGCCGTCTGCCGAGCACGTGCCTCTCGGCATGTGAGTCAGCCGCGCACACTCAGAGCCCTACTCTAGCAGCTGCTGATGGCGACGGGACCTAAAGCAAGATGCGCCCTCGGCGACGCGGGGAGGAGGCCTCCACCTGACACTAATCACCACCACATCCCCATCGAGTGTCTTCAGTGTCCGAGGCAGGAGAATGTCTTCTGTGGATTTTGTGTGTCTTAGGGTTGTTGTTGTTCTTTAGTTGCTAAGTCAACTCTTGTGACGACTGTAGCCCACCAGGCTCCTGTGTCCTCTGTAGGATTCTCCAGGCAAGAATACTGGGGCCGGTTGCCATTTCCTTCTCCAGGGGATCTTCCCAACAGGGATCAAACCTGAGTCTCCTACATTAGCAGATGGATTCTTTGCCACTGAACCACCAGGGAGGCATCTTAGGGTTACCAGAGTTATACAGTCCCCTGAAATGTCTGTGTGCAAAGTGTGAATAACTATACAGCTCTTGGCAGATTTTCAGGTTCTCCCATAAATTAACTGAATTCGCTCTCATGAACCTGAGGTCTTGCTGTATCCCACTGATACTCAGAATTTCCTTAATAAAATTAATTGACTTTCAGGAACTTCATTCTTTATTCAATAATCTCACATGTCACAGTTAAAAGTGAAATATTTAATAAGCATCTCTCTGTACTATTAAAGCAAAATATAGACAACTGCTAGGTATCCAGTGTTCAGATAGATATTTTAATAAATATTATAAACACATAGATTGGCGTTCAACTCTGGATGCTTGGAGCCTGTTACGTGCTTGAAACAAAGCAGGCACAAAACAAGTATTTGTTGAATGAATGAATGAAAATGCAAAGAAATGACTAATGGACCAACTATTTATCACACAGTTTAGTAATCAGGAAGTTCAGTGGGGAAGTACACTGGCCAGATTTCTTTTGCTAATCTTATTAGTGCAAAGGATTTGTTATTAAAAATAGTTCCACCTTCATTGTTTGACTGGATAGTCTAAAATAGATCCAAACCCATTGTTCGACTGGGCTTCATAAACGCAGGATAAAATAGATTAAACTTCCCGTCATCTGCATGATGTATTGCTATTGCTGACGAAATCCCACCCCTGGCAAATGTGAAATAATAACCAGCATGAAAGCTTGGAGGTTCCTCCAAATGTATATAAACAACCTTGGCCAGACTCAAAGCGGGTAGAGCATCTAAAAATAGCCAGATAATCCCTTATCTTGTTGCATATGAAAATAGTGTTTGTATAAGGCAGCATTATTAGAAATGATGTGTAAGAAAAGAATCCTAGCAATGTCTTTTACAATTTAGAACAAGAACATATATTACTGTGACTTTGAAGCACAGGATTAGTACTTCTGGAATGTGGACCGAAACTGTAGCCAGTTTCTCTCTGATGAAAAGGAGCTGTTTGTTTACGCAGATGTGTAATACTCTGTCTCATGGAGATTCGTCCTCTGCCCACAAAGCGGAACCCTATTTGTCCACCGGATGTCCACCGAGGGACGCACCTGCGGTGATGGCCTTTGAGAAAGAGAGAGGTCTGTTAGGGCGTCCCCAGATCTTACTGGCTTGACACCAAAAGTTTCTCTCTCGCTTGTGCCGTGTGCCAGGGCGGGTCGACAGGCAGTGCCCATCCATGTGGTCACGCAGAGACCCAGATGGAGAGAAGGTCGCACGGGAGCCCAACTGGGAGGTGCCACTTGTCCCTTCTTCCCAGAGGCCCTAGCCGACACTGGAGCTGTGGCCATGCCTGCCTGCCAGGAGGCCAGGAAGTGGAGATGTCTGTGTCTAGGGAGAAGAGAGAACAGTTTTTGCAACTGGTGAGTGACGTTCTCTTGTTAAAATCAGTGAGTGAGTGTGTGGTGTGATGAAGCCAGCACCACGTTTTTCAGATTTAAAAGGACTAAGTGAATCTGTCAAAGTCCATGTCAAGCAGCTATTTTCTGAGCCCTGAAAATGATGGAGTCTGGTTCATTTTCCCACTGTACCAGCTTATTGGCATACAATGAATGGAATTTGGCCTGTGGCATGGAATCTTTGCTTAAGAGAGGCAGCATGCATTTTTGTTCGGTATTCTCCAATAAGCTGACTTCATATATCAGTTTTTAAAGCTAAACCATAGTTGGGTGAAACTAAATGCAAAGCAAAAATTGCAGCAAATAATCAATATGTGAATCAAGAATTTTCAGGGTTCCCCCGCCCCTCCATGAATATAGTGAACACGTGCCAGCAGCTTCCTAGCATTTAGTTTACACACACACACACACACACACACACACACACTCCTTATGTAAAAAGAAGCAACCCAGGTTGTCTTCTCTTACCAGAGAGTGGCAATGTGCCCAGTCACGTCTGACTGTTTGTGACCCCATGGTGTAGCCCGCCGGGCTCCTCTGTCCAGGGGATTTTTCAGGCAAGAATACTGGAGTAGGTTACCAGTTGCTCTTCCAGAGGATCTTCCTAACCCGGGGATCGAACTAGCATCTCCAGTGTCTCCTGCACTGCAGGCAGATTCTTTACCCGCTGAGCCATCAGGGAAGCCACACTCTTACTTGGGGTATAACTGGTTTAAGAAGCTAGATTGAATAAGCCATGTGGCCATCAATTGCCTGTCATCCTGAAGTGTAGAAAGTAATGTGAAAGGTCACAGGTCTGCAGGGTCTCCAGAGGCACCTCGGTTCACACCTTGACAGCAGGATGAGAACCTGAATACGTCGCTGTTGGGTGTCAGCCGGTGGGTGCTGGCGGCCTCGCGGTGAAGGCACACGGAGCGCATCCCTGTGAGCTGAGCTGCAGGGACTCCACAGACCAGCTGCCCTTGAGCCGCCCCCCCCCCCCGCCCCGAGCCTCGTCCAGCATGCGCCCCACCGCCTCTGTGGCTCCTTGTCCCCCTCCGGGTGGACTCCGGATGCCCCAGGCACCCCAGCCTCGCTTCCCCAGGCCCGCGTGTCGGGGGTGGCCCTCCACCGCGGCTCTCCTGGTCTCCCCCTTCTGCCGAACCTCCCCTGGCTCAGCCTGACCGGCGCCTCCTGCTGTCCTCTGCCTTCGGCCTGGGCCCCTCCGCCCGGTCCCTCCTCCCATCCCAGGGGTTCCCTCAGCCCCCCAACCTCCGTGTGGCCATCCCACCCAAGTCAGAGCTTTATTCTTGCCTTGCTCGTAACGTTACATCCTACCTTGTTCTCACAGATTCTGTGCGTGTGTCTCCGTCTACATCCCTTTCTCTAAGCGCTTATGAGGTCGGGCTTTTCTCCCTTCTACCTGTATTGTCTAGTAACTAAACGCTTTGTGTGCTAAGTCACTTCAGTCATGTCTGACTTTTTGTGACCCTATGGACTGTAGCCTTCCAGGCTTCTCTGTCCATGGAATTCTCCTGACAAGAATACTAGAGTGGATAGCCATTTCCTTCTCCAGGGGATCTTCCCAACCCAGGGACTGAACCCAGGTCTCTTAAGTCTTCTGCATGGGTAGACGGTTTCTTTACCAACTAGCGCCACATTATATGTGATTGCTCAGCTCAGTTGTTAAGTCATGTCCGACTCTTTGCAACCCCATGGACTGTAGCCCACTAGGCTCAGACTTTGTCCATGGGATTTCCTAGGCAAGAATACTGGAGTGGGTTGCCATTTCCTTCTCCTTTATATGTGATTAATGCTCATTAATTATTCAATGAATTTATTATATGTTCATTTTAGTACAAATACATATATGGAATGTTAGCTCCCCAGTATTAATCTTCTTTGGATTACAGTACAGTGGTACTAAGTAAGTGAATGCCTATAAAATAAGATTTAATCTGAAAAGTGAGATCTTTTGATCCATAGAATATTTATCTCAAAAACAAATGAATTGACCCTATGTAATTTTTTACTCTTTCATAAGTTGGGTTTATTGGGAGCCCGAAATATACTAATGCTGACTTTGGAGGAGGGTATACCTAAAGGAATATTGTTCTCCCAAATCATTTTGCTAGATTATATCATATCCAGCTGGGTGACATCCCAGAATTTGAGACTAGTGGCTCAGAGAATCTTGTCAAAAAGAAAAGAAAAAAAAAGGAGAAAACTTGGTTGGTGGCTACCTAGTACGCGCTGTGCACAGGTTTGTTTTTCATTTGGGGGGTAAGTGCATTTTTGGATTCTTCCTTAACAGTCAAATCATGTTTCTTAATTAAATAATTCTATGAAGCTAAGATGAGAAATGGCTTGTTCTGTTCCTGGCAAAATCAGCGCCAGTGAAGTTAATGCACCAGGCTAGCTGGGTTTTAATTTAAAGAACAGATCACCTTTTTAAAAAGGAATAAATCCCCTTTTGGAATAGCAAGAAGATGTCAGCCTTTGGATATGGGATAATTGTTGTGTGCTTCAGTGTCACTAGAAAGCACAGTAATTTTAATAACCCAAGCTGTGTACAATAAAGCTCTTGCTTCTAAATGGTACGTTAGCATATGTATGTGTGCTATGATGTGTAATAAGCTGCTTATTTAATACTATTTTTTGTTTTAAGGTTTAGTTAACATAACCTAGTCTTTGTAAAACATCTTACTGCTTTTGACTCATGTATTCTCTGCTGTGTAATAATGAGTTCTCATCATTTGTTTATAAAATCTCTTTACCCTGAGTAAGGGTTTGGGTATTAGGAAATATTTCAGTACTATTTGTCTTCAGTGACATGTATTCCCATTTTATACGAGCCTTCACATTAGCACTTGGGAAGTGTGATCATGAATCAGTATCATGGAAATGCACACCCCACTTTCTGCTTTTTCCCAAAATAAAGTGAAGGATTCTCCTTCCTGCCACCTTCTGGTAATATTTTCTTCTTTAATTTAAATAACCAAGGTAATCAGGAAGTTTTAGAAAGTCTAGGTGGGGTGTCTTATCAAGCCTGTTGAATTTAGGTTGACATAGATTCATTTTGGTTTCCCCTCCTTTTTTATTAAGAACAAGTTGCATCTGGGATTGAGGGGGAAGCACTTTCACTGAATGGCTCCAAATTCAATCTTTTTGTTTTTTTAATCTTTCTGCTTTTTTTTTTTTTTTAAGTTGAAGTGTAACTGTTAGCCTTTTATTTTCCAACCAAGCAGCTGTTGACACAGATTTCTTAGGAAGTGGCTAAATAAAAATATGACAGTACCGAAATGAGCAGAAATGGTTGCTCTGTCAAAAACAAGCAGCTGCCAGTGTGTGCAATTTCTGTGCCACAAGTACTGGTTTTTCTTAGATATTCTCACAGTAAGACATCTGATGAAGCTGCCAAACCAGCCTCATTTTTCCTTTCAACTTTTGAGGTCAGAGGTAAAAGCAGTTGAGTCATTTCACATTGTGTATTTACCTTCCGTTTTAAACTATTAAATGGTTTTAAAACAATAGCAGTAAAACAGCAGCCACAACAAACCTTCACGTATTCAAATGGCCAGTGGAGCTTTATTTTAAAGGAATCCATAGTTCAAATAAAACTTAAGTACTTCAGTAGTACTTAAATATCTCAGTTGATTGGGTGGCCTCAGAAACCACAGTTTAACGAGCTCAGAATCTGAAGGGATATTAATGTATTTTGCTTTGTGCTTTTGTATAACATTGCGAAGAAAGATGGTTGCAGTGGGCTTCCTGGGTGGTAAAGAACCCCTATGCAGGACACATAGAGTTTCAGGTTCAGTCCCTGAGTTGGGAAGATCCCTTGGAGGAGGGCATGGCAGTCCACTCCAGTATTCTTGCCTGGAGAATCCCATGGACAGAGGAGCCTGGCAGGCTGCAATCCATGGGGTGGCAGAGTCGAACACAACTGAAGAGACTTAGCGGGCACTGTATGTAAGCAGGACAGTCAGCCATAGTTCTGCCTGGCTCTCAGGGCAGGCAAATGAAAATGGAGGAGGACTTCGGATGTTGAAAGAGGAAATTACCGTCAGGTAATAGAGATTCCCTTCGGAATCCTCTACGTTTTATTGGGGAAAAGAGTTGTTCTAAGCCGACGTTTGAAGGGGTTTGGAATAGATAGGTGTTTCCTTTTTTGCCTGTCTTGTCTTTGTGTTTCCGGAAAGAAAGTGCCTCCTGGCGCGTGTGCACAGACCAGGAGCACTGGGCAGGGCAGGGAGAGCGCACGGTGTGTGCATGTAAAGCCGACGGGTGTGTTCTTGGGGAGACAGTATCGGGGGACACCTTCAGGTGGCCTGACCACTCACGCAGAATTGCGGGGGCACACCTTCAGGTGGCCTTACCACTCTCGTAGAATCGGAGTTTGACCCATACTAGCATTTTTATTTCTGGTGGCACCCAGGATAAACATTTGAATGGCGTTTCATATCACTGTTGGTCAGGACGGTCTCTGTTTCGAACAGGATTCCCCTGGCAGTTCAGTCCCTGCTGGATTCACAAAAAATATCCCTGTGGGTCGGAGGACGAGACCTCTCCCAGCCCTCCAGTTCTCCTCTTCCTAAAACAGGTTTTTGGATTGGCCTTCGCCCATGTATCAGTTTCCTGTGGCAGTGTCAACAGCTTACTTACAGACTTGGCCTCAAAACACAGAAATGAATTCTCTCATAACTCCGGAGGCCAGAAATTCAAGATCAGAATCGTTGTACTGGAATCAGGATGTCACAGGTCTGTGCTCCTCCGGAGGCTCAGGGGAGTCGGCCCCTTCGATTGTGGCCCCGTCACTCTAGTCTCTGCCTCCTGTGTCTCATTGCCACCTCCTCCTCGGTCCTCAGTCTCTTCCTATACTTCTCCTCTAAGTGAAATATTGAAAGTGTTAGTCGTGTCTGACTCTTTGCAACCCCATGGACTGTAGCCCACCAGGCTCCTCTGTCCATGGAATTCTCCGGGCAAGAACACTGGAGTGGGTAGCCATTCCTTCTTCCAGGGGATCTTCCCAACCCAGGAATCGAACCCCGGTCTCCTGCATTGCAGGCAGATTCTTTACCCTCTGAGCCACCAGGGAAGCCCGCTTCTCCTATAAGGACACCTGCAATTTCATTTAGTGCCCACTTGTATAATCCAGGATAATCTGTCTCAAGATCCCTAATTTAGTCACATCTGCAAAAACCATTTTTTTAGATCAGCTGATATCTACCAGTTCTAGGAATTAGGACCTGATGTCTTTGTGGATCATTATTCAGCTTCCTATACCCCATTTTCAATACCTAGGATGGCTTACAGAGAGAGCCAAAGGCTTCAGATTCTGTCCAACAGGAGTCGTTCTGTTCTTGAAATTAAATCAAGTGATTATTGAAAATGTACCACTTGTTGACTAGGCACAGTGGGAGACAGAATGATATATAAAACTGTGTCTGCCCTGGGGTTGTTTGTGATTTTGCTGGAAGGGAAGACATGCAGGTAAAATGAGTCCTGTGAAAAAGGTCACGTTAGACCCCAAGAGCCAGGGAGTGGTACCGACAGTGGTTGCTCGAGCCCCTGCCTGTGCGCTTGGTGAGGATGGCTCTGCGTGCGTGAGCGCTTGACCCGGGAGAGACTCAGGTGACCGTGTCCACTCGCCGCTTGGCGCTTCCCCATTGCATTGTTTTCCGCCGTCTCCAGGCCTTTTCCCAAAAGCTGCCTCTTGCGGGTATGCCTTCTTGGATGTCGTCTTCTTTCCTGTTGGACTTTGATGCTGCAAGTGTCTATTCTTTAGTATCTTTCTCCAGTAAAATAGCAGTTCAGTTTCTTGAATTTTCCTCTGTGCCAGCAAGCGCAATCACTTCTGTAGATCAGTGATATAGAAAAAATTTTGGAAACGTAAGTTCACAGCAGAATCCGTCTATTACAATATTAGGTTCTATCACTTGGAGAACTTGGAATTTACATGATTGTCACATGTCTTAGTGAAAACCATGATAATATCCCTTTAAAAAATGGTGATCTTTTCTGTATATACTTTAAGAGAAACTATATGTCTCTGAGTTGCAGTGCATGATTTTGATAAGAGTCCAGGGCTGTCTGCTGTTGAGTTTAACTCCAGGACCTTGGTTGTGTTCAGTAAATTCACAGAGACAACATGAAAAGATGGGACAAGTCCAAGTTTAAATCCTGGGTCCATCACCGTTTAGATCCTGGCTGTGCTGACTGGATGGTGTGAGGTCACTGAACTTTTTCTAAAGCACAGTTCTTACATCTTCAAAGGGGGGCTAATAATGGTACCTCCCTCAGGGTTATTAGGACAGTTAAATGAGATAATGAGAACATCATGAGAAACGCTGGGCTGGAAGAAGCACAAGCTGGAATCAAGATTGCCAGGAGAAATATCAGTAACCTCAGATATGCAGATGATACTGCCCTTATGGCAGAAAGTAAAGAAGAACTAAAGAGCCTCTTGATGAAAGAGGAGAGTAAAAAAAGTTGGCTTAAAGCTCAACATTCAGAAAACGAAGATCATGGCATCTGGTCCCATCACTTCATGGGAAATAGATGGGGAATCAGTGGCTGACTTTATTTGGGGGGGCTCCAAAGTCACTGCAGATGGTGACTGCAGCCATGAAATTAAAAGACGCTTACTCCTTGGAAGGAAAGTTATGACCAACCTAGATAGCATATTAAAAGGCAGAGACATTACTTTGTCAACAAAGGTCTGGATAGTCAAGGCTATGGTTTTTCCAGTAGTCATGTAGGGATGTGAGAGTTGGACTATAAAGAAAGCTGAGCGCCAAAGAACTGATGCTTCTAAACTGTGGTGCTGGAGAAGAGTTTTGATAGTCCCTGGGACTGCAAGGAGATCCAACCAGTCCATCCTAAAGGAGATCAGTCCTCGGTGTTCATTGGAAGGATTGATGTTGAAGCTGAAACTCCAGTACTTTGGCCACCTGATGCAAAGAGCTGACTCACTGGAAAAGACCCTGATGCTGGGAAAGATTGAAGGTGGGAGGAGAAGGGGACGACAGAGGATAAGATGGTTGGATGGCATCACCGACTCAGTGGTCATGGATCTGGGTGGTCTCCGGGAGTTGGTGATGGACAGGGAGGCCTGGCGTGCTGCGGTTCTTGGGGTCGCAAAGAGTCGGACACGACTGAGCGACTGAACTGAAATGAGATAATACATATAAAGTGCTTAGAACATGGCCTTAAAATTTGTCTTTTCCTTCTGTCTCCTTTTTTTTCCTTTCAAATAAAAAAAAAAACAAACAAACGTCTGTGGGCTGGGCGGGTTTATTGGCCCTGATTAGCAGCCACCCTAAGTAATCAAATACTGTCCTGCCTGGTCCCTTCCGACAAGCACATGATGACAAATGCGACCTTCCTTGGGATACTGTTTCACCTTGGACATCAACCAAGCTTCTGAATTTCATTTTATATGACAACATCTTCTCGTTCTTTTGTTCCCTGGGCTTCTTGAATGGCAGCGTAGTGTGTTTTTCCAGTAAACATCAAAATTAAATCAACAGTTAACTCCTTTGCAGCCTGTGTCTAGGAGTGACTTGTACCTCGACTGGGGATTGAGTAGCCATCACAGTTAACGATGACAGTGGGATACAGTCGTAACCATTATCTTTAATCACGTCTCCAAAGTTGTGCATATACTGTTGCTGCTAGACCGTAATGTACATGCACGCGCACCCCCTCTGTGCACGATCAGGTTGACGAAGGCACGTGGCGGGGCCCATCTTGGTTTGAACAACAGTCATCCTGGGGTTGATGATTCTATTAAAGTTCTTACCTGAATTTTAAGAACAAAAAGATTCCTCCCACGCAGAGGCACTAACTGCTCACACAGCGTGTGCACCCCGCATAGTAAATGACTGGGGAAGGCGCCACGTCTGAGCTTTTGTCCACGAGCCGTCTTATGTCCCCTTCACAGGGAGAGAGCTGCGGACTGGTAACGAAAAGCTGTTAGATTCCTTGACTGCGAGATACCAAGGTGGTTTTGTTTTTGTTTTGGCACATTGATGCCTAAAAAGAGAAATGGAATAGTGTGTACTAATGAATCAAAAACATTTTTCAGTGCCTTTGTATAAAAGGGATATATTTTGGCTTCTTTTTTAAAATTTCCCTTTGAAGCTAATCTCCATTACTGTGACTTTGAAATGCCCCCCGATTGTTTCCTCTGGGTAGGTAGGGAAGAAAAATATGGACAGCTTTTACAGATAAGGCCTGAGCCAGATATCATCAGGTTATACATAGGTCATAAATGCATTGCTTAGAAAAGCCATCTCCTCCCCTATGCTGCTGGCCTGTCTTAGAGATGGATTGGGATGAGGGTGGTGGAGAGTTTAACAAAGACGTCTGGCCTTCATAGTTTTAAGAGTCGTGGGTAACTCTTCTCAGTTTCTCTCAGAATGGCATCCAAAGCAAGGCTCAGCTTTGTAATTTACTCTCAACATGTAACTGTGGTCCCCTTATGCTCTGACACATAATCCACAGACTGGCTCCTGAACGAATGGGTGAGGGTGAGCTAGCACCGGGCTAAGAAGACTTTTTATCCAGCAAAAAGCAAAAGGACACAAGACTTGGGGGTTATACCGTGACTCTTCAGAGAGCGTCCATGCTGGGAGAGAGCTCACACCTGGGCTGTACTCCGTGCCAGCCCTCTGACCTTGCACAGACTGCTTAGCCTTTCCTGGGCTTCAGTCTGCATGCCCATAGCGTGCTTGTCAGGAGGACTGAGGGAGATAAGTTACGTGAAGCACTTAGAATGTGCTGGGCCCAGGGTGAGGGTCCCATACATACTAATTGTAATTGTTGGTTTGTTGCTTCAGATGAATTGTGTCATGCAGACCTCTGGGGGGGGGGGGGTTGCTACCCTCAACTTCAGTAGAAGTGTTTGCTGTACTTTGTACCTGAGAAATATATTCGGTTTAATACTCCCTCCCATCTGATGGCCCTGGCCCATCTAACGCTGTCCTGGTTCTTCCAGTATGAGGGTTACTGTGCATTCTCACGCCACCTCTCAGCGTTGCTGTTGTCATCTTACGCTTTGCTGATGAGGAAACTTAAACTTAGACTAAGTAACTGCATCAAGTCACCGTCAAAATACGGTGCAGGGCTGGGAGCAGAATGAAAGTCAGACAGAGCCACCGCCCCTTCTCTCAGTACTGCTGTGCACAGGGTCTGATCCTCAGCGGCTTCCCAGAAGGAGGAGAAAGCAGTGCAGTCTGTGAAGTCATGGGTAGCTGCTTTGGACATGGTAGTCAAAACAGCCCCTGCTCCACGATTGGATTCCAGTGTATTCTGGACTCTGCTGTGTGTGAGGGGCTCCACTGTGATTAAGTGTGAGATCCAGGGGGCAGAGTTGGGCAGTATACCACCCTGTCTCCTGTTCCAGGTTTTTCTTTCAGTTTCAGATTTTAAAAGTGGTGCATATTGCTTGATTTACAGACTGCTGTTGAAATTTCTGAGTTAATATTTTTGTCCGAAATTGACACGAAGGGCAAGAGAAACTGGTACAGTTAGTTTATCTCTGAAGTTCTGGGAACTGTACACATTTAAGAACCTTAGAACTACTGTATTTTATAATGGAGGTGATAAGACACAGAAATCTAAGAATTCTCCATGGAATCCAAGATTCCATGGTAAGTTAGGGCCCCAGGTAACTCCTTCAGTACTTCTCCCTTTCAGCTATGTGGGAAAACTCAATGAGAGAACCGATAAAAGAATGACAGTTTAAAGCTCATGTAAGTGTTTGCCTCATAGCTGGTCACCTGAGACTATTCAGTTCCCGGGGCTATCCCTGTAGATTGATACCCCCTTCCATGTTCCAGTAATTAATGTTTAGCCCAGGAATGCAGTCACTGGATGTTTAATCTTGATGAAATCCGAAGCTTTGACCCATGAGAAGGTTAGGAATTATGTGGGAATGTAGCTATATTTTTATGTGCCTTTTTTTTTTTTATAGACCTCTGTACAGTTTACGGCTGTGAACACATAGACAAGCTCGTAAAGACAGTCTCCAATCCGTGCCTCTTTCTGGGGAGGGAGGTACACTGTAGAATAACAGTGATTTAATGTACTTGTCAGTTTATAATCTGAGTATAATAATCTCGTTTATTCGCTGTGGTGCTGGTTTTGCACGTAGTGTTTCACTCTGATAGTTAAGGAGCTCACTCAAGGCCAGAGGGAGAGTGCCGCTTAACAGTTTTGCCGGGGTCCCTGCAACTGCTCATGGGATGCCTGTGCTTTCCAAGCTGGTATCTGCAGATCCCAAGTAGAAAGCAGGAGCATTCCTTCACTCTCAGTTTCACTGAAAGATCTTTGTGGGAAAATCGTAACTCCTATTAAAATAAGCCATGGAACTGCCGTGGTGGGTAATATGCAGAGTTCTTGTTAACATTTAGGATGACCACCTCTTCCGTGAGAGTCATTAACCCTTGCCCCGCCAGTCCCTGCAGGAGACTTAGGGGAAGTGCCCAGCGGTGTGCATTTGGAAAAGTGGCAGTGTGGTGATGTCGGTAGGGGCTCATCCTGGCCCCTCGTGGCCCCAGCTAGTGGGAGGTGTTGGCTGAGAAGCTGGGGGTGGCGTCAGAGGATAATGGAAGGGGGTTAGTGTTGCTTCTTGCTGCAGTTATTTCATAGATGTTCTGAGCCTTCGTTGTGTAGTCTAGGGATTACTGTTGATGATACAGTTTTCTTTAGGATTATGGGTTTAATGTTCTGAACAACACACATAAACAGACCCTTCTCTATGGCTTCTTTATAAGTTGATGAATAGCCTCACTGCAGATCATCTTTATATTTAAAAAAAAAAAATTTCTAAGCTTAGACTAAGCTTTTTAATTCTTATTTAGCTTTCTTTCAGTCCTTGACATTACATTTCTTTTTCATGTATGTTTTTTAAAGAGATAATTAGCTTTACCACAGTCCACTGCATTTTTAAAGCTCTTTCCTCTGTCCTCCCCTTCGGATGGAATGGGGTTTCTCAAACTGTCTGTGCTGAGCTCTTTGCAATGCAAGTTTTTTGATTGGAGACCAGACCCGAGTTTCTAAAAATAGCCATTTGTTTATCATTGGCTGGTTATTGGCAGGGAAACCCACCCCACAACTCCTCCCATTTCTCAGCTTTCAAAATATAAGGCAATTTAAGCCCATTCCGTAGAAACCTGCACAGGCCTTCCACACACACTGACATTGGAAGTGTGTGATGGTTTATGAAGCAGGAAGTAAGAAGTGGTCATCACCCATTGTCCAGATGAGGAAACTGGTCCAGGGAAAGCTTAGAGCCTGAGGTCGCACTAGTTCCCGAGAAGCCAGCCTCTGGGCCTCTGAGGGTTCTTTTCCCTGGTGCACCACGCCCGTAATTTAAAACCTGTGCATCGAGGCTGTGTGCTTCTCAAAGACAGTACCTCCCTGGGCTTCCCAGGTGGTGCTTGTGGTAAAGAACCCACCTGCCAATGCAGGAGGCACAAGAGACTCGAGTTCGATCTCTTTTTCAAGAAGATCCCCAGAAGGAGGGCATGGCAGTTCACTTCAGTACCTTGGCCTGGAGAGTCCCATGGACAGAGCCTAGCGGACTGCCTCCCATAGAGTCACAAAGAGTCTGACACGACTGGGCAACGTAGCTTGCATGCACCGCACGCTGCCTTTGAGCTGTCGGTGCAGGGCGTACAGTGCAGCGAAGGTGGGTTTCAGGGCCAGGCGTACGGTGGCGCAGGAGAGGCATCTAGGGTTCAGAATACACTACTTTTAGAATATTTATTTATTTATTTGGCTGTGCCAGGTCTTAGTTGCGGCACTCAGGATCTTCGCTCTTCATTGGCATGCGGGATCTATTCCCCTGACCAGGGGTCAGACCCAGGTCCTCTGCGTTGGGAGCACGGAGTCTCAGCCACTGGACCACCAGGGAAGTCCTGGAGAGGGCAGATTTTAAGTAAGCACTTAAATCAGCATGAGCAGCCTCACTGGGCTCTTCCTGGCTCCGGGCCTAGTGGGTTTTCAAATGACGTGGGTGTGCGTCCACCTCTGGCACGGCGTGGCCAGCCCTTGAGTGTTCATCCCCTGTGGTTCTTAGGGAAGGTCACAGCCTTCCTGCAGGTTTCCCTTGTGTCGTGAGGCATCCGTAGGCTGAAGGTCTGGCGCCCAGGGTGCGGCTCCTGCCTTCCGTGGTCTGAGGGATCCAGACTTCTGATATGACATGGCAGGGTATGTTGGGGGCATTTTTCTCCCCTGTGGCTTTTAACCTAAGGTGCGCACACACTCTCTCCCCTGTGTTTCTGGGCCTTCCTGGCTTGGATGCCAGCCCCACTGTGTGCTCTGAGTTTGGGCTCTTTACAACATGCTTCCTTGTCTGGAAACATTTCTGTCCCAGAGCTTCAGTTCCTTCCTGTTAGCTGTGTAGCTTCTGCTGTTGATCTTAAGCACAGCTCACTCAGGCAAGGAGCTCAGCCTTCAATCTCCGCTTCCTGGGGATTTTCCTGGCAGCCACACAGTGACCTCTGTCCCCCTCTCTGCTTTACCCGTTAATTAGGAAGTAGTCCAGTGCATGAAGCTTTGCTAGCAGATCTGTCATCTGAAATTCCTTGGGTTGGTGGGGGGAGGAGAGGGAAATCAGCTGGAACTGATGAGGGTGGACTTCTCTTCACGTAAATGATGAAGCCGTCCCACTCCCGTGTCCACAGTTAGCTGGCTCCTAAGAAGTTCCATGTCGAAACAAAGGAAAGTACTGAAGTCAGAGAAAACTCGTGTTCAGATCTCAGCTTTGCCACTTTCTTGGTATAGAAAGTTAAACTTCTTTCTTCCCTGTTGCTTCAAGGGGGAGGTAGTTGAAAAATGAACACCAGATCATAAGAATGTTCCTACAGAATTACCCAAAAGATACTGTGAGCGCCTACGGAAGGAGTACAGCAGAGGGAAGTGGACTTGCACACGGTTCTCACCTGGGGGCGCTTTCGCCATCCACCCCTGGCCAAGACAGGACCATTTGTGGAGTCATTTTTGATGGCCATGACTCCGGGGCTAGGGTTCCTTTTGCGTGTTGTGAATGTTGTGGGTAAAAGCCAGGTGTTTCTGAAACCCTATAATGCATAGAACAGAGACGCTCCCCTCCCCAACAAAGTATTATATAGCCCCAAATGCCAGTGATGCTGAGGGTGAAAAGTCCTCGGTCATTGAATCTAATTGTCCCATCTAATACCCAGTGACTATGCAAAGTACAGTCATTACCATCTGTGTTTTACAGATGAGAAGATCGACCTTTGGTGTTAAGAAACTTGCCTTTGGCTATGCAGCAGTTTCTAGATAGACATGGGACATTAGGTATATATGGGTCCAAAGTCTTCAGCCAACCCAGTAGGTAGTGAGCTTCTAATCCCTGATGATGTTCAAAACCAGGCAGGGTGAGCAGCCACTTGAGGGATGGACAGAGAGGTGAGTCTCAGATACTTTTCAGTAAATGACTTTTGAGGTCCCTCCCTAGGATCACGTTCTCTGATTGTTTTGAAATGGGACTTGTCTTTTTAGCTCCAGCATCAGAATGCCGAGCAGATAGCCCTTGGCCCTGACCGACGAGACCTCTGTGCTTTGTCCGAGCACCCGTGGGTCTTGCTCCTGTTACTATCCCAGCCCTATCAGCAGAGGCTTCCATCCAGGGGCAGCCAGAAACCCACCCCACCCCCATCTCATGCACATTCCGGGCCCAGGCACGTGTAAGTCAATCCAGCCGGTTCTCATCTGGGAGCACAGCAGAGGCACAAAGGAAGGGAGACTGCCATTTATTATCCGTTTGCTAATCAGTGTAATTCTTCCAGTGTCACGGGGAATCACAGTTGCTCTTCTGAGAAGAAGGAGAACCAAGAGATTTACTCACCGGTTGTCAACCCAGGCCTCAAATAAGCATGAGCTGAGAGCTTTTAAAACTCACCTGGGTTGGGGCCTCTCCGCTCCAAATGCAGTTGTCTCAGGTGAGGCCTGGGGAGCAGGGATTCAAGAGCCTCCCAGGAGATGGTAATGTCCAACCAGGCCAGGAGCCCCTGGTCAGCTCCACTCCTTCTGCTCAGGGGGGCTTCACTCAGGTACTTGTGGTGGGTACTCTGTCCTGAAGAGACGACCAGGAGGAGGAGGTGGAGCTAGGCCTTGATTTCCAGGATGTCCTTCCAGGTTATAGCGAGGAGAAGAGGACCCCCTCTCTGGTCTTAAATTCACACCTACTGGGATCTTAAATGGACATTTCTCCTGATCCTTCCAATTCCTTATTTTAAATGGTGTAATGTAAAGGTACAAGTAAACATTTGCTTTATTTTTTCACAAAGCTTTGAAGGTTTCCTTTCCAGGCTATTGTTCTCAACAGTGTAGTGTGCAAAGGAGAAGCTTTTTCATTTTTATGGCTGCATTCCTATACCCTGGAGGAGAAAGCTTTAGATACTTAATGAGTTTTGAGAGAAACTTTTTAAATAACCACCTAGTTAATGGCCTGACTTTATAATCAACTGTATGCTTTAAACTCTAGTCTCCAAACATTTTTTTGTTCAGTAAACCTTAATAAATAATTTTGAAGCACTGTTTCTCACACGTTTTAAGATGACATCTATTATTTTCAGTAACTCAATAAGTTATTAGTCAAGTAGTTGCAAAAGATGTAATTTTTAGTGTATGAAGTATTGTGTGCAAACTTTAAATATATTTCATAACCTATCCAGTAGTTTGGTTTTCTCATCTTGTGATCAGACCGAGCTCTTTTTATGGAAAATACCTGCCATAAAATTGAATTACCCAAATCAGAGCTTATCGCTAAACCTGAGCCAGCCATATCAGGCTTATTCCCTGTCACTTAAACATCTGATTTCATCTCTTACATCAGACAGGAGAATTACCGGATAGATGGTAAACGTGCAAGACATTGTCATTCTGTGAGCCCCTCTTCCAGGGAAGGTAGGAATCTCTCTCCTGTGCCCTCCTTTTCAGTCTGGCCTTCGTTTTGGTTTCAGAGGTTTTTATACCCGGCAAACTGCGCCATGGTGAGATTAGGAACGGTGAGAAGCAAACCTCTCTTTGGAAAGCAGGAGAAAGGAGTTGAGATTTAGGAAGGGCAAGGCAGCAGGAGGCAGAGGCTGTTCTCAGGCAGATTGAGTGTAGGGAAAAGGCCATTTGGAGGGGTTGAGAAAATGGTTTCTCTAAAACTGTCCCTGCCCGGATCCCCCAGAAAGTCTTCGTTTATCTTCAGGAGTCTGCCTGCTGCAGTCTGAAGAGATCAGCTTTGGGCCAGAGGGAAGGGACTAGTAAAAGAATGAGGAGTAGTCAGCTCCTTGCCATTTCTCTTCCAAACGTATAGTTTACTCGTTTCACTTTCATTTTAAAATACAGGTAAAGAGAGGAGAATGCGTATAAGACTATGAACATGACAGTGTCCTAGAGTATGTTCCCTGGGAGTTTACAGATTGCAGGGACTGTATCTGGCAAATGTAAGCTGAGAGGATTTGGAGTTGGGGTCTGCAACACATCAAACTAAGGTCTTCTGCGGGTGGGGAAGCCTGCGTGCAGTGTGAGGTTAACCCTGTGCTGCTGGTGACAGCACAGACCCCAGAGCCAGCCTGCCTGGGTTCACATTCTGGCTGCTACTTTACTAGATCAGTGGCCTTGCGCAGATTTCTCAACCTGCCAGAAACAGTTTCTGACACATGATTGACGAGCTGCATGTAAGCTTATTACTCTTCGCATTCTTGAAGTTCTTACCAGAGTATGGCTGGAACTCTCCCCCAGGCAGTCTTTGATGGAGTCCATGGGCCAAAGATGGGATTTCAGCCAAGATACAGCCAATGCAGAAAGAGACTTATCAGGACCATCTGGGATGCCAAAGCTCCAGGGAAGTCAGTCAGTGTCCTTGTCTAAACCTATTTATCTCTAGTTCAGAGTCATCAGTCATTAAAATTCCAAGAAAGATACCACACAGCACTTATGTTCCATGTGACCTGTTTTTGCTTGAGGACAATATTCCACAGGCCAAACTACTGTCCCGCCAAGCAAGGAGACGGACTACTGGTTCCAAATGCCTCGAAGTATGAGGAGGACCTTTGACCAGTAAACTTGTTAATGAAATCAAACTATCGAAATGGCATTGAGCCCATGGTGTCCCTAGGTGCACTTTCTTCCATCACTTGACCATTCTTTTACCCTGCATCTTGGTTACTGAAGGCACCTGTGAATCAGATAATTAAATCAGTTTATTGGTAGCTAAGTTCACAGATAAAGTACAGAATCCAGAACTATCTTTACTTGTTCTTTATTCATTTAATCTGTCATTAAAATTGCTTGCAGAAAAACTGATTTTTAAACTTCTCCAGAGAAGGAATGAGACCCTTACCCTGCAAAGAATCACTATAGCCTGAAATCTTGAGAAATGAAAACAGCTTTGCATGATCTGATCGGATCAGAAGCACAAAGTGAAGTAGTATCGTGTCATTAAATGAACCCAGTGCACATCTTCCTTTTAACTTTGAAGTTTAATGTCAGGTCAGTTTGCTCTGTAACAAGTAGAATATATGTGAATGTTTATCTTATCGCATCAGGTCATAGTCATTAAAAATTGATACTTTATTCAGCAAATTTACCATTCCTTTCACAAGGAATGACAGTGATGCCCAAGATTTTCTCCAGGGGCATTTTTGACAGAGATCAGTTAGCCTTATAGGAACCTGTCAGGGCCGCTGGTGGGGAGCTGTTGTCTCTGAGGCGGATGTGAGAGGGCACCAGGCCAGGCCCCAGGCCGTGGAGGGGTGACTGGCCGTGGCCACCTCCCCTCTCTGAAATGACACACAACTGTAGACCACAGCCTGTGTTACCAAGCACGTCTGGGCTGGAGGAAAGCTTCCTTACAGATGAAATAAAGAGATGAATATTGGGGTGGCCCTGTGGGGCTAATGCCCCTGCAGGCCATAGGCAGTCCCTCTGCCCTGGGTGGGAGGCACCCCCAAGCCCAGCCATGCTTCTCCCCGTCCCTGGCCTTTGCCTCCACTGACTTCCAGGACTGCCTTCTGTCACGGCCCAGCCGTTGCTCTCCCTGTGACCGTGTACTGACCATGACACTGGCTTCCCCAGGCACAGCGGTCAGGGCCTCGCACGGGGCGCGGTCCTCGCTCCCTGGTCCCACGGCGAACAGCCTCCAGGCTGTCCAGGAGGGTCTGGAAGCGAGATGCTGTGAACCAGCAATTCCACCCTCGGACCCCCGCGTGGTCCAGCCCCTCGCGTGGTCTCATCTGAACAACTCAGCGCTCTTCCTAAACACCTCCCTCAGAGTCCTCTCCTCCTGTCAGTTCGCCCTCCCGCTATCCAGGGACCTTTCTAAACGCAGTCCTCGCCAGTTTTTCCCTCCCTCATGTCATGTGTCCTCTCGCCCCAGGATGCCGTGCTCCCCCATCACCGTGTTGGGCCGGCCGCATCACCTCCTCTCTGCCCGGAGAACCCCCTTCCCCTGGTCTTCTCTTCAGGCCCCCGAGCCTCTCCCCAGATCCAGCTTCACAGCATCCTCTTTCCACCCCGATCTGTCCCCCTGGCAGCCTCCTGCTTCTGACCCCGCGTGAAGATGTCCTCCTTCGTGAGGTCACGCCTGCCCTTGACCCCGGATAGAATCGGTCACTTCCGTCCCCCTGACCCGCCCCCATCCCTGCCGCCGTCCATTCGTATCTCTGAGGTGTGGACCGCCATGGCCGCCGTACGTGGCTACAGAGCGCTTGAAACGCAGACGGTCCAGAGCGAGGTGTGCTCTAGGCGAGAAGCCTACGCCAGATTTCAAAGGCTTTGTTAATGGTCTTTATGATGATTATGTGTTGAGATGATAATATTTTGAATATCTTGGATCAACTAAAAATATATCCTTAGAATTAATTCCACCTGTTTATTTTTCTCAAACAGGACTTACAAGTTTTCATGTTCTAGGTGGGGCTCCTGTTACATTTCTCACGGTCAGGGCCGATTAGCTTCCATCACTAGGTGGTGAGGGCACCAAGTCTGCCTTTCAGGCTGGGCACAGTGGAGTGCAGTCTGCCTGTGGGTGACCCCCTGCTTGAAGTGACCTCAGCAGAGCTGCTCACATTTCATGCGTCTGGTTCCCAAGTCTCTTCCCCAGTGTTTGTACTCCCAGGGTTTATTGGATTGTAAGTTCAGAGTATCAGGTTTGGCAGAAGGCTATAATTCCTATGGCCCTCAGCTGACCCCTGGCCTGGAAGATGCTCACCCTTGGATGGGGGAGAGGACTGGCCTGTGCCCTCAAGCCTCCTCCATCATCACCACCCCACCCTCAGAGGGAGGGGAAACGTCAAGCCCATCTCACTCCCCGTGTGGAGGCAGGACAGCCCTGGAGAAGCAGTGAGCCCCGGAGCTCCCGGAGCTCTGGCTTCTCAGCCCAGTTTGCCTTGATCTGGTCATGCTCCTCGTGGAAGCCAGGCCACTTCTGCTCAGCTGGTGTAGTCTTTGCCAGCGGGATGGTTCTTTGCTCTCTCCCCACCTCTGTGCTTGTCTTCTGAATTTCAAGCAGAGTGTCCCTTAAAATAGAGGCGCTCATGATCACGCATCCAGCCAGCAAGGTTTGGTTCTGCTCGCTTACCCAGCATGAATTTACGGGAGCCTATAAAAGTCCTGCGAGTTTGCTCTGACATCTTGTTGATGGGGAGGTCTTGTTTGTTGTTAGAAATAAGAGCCGCTGTCTCCAGGACACACCCTGTCCTGTTTTAGTGAATGGGAGGTTTCAGCCCTGACCTCTAAAAACTAAATGGCAGAGAGGCTGGAGGGGTGAAAACTGTGCAAAAAAAATCCCTTTTGTTTGGATTTTGTGTTCTGGTGCATGTCAAGTGGATTTTGGTAAGAGCACGTGTTCAGGGGGTGTCATCACTATACCTTTGTGTGTTTTTTTTTTTTTTTTTTTAGTGGAATGCCACCTAGCTGTTTGATTAAGGTAGCTTTGACTATGTATTTCGGAACAATTCAAAGTCAGAAAGGCTTGGAAGTCAGAGGCACCAGGTGGTAAAATGTTGGACCGTGTGATGCGTTGGGTGGGTGGAACCAAACTCTCTCTCTTCCTAAACTGCGGCAGCTCTGCTGTCAGAGGACAGACGCTGGAGTGCGTGGAGGATGTGCAAGAAAGGATATTCCTCCGTCCTTTGGACGTGACGGCAAAGGCATCTCATGCTCCCTTGAGGAATGAGACAGCATCGAAAACTCAGTACATCTCGACCTCCAGACAGTAGACTGTTGAAGAGAGTCACTACATTTGTGACGTTTTGTCTAAAAGCTTTTGCAAAAGTTTGCCAAGCCATTCAATTATTTAAATAATTCAAAGTACATGCTTCAGAAGTCACTCTAAAAATAGAACCTGTTTCCCTGTCTGGTGGGTGCTGTGTGCCTCACCAGGAAGCAGTGTTTACTGGTTTAGCAGCAAAACAAAGGTTGTTTTTCTGTCTCACTGTTCAGAGCTGGGAGGTTTACCTTGATCTATAATATACGAAGATCTAATCTTTCCCATAGGGCTTCTCTGGTTGCTCAGTGGTAAAGAATGCGCCTGTCAAGACAGGAGACTCAGGTTCGATCCCTGGGTCAGGAAAGATCCCCTGGAGAAGGAAGTGGCAACCCACTCCAGTATTCTCGCCTGGAAAATCCCATGAACAGAGGAGCCTGCCAGGGCTACAGTCTATGGGATCGTGAAAGAGTTGGACATGACTTAGCAACTAAACAACAACAGTCGTTTATGTCTTTTCTCTTAAATTCCTTCCAGAAATTCTCAGTATAGTTTTCTTATCACTCCTCAATGATTTCTGTGACATTGGTAGCACTGGATGGGTTTCACTGGCCAACACTGAATAGCTTTCAAACTTGTGATGGTGGCAGGGCATAAGAAATGAATTTTACAAAACAACGTAGGACATGCATTCATATACATATGTAACTGAAACAGATTACTTGAAACAGTACTTACGTTTCCTGTGAGACTCTTTAATATTTTCTATTCCATTACACTGATGCTTCTTATGAATTACTAGTGGGATTACAAATCACAATTAAAACAAAAACACTGCCTTCACGTATAGCTCTTATGTTACTTGTGGGTCATTCTGCCTTCTGAGAGTCACCAGTCCTTTCTGATACAGCCTTTCCTGAAAAGCCTTCCTGCTGACCCAAGCTTTTCCTGCCAGCACCCCTCACTTGCAGGGCTCTTCTCCCCACAGAGTGCCCCTGCTCCCCTGCAGCCTAGATGTGAAATGCACAGCCCTAGCCTAGTGCTTGCACGGTGACCTCTGGTCATCAGTACATAGGAAGATTCAGATCACATCCTTCAAGTGCAGTGCAACCTGAAGACCGGCCGTCTGTGTTGTTTCTTGAATTGGTGTGTTCTTTGAGAAATTGATGCTCGTTTATTTTGTGAGGACAGCTAAGCCTGGTGTCCAGTTCAAGGCTGGCAGCTCCCGCCCAGTGTGTACCAGAAGAAATGTCTGAGGGCTGCATTGGGGTTTCTCTGGAGCTGCTGTGATGGTCCCCAAGCTTCGGGGCCCAGTGACAGTCCCACACATCTCTCCATGGACATGGCACCCTAGTCCGTTCTTATTTAAAAAGGAACAGTTATTTTAAAGGGGCATGGGGGAGAGTGAGCCTATAGGTAGTTAATCATCATTTGGAGCACAAACTCTGAAATAGTGTCTGGTATATTTATTTCACTTTTCCAGTAATAGAATATAGATTTTTGTTTCCCCTTATGCGACACATCTCGAGGGCTCCAGTTTGCATTGTCATTACATTGGGAAAATATTTGATGGCTTGTCAGAAGGGAACATTTATAATTGTGTTTCTAGCCTGCACATTTTCAGCCTCTGGAACAGCGTGACAGGTAATTGAGGTTGAAATTGACAGCATTTACCACTTAAAAATGAGCACAAGAAATGCCAGTATGCACTGTGTGAAGTGGAAACTAATTTGGTTTTTGTAAGCACTTTAGGATTAACGGGAACTTCCCAGGTGGCTCAGCAGTAAAGAACCCACGTGCCAATGCAGGAGATTCAAGTTCAATCCCTGGGTGGGGAAGATGCCTTGGAGAAGGAAATGGCAACCCACTCCAGTGTTCTTGCCTGGGAAATCCCGTGGACAGAGGAGCCTGGCGGGCTACAGTCCATGGGATCACTAAAAAGTCGGGCATGACTGAATAAACAACAAGGGTTAACATGATGCTTGGTGGAAGTGATTTTGTAATGGAAACTATTTAAATGATTTGAATGTTGTGTTTTCATAACATTGGTGCAGGGTGTCATCCTGAGGCAGTGGTGACCTCAAGATGTTGTGATGACCTCAAACCTTGGCTCTCTAGGGCCCACAGGTGGGGACCCTGCCATATCAGCACACCCAGGTGTCCTGGAAATAGCCCTGCTTCTCATTTTGGTGCAGAGGCCATGCATTTTGACTCTCTGGTCGCTCCTAGCACTCCTCAATAGTGATATTGGAGGCACGTTTTATCATTGGTGTAGTGTCACTAATCTAAATATTCTACATTGCTTGAAATGTCTGTGGTTCTGTCAGCAGTGGGATGTTTTGAAACCTAGATCTCACCAGCATGTTCCAGTGACTGGTGAATCACTTGTTTAAGCCAGTTCCTCTCGATCATGTGCTATTCTATACACTTGATCCCCATTTTATTTTTAAAATGATTTTATTACCGTTACCTTTGATGTAAACCAGAAAATAAGAGCCTTGTGTTTAATGGTGAGGTTGCCTCGTTGTCTTCTGTTATAGGAATTGTTGTGTTTCTTTCTTTTTTTTTATTTTTTTAATGTAACTAGAAACCTTGTTAAGGTACAAGTGAAGCCATCTAGCTTTGCAGCAAGTACCGTGGGGATCCATTAAACTGCTGCTTTGAGGCATGGAGCCAAGTTGGAACAAGAGGTTTTGTTCAAGATAACATGCCAGATGGGCATTTTAGGCAGAACCATCCTCCCCAAAGCCTCATATACTGTGCTGTCATCAAAGTCTCTTCTCATCCACACTGTTGAGAACCAGCATCCTGATGAGAAGCCCAAGGCTGGTGCCCAGCCGAGTTGTCCTGCTGTTAACGAGATGCGGGACAAAATATTGGTTAAGAGCCAAGACTCTGGAACCAGTCTACCCAGCTAGCAACCTCTCTGGTCTCTAGGTTCCCCATCTGTAAAATGGGCATAATAATCGTGCCCATCCACTGCAGCTGCTCACTGAAGATTTGGTGTGCCCTGAACACAGCACCTGCTTTGCTACAATAGCCCTTAGGGGCCAGCGCCTGTCTCTAGATTCAGATGGTAAATTCATCTGATGGGTTTAGAAGTCTAACATCTCCCTCCCAAAACAGTGCAGCAACATGGATGTTTCATGAATTTTTGTGAAGATGTACTTCAAGTTAACAATTGATAGAGTAGCCAAAGAGAGCAGATTATGAAACAGAGCTCTGGGATCAAAGTGTCTCCTTCTGATGCTCGCCTCCCCGAGTCCTTGTCCTTCCTGGCATCAGCACCAGTAGCTGGCCAGGAGAGGGACAAGGGCAGAACCTCATTACTCTCGTTAGGGAGACACACAGTCTGTAGTCAGGAGTCAGGCAGCTCTGAGTTTCTAATAGTGAAATTAACTGACATGCACACAATTAAATCAGCCACATTCAGAATGGGACTGCTCCCTAATTGTTTGGACAGTGAAGACGTCTGTGCTGACTGTTGCTTGTTAAGAGGTACATCTTTGGCACCTCACGGCCTTGTGCATGGTGGGTGGAGGCAGATGTATCTGAGGAAATAGAAGAAAACAGAGCCTCATCAGAAGGGTGGGAACTCTTCTCAGGCTTTGGCACACTCAGCCAGTGGTGACGTTGATCTTTCGTTACCCTTCACATATTCTAGAGGAGACAGACAGCTTTCTAGTCAATCAGATTTTAAAAATTACTGAAAAGGACATCCTAAGTATGGAACAAATCATTGCAGTAAATCTCATTCACATTTACCTGCTGCCACTTTTTAAATGCAAGAGGAGAATTTTTTTCAAGTACATTTGAAAAGTTCATTTTATAAATTAGAAAATTTCACAGTAAGACTGAAAATAAGAGCCCAGAGTTTGGAATGTGGAACTCTGGATTCTCTCTTGGGCTCCTCCTCAAGCTGGTAGTGGGACAAGTCTGATGATGTCTGTGAAGAACTTTCTAACTATCATAGGTGTTTGAATGTGGGCTTTTTTTTTTTTTTTTTTTTAATGAGGTTGGCGAGGGTAGTGGAAGTCATCATCATGATTCTTCTTCCGATTCACATCGCGGGCCATCTGGGTATCAGGGGCTGTGACGCACGTGCCCCTAAAGCAGGATGTTGTGTCCAGTGGCCTGCTGGACACCCCGGGGTCCGGGCCAGGGCCGCTGACCCTGACTTTAAGATTTACCATGACTCCCAGAGTCTGAAAAGGCACATGTGAGGTTACCCACATAAATTTTCATTGAGGTCTGTGTAGTAGATGTAGATAGGAAGAAGTACCATGTGTCCAAAATTATAACCAGTAGATAATCCACGAACTTAGATTGTGAAGCAGTATAATTACTAGGTTGAAAGTTCAGGGCCATTTTTTAATAAGTAATGTACAGGATGTATTAGTAACTGGCTTCTGTACTCTTTCCCAAAACTGAGCTCTCAAGGAGCTCTTTCATTTATTACACTTTATAAATATTCATGAAAATTGGCCCCAACATTTCTTTACTGACTTCTCTTTAAACTGGGCCAGCTGTGCCCCCAGGCCCTCTGGAATCTCAGGTATCCCTTCCCTGGCTGACTGCCTGCTCCCCAAGTCTAAGAGAGGCTCTGTCTCCAGTCTCTTGGGTGATCGATGCCCTGCAGGGTGTCTGCCAGCTGAAGATCAGGTGTTTGAGGCCTTGGGGCTCACCCATCTCCAAGGCAACAACCATCTCTGACTCACCTGGGCCTCTGCCTTTAACTCATCCCCACCATTCTCCCAGCCCAGACCCTGGACTTTTCTCTGTTTGTAAAGAAACACGTTTAAGAATGTTGACACTCACTCAATAGATGAAAACACTAATTATTTTCTCTCTTCTTAACAGACACGGGACGACTTCCTGGGACAGGTGGACATACCCCTTAGTCATCTCCCGGTAAGATCGGTTGCCTACTTTATAACACATGCAGTGAATGGCAGTTTCTGTTTGCAATTCAGGGTTATTTTCAGGGCAGTATTTCCTCCACACTGTGGAGAAGGCTGAAATGAAGCACAGATACTGTGAGCCTGACCCCTTCTAGAAGGTGGTCCTTTCAAGAGGCTAGGAGATCACTTAATTGTAAAAACCAGGTGTCCTTGAACCACCTACAGATATCTATCAGCGTCGCCAGCTACTTTCTTATCTCATCTTCCTTTGTCACTTCATACAAAACAGCTGCCTGCTTCTGCCAAACCCCTTCTCCTTGTCACTGGAATGTCCTTGCTTTCAAGTTCATCCTCTGGCTCTAACCACGTGTGTTCCCTTTGTCTGGAATTGTACACTCTGTCTCTCCTGCACTTCACCTACACAGACTGTGTTTCCGTGACTTTGGTTATGGCTTTCTTGGTTGGCACAGAGGCGAAAGAAGAGAGGCTCTTGTCCTAAGTGAACTTGTCAGCTGGAAAGACTCTGGTTTCAGAAACGATACCAGGTCAGCACGTGTGCTGTTGCTAGTAATCCTCTGCTCAAACGTGTAGCAAAAGGACAGGGGCTGTTGACCGTGACTGAGCTGAAAGGTGACTCCCGTGTATTCCAGTACCAATCGAATGAGGGCCCAGGCCTCCCTGGCGAAAGGTAAATGGCTTTGTGCTCCAGCTCTCCTCCCTCTTCCCCAGGGCATCATGAAGTGCCCTCAGTAGCACCTCAGTAGTGCCCAGTCGTGTCTCACTCTCTAAGAGCCCATGGACCGGAGCCCACCAGGCTCCTCTGTCCATGGAATTCTCCAGGCAAGAATATGGGATTGGGTAGCCATTCCCTTCTCTAGGGGAATCTTCCCAACCCAGGGATCAAACCTAGGTCTCCTGCATTGCAAGCAGATTCTTTACCATCTGAGCCACCAAGGAAACCCCCACAATAGCAACGAAGAGAGACTAAGTCAAATGTTTCTGCCTTCCAAGGGCATTTTTAAAAAATGCTCTATGTGAGCCAATAGCATAAATCGTCTATAAACTAAAATCACCCAAACCACCTAGTATGAGCCTGCCGCTGTGTTGAAGCTGTAGCTGTCACTCTCTATTAAAGACCAAGAAAGGCCGTCTTACCCAGGAAGCTCTTGAAGATCTGTTGTGAGGGACTGTGACGGCAAGCACTTTACTCCTGTTTACTCAGGGGAACTTTTAAGGACAAAAGGTTTGAAGCTCATTCCCTTCCCAAAGATTGGAAACAGCAGTAGTGACATTAGAATATCTTTGTTTATCTCTGCATAAAAACCTGAAGCTCCAAGATGGTCGTGGAAAGTGGTCATATGCTCGAGATGGATTCCATGAGCCTTGAGAACACTGATTGTCCTTTTACGGTCCCACTGAGAGCGCAGGGGTGTCTCCACCTTGTGCAGAAAGATTGTTCATGTATTTCTACATCAGTGGGTGTTCTCTCCATGCTCTTCAGGCTGAAGCTGTAATCATATTACATTTTTAGACAGTGTTGGTTGTTTGGCCACTTCTTACATGGGTGTCCCCAACCACCCTTTTCCCTAACATAAAAACCGCATCACAGGGACTTTCCTGGTGGTCCAGTGGCTAAGACTCCATGCTCCCAATGCAGAGGGCTCAGGTTCAATCCCTGGTCAGGGAACTAGGTCCCACATGGCATAACTAAGACCCAGCTCAGCCAAATAAATATCAAAACACACACACACATCATAGTCAAGGCAAATTATGTACTTAAGAGGTGCAGCTGGAATTTTTGAACAACCTGCTCCAGTTCCCTGTTTGAGAGAAGGAGCATGGGTTGGTTTTGAAAGGTTGAGGGGAGTTCTCAGAGGATAGAAGAGTGTTTCTTTTCAGAGACAAGTTGGTAGAGAGAATATTTTTACCTTTGGAGTTGGGTGGAGGCAAGATTGAGCTTTCAGAGGAAGAAAGGCTCCAGGCCAGAACAGAAGCCAACCGGTTCAAGAGTGGAACAGCGAGTGTTCAGAGAAGGCTGAGGCCTTGCGCATGAGCTGAGCCTCCTGGTGTCGGACCTCCAGGATGAGTGTGCCCTGGGGCACCGTGTCTCCTCCTCAAGACTGACTGGCTTTGTGGAGCCCAGGACAGTCCTCAGGATGGGTCACACGGGATGCAAAAGGAGAGGCAAAGGTGCATTCTCCATCCGCTAAGTGACAGTGGAACCCGGCCGGCGTGTTCTCAGTGGACACGGCTTTGACCCCCAGATTTGAGGTGCTCTCAAGTGTATCTTCAGTCCTTTGTGTAGGACCCTCATGGGGAAATTGCAGTTAACGTTGTATGATAACACAGGTGTGAGTATGTAAAACGGATGCTAGCATTTGAATATATTTTGTGGGTAGATAATGGATGCTCTTTTCTTAATAGCTACTCGACCACTGTCAAGGCTCTATGGCCTGTGGATTCAGTGATGTTTAATGTCATCAAATTTTAGGTAAAAGCTTAGGAACCTTGTCTCGCTGGTCATGAGGGAAGGTAGTGCAGAGCGGTCCTGCGGTAGTGAGGTGCTGCCCGGGCCTCCTCAGACTCTGAGGAATCAGATTGGGCGTCTGGTTGCTAATTAATTCCAGACAGCCCCATTCCCTGATGGAGGATTTATTCCTTTCACAGATGCTTGCTGATCCAGACATGATTCTGATCTCTGAGGAAAAATCAGTGAAGCAAGTTCCTCCCTCACGTGGCTATGTGGCTGATGTGACTAAGTGGAATTTATCATTTTATTTCAAGTCATTAAAGTTTATATTTAAAAGCTACATGTGGCAATGTGGCACCTTCTTAGTTGGTTCAGCTGAGATCAGACCAGATTTCCCCAGCTTAGGTGAAAACTGTATGGTTCTGAATTCCCTTTTCCTGAGCTGATAATTCTGCCTATTGGCGAGAACTGGGGGAGGAGGGGTTCTCACACCCAAGTTTTACGTGTGCGTACTATCGCTTCTGTCGTGTCCAACTTTGCAACCCCATGGACTGTAGCCCCCAACCAGGTTCCTCTGTCCATAGGATATTCTAGGCAAGAATACTGGAGTGGGTTATGATGCCCTCCTCCAAAGGATCTTCCCAATCTGGGGATCAAACCCATGTCTTTTTCATCTCCTCGTTGGCAAGTGAATTCTTTACCACTAGCCAGAATTATCAGTCAAGATTCAGTTTTTTCCCCCCTACCAGAATACAGTTGCTGGTGGATACTGGCATTTGCGGTGTACAACCGTGCTCTTAAGTCGTTAGGGATGTCTCTCCTAAGCTGTCCTCACTCAACACCTATAAATTCCCCAACCTCGAGAAGCCTACCCGGAAGACCAGAGGGTCAGGGCAAGCCTACTTCCGATTTATCCGTAGACACACAAGCCAAGTTATATGCACTTGAGCATCTTAGAGCACTCACAGCAGTGCTCCTCAGCCCAGTACCCACTGTTGGGTCCCTGGATAATCAACTGTGTGCGCTGCTGGGCCTTGGGGGCCATTGGGACAGTCCGGCTTGGAGTTCTTCTGCCAGGGAGACAAGCACAGGAGGTCCCTGGAAACAGAGAGACGAGGCTGGCAGGGCCGTGTGAAGCCGAGATGCACTCTGCATGTTAAAGCATCAGTACCCCCGTCAGTGACCACAGTGGTCCCAGGAGGCCAGCGTCAGCTCCGTGTTTGCCCTTAAACAGGAAGGAGTAGAGAGACATCATGAGAAGGAAAAGTAACTCCTTTTCCCCCCTTTGATTATGAATTCCCCAGTGCTTTATCAAATGCTTCCAGATGAAAGAAAATGATTTTGACTTGTCACTCATTTTCATTCTTGGCTCTCAGGCCAGTTCTGCCAGTTTTATTTGTGGAAGGGGGGAAAAAAAGGATAGGAAATAGACCCAGGGAGTTTAAAATGGTAGGGACTCTGTTTCCTTGGCTTCTGTTGCAAATATGCCACTCATCTTTAATTTTTGTTTTTTCCATTTTACTTACTATTGAGTGTGCATGCATGCTAAATTGCTTTAGTTGTGTCTAGTTCTTGGCAACCCTATGGTCCTTAGCCCCTCCCACCATGGCATTCTCCAGACAAGAACACTGGAGTGGGTTGCTGTGACCCCTCCAGGAGATCTTCCCAACCCAGGGATCCAACCAGCGTCTCCTGCATTGGCAGGCAGGTTGTTTACCACTAGCGCCATCTGGGAAGCCCACTGTTGAGGTTGGGAGTGAGTAAAAGAGAAAGGTTAGTCATCTGACCTTTTATGCAGATCTGAGAATTAAGAAAACATAGATTCCTATTCACAGAAGTCTCCAAATGTCAAGCTTTAAAAGACCTTTCAGGAATAGTTGACTCGGAGCCTGGAGATGGGCAGGTTGCCTTGGTAACCTTAATAAGTTAGTAATCCTTTATGGGACTCTTGTTTGTCTCACCTATAAAACGAGAGGATCCACATAGACGATGCCAGGTTTCCATCCAGCTCTGTGAAACCGCGTCTTCGCTGTCCATGGCACTAGCTGGCATTAGCTGTCCGTGGCACTCACAAGCAGAGGCACTGCGACCATGACGACGTGTGTGTTGCCTGGGAGACTTGGGCAGCACGACGCACGTGGCGGAGGTAGAGGCTGTGTTTTAGGAAGGTGGTCCTGCTCTCCTGATGTCTGTCTGCAGCTGAAACAAAGCTCCTCTATTTTATTTCTCCAGCGCATCACCAAAAGTGACCTTAGCTATAACTCTCCTATTCTGACTTTTTTTTTTTAAGAAACACTATCATTTTTTACATGTTTATTAAATTCTGTGTGTCATTCCCCAAAAGTTCGTACAATATTTTATGACTTCTCCTTAATAATTACTTAGAGACAAAAATAGCTCCAAGACTTGCATTAACAACAGAATGCCATTTCTGGCAGGTGTTTGCCATTTACACCTCTGAAATTTGTCTTGATTCTTCCCAGTCCTTTGAGCCCTTTCCCATCACCCCTCCTAGATGCAAAATCTCTGTATCTGTGGAAAACACACTGAGGTATAGAGAGCTGTTTAAAAACATGAATTTCTCTTATTTTAGTCAGGTGCTACTCAAGGCAACCAGGGTTAACTTGAATTTATAGCTTTCCTACAGTGAGGCGGCATCGGGATGGTAGCGCTATAATTTGTCATCTTAATTGTACTTGAAGGTAACTCAAATGATGAACACCCCTCTTATAATTCCAGCTGGTACCAGGGTAATGGTTCTGTCTCATGTGTACAGAATTCAGTATCTTAGAGCTTAGAGGGACTTTAGAGACCGTTTGTCCATTCCCTGTATTTTACGGGTGGGGACCCCTGGGTGCACAGAGGTCGGTGGCTTGCCCAGTGATCTGCAGGTTGACCAGACCAGAGGTCTCCAACATTGATCTGTGGTGCCGTTAGGGGGCCAGAGGGGCTCAGTCTGAGGCTTGGGTGCTTTTAGCCATTGCATCCCTCTTTTGAGCCTAGGGTCCTGATAAGGCCATTCCCTTCCACTTGCCCACAAAGTTATTTTTCACATTACATATATGTCAAGTAACTGCAGTTCTGTTTAAAGCAATAAATCCTTATAAGGTGAAATTGCTGTGTAACCAAAAGTTTTTTTTTGAATGCTCGTGGCCTGGGGTAGGGGGTAGAAGCATCTATTTTGGCCACTGGTGCTATTAGCATCAACCTGTTTGAGATGGCTTTCTCCCAGAAACACTCTCAGGGAGTCTCCCCCAGGCATTTCTCCAGGGACTGGGATCCAGCAGGAACCTGAATAGTGCTAGGAAGAATCCTGTTGTCAGAGACTGCCATCTTGTTCATGCTGGAGAATTTCCATGGAGGTGAATTCTCATCTTCTAACGCCGTGTCTTTATTGCAGAGCACTGAATTGATAGTGTTCACAAGTGACATGGAAACGTAGACTTGACTGACGATGATAATGGCCAATGTTTGTTAAGTGTGCCAGGAACCCTTGTGAGGACTTTTTATGGACCAGCTCAGTTGATCGATTTAATTGTGACGATTCTATAAGCTCCTGTTACTGCCCCACTCCGTGGATGAGGGCACTGAGGCACAGAGAGGTAAAGACTCTGCCCTTGGCCACGTGGCTTTGTAGGTAGCAAAGCCAGAGCACAGACCTAGGATGTCTACGTCTTGAGTCTGTGTGGTGTTTGTCATTTAAACTATGTAGTGTATGGAAAGTTCTGTTTTTAGAGTCCCTGTAAGCTCTGACTTTGTGTGTGTGTGTGTGTCTGACTTCAGAAAAAAGTCTAGAGAATATAGCTGACTTTGCTTAGTGAGGGTGGATTTTTGTGGCCCTAGCAGTTTACTGGAGATCAGGTGGATTAGTCAGCTACTTCGTGCTTCCTTCATGCCAGACAGTGCTCTTGGTGCCAAGAACACAGTGGCGGGCAAATCCAAGTCTCTGATCTTACAAGGTAATATTCTATAGGTGATAGAATGATAAACTGGTAAATACATAAATAAGCATAAATACATAAAATAGTGGTAAGGAGGGAGATGAATCGGGACGCTGCAGTTGAGGATGAGAAAGGGAGGCTGTGATGGTGACTTAGGATGCAATGTCTGAGGATGTGACTTGGGATTCTGGACTTGGATGGCAAAGTGGAGACCGCGTGGCTGTCTGAAGTCGGGGATGTCCAGCGGAAGGACCTGTGAGGGTGGGGTTAGACGACGTGCACGCAGGACAGATGAGGTCAGGAGGGGTGGTGGTGGTTCAGTCGCTCAGTCGTGTCTGACTCTGTGACCCCAGGGACTGTACCACACGAAGTGTCCCTGTCCTTCACCATCTCCCAGTGGAGTCAGGGGTGATTGCAGAGACTGGTTCCCGGTGAGATGAGAGATAGTGAAGAACCAGACCATGTTTAACCTTGTAGGTCCATAAGGAAGAATTTTCAGCCTATTATAAGCAGAATAGGAAGTCATTGAAAGTTTAAAGCAGAGAATGATATAAAAGATAATATTACAAATATAAATACATACACCCTACTGATTTATAATAAATCATTTTGCTGTGGTTTGTCCCTCTTGCTGCAAAGGTATTTTAAATTGTGTTTAATTAAAGAGCCTAGGTATTTGAGGTTTTACTGCATGTAATATTTTTATTTTCTTGAAACAAAATTATTATATGTATTTCAATAAAAGTATTAGTTTTATTCCTACTAGTAATAGCTGCTATGTTTGAACGTACCAGTCACTGTGGATTTACATACATTGACTCACTCAAGCCTCACAGCATTCTAATAATAAGCACGAACATTTCCATTTTATAGACAAACTGAAGCTTAAAGAGAGTAAGCAACAGCATTATTAGCGCTATAACCAGCCTTTGAACCTAGATCTGTCCCTGCTCTTACACACAATTGCATCCAACTCAGGCTGCAAGGTATATAAAAGTCTACATAGTAATTCTAGAGAATATAACTTGTGGTCTGCCCTTACTACATCACTTAATTTTTTAATTAGTTGGCTTTAATGGGAGGCTAATTACAGCATTGTGGTGGTTTCTGCCACACATCGGCATGAGTCAGCCGGCGCACATGTGTCCCCCGTCCGGAAGCCCCTCCCGCCTCCCTCCTCACCCCATCCCCCTGGGTTGTCCCCAAGCACTGGCTTTGAGTGCCCTGCTTCATGCATCGAACTTGCGCTGGCCATCTGTTTTACATATGGCAATATACAGGTTTCAGTGCTGTTCTCTCCAATCATCCTACCCTCGCCTTCCCCCACAGAGTCAAAAACTCTCTATTCTTTACATCTGTGTCTCTTTTGCTGCCTTCCATGTAGGATTGCCGTTCCCATCTTTACAAGTTTCATATATATGCGTTAGTATCCTGTATTGGTGTTTCTCTTTCTGGCTGACTTCACTCTGTGTGATAGGCTCCAGTTTCATCCACCTCACTGGAACTGACTGGAATGTGTTCTTTTCTATGGCTGAATGATACTCCATTGTGTACGTGTACCACAGCCTATTCATCCATTCATCTGCCGATGGGCATCTAGGTTGTCTCCTTGTCCTGGCCATTGTAAGCAGTGCTGCAGTGAACACTGGGGTGTATGTGTCTCTTTCGATTCTTGTTTCCTCGGTGTGTGTGCAGTGTGTCTTTCCTCAGTTGTATGGGAGTTCTATTTCCAGTTTTTTAAGGAATCGCCACCTTGTTCTCCATAGTGGCTATCCCAGTTTGCATTCCCACCAACAGTGTAAGAGGGTTCCCTTTTCTCCACATCCTCTCCAGCGTTTATTGTCTGTAGACCTTTCGATGGCAGCCATTCTGACCCGAGTGAGATGATCCCTCATTGTGGTTTTGATTTGCATTTCTCTAATAATGAGCGATGTTGAGCATCTTTTCATGTGTTTGTTAGCCATCTGAATGTCTTCTTTGGAGAAATGCCTGTTTAGTTCTTTGGCCCAAGTTTTGATTGGGTTGTTTGTTTTTCTGGTATTGAGCTGCATAAGCTGCTTGTATATTTTGGAGTTTAATTCTTTGTTAGTTGTTTCGGTTGCTATTATTTTCTCCCATTCTGAAGGCTGCCTTTTTCACCTTGCTTATAGTTTCCTTTGTTGTGCAGAAATTGTTAAGTTTAATTAGATTCCATTTGTTTATTTTTGTTTTTTATTTCCATTACTCTGGGAGGTGGGTCATAGAGGATCCTGCTGTGATTTATGTCAGAGAGTGTTCTGCCTATATTTTCCTCTAAGAGTTTTATAGTTTCTGGTCTTATATTTAGATCTTTAACCCATTTTGAGTTTTTGTGTATGGTGTTAGGAAATTTCATTCCTTTACACATGATTGACCAGTTTTCCCAGCACCACTTGTAAAAGAGGTTGTCATTTCTCCACTGTCTATTTTTGCCTCCTTTGTCAAAGATGAGGTGTCCATAGGAGCATGGATTTATCTCTGGGCTTTCTACTTTGTTTCACTGATCTATATTTCTGTCTTTGTGCCAGTACCATACTGTCTTGATGACTGTAGCATTGTCATACAGTCTGAAGTCAGGAAGCTTGATTGCTCCAGTTCTGTTCTTTCTCAATGTTACTTTGGCTATTCAAAGTTTTTTGTGTTTCCATACAAATTGTGAAATTATTTGTTCTAGTTCTGTGAAAAATACCACTGGTAGCTTGATAGCAATTGCGTTGAATCTATAGATTGCTTTGTAGTATACAATTTTCACTATGTTGATTCTTCCAACCCACGAACATGCTACATTTCCCCATCTATTTGTGTCCTTTTTGATTTCTTTCATCAGTGTTTTATAGTTTTCTATATATAGGTCTTTTGCTTCTTTAGGTAAATTTATTCCTAAGTATTTTATTCTTTTCATTGCAGTCATGAATGGGATTGTTTCCCTTCTCTTTCTGTTTTTTAATTGTTAGTGTATACGAATGCAAGGGATTTCTGTGTATTAATTTTATAACCTGCAACTTCAGTATATTCATTGATTAGCTCTAGTAATTTTCTGATGGTGTCTTTAGGGTTTTCTGTGTAGAGGATCATGTCATCTGCAAACAGTTCTACTTCTGCTTTTCCAATCGGCATTTCTTTCATTTCTTTTTCTTCTCTGATTGCTGTGGCTAGGACTTCCAAAGTTACGTTGCATAGTAGTGGTGAGAGTGGGCACCCTTGCCTTATTCCTGATTTTAGAGGAAATGCTTTCAATTTTTTGCCATTGAGGGTAATGTTTACTGTGGGTTTGTCATATATGGCTTCTATTATGTTGAGGTATGGTCCTTCTGTGCCTGGTTTCTAGAGAGTTTTTATCATAAATGGGTGTTGAATTTTGTCAAAGGCTTTCTCTGCATCTATTGAGATAATCATATGGTTTTTATCTTTCAATTTGTTAATATGCTATATCACTTGATTGATTTGTGAATACTGAAGAATCCTTGCATCCCTGGAATAAAGCCCACTTGGTGTATTTTTAAATTAATGAGAGAGGAACATTTCTTTTCCTACTTGCTTTGACCTCTGATTTTGCACAACAAAATACTGATTTCTATTTTAAATGAATAATACCACAATTACATTCATAGCTTCTTGAAATAAGCACCAGCCAAAGGCTGATGGATGATACTACCTAGGACAGCCTCGGTGGAGGAGATGCTCTTTCAGTTATCTGAAGCTGAGGACATATTTTAATGTTAAAAGTAAAGTAAAACTGGATTCACAGATTGATCTTGCATATTTTCCCATTAACCTCACTCTTAGATTTCTTGACTCACAAGGGACAGGCAGGCAGGCACCAGTGACCCCTGGTTCTCCAGAGTTAATCAGCAGCATGAGATTGAGGCCTGCACCCAGCAGTTAGAAATTAAACTTGGCAGTAACAGCTATAATCTTGTAAATTTGTGGAAGGCTGGGGTTGGCTCCTAAAACATGGGTGTTGATAGTGACATCTAGCGGGTCTTGAGGAGATAAAGTTCTGTGACCTATGAAATGTGTAATTAATTGTCAAGCACTGTCTGAGGAGCCAACTCTGTTTTTGCCGAGCACGTTCTAAAACATGCAAGTGTGTTCTCGGTAGTCCAGTTGGGTGGATGCGAAATACCAGACCCTCGGGAGCACGGAAACTTACTTTTTCTTCCTTTAGACAGAAGACCCAACCATGGAGCGACCCTACACATTTAAGGACTTTCTCCTCCGGCCGAGAAGGTAAGGCTTCTAGGCTGCAAGTCATTCTTTATGCTTTGGCCTTGGTTTTCTCTGAGGAAGATTTCAGCATATTAACTGATTACATCTGTTTAAAGCATCATAAATATGAAGTGTCAAACCAAGTCACATCCTTTGTAACAAATTTTTCTTCCATCATGCAGTCATAAATCTCGGGTTAAGGGATTTTTGCGATTGAAAATGGCCTATATGCCCAAAAACGGAGGCCAAGATGAAGAGAACAGTGAGCAGCGGGATGAGATGGAGGTAAGCCGGGCACTCTGCGCCATGGGCTGTTTGCCTTCCCTAAGAGCACGTGGATATTTTACATGAAGGTTTTATAATTTAAGGAACTCAATGTTTATAAATATGAAGGAACTTAAATGTGTTCATGAATCTGCATATTCCATGGACCTACCAATGTTTGCTTTTATCAGAAAAAAAAGGTAAGCTTTTCACTTAACCTTATAACACTAATCATCGAAGAGGCGTCTTTCTATGAACTGTTCTAACCCCTGTTCTATTAACAGCCCCACCACTGTGTGAAATTCTCCCCCACACATTTAATTCTCTTATTTCTTTGGACTTTCAGTGCTTAGTAAATTCCCTGTAGCACTTGGAATTGCTTCACAGTGGGTGAATGATGTAGAGGCTGTTCCAAGTTTCTCGCTCGCTTGGCCTGCAGGTGAGCGCGTGCATTAGAGCAGCTCTGCTCTAGCTAGGCCGTTCCGCAGTTAGCTGTCCAGAGGAAGTTTCTTTTGTTCCCTCTTGGCAAGTTAAAACAGAAAACGCCACCTTTTCTCTTTCCTGTCACATACGTCTACTGTGGGTCCTACCGGACCTTCACAGCACAGGCTGCAGTCAGTGCTGCTTCACTAGACACGTTCTCGTGTTGGTCCAAGAATGTCCGTTCTAGAGACCTCTCTGTGGCCTATTCGCACATCTGTTTGCAGCTGTTGCATATACATGGTGTGTGAATAATGCATTATGGGCAAGTAACTGCACCCGCCCCACCGCCTGCCCCCTGGCCCAGACCCAGAGGTCATATTTCCGAGCAGTATTTAATGCGCAGGCTCTCATCTATCTCTGGGAGAAGGACTGAAGTGGGTGGTAGGTAGTCTTGACTGTTAAGATTTCGTAAGCACATCCACACATTTTTATCTCGAATCCAAGGAATTTTTTTTAACACTCCTCCAGCCTTCCAACTGTGAATTAGTTAATTTTCCAGTGACTTTACTAGGGGATGTCAGGAAGGAATACTTAATGCCAAAAATATGTATTGAAAAGGAGTACCTCTGACTCAGGGACCATGAAGGCTGCTGACGCGGCGGCAGCAGGTGGGGAATGGCCGAGTAGGAAGAGGCAGCTTCCAGGCTGTTCCTGGCCGCCGTGCATGCTCGTCCTCCCTAGAGGGGCATCAGGGAGCTCCCCCTCCTCCAGGGGCCACCTTCCCGTGGTCCTCCCTGGGGAGCGAGAGCACCCCGGGCCTCCTGGTGGCCCGCCCGTGGCATCTGCAAGAACACACATGCTGTGAGGCTCATCTTCCCAGCTCCCTCCTACCTTCCGGAGGTGTTGAAAAGATGACAGCTGTAGCACGACCCACATGATCGGCATGGCTTTGTACAGCCCCAGAGGCCATCAGGTCAAAATAACAAACACGAACTACAGAAGAGCATAATGGGACTTAGGTAACGTGAGGGGCTGCTTGGATCCCCTGTCCATGTCACGACCCACACCACCGTCCTCGGGAGGGCAGTGCAGTTCGTTGGCCGTGGCTCAGAGCGTTTTTGTGACTCTCTTCGAGTTGACATTTTTCCACCTTGTTTTGAGAATTTCTTGAAGCGTGGCGCATGAAGCCACTGCCGGAGCCCACAGGAGCCAGGACACAGGGCACAGATGCCCTGGAGCCAGTGAACCAGCCTGACGCCTCTCCCTCTCTTCTGCCCCACAGCCCGGGTGGGAAGTCGTTGACTCCAATGACTCGGCTTCTCAGCACCAGGAGGAGCTGCCCCCGCCTCCGCTGCCCCCCGGGTGGGAAGAGAAGGTGGACAACCTGGGCCGCACGTACTACGTCAACCACAACAACCGGACCACCCAGTGGCACCGGCCCAGCCTCATGTGAGTGCCGTCCGTGGTCGTGAGCACGTCCCCACGCTCTGCAGACAGGTGCCCACACAGCAGCTCTGTGCGACAAAGCTGGGAGGCACGTCTTCCATCGGTGGAAGCACGTGATTGTGTGCCGCGGCGGGAATCCTCTTGGTGTAGTTAGAGGGCATGGGAACCTACCAGAACCTATCAGGTTATAAAGAAGCTCTAGCCTCCGTATCGTGGTCTCCTGCTGTAAATATGCACTAATTTATTTTGCGTGTCATCTTTATGTAGATTTATGAGATGTAAAACCAAGGTCATTTTTCTTAGGTTTCGCTTAATACATGGTGATTACATCTCTGCTCCCTTCTTTAGTTTCAGCAAACATATTGGCTGTACCATTTCCTCTTTAACTTTTTGGAGTTTTATTCCATAATTATTTGATTTCAAAGCCCTCTCAAAACTTTATTTTTCCCTTTTTGAGAAATTTATAGATCACCCCCGTGATATCTTTAGAAGCAGGTGGGAGGGTTGCTAACTCACAGTCTGTAGTACTCTTTGTTCTAGTCCCTCAGGGACACAGTGAATTGATTATTATTTTGTTCACTGGACAATTTTTGGTTTAATAATAGCAAACACTAATTAAACCTCATGACTGTAAAAAAGGATTTGAAGCAGCTTGTTTTAAATGATAGTATAGAGCAAGACCTAAAACTATTAATATACAATAAAAGACAAAAACAAATACTAAAAATGTAAAAGGAAAAGGCTATCCTAAAAAAGGTAAGCTCCCTGGCAGCCAAGACAAGGAAGTAATTATCAGTAAATTGTATAATTTTCAGTATACAGGCAAGTATATCGGGTGAGATAATTTTCTCTTTAACCCAGACTCTGAAGCAAATTAGCTGATGACGGTTTTTGAACAAGTGTTAAAGGTGATGGGTGGTGGTGTCAATAACCCTTTGTCTTTAGAAATGGCAACGGTAGTCTGCATGAGACTGTGGGGTGGGAAGGGTTGCCAAGAAGTCTAGTCTAAGTGGTGTTTGATTTAGAGGAAAAGCTTGCAGAATCTGCAACAGTGAAGGCCAGTCCTTCCTAAGCCCCTGAGTGGGTTCTCGTTAATATCAGGCACCCGTGGTCAGCTTTGGGCCACCTAGCATGAGCACCAGCTCATGGCTGCTGGGACAGCATAGTATCCCAACATCCAGATGATGTCAAACTCTTCTTTGTTATAATTGTTTCCACATAGAAATATAAATGGAAATGGGTTCATTGGTTTTTTAATTAATTTATTTGTTTTTACTATTTCCCTTTAATCAATGACCAAAGCTGTTAAAACTGTTTTAAGTCATTTGACTATTCTAGTTATTTGTAGTCTAAAAAAAGTAACTGCCTTGGACTTGGTTACATGTAGTGATCAAAAGATTCTCGGTAGCAACACCCTGCACAAAGTACCTTTATCTTTGTTAAAGGTCATAGGAAAACAGTATCTGAAAATAACACTTTATGGGGACCCTAGTGTCCTGTGAGCTCTGTTAAAAAAAAAAAAAAGTGACCACTAGGAGCTCACAGAGACTAGAGACATGTTCAGTGTCATGAATGATTGTGCAGACCAGAGTCTGTGTTTGTGGGGTAAGTGGGAGCAGTTTTCACTTTCTCTGCCTCAGAGAGAGGTGACACTAATGGAGAAATCCCTAAGGAGCACTGCATATGTTCTTCTAAACACACCACCTTCAGTGTCCTGTAGAACTGAGCCAAAACAAACGCTGTAACTTATGTAAATGCTGGCTCCTCAGGAGTCCAGAAACAAATTGGGAAACTGTGGTTCTTCCAAGTTCAGGTTCACATGTAGTTTAGGGAGATGTCAGTGACGTGGTGGTCTGCACAGGTGACTCACCAGAAGGGACATTTACAGAGCTCTGGGTGCAACTTACCGGCTGCCTCCTTCCCAACAGGCACAACGTCTAGAAAGCAAGAGAAGACTTATGAGGGAAAAGGGTCGGTTTCCATGATAACCTCCTGTTGAACCACTTGAGAATTTGAGGTTCTTTGTCCTTAACTTGATTTGGCTTGACCAGAGCCCTCAAGCCCTCCAGATGATTTTAAAGTGTTGTTTTAATTGAAAAATGATTTTTTTCATAAGTCAGTTTTCACACGTGGGGCGGGGTATTAACAAATGTCTTTATTCAAAGGCTACAACTGACCTGAGGAAGTCAGATAATGAAGTGATGGTCTCAATTTACAGAGAATGGTGGCCCTCCTGGGGAGTCTCAGTGCTTACCCAGTTTGCTTACCCAGACTTCAGGCCCTGCCAAGTCCTCCTGGGCACCCCGGTGCCCTCAGGCTGTTCTCACAGGGTCCTGCCCTCCCTGCCTCTTGCCACCCACAGTCATCAACACAGCATCTGATCATGCAGGCTGCTCTTGAGGACTTTCTCTCCCAGGCCCTGTGGGTGTGCTGCCCCTCAGCCCCCCCAAAAAACAAAACCAGAATGTGCCTCCCCCCCAGCACCCTTCAGATGCCAGCCTCCTGTCCCTTCCTCTGGGATAGCCAGACCTCTTCTGTCCCAGTCTGTCTGAAAGCTGGGCGCTTTCCCATGCGGACACAGAGCACATAATTCTCTTACTGCCTGTGCGATCAGGGACTGTGGTTTCCTCTTCACAGACCAGCCCCTAGCACCTGGCACAAAGTAGGAACTTTTAACTGAATGAGAGACTACAGATGAGTTGTTTCCGAAAGTGGGTGTAGACGCGTGGTTTAGTGAACTGTCGGGGACTGGATGCAGAGATTAGGACGGAAGGCAACCACAGAACACTCCCCCAGGTCTCTCGAGTCAGATGATGGCTTTTTAAAACACCTTTAATTTTAGATTTGTTCTGGTCCTATTTAAATGTAAACTATAAACTTTTTACTGTTAAAAGCAGAAGTTCAAAAACATGATGAAGGAATCGTATTAAGACTATAAATGAAGATGAACTTGTGAAACACTCATTTTGACTCTTTTTAGTACTTCTTTCTAAACCACTTTGTACTTCTCCCATCTTAGCAATCATTTAATCATCTCTTGATGACTCAGGTCATCATTTGTCACTGACAGTCACTGATAGGATGTAAATGATCCGATACACTGATCTCAACTGGCACTGAATTTGACAAATGTATGGTTTTTCTTATCTTTATTAACTTGTATATTTCCTATGACAGTCAAATGAAAAATATATATGTGAAATTAATGAGTGAAGAAAATTGAAAGAGCCACTCCTTAAGTGTTCTTTCCCTGCCCCCAGTAAAATCATGTTTCTGTTTTGTCAGCTTAGACCTGTTTTTGAATGTTCATTTTCCCATTAGTGACCATTTAAACTTCCTGTCAGTTTCATCAACCCCCCTCATTCAATTGCTTAATTAAGGGCCAAAGGCCTCCCTGGTATGAATATTTTCATTTCGTCACTAAAGACCATAAAAAAGCCCAGACTTGGAATTTCAGAATCAGAGGTATCGTTCTTCTTTATACTTTTTAGTTGTTTCTGGTTCACACTGATTACTAATTATTTGAGCATGTTGGATAAGGAGGATTAACATAATTGAGTTTAAACGCCCCTTTAAAACAAAAAAGGCCTTTTCAGAATAATGGAATTTTATATACTTCTCAGAGAGAAAATGCAGATACAGTAATATTAAACCTTATTCTCCTCAACCTCTCCAAAATCCCTGTAACAATTCAAGTGTGTGTTACAACCCAGAACACGCATGTGGTGGTGACTGAGTGACAATTGATATTTCAAGTGAATATATAAAATTTTCATGAAACTTTTATATATACAGTGTTTTTAAGTAAATCCATTATAAAGTTAAATTGAATTGACTCTCCTGTAAAATCACTGTAGCAGTGTAAAATCCTAAAGATAATATTATATTTTCTAACATATCTGAGAGAGTTATTTTTTTATCATTCTGTTTTGGTAATTTCATAAATTGTATTAGTATACTTGTGTGTCCCTTGATTTTAATTAGCTTCTTTGTGGCCTTAATGATGTCATTTTTTTCAGATATAGTTTAATACAGCTATAAAATATGCAAAATAGGTATTTCTGTGAGGTTTTAAGAATTTATGTATTGGTTGTATACATACAGTAAAACTTCACTTAGATCTTTATTAAGAGTTATTGATTTAATATGGATTAAATAGAAGCCAACCTCATACTATCACTTTACCAGTAAAGCTAAAACTTGTAAAGATTTTTGATGGAACTATCCAGACTCTTAGAAGCTGGTGATAAAGAATCACCTATTTATTTGCAAATAGCGCTGCTCATCGCAGGCTGTTCACTATTACAGGGCCCAGTAGGCTCTTTGGGGGGAAGATAACATGTCTGAGACTGCATTAGAATGTCTTAAAACCTGTGTTTTAAGGAGAATCTATAATGAGGGCCCTTGATTAATACTGGATTTCAGTTAATCTGAAATAATGTTTTCAGCTATTGTGAAATATTAATTTGCAACATCATGGTGTCTTATTGAAAGAGTCTGTAAGCGTTTTCTCTGAAAAACATTTTGACATTTAAACCTCTACTTTAAAAGCCTCCAAGTAATATTTCTCCCAAAGGAGAATTGCCTGTAATTTAGTGCAGAAGTTTTAAAGATGGAATCAGTGCTTTTCAAATCCCAAATTAAGAGTTACATGACAAAAAAAAAAGGACTATGAAGTTACAGTATTCTTCAGATCCTAGTTGATTTGGGAGGTAATTGCCTGATGTTTGTGTGAATTTTAAAATAGAGTTTAATGGGAGTTTAAAAGTGGAGTTTAAAGTGTCCTGATTGTGAGGTTCTGTCAAGATGAAACCCAAAGTGACCAAAAAAGTTCATGTTGAATCGGGAGTGTGTTTCCTCCAGACCCCAGCTTTGAATTCACACTGTTTGTACTTACTGGCTGATTGCTGATGACAAAAGTGTGGGCCTTGTCATTGCCGGACTCCTTGAGGGGTCGCCACTGGCTGGCCACGAGTGTGAGCTCGTCTGCCATTCTCCTTCAGAAAGCCTCACTTCTCAGGGGGCAGCTGGGTGGAGGACTTTGATTTCTCATCTTTCTTAAACACCATAAAGTACATGCTACAGTATATCCCTGAAAGATACTCAAAAATATTGTGGCAGAGGCATTTAAAACCTGTGTTTATTTCAATGAAGTATACCTGGAAGTATACTCCAGCCAAGAGATGTTGGCAGGTTCTCCTTTGAGTGGCCTGCTGATTCTCAGGGTTGAACGGGAGAGCACTGACATCTTGTTCGATGTCGGGCTTGGGTTGAAGGGCCAGGTATCAACACCGGTTCTCTGTCTCCCCTTCTCGCTCCGTGTGCGCCCAGGGACGTGTCGTCTGAGTCCGACAGCAACATCCGGCAGATCAACCAGGAGGCCGCGCATCGCCGCTTCCGCTCGCGCAGACACATCAGCGAGGACCTGGAGCCGGAGCCCAGCGAGGGCGGGGAGGGCCCCGAGGTGCGGCCCCTGCCTTCTCACTCCCTACAGACCCCCGCCTGCTCACCCGCCACAGCGCCCCCTGTCTGTCTGTGGACTCCGGGTGTTGTCTCAGTAAAGGCTATCTAAAGGAAAAGAGCACAGTCCGCTAGCTAGTTGAGGACCACTGGGGTATTTACTAACTTAGAAAGTGCTTCTAGAGGCCATCTTCAAGCACGCATAATTCACATCACTAGGAAAGTGCATGACATTTTTTAGCACTTAATTAATCTTAATGTATTTTCACTTTATACTTTTATTTTACCCCAGAGTCTAAACATATCTTATTAAACGGCAACATGGTAATCATCTTTGAGCAGTTGATGGAACCCTGCCCTGTAACTTCTTCGGGTACCAAATATAATTTTGAGTGGTTTTGACATGGTGAAACAGGTTATTACCAAGAAAATACAAATTGGGGTGAACATAAATGTTCGTAAGTTTACCCTTAAATGCTTATGGCAAATCACTGGGAAAATATATATAAATTGAACAACAAATTAGTAATTGCCGTAACTTCAGTGCTGCCTTAACAACGCTGTTTACTTATTGGGAATCCATTCTTACGTTAGGCAGATCATTCACAAAATGTTCCAGTGGTCAAAATTGGAAAAGCAAAATGAAAGATGCTGTATTAAATTCACTAAAAGTTACTTGATACCAGTGCTTACTAACAGTTTATAGCCTCTCTGCTATTTTCATCGTGAATCCTCAATGGTTAGAGTAAAAGAAAATTCATGAAAATTGTAAATTCCTGAGGATATTTTTTTAACCTGTGCAGGTAGTATCAAGTGCTAGAAGCAAGCCACTGCTCAGATCGGTGCTGTTATAAAGGGGTTAACAGCACAGCCCCTGGAGCCAGGCCTCCTTGGATCACTGTCCCCTGGCACCAGTCACTCCCTTGGCCTTAGTTTCCTCAGCTGTTAATCAGGGTGGGAGCCTTATCTTCTTTATGGATGCTGGGAAGACCGAGTGCCTCCTTAGCGCTCAGTAAATGTGAATGACAGTTAGGATGGTTATTACCAGGGCGGGGACGAGAGGGTCCCTTGTTCCAGCACTCACCACAGCGTCTCTTCCCCGGCAGCCTTGGGAGACCATTTCGGAGGAAGTGAACATGAGCGGAGACTCACTCAGCCTGGCGCTGCCCCCGCCGCCAGCCTCGCCCGTGTCCCGGACGAGCCCCCAAGAGCTGTCCGAGGAGCTGAGCAGAAGGCTGCAGGTCACTCCCGACTCCAACGGCGAGCAGTTTGGGTCTTTGATTGTAAGTCATGGTCTTGTTTGAGAAGTTGAGAGAATATTGGTCATTTTTTGTTGTTGTTGTCACTTTTCAGAGAATCTTGTTTGCAAATAATGACCAGGGTCTCCTAGCCCCCAAATAATTCTGACATTTCCCAAGTTCCTTCTTCCCTGGGAGAAGCAAAACTATACCAAACATAGCCCAAGCAGATGAAGTGCTTTCTTGATTCATAGATAACTCATCTATGACTTCCATATTATTAAGCATTAACCTCATAGAATTTCTTTTCCCACAAAAGATTCCTGAAACAGTACCTTCATCACAAAGTGGTATTTCGCAGTGGGACCTGAGAGCCGTTGGGCCTCCACGTTGATCTCATACATCATACTCTGCGTGCTTTATCATTCTCATTTCACAGGTGAAGGCATGATGGTTAAGTGATCCATCCAAGACAGGTTAGGATGGGAGACAGAAGACATCTTGTAAGTCCCAGAGAAAGGTTGTGAAATTGTGATACTGCCACTAGGGTAGCATTTGAACTTGAGTTCTCAGCTGTCAAGCAGATTCATTCTAGGCGCTTCAGGTGGGGCTAAGCCCCAGTGAGAGTCAGCAGAATCAGCCATGAAGACCTGCAAAACTGCAGGAAAAGCCCATAGAAAATTCTTGCTTGTACATAAAATTGAGAAGCAACGCAGTCTAACTATTTCTCGAGAAACTGAACCAGCAGATGCGCTGTAGTAAATGATGGTAGTCCCTCAGCTGAAAATGGCATCCTAAAAAAATAATCATCATTACAGCCGTATCACATGTAAATGAATAGGAGGGCTGCATAAAATGTAAAAGTTAGTAGGTACTCACAAGACTGGCACTCCTTCAGCTGTGTGTTTTTATTTTAAAAGATACCATTGGCCCCATCTGGAGTTACAGTGACTACTCAGTTAATGTGCTTTTGTATTAAAATTCTATGAGTATCTTTCAGAAAGAGAAATAACACTGAGATGTAAATGTAGTACCAAAGGGACAGGGGGAAACAAAGAGTTTGCATAGTCCCAGGGGAATCTGAACTGATAAAACTGTTGCTGTGGAAACAGCATAAGCATGGAAGTCATGTATTTAAAACCTTATAAAAGGGAGTAAGTGCTGCCAGAACCATAGCAATGGTATGCCTTTAGTCTACCAAGTGAAAGCCATCATTTCAGTTACTTGTAATAGGGAACTTCTTCATTCTAGGTTCATAAAATATATTTAAGATGAAAGTATAAGTGACAGAATTATTTTGTGTTGAGTCCAGTTCAGCTAGTAAGTATTTAGGAAAGAGGGGGTTCTTCTCCAGTTTTGCTTGTCAGAGTCACTCTGTATTCAAGGACAACAGCGTGAACTTTTACTAAAGAACGACTCCTTCACGCTAACCACGTGGGAAGACTTGAGAAGCCTCCCATTTACCCACCACAGAGTCCGTCTTGGACCTTACCCCGCTGTCCTTGCTGGAAAATATTAAAAGTGAGGAGATGCTATAGACTTGTCCCATGTGCAAACTCATGGGAGTTGCTCGTTTGACCCCTGCCTTGAGTGTGTGACCTGCTGCGGATCTGTGCGTCTTTTTTTTTTTTTAAGCCATATAGACCTATACACACAGTGAGAGGCACATATTATACATTATACTCGAGGTTTTTTTTTTTTAGATTAACCTAACCTATTTTCCTTCATTCCTGTTCTGAACAACTTCATCTCCATTCAGAAGCTGAACGTATTAATACCTAGCTCTTCAGAAGTATTTTGAGTTCCCCTAGAAATAGAATCCAACTGATTCTTTGTCAGTGATAAGAACAGTCAATGACTGTTTAATAACTGTTAGGTCAGTATCATTTCCTTTATTCCTGTTCCACTGGAATTTACCCAGAGGTTGCTTCTCAAAGCACAATATATGACTTTTGGCTGCTTTTTTCCATCATTGAAGCCGCGTTACGGTGGCGTCCCCTTTCGTGTTTTGGCCTCTTATTTTTGCTGTTATTGCTCGACACTTGAGAATGACAATGAAAGATACTTGATGACGTAAAAGATTCACTACTCCAGAAAGATGGTGTTTCATTGAATTACCTTCTGATATTAAAGAGCAGTCAGTAGGCTTGAGCGGTCAGTGTTTTAAACAGGACACTTGTTTCTCAGTGTGTGTGTTCTGATGCTCTGTGCGCTTTCCTCCTGCAGCAGAGAGAGCCGTCCTCCAGGTTGAGGTCCTGCAGCGTCACCGATGCGGTCGCGGAGCAGGCTCATCTCCCGCCGGTAACCCACACTCATTTCCAGCCACCAGTTGGCTCTCTCGGCTTTTATTTAAAATCATCTGAGCTACCAAGGAAGAGTTTTTCCTGTGCAAAATCTACTTGCCATACACATGAGACATTAAAATGTCCTAGCAGATTGCCCAAGGAGAGTGGCTTTCCAATACAGAGAGTTGTCACTGCCACCAGAGTCTCTGAAATGCTGAAAAACTCCATTGCTCTGCTTTTCTATCCAAGTGAATGCCAAGTCTGATATGCCTACTTGATCTAACATTAGCAATTCCTTTTTTAAAAACTTAATTTGGTCCCCAAAGCTGTATTCAAGTGACCTGTATCTCCAGAACATAGGAAAAACTCTTCTGGGTGGGCAGCAAGGAGCCCTTTCCATTGCTAACAGGCTTAACTCTTAACACACTGAGCTTCTGTACCTTCTCTTTAAAGACAGCTCCCTTGACTCAAGACCTGGCTATAATTTGTTTCCACTTTCCCACTAGTTTTCATAGCTAGCAGCAAATATGGACGTGTAAAGGGTGTTAATAATTATATCGGACTTAAAATGAATGTTCTGATTGAGAGGCAGACCAGAACTGCCTGGGGAGGTGTTAGTATACACATTAAAAATAAATTTTATGTAAATTTGTTTCTTGTTTTGGAGGAGAAAATGTTATGTGGTTTTAGCATGCTCAACTTAATGTTTGACCTTGGCCAACTTTTATTATTATGACAAATCCTTGATCATCGTTAGCACTAATACTTACTGGATCTGAAACTGAAGGGGAAGAAAGATCGCACTCAACAGTTTTTGCAATCATGGTATCTTCCCTGTTGTGTACATTTCTGCTCAGCTTCACAGGATGTGTTTTGCCTAGATTTTAAGTCTTTTATGTTTACAGAATGAATTAATAAATACATTAGTCAACTGAGTAACAGATTAGATTCAGTTGTGGCCTACATGGAAAGGGCTGGTAGGTCAGAAGCGTGACAAGAGTATCCTCTCTGGGATGCAGTGCAGGCCTCCCCCAAAAAACGGAACAATCAGCTGTGATGGGCCAGTGGGATCCTCTTCAGATGATTCTGTGATTGTCCTTGATGAATTAATGGCACTTTCTCTCCTTTTCAAAAATCACTGTCAGTTGTATTGGCCCAAAGAGCCATTGATTCTTCCCTCTTTCTTTGCACTCTACGAAACTGTGAACTCACTGATCACCAGAGGCCTCTTTAATTTTGAGTTTGGCAGATTTAAGAATCTGCTAATTGTTTAACAGTGGGGGCATGATTGTGGTGCTTTCTTTATTTTTTCATAAGACATCTCACATTGTTGAGGTTGTCAGTTCATTGTTAACCCAGATCACAGCTGCACCCTGAGCCTTCTCTGGGTGGGCGGGTGATCCTGTTCCTCTTTTCCTTCTGATCATCAGTGGTTGCTCCACTTTGTTTGGCCCGGGTGGATTGCAGAGATTCTGATTCATGTCACCTGCCTTGCTAGCTGCACCAGCTCTGATCCCTGATTCAGTAAGCAGTGGGTGACCTCCCAGAATGCATTTCACTGATGTAAATTATCATTTAACAGCCCAGTGCCCCAGCTGGGAGAGCACGTTCATCAACTGTCACTGGTGGTGAGGCGCCAACGGTAATGACACCCTTGTTCAGACATTCTTGGCAAAACTGTGGGTCTGTTTTAATATTTGGGTAATGGTGAATATACAGTTTTTTCTCTTTGTTTTGAGAAGAGCAGCTTCTGATGTGCCACAGAGCTGCACATTTCTTATTTTAATAAAACCTTACTTTCACACTCCTTGAAAGTACTGGGTAAAACAAAACAATTTTTAGTCCCATGTAGTTCTAAGAGCTGTCAAGCTTTAAGTTTTAATCTGAACCTTTTAGAGTTTATTTCTGCCTTTCAGTGTTTGTTCTCCTGATAAGTTTCCTCCATGTGTTTAGAAGACATGGATAAAATATTTTGGTTGGAGGAGAATCAAGGAAGCCCCAGAAATTGCACACACTTGTACATGTGAATTTCAGTGATGCATTCCCACTGCCGCATTTCAAAGGCTGACTCAGATGTTCTGTATCACAAGCAGGAACCAGTGACCTTTCTCTGTTGCCAGGCCCCCCAACTCACAGGTTCAAAGGTATGAGCAATGGATGTTCAGGAGGAGAACATATGAATATAATTCAGGAGGAGAGAGAAAGTATAATTAAGAAATTGAAAGGATCTAGGAAAAAATGGTGTTTGTAAGCCAAGTGTACTCTTCGTTGTAAGCAATTCCTGCTGTTCATGCTTGTGGGCAACGCATGACTGTGTGCTTCGCCAGTCTTCTCCTTGATCCCTAAACACAGGCTAGCTTATGGTTAGCTTGGTGCTGCTATGGCTGTCTGAAGAGTTTTCGTTGTTGTTTTACCTTTGTATGTTTGTTATCGCTGCTATTATTTGAGAACACCTGTAAATACATACACGATTGCTGATTTTCTGCAGGGTACTGATTTAAAGGAGCAGTCTAGTTACATTGTTAGAATTGACAGCTCAGCATGGTACCCTGGAAAATCGAAGTGGCAGTCAGCAAAAATCAGGCCAGTTTAAGGCATCGAGCCGCAGTGATTGATGTGAAGGGCGCCTGTTGGGTGGGCCAGGCTCACCCTCCCGGAGAACTGAAGAAATTCCAGATGACCTAGTGAGCTTCCTATTGTGCACTTGTCGTTTCCACGGGGATAGAGCTGCGAGGTGGATGAGATCACTTCATGAAATGGCTTTAACAGGAAGCGGGGCCAGTGAGCTTCTACCCCGTCATGCACTGCATTGGCCTCGGGACCTGCTGTGAGTGTCCTGATAGCTGATGGTGTCCAGTGACAGGATGGACTGAGCTAGGATCGTCCCGAGCCAGGCACCTGGCAGGGCAGGGTGACCCACCCAGCAGGGTCCACGCAGCCCTGCCACCAGGCGACGCTTCTTGCCTGTGCCCTCCCCCTTCCCCCAGCAGTGAGCTAAAAATAGCAGTTTGGTTTTTGTTTCTTATCTTTAAAGAGCGGATAGTAATATTTCCTAAATGTTTTATCTACTCTCATGCTTTCTGCATACCTGGTGATCTTTTGGCTCGAGTAAGCCAACCTCCTTTATGACTACATGAGAAACAGTCACATCTGGGTTTTTTTTCCCTACCCTCACCAGCCCTTGTCACCAATAGCCTTTGCTTTTCCAATTCCGTCTCCTCCATGGATTTTCCCCTCTATTATACCTTCTCCCTGTCCACCCCAACACCCAAGTGTGCCCTGTCAGCCTAGAGCAACCCTGGGACTCCCCACCCCTTCTTCCTCTGTGCTCTCACAGATGTACCTGTGGGTACACGCACATAACACGTGCACGCACACACACAGAGAAAATGGAGAGCTCGTATACATATTACTTAATCGACTTGATACTCACTTGGGTCATTTCCCTGGGACATACTGGTTATTACATAATACTGGTTACATTGAGATGCTGGGATGTGAATGCACCAGAGTCCCGTGTTTCCCGAAAAGATGAGCCCTCGGCTGCCTCCCCTTGGCAGCTGCTTGTCCCGCGGCCTCACCCGTCCTGGTGTTGCTCTCTCTCCGTGCAGGGCTTTCACGTCTCTGTTACGATCAGCACGCCCCAGTTCTCACCTGCGGACCCACAGCTCTGACACGTGACAAGTGAATACACAGTGGTGTCACTGTCTAGCTGGCTAAGCCAGAGTCCACTCTATGAGAGGAAATGAAAAGGGATAGCACAGTTTGGGGGGGTTGCTGTCTATCCCCTTAATATTCCACTGAGGTTAGAGTGTGGCAGGGTTTGAGCAAATCTTGAAGATATGTGATAGCGCCAAGCTGTTTATCATCTTTAAAAGCGTTTTGAAAAAATAAAAAAAATAAAAGCGTTTTGAAACTTTTACAGCTTCAGCATTATTGAGCGCTTCATTTTAATGAACTCAATGGAGCTACCCAGAAGCTGTGGTCAAATGGCTCCTTGACATTGTGAAAGACAACAGTAGATGCAGACGGAGAGCTGTGAACTTCTGGCTTCAGCTGACCAGCTGTGTTTCAGTTGGCTCCCCGTTAACTGTTTCTTGAGGTGGCATGGGATGCACGTGTGCAGGAGCAGTACAGACACCTGCCCACGCGCACACACACAAATGCACGCACACGTGCACACACACATACATGCACACGTACCCACACACATGCACACACACCACAGTGTACACACGTATGTGCACATATACTGCAGGAGAGTCTGACATTGGCTCCAGGCTAACACTGCCACAGTCTCTTCATGGACACTGAGCCCCGCTCCTCCCCAGCTGCGGGATGCGTTGTTTTGAGTCACAGATGGAGTTGTCCGCACAGGTAGTTCTTCAGGGTCATTTGGAAAGAAACCTGTAAAGAACCGTTTTAATAACACCATCTTGCATCAGTGGAACTAGATTATACGTTGCCAAGTCATTTCTCCATAGAAGGTAGGATGCACATTTGACTCAAATGCCATGTTCTATACGACACTCCTGCTGCTGCTGCTAAGTCGCTTCAGTCATGTCCGACTCTGTGCGACCCCATAGACGGCAGCCCACCAGGCTCCCCCGTCCCCGGGATTCTCTAGGCAAGAACACTGGAGTGGGTTGCCATTTCCTTCTCTAATGCATGAAAGTGAAAAGTGAAAGTGAAGTTGCTCAGTCGTGTCCGACTCTTAGCAACCCCATGGGCTGCAGCCTACCAGGCTCCTCCGTCCATGGGATTTTCCAGGCAAGAGTACTGGAGTGGGGTGCCATCGCCTTATCCGCTAGGACACTCCTAGTTTTCCATAAACTGATTAGTCCTATTAACTGTGGCTCTATGAAAGTAATCTGGTTGCTGGACGACTCTGCTGGAAGTCTCCCAGCTTTAGACCTCAGTCCTGAGATTATCCATGACACATCCCAGTTATTTTTGTTTATTAGCCTCCCCATAAACGTCCTTTCCAGGGATACCATAACTGTAAAACTATCCTTAAGGTTTCCAGAATGGAGTTTTGTGAAGGCTTATCTAATTGCCTCTCCCCCAAAAAATAACTTGAAGAGGAGGAAAGCAGCAAATTCCATTGGTATTCCATTCAGCCAAAACACATTTGTTCCTCATGTAAACAACAGTAGGTCAAGGCTTGATAGCATGTATTTAGCCAAAAATACTAATTGGCCACTAACTTTTAGGTTGCAACTCGGGTTCCACTTTAGGTCAGCAGAGTCCATTGCCATAGCGTCCAGATAAAAAGTAGCCTGGAAATAGCTCTTTTATGTTGGTGCCACAGCAAGAGGAGGAGGGCAGAAAGAGCTTTCAGCCATAGACAGGTTCATCTGTCTTTAATACAGAAGGATCAAGCCTGTGTGCTGGTGTTTCTTCCACTCTTGTTGTATCCCTGCACCTCAGTTCAGGATGCTACATTGTCAGAGTCTTGAAATTACCGTTATGGGGCCTTGGGGACTTTATCTGGAATAACATCAAGAAATAGTTGCTGAGGTTTTAGCACAAAGTTGTGCAGATGCGCTTGCCCTGCTGGGTTAATGTGTTTTAGAAATAAGTATGAAGGCAGTCACTTCATGGTCTCAGTTTCTCGTGGTTTTTTTGGAGTGTGCTGTTGAACTCATGAAGTAGGATATTAAGCCTCATTGCCTGCGGTCCCCAGATTCCACAGCAGCCTCCCTGATCATGCTTTTCAGTTCGAGGTCTCGCAGTGGACTGGGGGACCCTCTTTGCCAGGAGGCACTGTTGGTAGTGAACACGAAAGATGGGATGGACATGGGGAGAAGCCCGGCTGAGAGGTTAACATCAACCTCATCAAGAAAATACACCATATGTATGCCCGTGGCTGATTCATGTTGGTGTTTGGCAGAAACCAACGGAATTCTGCAAAGCAATTATCCTTCAATTAAAAAAGTAAATTTTAAACAAAAAGAAAATATACCTGGTGAAACATCTGGAGGTTCAGAAGATCCTAATTAGGGAAGATGGGCCCTAAAGGAAGTGGCTCCCTTCTGTAACCACACGTAAGAGATTACTCCTGAATTTAGGCCTCTTGTTTCTTTTACACTCTTGTCAAGAGCCATATCTGCCAAGGCTTCTTGTTCTTGAGCAGCACCCCTACCCCAGTTGCAGGTCTTGTATGCAGCATCCGTACCTGCAGGACTTCCTGGGCAGCACCGACCTCAAACATCCTTCTCTTGGCCTCCATGAGTCATGGAGACATCCTGCTTTCCCAGTATTTCTCCAACCCACCTGCATTTCTCAGACTGCTTCTTACAAGCCGAAAGATCACAGGACTGCTTTAGCGATTTCCTTTGGCGCATCCAAATCTAGTCCCTCCGTGCTGGACATTCTCAGCCCGGAAGCTGCCTGCCTTCCATTCACCCTGTAAAGAGACAAATCCCACATGGGAAGATGGGGGAAATATAGCCTCAGCAGTCAGGTTCCTTGGGAGTTCTGGCCTGCCTCCTCCTGGGCTGGGGCAGCTGAGATGTTCTGGTCGGTCACTAGTGTAAAGGGGGATCTCATAAAAAACAGATTCTGTGTCTCACCCACTCCCCGACCCTGAAATTTACATAGTATAAGGGCCCTAAGGTGTTGAAGAATTTAGGGATAAGCTAGGAGAACATTCCTGTGGCAGCTAGATTGAGGAAGAGATACTTAGAGCATCCCTCTCAGAGACAATAACGTTTGACAGTTTGAAACATCTTTTGAGCTCTATGTGGCTTGAAGTAAAATTTGGTAACCAAACCAAACTGGCATCGTCTTCTCCTTCCTTATGATCACATTGGCAGCAGCCCTCTACGTTGGAGGCTGCGTGGCCTAGAACTGAGTCCTGTGAGGTTTTGACCCTTTAGCTTGGGTGGGGGTTCATTTCACACTAGGTTTAAAGCTGTTGGAAACCTGTTGCTGTTTTCTGGACAGTCGTGTTTCCAGTACCACTAGAATTAACTCACTTTGTCTAGCAGAGCTAATCCTCGGGGTATGTATGACTTTATGAAGCTGATCGAAAAGCAAATGCAGGATACTCAGTAATGATGATTTCTTACACAAACAGCCATCAGTGGCCTATGTACACACCACGCCGGGCCTGCCCTCGGGCTGGGAAGAGAGGAAAGATGCTAAGGGACGCACATACTATGTCAATCATAACAATCGAACCACAACTTGGACTCGGCCTATCGTGCAGGTATGCGGTTTGCCCTGCAGCTTCGGTCACAGGCACTCAGAAGCCAAAACGTCCACGACCCCTGCGTTCCCGAGTTTTAGGTACCGTTCTGAGGAACCCATGTCAAAAGAAGATCTTTTCTTGCAAATGCATTACTTTAAACATAAGATTTTCCTAAGAAAGAATTCAGTCCCTGGCTCAGTCTCTCCCTAGAGGGTCCATTTTATTAAAAAATATATAAATATATATGACCCGAAAGAGATTTTCAAAGGAAGAGCCTGTTGATCCCAGCGGGTAGCGCCCCTCCAGCCCAGGTTTTCTCTGAGGCTGGCTTTTCTGCTGGCTCGTGATTCAGTGTTTACTTCCCCGGAGCGTGTTCCCCCATCCCTCGCCCCCGCCCCCGATGTTGCGTGGGGTCGGCTCCTGCAGGCTTCCCACAGGCCTCTCGTGGCCGCTGGCCGCGCTGTCACTGGGTCCGCACCGCGCAGGGAGCGCCTCGCACGCCGCTAACTTGTGTTTGCCTCCAACGTAGCTCGCAGAAGACGGCGCATCCGGATCCGCCACAAACAGTAACAACCACCTAATCGAGCCTCAGATCCGCCGGCCTCGTAGCCTCAGCTCGCCAACAGTAACTTTATCCGCCCCGCTGGAGGTGAGACGGCTGCCCGGCTCCCCTGACCCCTTCTCACCCGCTCTTCTCTCTCCTCCGGGGGCGCGCAGGGCGCCGCCCCCCTCTCTGGCCGTCGCTGTGTTCGTGGTGAGGGGTGTCCTCGTGCGGCCTCGCTCCATGCTTCCCATCCCTGGACTCTCGCTGATTCTCACTGTCACGGGGCCGCGGCCGCGGCGAGCCCCTGCTGGACGTGGGCGCCTCTCTTCCGAACTCGCTCCATTCTTGTGTTTCACTCCTTACTGCCTCATGAGACGCGCATAGCAGCTCTTTCCAATCCCAGTGCTTCCGCTGAGTTTTTACACACAGCTGTCGCTTCGGTCATTCTTCCTCCCTCCCTACTGTAGGGTCTTCCATCGTGTGGGCCTCGTGTTTCTGACGCGTGTCTGCATCTCTGAGTCACCGCTGGGCATCCGCTTTGCGCCCTCCCGTTTCTGTGGTCTTAGCAACATCCCTTAATATCACAAAGGCCGGAGGCTAAACCTTTGATGCTGTAAACGTGACGGGCATCTTAAAGACGGCTGCGGGCTGCTCTGTGCCCGGGTTTAGGAGGTTGAGGAGTGGCAAGGGGACATGCCTCCTCCAGGCTGGGATGTGGGTGTCCTGGTTAACAATTGTGCCGTCCCAGGTGCCTGTCTCCATTGATAGAGCTTTTTCTTTTTCTGCTCCAGAAATTGCCAGTCCGTCTCCATTAGACTGTGAGCTCATTAAGAGCAGGGCCACGTTTTTCTCCACCTTCTGTAAAATCCCCATCCATAATGGTTACTACCAGAAAATATTTGGGGTTGTGTACTGAGCAGCTATCAAGGGAGGGTGGTTATACTTACTTAATATTGTTGTGTATTGAACCAATAGGGAAACATCACAGTTAGATTGTTTTTTAAAGTAAGCAGATGACAGAAGCAGGTTTCTTTTAGGCGTTTCCCCATGGTCCCATTTCAGAGAGAGGAGTGGTCCCTGACCCCCGGGGACGTGTTGACCACTCTGAACCAGCACGTGTCGAGAGTTCTAATGCTCATTATTATTCCTTAGGGCGCCAAGGACTCACCCGTACGTCGGGCTGTGAAAGATACCCTTTCCAACCCACAGTCCCCACAGCCATCACCTTACAACTCCCCCAAACCACAACACAAAGTCACACAGAGCTTCTTGCCGCCCGGCTGGGAGATGAGGATAGCGCCCAACGGCCGGCCCTTCTTCATTGACCACAACACAAAGACCACGACATGGGTAAGGCCGCTGCTTTGTTTGGCTCCACTTTCACCCCGAGGCCTGGCATCTGTCCCTGACTCAGTATCCATGGTGCTTGCTGAGAAATTTCCTGACACTATAGTATATCCGCTGAGGGTCTCCTGAGCCTTCGCCTCGACTCTGCACATAGGGGCTGGTGGGAGTGGGTGATTTACTGGCACGGACTCACAGCCACCCTGGGTATTGATGCCTTTTCCTCAGAGCACTCATGGGAAGCTCCAGTGTTGACAGTTTACCGTATTTTGGAAGAAAAGGTAGTGCTCCATATTGCTGGAATTTTGGTATTGCCGCTTCCTGTCTTAGGCTGCTGTGACTTTATTAGGAATTCCAGTCTTTTTACAAAGAATTTCTCTGTGTCACTTCTTTTTTTTGCATTTGTGTTGCCATTACCCATCTTTATTTTGATTTGATGCGTCCTTTTGGTGTTTACAGTTGGCATCAGATATGTATTTTACACTCCAGTGCTACATCACACTCTTTAATCGTGGGTTAGGAGATTAAATTTGTAAATTTGATACCTCTTTTTTGTGATCATCTTGTCGCAGGGTTTTTTCCTTAATAACAGTACTCGTCCTCGTACCCCTGAATCACGCACGAGGGGGAGAGAGTATGTATGCTGTGTTAACTTTGAGAAAAATGAGATTAATGAAAAGGACGTGTGCGTATCTTTACATTCCCCTGTTCGCTCTTCCTTCGTTCAGGGCAGTCAGCGGCGGCTCATTGGAGGTAGCATAGAGTTCTTTTTAAAGTCAGTGCTGTTTTTCTGCTGTTTCATCTCTAGGCCAATAGTTAACCTGAAGTGGGTCCTCAGGTTTCCGACTGTTTCTGATGTTCCCGAAGGTTTGTTTTCCTTCCTGCCCCTTATATCCCCAGCTGACTACCCAGGTATGGAGTTGGGCTCCATTCTTTTTATGTGCTGCACTGCTGTTTAGAACCGATGATTACATGAAATCCGGTTGAGTTTTGGTGATTGTCACTGGCCCTGGCTCTTTGGTCTTGGACCAAGAGTCAACACATGCTTTAAATTCCCACTTCTAGTGAAGACACCAAATATACCCAGTTGCTAGAACAGCAGTATCATGTGAAGGAAGAGACCTGGACCCAAGTGACCTGGACTGTCATTTACACTCTGCCCATGGCACGATGGTAATTCAGTCCCTTGAGAACTGGATTAGGCTCTCTCAGATCTCACGGATCACAGTGCAGTGTGTCTTCACGAGGACATTCTTAGCACTCGGGGCAGGGCTGTGCTTGTTGCTGCGGGGCATTCGCCATCCTCGGCCCCTGCCGCCGGATCCCAGCACACTGAAAAGCTCGGGAGCCCCCAGGCATTTCCCAACACCCCTTAGTGAGAACCACTCCAATTTTGAAGTAAAGGTATAACCTGCAGAGAGAATTTAAAATTCAGATCTGGTAGCATTCATTTGGTAAACTCATCACTACTTCTCAGACGTATAATAAGTAACAGTTTCATCTGAAGATAATATTACGGGTTTGTGGCAACAAGAGAGTAATAGATAGGAAGCTCCTTGGAAAACAGAGTGACAGAGGTTGGTTTCAAAGTCTTTTTTTAACCCCCCTCAGGGATGTAGAACCTGTAGCAGTCCTACTACTGAAGCCATTTCTACTTGCTACAGCATTGCTGGGATTTCAGTTCCTCAGCCAGAAATGGGAGCTCCAGAAGTAGGGGGTAAATATTGTGAAAGTAGATGGATTAGTATATGGAGCCACTGTGGCTTGCCAACATAAGCTATGATTTTAGTAATTTGAACTAGCTTAGTAATCAAATCCCCTAACCTTTTCACAGCCTTTCACGCCACAACTGCAGTGTAATCGCAGCTGGGCAGGTTTTCTTTTAAATAGCACCCGCTTTATTTATTGCCTGCATTGTTGCTGAATGAAACCCAGTTTTTTATTTCCCATTGCCCCTTTCGACCAGATACTCGTGACTCACTGATTTTCAAATTTCAATTTGTTAAAACAATGTTTTGTCACGGGTGCTGTCATGAAAATCCTGAAGGGAGCAACAAAGAGTTCCACCAGCCGTCAACACCCTTCCCCGCTCAGCGTGGAGGCCCTGACACAGCTGCGTTATCCCTGCTAAACAAAGGCCCATCCGCAGCGCTGGCTGCAGAGCACATGCTCTGAACACGTGTTTATTCTGACAAAAGGTGGAGGGATGGGGAGAAACAAGAAGATAACTTTCAGCTTAAAACCTGTGTTGAGTTACTTTGGGGGTTGCTTTGTTTTTGTTTGTTTGTTTGTTTTTTAAAGAAAGAACAGCTATTCTTAGATTTGAGCATTGTCATAAAAGAAAGAAAAACCGGTCAGACAGGTCAAGAGGGATGAAAACGGACATCTTCCCTCTGCACCCCGTGTGCTCTCGAGCCCTGCACAAACCAGAAGCTTCTCCTTTGTATACATTGATAGAAGAACCTTCCTTTTGCTTCCCCAGGCTGGTACTAGTGGTAAAGAATCCACTTGCCAATGCAGGAGATGTGGGTTCGATCGCTGCTGGGTCAGGAAGATCCCCTGGAGAAGGAAATGGCAACTGGCCCCAGTATTCTTGCCTGGAGAATCCCATGGACTGAGGAGCCTGGTGGGCTACAGTCCATAGGGTCGCAGAGTCTGACACACACACACGCACGCACGCACGCGCACACACCCCCCCCCCCTTTGAGTCTGTTTATAAAACACAGCCCTTTGTACTCACGAATCACAGAGGCAGGATGCCAGCCTGCTGTCGGTAATCAAGTCAGACATGTCAAATGCGCATCTCTTGGCCCCCACAGGGGTGGGTTGGCTGTGGATCTCGGGGAGACCCCTAGGGAGGTGAGAAGAGATTACACGAGGCTTCAGTGTGTCTATTGCTTCTGCTGAAGAAGCAGCTCAAAGCATGTGTGTAAGAACATATTTATGTCTTTTACAGGACAAAGCATTGGCTTATTTCTGTAATGAGAAAGATTATACCGTAATTAAGTTTTAGGCTTGTTTTCTTTTCTGCCCAGGTCCAAACTCATAAAAGTCACTGTAGTCCAGGTCTGGTGGTTGCTCCCTTCCAGGCTGGAAAAAGCACCACTGTTTTTTCAACCAGCCAGCATGCCCTTACTTTATCTGTTTTTAATAAGTCTAATAAGAAATTGCGGGTAGGGGAGACATGTGGGATCTTAGTTCCCCAACCAGGGATTGAACCCATGCCCCCTGCCTTGGAAGGCGAAGCCTTAACCACAGGACTGCTAGGGAACTCCCCGAAACCTTTTTTTTTTTTATGTTGATCTTTGCCTTCTATTTAAAAGCCCTTTCAACTGTATTTGAGGGAAGCGGTTGTGAAATACTGATGTAATTGTGAAGGAGGCTCTTCTGTGCTGAGGCAAGGGAGAACAGCCCAGCCCGAGTTGTGTGTTTCACTCCTTCACCTCGCTGGGACTCCGGCTGACTCTCGTCCCTCCGGTTGTCCCAGCTCACATGGGGCCTGGCTGTTTTCCTGCCCTGCCGGCTGCGCCCTCTGTCGGTCAGGGGAGTCCATGGGAGGGCGGCTCCGTGGGGCCCCCTAGGCTGAGCTCCCAGAGCCTGATGGATGGCAGCTGCTGCCAGTGTTTTGATTTTTGTTAGTACAATAAAATCACGTGATGCCCCCACACACACACCGCTGCCTCCAGCCCTCACATTCTCTGGCTTCCAGATTTCTGTGCCGGGCCATTTTAGTAGACCTGGGAAACGGAGTTTATTTTATTCTTCATGCTTCTTCCCCCATTCCCGGTTGGTCACTTTTGTTTAATTGCAGTTGATTTTTTGTTTGTTTATCTTCTTTCAATCAGCAGCTCTTTACCAGAAGAGCTGGTTGTCTTTCACAGTAGCCTGCATGTATAATTCCAAGCATGGAGCATCCAGAAGCCCCGGCCTTGTGATCCCAGCCTCGGACTTTCTCTGAATCCAGCATCATCCAGGGCTGTGGGGGGCCCAGGGTTCCCCATGGTGGGGACATTACTTGGGCCAGCTCACAGTTAGCCTTGGATGTGTTTGGTGGAATTCACCATTCTAAGGTTTTCCTCTTTCCATGACAAAACAGTCACAGATGTTTATCAGATGATCAGCTTTTTGGACCTTCTGAATCCTAAAGCTACTTGTATATCTACTTACACTGTAGGTGTTCCAGTATGCTATAGAATGCTGGAGTGTTTTTAGGTCTCTAATTATCCCTTTAAAAAGTTCAAGATCAATTTCCATCGAAAACTGCTAATATGATTTATTGCTTCTATTAACAGTTTGCTTATAGCTGACAGAAAGCACAGGTTGATTTGTGCATGTGTGATTTTTGTTGTCGTTGTTCTTGCCAGCCCCCAAACCTGTCACTTTGTCATTATCTGGTGATACTAAGGGTTTATACTGTTCATTTGGGAGAAACATTTTTAAAGCTTTGTCGAGGTATCGTGCACATCCCATACAATTCACCCGTTTAAAACATACCTCAGAATGATGTTTAGAGCATCACACACGGGCAGCCATCACCATCATCAGTTGTAGGACATTTCCATCCCGCCAAAGGAAACCCCATGCCCATTAGCAGTCACGCTCCATAATCCAGATGTTTAATACAGTCTTGGTATATAACCATATGTAACTTCATATCTCCAGCAAAAAGTGAGGTTTATTATTTTCCCAGTTTTATATTAACTATTTCATTTTCTTGCTGACTTGGGAAAATGCTGAGGCAGAAAACCTTTTAGTAATTTTAAGAGCAACAAAGGCTTTAACATTATTGAAATACAGGGTTGTTTTGGGTTTTGTTAAGATTTTAGGGTGACTTTTTGTTTTCCTGTTAGGCTTATTTAGTTAATAATGTTATCATTTTGTTTTCTAGTCATTTGAGCTTAAAAGATTATCATTTTGTTTGTTTTCTAATCTTTTGAGTTTAAAATTGGGATTCCCTAGGTTGCCCTGCATTTTTAATTGGGTCTGTATAAGTGAAGGGGCAACTGCTAGACTCTAAACCAGAACCTCTGGGCAAGTTCTTGTTCTCTGTGAGACTCGGTTTCCTTGTCTAAGGGAGCAGAGATTATGTGCCCAACCTCCTAGCAAGGTAGCTGCAGGATCGTACATCTGACTGCTCTTGGTAAGTTACAAAGCATGACCCAAGATGTCAGGGCATGTATTTTTCTTTCATTGGTTCTGTGTGGTATCTGATAAAGCATATCTCTTAAGAAAAGTATTTTGTGAACTTTTAAGATCTATAGAACTTTAAGAATTTATAGAACTTGGTCAAGAATCCCGGTGAAGTTCTCTCACGGGGATGTGACTTGATAAGATGTTGCCAACTAATTCTGGGGCAGGACATGCCTGGGCAGTCAGACCAGATTTCAGACTTTCGGCTTTAGCTGAAGAGAGGTGGAAGGGAGCAACAGTAGACTTAAGTGCTGATGGAGAGGCTGTTGCTAACAGGTTAGCTGCCCTCACGCCAGGGCTCAAGGTCCATAGGGAGCTATACAAACCGGTGTCCCCACCCCCTCCAAGTGGACTAGGGCCTCGTCTTCACCAGCATCCTCCACTCTGGTTTCCATGGTAACATCACTGCTGGAACCCTCTCCCTCTTCATCTGCTCTGGGTCTTGGGAAAACCTTTTACTTAAATGTTCTTACTCTCCTCCTCTCATCGAGGACAAGAAGGAAGAGTGGAATCATTTATGAGAGCTGGGATGTCAGGCTTCCTACACCAAGGTGGGATCCTCCCCTCCCCCACGCAGCAGGAGTGCATCGCCACGTACAGGCAGCCTGGTTGCTGCGGAGCACACACCTCCCGAAGGGGAGGACCAATACTACCCACGGTCAGTCACTCCTAACATCTCCTGCCTTTTTCATTTCTCTTTCAGGAAGATCCACGCCTGAAATTTCCAGTACACATGCGGTCAAAGGCATCCTTAAACCCCAATGACCTTGGCCCTCTTCCTGTGAGTACACTGGAGACCCACAGACCAGTCTGAAAGTGTTTACTGAGTCACGGGCTCGGTACTGATAGGGAAGCCCTGTGATCTTCTTCTCTGGGTTGAGTCCCTTTGGTCTGTAAGTTCTTAATAGACTCAGTTTACACAGTTCACACCGCACGTAGCTCTTCTGAGAGAGGGGTCGGCATGGCTGCCCTCTTGCTAGTGGAAGGTACACCTTGCCGCTAGGATGTTCGAGGCTTTCTCTGCAGGTGATGAGTTAAGCAGCACACATTTATCTTGTAACTTAGCAACCATTGATTTCCATCCATACTGCTGATTTAGTCATAGGAATAAAAATATTAAAGACTGTGGGAGAAAAAGGCGTAAGTAATCGCAGAAGGTTTCTCTAAGTCATTTATCCTGCAGATATTTTAAGTTGTTCTCCCTTGTCGATGACTGTTTATAAATCTAATTTTTATCAGTTCTTTTTTGGGGCCTGAGTGAGAAATGAGCTATTCATTCCAAGTTAAATTTTGAATGAAACCTTCTCCATGCTTCCTTCTTGACCCACCCCCCACCCCCACCCCCATTTTTTAAAAACCCTTACGGAGGCTGAAAGGTAGGGAGTGGTGCCCACTCCAAGACTTCTTTAAAGTGGAACAGTACTGGGAATTTTTTTGGTGATTGTTTCCCAAGAACCTTTCTATTGCCTGCTATATGGTACTATACATACAGCCAAATTTGAAACTCGAAAGATCAGGGTGAAGTCTTTATTCATCGGGTTATACAAATGTCACACACTCCCCAGATATTGGGTTCCGGGGTTTAGATGGAAGGAGCCCAGAGGAGAGACTGGAGAGAGGGTTTAGAAGGTGAAAGGTGGCAGGCTGTTTAGGTCTGCTGGATTCTAGACTTCAGTAGCACGTGGGCACAGTCCAGATAATGAAAGCACACAAGACTGACCTCGGAAAAATTATCCAGATCTGTTGGTTCCTGAGTAGTGAGAGTTCACAATAGAGAATTACATTAGACTGTTCAACCACCTGATGACATGGATATAGCCTCCATCTCTCACATTTTATATCAACCTTCCTCCTCCCTTTAGGACTCAGTAAATATACATTTAATTAGATGAGCTATTCCATCCCAGGCTCCACTGTCTCACAGTGTGCCGAAGTTTCCCCGTGAAGCTTCTGAAATAAGAGCCCCTGGTCCCTGTTCATCACCCAGCGAGTACAGCTGGACTGCAGAACGTGTGCAAAAGTGTGTTGCTGGGTGTTGTCACTAGTTCATCTGAAATGTTCCCGTTTCATTTACTCTTTATGGGAAAATGTACCCCCGGGGAGAAGGTGCCGCAGGGTCTCTAGCATTCGCCTTTGATTTTGGAACTGCTGGCTATTTTTGTCTTCTCTGTCTCTCTCCCCTGATACCAGCCTGGCTGGGAAGAAAGGATCCACTTGGACGGCCGGACGTTTTACATTGACCACAGTAAGTAGGCGCTGTTAGGGGCATGTAGGTGGGGACGAGGGTAACTTAGATGTGGCCATGAAAGCTGTGTCATCTTACTCTTCGTCTAGGCAGCCAGGTGTTATATGGCGAGGACGATGCCAGAGACGCAGTGCCCTCGTACGGTACTGTCCCTGCCCCGCCTTCGCTTGAAACAGCCATCCCAGTTTGACCTTGTGACCTATTAACTTTTTGGGTTTTTTTTTAGTTGCAAAAATTTTTTTTCTGATTCACGACCCCTTGACTTCTGCGCTTTTAATAAATATACTCTGGTAATAGAAAATAAGAAGTGATGATCAGGTCAGAAATCTATGGAATGAGGGGTGCTTGAAGCAGCCGTCACGTTTTTTTAAATTCTGCCTTCAGGGGTCTCGTGGCAAGATGCCCACTCTGACTTATTTTCTATTCACAGCATGTTTCCCTGCACCCAGCACACTAATACATGTGCAGTTCTTTTCTTGAAATTGTAGTACATTTGCTGCGGACATTTGCTCCAGCTCCTGTGAATAAACGTGTGGTGTCTTGTGCCAACTAAAAGTTAAACTAATAAAAGTTTGCTTTTAGGCATTAGTTTTGTGGGGGTTTTTTTTCCCCTTGTTGGAGTGTTTCTCCATGGGATCATATTAGTAGATCCCTTAAACCTTCTGAAAAATGTATGTTAAAAAGAAGTCTTCAAGTAGATTTAAAGTTCATGTACATGTGTGACTGATAGTATTTTGATCTTTGTTTTCATTTGGTTCATAAATGTGAGCATTAAGTCTACACCAGGTTGCCTAGCCTCACATTTTCTTCAGTTCAGTCACTCAGTCGTGTCCGACTATTTGTGACCCCAGGGGCTGCAGCACGCCAGGCTTCCCTGTCCATCACCAACTCCTGGAGCTTGCTCAAATTCATGTCCATCCAGTCGGTGATGCCATACAACCATCTCATCCTCTGTCGTCTCCTTCTCCTCCTGCCTTCAATCCTTCCCAGCATCAGGGTCTTTTCCAGTGAGTCGGCTCAGGCTATGGCACCCCACTCCAGTACTCTTGCCTGGAAAATCCCGTGGACGGAGGAGCCTGGTAGGCTGCAGTCCATGGGGTCGCTGAGGGTCGGGCACGACTGAGAGACTTCACTTTCACTTTTCACTTTTCATGCACTGGAGAAGGAAATGGCAACCCGCTCCGGTGTTCTTGCCTGGAGAATCCCAGGGACGGGGGGGCCTGGTGAGCTGCCATCTATGGGGTCGCACAGAGTCGGACATGACTGAAGTGGCTTAGCAGCAGCAGCAGCAGCTCTTTGCATCAGGTGGCCAAAGTATTGGAGTTTCAGCTTTAGCATCAGTCCTTCTGATGAATATTCAGGGTTGGTTTCCTTTAGGATTGACTGGTTGGATCTCCTTGCAGTCCAAGGGACTCTCAAGTGTCTTCTCCAACACCACAGTTCAAAAACTTCAGTTCTTCGATGCTCAGCTTTCTTGATAGTCCAACTCTCACATCCATACATGACTACTGGAAAAACCACAGCCTTGACTAGATGGCCTTTTGTCGGCAAAGTAATGTCTCTGCTTTTTAAAATGCTGTCTAGGTTGGTCATAGCTTTTCTTCCGAGGAGCAAGCATCTTTTAATTGCAACCTTGAAACTGCAGCGAATCTGCAGTGATTTTGGAGCCCAAGAAGATGAAAGTCTGTCACTGTTTCCCCATCTATTTGCCATGAAGTGATGGGACTGGATGCCATGATCTTAGTTTTCTGAATGTTTTAAGCCAGCTTTTTCGCTCTTCCTCTTTCACTTCCACCAAGTTTCTCACATTTTATTACCTCGCTGCACTGGTTAGCTAAGCGCGTTGCTGAGCTGACCGGGAGGTCGGGCCTGGGTCCCCCTGCGGGTGGAGCCTGTCGCTGCCTCAAATCTCAGGCCCTCTTCCCGGCTTCCTGCGCCACCCGTGCATCGTAGGGAGAACTTTGCTTCGAGGCACAGGAGTTTGACAGGTTTTTATCAATCCAATTAAACAAGAAGCCCAGCAATTCAGAATTCAATCAGAATAATAGAAGTCCTGGATGTGTTTAGGGATATGTGTTACCCTTGGTTAAGTTTAGATAGTTTAAGGTACATAGCCTCATTTTTGTCTTTGACCGGTAATAACACTGAGTTTTGCCTGCTCCCAGAGTTGTAGTGAGCATAAAATTGCTGCCGTAAGTGCTGTGATATATGTGTCCTCCCACTTTTCCCCTTAATGTTCTATTTATAATTCTGCTGTTTCTTAGCATAATTTGCTTAAAATAGTCACACGTCTTTTTCCCACTGAAAACAAAAGACAGCCTTGTTTGCTGTTTTTTCACGCATTACCATTTCACTTTTCAAAGAGAGGTACTAGTAATAATGACCATTTTATTAAAACAAAGGCTTAACCGATCACACAGCCTTGGTCTTTTGCTCAGAAAGGACCTCACACAGCATTGCGGCCGTGTTCCGGCTGGCGATCTGATGCCAGGTCAACCTGAAGAGGGCTTGTCCTGATGTCCTGCGAGGCCCCAGGAACAAGAACAGCACAATTGCAAAGTGCTATACTGGGATACATTAGAAATGTGAAAAATCATGGCCTGGTTTTCTGGAGGCGTGCATAGACCTGAGGAAGTAAATGCTTGACAAGTGGTGACTCAGCCGGCCGGTGGTGCCAGTGTTGTTGGGAAGTTGATGCCCGGGGTTAGAAAGTGGAGAGAGCTTGGCTTGAGAGGCTGCAGCAAAACAGTGCCTCCACCCTAACGCCTGCGCCCTCCTCCTGTTTGGAGAGCGTGAGGTGAGGTTGCTCAGTTGTGTCTGACTCTTTGCGACCCCATGGACTGTATGGAGTGAGTTGCCATTTCCTTCTCCAGGGGATCTTCCTGACCAGGAATCGAACCTGGGTCTCCTGCATTGCAGGCAGACACTTTACTGTCTGAGCCACCAGAGAAGCCCCTGGTTTGGAGAGGGTAGTCCCTTGCTAAATGCCTGGGCGGTTCCTAATTCTTCATCAGTCCCTCCAAGCTCCACTCCGACATTGCTGGTTCTTCTTTTGGGACCACACAGCACTTGGGAGCCTCTCCCTCTTCACTCCCAGGACTCAGGTGACAGGATATAGACCACAGACGGAGCCTGGCTGGCCTGAGCTGTGCCAGTGTACTTGCGGCACTAGTGGTGAAGAACCTACCTGCCAAACAAGAGGCGGGGCTCAACCCCTGGGTTGGGAAGATCCCCTGGAGTAGGCAATGGCAACCCACTCCAGTGTTCTTGCCTGGAGAATTCCATGGACAAGGGAGCCTGGCGGGCTACCGTCCATGGGGTCACAAAGGGTCGGACACAACTGAAGCGACTTGGCACACACACACGTTAGCTGGTAACGTAACATTTCTGCCATTTCTCCCTAATTTGTCAAGGTGTATTCAGTGGGAAGTAATAAAGAGGTACATATCGATGAAACAGAGCTCCATTCATTGCCTTTCTGGGGGAAAAAAAAGTCTAATCTGAAAAATGCAGCATACCTATTTTCTTTTTAAGACACTTGATCAGGTACAAAGAGCCACTCCAAAATGGGTTGAGTTACCTGGAGTTACCTTACCTTCCAAACCAGTTTCTCCTTCTAAACACTTCTCCCGAATCTCAGTTCCAGCAAAACTTGGCATCTCGCTTCATTCTGCTGCTGCCCCAGGACAGAGAGCAGGCCATCCCCACCGCGCCGCGCGGCTGTGAGAAAGGGCGCCTTATGGGGCGCTCAGGGTCACCCGTCTTCCGCTTCGCTGGGACTCATGACTGTGCGCTGACTGTAGGAGACGGCAGTGCACTTGTCTGCTAATTCATTATGTTTTTTTTATTTTCTGCTTCATAAATTCTTGAGAAGTGAGACATATTTAAGATAAAAAATCTTAAAGATTTAATTTCAGAAGAGCATGAATGCTCAATACTAATCTCTTCAGAGTCCATGATTGATTTGGCTGACATTTATCAGATTGGGCTTCCCAGGCGGCTCTGATAGTGAAGAATCTGCCTGCAATGCAGGAGACCTGGGTTCAATCCCTGGGTCAGGAAGATACTGTGGAGAAGGGAATGGCTACCCACTCCAGTATCCTTGCCAGGAGAACTCCATGGACGGAGGGACTCCGGCTACACAGTCCACGGGGTCACAGAGTCAGACGCGGCTGAGGAACTAACACTTCCACTTTATCAGATACTTTGTCTGTTTCAAGCCTGGTGTAGGAGGCTAAAGGAAGGTCTTGAACTGAGCCCTGCGTCTCTCAGGAATTGTACGGTTCTTCTTAAAGACCTGAGTTGCCCAGGTGCTAAGTAGGTGGCCACCGGCAGCTTGTATATCAACACAGAGCTAGAAAGTAAGATTCCAGGGGTGCTCTCGATCTCGTTTCAGTTGTACCACGCCCACTGGTGGTGGTGGTGGTGGTGGTTTAGTCAGTAAGTCGTGTCCGACGCTTGTGACCCCATAGGCTGTAGCCTGCCAGGCTCCTCTGTCCACTGGATTCTCCAGGCAAGAATACTGGAGTAGATTGCCATTCCCTTCTCCTGCGTGGGTATCTTCCTGACCCAGGGATCGAACCCAGGTCTCCTGCATTGCAGGCAGATTCTTTACCATCTAAACCACCAGGGAAGCTGTACCAAACCCATTAATAGTATCTAAATGGACTAAGTCTTGTTCTTCTACTTCATTCTTGCCCCTTGATTTGAAATACTATGGCTCAAAGACAAAAAGCAAGTTTAGGTTCAAACATTTCAGGGCCGAATGGGTAACTGGCCACCGATATTCTTATGCTGATAATTCCTAAGTGCAAAATTGACGATTATGATAACCTACAGAACTGTGTGTGGTTCTGAAAGCCTAGAGTGTTTTAAAAAGGACTTTGTTTTCACCATCCACTTCATTTGGTCATTTAAAAAACCCCAAGCTCCTGCTGCGTACTGGAAACTGTGTTCAGCGGTGGAGAGGGAGCCGCAAAGATGAGCAGCGCGCGGGCCCTGTCTGCCTTGGGCTCAGCTCTAGTAGGTCGGGAGTGCCAGGAGGTATTTAGGTGCTGCCTGAGGGGAGTGAGCCTGCTCTCCTGTCCAAGTGCTGGGCTCCAGGGTGGGAGGCAGGCTCCAAGAGAAGGACCTTGTGGAATGGGTGGCTTTTCCAGTGGATCCAAAATAATGAGGACAGTTTAGTTGGGCACACCCACCAAAGAGAGGTTTCTGGAGGGAGAAAGCGGGTGGTACCGTGATTAGAGAAGCACAGTGGCTTGCAAGCCGCCGGCGTGCAACGAGCCAGGCCGACACAGGGTCAGGTTCAGCAGGAGCCTGCCAGGTGTGGGGACTTGGGTCCCTTCCGCAGCCAGACCGGAGCACCGGAGGGACTATCCAGAAGCCACTGACGTGGTCAAATTTGTTGTCTAGAAAGCCTCTTGGCAGAGCTGTAAAGGAAGTTCTGAACAGAGGTGAGGGAGCCTGAGGCCAAGGGAACCTCAGAGAAGTGCAGGCAGAGGCAAGTGCTGCACAGAGAAGCCTTTGCAGCGAGAGGTGGGAACAGCGGTGGCCACCGTGGTGAAAGGTTGCGGGGAGGACGGGGGGGGGCGGCAGGCTCGGATTTGCACCAGGAATGGATCGCGATGCTGTTCACGACGAAGACAAGGTTCTGAACCGCTTTGGTGTTGGAAGATGACGGCTTTGGCTCTGGCAGAGTTGGGCTTGGGGTGTTTCCCATGGGAAATCCAGATGCAGGTGTCAAGGATGACCGCTCAGAGCTCCCATCCAGACAGATCGCGAGTTGGCGTGTGCAGGTAGCAGCTCATTTACTTTCTGCGTTGATAATGGTGCCCAGTCTATATATAGTCCAAGGCAGTTTTTACTCAGCCATATTTTCCCTTTATTTAGTTTTCATTTTTCTTGTTCTCCATCACAGTAGCAGCTCTTACTTTCTGAAAACTTCTGTTTTCAAGGTAGGGAACCCAAAAGTGCCTTTTACTTCCATCAACATTCTCTAAAACATTTAAATATTTTGTGTAACTTTTCTACCGAATTGTTAGCATCTGCAGTTGCCATGTACTTTGGTAGTTGTATTTTAATACTTCACCACTGCTCTGGTTACCATACCAGGCTTCAGAAAATTCCTGGGATAGTCATTAAAACCAAATATTTTAGTTATTCTTATCGGTCCATTTACTAAGTATACCAGAAATAGAATATGCTTCTCAAACCAGTAATTTCCTTTTTTAAAAGCCAACTTAGATTTCCTAAAACTCGCCCATCTCCCCTCCCCATATCTTTAATGTGAGTCCATCCCTGCGTGCCCCCCCCAACACACACAGCAATCCATAAAGTCATTTTAATTAATATTTGCTAAGTCGCTTCAGTCATGTCCGACTCTTTGCAACCCTGTGGACCATAGTGCGCCGAGAGGCTCCTCTGTTCATGGGATTCTCCAGGTGAGAATACTGGAGTGGGTTGCCATTTCCTTCTCCAGGGGATCTTCCCCACCCAGGGATTGAACCTGGGCCTCCTGCGTTGCAGACAGCTTCTTTACCAACTGAGCCAAATGTGCTGTCACAAATCCCAAGTGATTGGGTAGCTGTTTGTTTCCACCTTTACCATTGAAACGGTGGTATGGGTGTCATTGACCAGTCTCGTTGACACGGACTCATTTGGGAGAAAGAGCCACTTCTCTCCAGCTTGGCCAGAAGGGAGTCTTTTCTCTGGCATCCTCCTCTGCAGTATTTAATTCTCATTTTTCAGCTTTCCTTAGCTGTTTTGATTTTTGTGTGCATCTGAGTGAAACATGTAATGGATTATTCATTTGTTCAACACAAGATTTTTCATCAAAAGCAGTTTGCAGCACCATAAGTAAACGGAATAGTATTTGAAATGAGAAAAATATCATGTCTCCATGTTAACTTTTGGGGGACTAAGACTTTTTATGCCTTTTTAAAAATTAAATGAAAATCAAGATCAAGTTATAAATCCCTGAAAAAACAGGGGTTTATAATTGAAATTCCAGCAGACTGTTTGCCAGAAAGTGTGAATAAATGGTTGTACTTTAGTTGTGCATTTTTGATTGATTGCTTTTAACTAGATAGTATCAGAGGTGCCTCTTCTGTTCTAACCCTGAAATACTAAGCTATTTATCTTTGGGGGTCAGGATGGGGAACTGGGCAGCTTTTGGAAAATCCAGAAATAGTTCTTTCTAAAACATTTTTAACATGAAATAGATTTGAACTAATAAGCCTTTTTATTTCTTTTTAATATTTTCAGATAGCAAAATTACTCAGTGGGAAGACCCAAGACTGCAGAACCCAGCTATTACTGGTCCGGTCAGTATTCTATCTAAGCACATATTTCTTGTATATTCCTGCCTCCCTTGGTACCAAGGGCCTGACTGGTGTCCTTGAGAAATTTAACTTCACTCCTGTCTCCTCCTCCCTGGAATTTCTGGGTGAGACATTGATTGCTGCATTTGCCTGTTCATAGAGCTTTAAATGTAAAGGAAGGGAACATGAGTTACTAGCGGTAACAAAACTAAGCATTCTCTTTTGTGTTTTATAAGAGGGTAGATTAAAATACACCAACCAAAATGTCCTCCCTTCCTTTTTATATGAAGCAAAATCTGGTCCTGGATTTGTAGAGTTTTGACATTTCTCGAGGCCACAGGTAGTATATGCATGCTAACAAATTTGAATTGGATTCTGAATCTCTTCCGGCTCTAAGAATCTGCAGAGGTTTGGGTGAGATTGTAGCTGAGCTCCAGAGCTAGTAAAGAATCCTTATCTCTGCTAACCCACTAATAGTCCCCTCATGTATGTTCATCAGGCAGATAGTCTGCCTGTCACTCAGCAGTTAAAAAGCACCTGGTTTCAGACACCTGGGCGGAGTCTGGAATAGGCCACAGTGGCCACAGGGCACGCACCAGTCTTTTGTCCGTGGTTACATAAGTAAAAGGAGAGACTTGAAATTGCAGGAACTGTGCTGGAGTCAGCAGAAGATTACAACTGGGGAATCTTTTAAAAACTAGAAGTGAAGATTGTTACATTGAGGGCTGAGCTAAGAGACCAATAGGTATATTTCAAATACCAGTTTTGGGGACGTCACTGGTGGCCTGTTGTTTAAGGGTTAGCCTTCGGTACGGAGGGTGCAGGGTTAGCCCGTGGTTGGGGAGCTGAGATCCCACGTGGCTTTGAGACCAAACAACCAAAACATATAACAAATTCAATAGAAACTTTTTAAATGGTCCACATCAAAAAAATCTTTTTAATACTAATTTTGTGACTTTAATCTGATTCAGTTCAAATCACGTTTTGAATTCTATGCCCGTTTGAAAACTTAGATGATAATACAGGGCAAATGCACCTTGATGCCTGACTTCCCTTTAGCTACTTGTTGGATTTGTTCGGCTGCTTTGCTGCTGGTTAATGCAAAATGCCTAATAATACCTGTGTCAAAACAGACATCAGCTATTCTTCATGTAATTTAACAAACACCTGCCTTACTGCCATGGGTTCCTTTTGATATATTCACAATCACAATAAGCCAGAGTAGTATTTTCCCTTCTCCATCATGAGAAACAAGGAAAATTCAAGAAACGATGCTGTTTTTCAAGCAGCGGAGGACTTTTGAATAATTCTGAAGCTTTTTCAAGTATCTATCAATTACTGGTCATCTGTCTTCATGCAACTTTGTTAGTTCTTATTCATTACTATTGGAAATAATTTAGCATCATAAATCCAGATAGATTTACTGTGAGGGAAGATCTTTGTTTCTTTATTTTCTAATAAAAGAAGTTTGTTTACTCTTTTATTATAGGTAGTGGTATCTCTCTCAGTGAGAGCATGTGTATTTAGGTAATCATCACCTTAGTGTAGATAAGTGATTTTTGTTTTAATTCAGTTCTAAATTTTTGGGAATTTCCACAATGATTTCTTTTTGTCCTTAGCTTATAAGTTATTTAGAATAAACCTTTTAGTTTCTAAGAGTTTGGGATGGTTTTTACCTCTTTCTTACTAATTATGGTCAGAGAATATTGTCCATGGGATATTGTTAGATATCTGAAACTTCTTTGGAGGCTTGACCATTTTTTGTTACTGCTCTTTTTGTCTTTGAAAAGAATGAATATTCTGTCTTTACTGGGTATAGAGTTCTTTATACACCTGTTAGATCAAGTCTGTGGTGTTCAAAGTATCCATTTCCATCATGACTTTTTCCCTGGCTTTTCAAGTGTAATCGAGTCCGTTGGGTCAGAATCTCTCATGACGACTGTGGCTTTGTGAGTCACTGTGCTCACTCTGCTTCACTAGTATTTGCTTAATATATCTTTTCTGTCTCTTCTTACTTTCTGCTGGACTGATAGAGTAGTCTATTTTCTCTCATTTTCTATACTTGGAAGTTGTATTCTCTATTTCTGTTCTTTTGGTGCTCACATTAATACTTTTAACCAACATACTTGACTTAATGTCAGAATTAATCACCTGCTCTCTCTCTTCCTGGATAATATACAACTCTGGGGAACTTTCACACTGTTCTCCTAAAAAGAAATGATGCGAATGAACTTACTTATAAAACAAGAACAGACTCACAGACTTAGGGAACAAACTTACAGTTGCCCAGGGCAAGATATAGTTAGGGAGTTTGGAATGGACATATACACATTGCTGTATTTAAAATGGATAGCCAACTTGGACCTACTGTATAACGTAGGGAACTCTGCTCAATGTTTTATGGCAGACTGAAAGGGAGGAGAGTTTGGGGGGAAACGGATGCTTGTATATGTATGGCTGAGTCCCTGTGCTATTCACCTGAAACTGTCAAAGCATTGTTAATCAGCTATACCTTAATATAAAATAAAAAATATTTTAAAGTGCTGTTCTTCTCAGTCCCACTTTCCATTGTTCAAAGGAATTTTAAAACTACTTTATCTTTAAACTTGCCAAATGAAAGTGAAAGTCACTCAGTTGTGTCCGACTCTTTGCGACCCCATGGACTATACTATCCATGGAATTCTCCAGGCCAGTATACTGGAGTGGGTAGCTGTTCCCTTCTCCAGGGGATCTTCCCAACCCAGGGATCAAACTCAGGTCTCCCACATTGCAGGTGGATTCTTTACCAGCTGAGCTACCAGGGAAGTGCCAAAACTTGCCAAATAATCATTAACATTTTCTTTTTTTTTTTAACTGTCAATGTTTGTTTAATTTACTTATATGTAATCAAATTTCTTTGCCTACCCTTGGTTCTTGCATTTACTTTTTTCCAGGTTAAGTTTTCTCCTTAATGAAGTTTAACCTTTAGTTCATGATTCTAAAACTACAGCCTATAGATCAGCAGAGTCAGAAACTTATTAGAAATGCACCTTTTGAGGTCCTAACCCAGACCTGCTGAAAATAAGCAACGTTGGTGTGGGCCCCGCAGTCTATATTTTAACACCACCACCCCCCCTCCAAGGATTCTGATGCCCACCCAAGTTTGAGAACCTCTGCTCTGTCAGCAGTTTCAGTGAGAGTGTGAGAGAGAAGGGGCTTACTTACCTGTCTGTCAAATGATAGTTTAGCTGACTATAGAATTCTTGCTCAACAATTACTTTCCTTCAGTACTTTGAAGTTGTTTTTTTTCCTGTTCCAGCCTCCATAACTGATGATGAGAAGTTTGTTGTCAATCTGATTCTCATTTTTTGATGAGTAAATCTGTCTTTTCTCCAGTGATTTTTAATTTTTCTCTGTCTTTAATTTCCTACAATTTTACTATCATGCATGTAAGTGTAGGTTTCTTTTTATTTGTTCTGCTTTGGGTTTATCGTGATTCTTCCTCTTGGGGGTTGCATCTTTCCTTTATCTGGGAAAGTTCCCCACAGTTACTCCTTTGCACATTGTATCTTTTCCATTTTTATTATCTGTATCAGTAACTCATACTAGGTATTTGATTCAGTTTCATATTCTGTCTTATTTCTGCGCTTGTCTATCTTCTGTCTGTCTTATTGCCATATTGCGGGCTCAGCTCTCCCAGTTAATCACCTTTTTATCGTCATCTCTCTCAGTTCATTGTGTCTATTATTTCAGTGACTGGGCTCAATTGCTCAAAGTTCTCTTTGATGTTTTAAAATTTGCTTGACCTTTTTAGTTACTATTATTCTGTCCTGTTCTTTGCTTTTATTTATTTTTCTACGCATACTTGCAGCTTTTAAATCATTCTTAGAATACTGATTTCATAGCCTCTTTTATATTTACTGTTATCGCTGGTCTTAGTGGTATTAACTCTCCCGCTGGTCATGTCTGTCAGCTCTCCTCAGTGGTAGGTGATTGTCTAGTTCAATGTATAATTTTTTGTTTTTAAGTGCATATGTACTCATTTTTTTTATCTTATGGGTCTTTCATATGTCCTGAACTGTACTTACTGTTAACTGTTTAGTTTATATTTATACACCCTTAGTTACTATAACTGTGGGCCTCATACTCACTCCAGTGTATAGGCTTGGAGTCTGAGTTTATTAGAGGTCTGAGTTTGTTTATTATTTTTCTCCCAGTTATGATCCTGGACAGAAGGTAAGCTTCCTTGCAACTTCCCCAGGCCTGTGGGTAGAATTTTCTTGTATGCTTCTCAGATGACGGTCTTCTGCAGGGACCTGTGTTCTGATCCCCTGGGTCATACAGACTGTAGGCCATGTTCCGTGTCCCCACATGAGGGTTAAAAACTCAAGCCCAAGCGCCGAGGCTGGGTCCAAACCCCAGTTCTCTAATTTTGAGTCTTTCTGCCTATCTGGTACCTACGGTTTCTCTCTTTTTCCCAAGTTTTAAAAATGTCTACATACTGGGGGAGAGGGGACCCTTCTGTGACATTACTGTGATTCAGTATGCTCTTGGTGTTCCAACGTCACCATTAAAGGCCCTGGAAACATGAAGTGCTGTTCATACTTGCTTCTCTTAAGAACAGTGTCTCGTGCTTGTGTAACGCTTTGTACCTGTTCAAGAACTTTATATAACCAACTGCTTTGAAACTCACAGCAGTCCCCTCAGGATGGTAGGGAAGAAGTTGTGACTCCCAGTTTTTCAGAAGCTCCTTGTGTGGCTGAAAGTTAAAGTCTGTCAGAATCCAGGCTGGAGCCTCAGCTCTCCTGGCCCTACCAACGTCTCTATGACAGGCCCGGGCCCTTCTCTGCCAGGAGCTCCAGTGTCCGTAGTGGACAATGATGGCAGGCAAATACTGAGGACCCACTTACACAGTGTCAGACTTTCATTTTCTTCAAAAAAGAAAGCTTATTTAATAGAGGGAAGCTTTAATCAACAGATACCTTCATTTTTTAAATAGGTTTATTTAAAAGTTATGTTGTGGATAAGAAAATAAGATGCCAGAGTTTCACAAGAGAATAAATAATTTGGCTTGTCCGATACAAGAAATGTAATTCTCTTCAGAGGCTGCAGTTAATGGATGTCTTTATCCTGGTACGTTGTTGGAATCTTTTTAGGAGAAGGATATAAGAAGCTATTATAAGAACGACCCCTAGAGAGAGAATACCCGTGTTAGAGGAGGAGGAAGATTTCTTAGCTTTCATGCATCATCTCCTCAGAGGAAGAAGGGCCAGAAATATCTCAGCACTGATTTCCACCCACAGCTAGTCAGCAGCTAGCAGATTATAAGCCAGACAGGGGCGGAGTACCATGGGCTGGGGCAACACTTTGAAATACATTCCTTGGGAAACTTGTCGTTTAAGACTGTCGGACTTGCATACACAGTGATGAATGTTCAAGCCTTTTTTCAGTGTTTTCAGATGAGGAAACAAAAAATAATTACTAGGAATGACATATCTGGGGAAATGGAAGAGCCTTAAAATTTGACTAGTCGAGTCCATCCACTTCACTGAGCAAGCATTCGAGAGTAGAGCGGCCATGTGACGGAGCTGGCTGGCAGGGAGTCTGTCCTACAAATCCGGGCTTCTGAAGCTGGCCTGAAACCATAAAAGGAAGTCTTTTTTTTTTTCCAGCTTAGTTTTCTTCTATCACATTAACCATACCTGAGAGCCTCAGACGAAAACCTCTCCTTTTCGACACCTTGCTTGCTTTGAGACCTCACTGCTCCTGTCACGGTTTGCTCCCTCCTGTCGCTTGCGTTTCTACTCGGCTCTCTTTCCCAGAGCCGCCTTTCCCAACCGTCTCATAAAAGAGGGATTCTGTCATTTTCCTGCCTTGCGTTTACTTAGGTATTCATTTAGTTTTTATTGCCCATTGCTCACAGTAGCTTCTAAAAAAGCTACAGAGCAAAAAGCATGATGATGTCTCTATTCGCTTATGTCAGACCATTGTATCCGTTTCCTTATGTTGGTGGCTGTCCAGATGGTAATAAAATCTCTACCTTTTCTGGAATCAAAATTCATACATTATTTCATCAGACTGAACACCGTCCAAAATAAATATGGTATATAGTCAAGTCTGATGTTCAGTGGAGAAGCAAAGACTGGCTTGAAAACTGAAAATGAGGGACAAACCGTAGGTGGTATAGATTGTCTTTTTTTTTTTAATTGAAGTATGGTCAATCTGCAGTATTACGCCAGTCTCCACCATGCAGCAGTGACTCAGCCATACGCACACTGAGTGTAGGTATAAATATGCATATATAGTTACATATATAAACTATGTATGATTTATACCAGGATATTGAATATAGTTTCCGTGCTTGTTGTCTGTCGTTTCTAGGCGTAACAGTTTGCATCTCCCCACCCCGACCTCCAGTCCATCTCTCTGCCTCTCCCCCTCAGTAGCCAGTTGTCTTCAAAATGCTCTTAAAGACACGTAAATGTAGTGTCTTTTGCTCTTGAATCACAAGGCAGGATACTGACATGATCATGGTTTTCTGTGACGGCAGCTACTTACTTTTGTTTTGGCCTAGTTATTGTCTGTGAGGTCATGTCTTTAGGCAGTACTAAGGAAAGAATCTCTTGCTCTTCATTTTCGCTCTTTCTGGCCAGGAATAAGCGTGGCCAAGGCATAAGGTTTGGAGTCTGGAAACCCTCTGCAAAAGATCGGTATATTTCATTAATGCAGCCCAAAATGATACCAGCAGAAGTATTCTTGCCCGGACTCACACTCTGCTCCAGAAAACAAGGAGTTGTTCTGAGTGTAAGGCTGTCCAATTTTGTCTGTGTGCGTGTAAAAGCCAATCCTTTCTGCTTCAGAAAAAGAATTGTAAGCCTTTTCAACAGCTTGAAGTCAGGGCTCCCAGATACTGTAAGCTATGTAACAACATAACAAATAGTGAATATTTGAATGACGATATAAAAATGTTACTGCTGTACCTGAAGAGATCCCAGAATAAATAACGTTAGCTCCGTTACCGAGCTTACGTCTGTGTATCATCCCTCTGCTCCATAGACACAGCCTTCCAGATTTAAAGAGATCCTTGCCCGCAACCACTAAATAATGAACTCCTAAAGTGAGGATGTTTCCAGCACGCTGTCTACTCAGTTTTTTATTCCTTGACAAGAGAATCAATTCACTTGCCTTTCTGCTGTTAACTTTTTCTCCCAAAAATTGTTAAAGCACAGTTAGTCTTTTCTGAATGACAGTGCAGCTCATTTTGAGTTGTGTGTTAAAATATATGGTAGCCAATAACGTATCTAAACTACAATCCATAAAAAGATTACAATGCACCTTGATGCACATTCAGACAAAAGTCACATGGAACGTCTATTTAGTTCATGTATAATATCTCTCGGACTTAGGGTTGCTCCTCCCAGCCACCGCCTCTGACCTTGGGCATGGGTTAGGGTTAGGATAATCATGATGGTGTGATCACTCACCTAGAGCCAGACATCCTGGAATGTGAAGTCAAGTGGGCCTTAGAAAGCATCACTATGAACAAAGCTAGTGGAGGTGATGGAATTCCAGTTGAGCTATTTCAAATCCTGAAAGATGATGCTGTGAAAGTGCTGCACTCAATATGCCAGCAAATTTGAAAAACTCAGCAGTAGCCACAGGACTGGAAAAGGTCAGTTTTCATTCCAATCCCAAAGAAAGGCAATGCCAAAGAATGCTCAAACTACTGCACAATTGCACTCATCTCACACGCTAGTAAAGTAATGCTCAAAATTCTCCAATCCAGGCTTCAGCAATACGTGAACCGTGAACTTCCTGATGTTCAAGCTGGTTTTAGAAAAGGCAGAGGAACCAGAAATCAAATTGCCAACATCCGCTGGATCATGGAAAAAGCAAGAGAGTTCCAGAAAAACATCTATTTCTGCTTTATTGACTATGCCAAAGCCTTTGACTGTGTGGATCATAATAAACTGTGGAAAATTCTGAAAGAGATGGGAATACCAGACCGCCTGACCTGCCTCTTGAAAAACCTATATGCAGGTCAGGAAACAACCGTTAGAACAGGACATGGAACAACAGACTGGTTCCAAATAGAAAAAGGAGTACGTCAAGGCTGTATATTGTCACCCTGCTTATTTAACTTCTATGCAGAGTACATCATGAGAAACACTGGGCTGGAAGAAACACAAGCTGGAATCAAGATTGCCGGGAGAAATATCAATAACCTCAGATATGTAGATGACACCACCCTTATGGCAGAAAGTGAAGAGGAACTAAAAAGCCTCTTGATGAAAGTGAAAGAGGAGAGTGAAAAAGTCGGCTTAAAGCTCAGCATTCAGAAAACTAAGATCATGGCATCTGGTCCCATCACTTCATGGGAAATAGATGGGGAAACAGTGGAAACAGTGTCAGACTATTTTTTGGGGCTCCAAAATCACTGCAGTTGGTGATTGCAGCCATGAAATTAAAAGACACTCCTTGGAAGGAAGTTATGACCAACCTAGATACCATATTCAAAAGCAGAGGCATTACTTTGCCAACAAAGGTCCATCTAGTCAAGGCTATGGTTTTTCCAGTGGTCATGTATGGCTGTGAGAGTCAGACTGTGAAGAAAGCTGAGCGCCGAACAATTGATGCTTTTGAACTGTGGTGTTGGAGAAGACTCTTGAGAGTCCCTTGGACTGCAAGGAGATCCAACCAGTCCATCCTAAAGGAAATCAGTCCTGGGTTTTCTTTGGAAGGAATGATACTAAAGCTGAAACTCCAGTACTTTGGCCACCTCATGCAAAGAGTTGACTCATTGGAAAAGACCCTGATGCTTGGAGGGATTTGGGGCAGGAGGAGAAGGGGACGACAGAGGATGAGATGGCTGGATGACATCACCGACTCGATGGACATGAGTTTGAGTGAACTCTGGGAGTTGATGATGGACAGGGAGGCCTGGCGTGCTGTGATTCATGGGGTCGCAAAGAGTCAGACATGACTGAGTGAACTGAACTGATAATATCTCTAAGTGATTTCTTGAACATCCGTATTGTTTTCAGGGATGAAAGCCTCATTCAGTACTGAATAATCTTAATCATTTCTAGAACTTCCCATATGGTGTGTAGACATTATGTAAATTTCAATGATTATATGAAGAGTGACAATTTTAAGGTTCATGATTCATGAAATTTTCTGAATGTTGGCTTCATGTACATAAAATTTCAACTGTATTGTTCATATTGTCTATATTTATACATTTATCTTCCAGGCTGTTCCTTACTCCAGAGAATTTAAGCAGAAATATGACTACTTTAGAAAGAAATTAAAGAAACCTGTGAGTACATGTCTTCCAAAAATGTTGCCTTAGTCATTTGTAAGTTACCAAAATTACTTCAGTGAGAACTTGTTTCTTACTTTTATATCTGTACCAAAAATGCTACTTTCCTTTTTTCACTGCACTTTAATCCACCTGGATCTCTGATGTGAATTTTCTTTTTAACAGAAATGGTAAGTGAATATTAACTTAGTATTATTGGGTTGGCCAAAAAGTTCCTTTGGGTGTTTCTGTATCATCTTTCAGAAAAATATTTTGGCCAACTCAAAACATATTAAGTCACCTGAAGGTAATTTCTTATGTAATACATAAAAAGATAGAAATGATTTTATGAGATATATAATAATTCAGGACCAAGTGAAAAAATTTGGAGAAGCCTGTGCAGTTGCTTACGGTTACCCTAATTAATAAAACCTTGGTCCTAATTATAAAAACGTTCAAGTCTGTCCCTTTAAATTCCAATATGTACAACATAAATATAATTTATAATATTCTGGCATATTAAGACCAAATGTCATTTTCAGAGTAAAAATTCTCACTGGGAAACCCATTAAGATTCTGGCAAAACCAAGATATCTTGTAAGGCTTTTTGCAGGCAGTGTTTTAAATTACAGTATTATATTTTCTACCGACACATCTGCCCAGATCCTTTAACGCTGCGTCTTCTGTCTCACTTTGGTCTCGCCTGTCTGGTGAGGGTTTTCCCAGTCTTCTCCTCAGTTTGTGCCTTCACCCTTTCTGGGGTGTTTTCGCACAGGTCACTGTTGACTGGCTTCCGCTCACTGGGAAAAGGCGTGTGTCTCCCACAGCTCAGATCTCCCCGTCTGCCTGTGCTTCCTGCCCGCCTCCCCCAGCCCACTCCACTCTCTCAGTTATGCCTTCTCCCCACCTCTGTTGTGGGTGAGACACTGGGGATGCAGAGATGCCTGGAAGCCAGCCTCCGCCTCGGGGAGCTCCCACTAAGGGTTTTGTTCTCTTGTCCATCACCCCGAATCAAGGAGCTCCTGGGTAACTCCATTTCAGGATGACTGAGATTTGAACCTGTGAACTCCCGTGTTTCTTTGTGAGTCGCCTGCGTTTCTTCTGAGTATAAGTGATGACTCTGAGGGTCCCACCCGTCTCACTCTGTAGCACTTATACTCTACGGTGCCTTCTGCCTGGAAACTGACTCTGCAAATCCATCGTCATAACAGAGCCGACCCTGGGCCTGTTTCGCCAGGAAGCAGTTATTCACAACTTCAGTCAAGTGCCTTTTAATTTTCACATTTATCGTTAAACAGCTGTGGCCTTTGGCCTGATCATCAGAGTCTGCCCACCCCCGCCCTGGCAATAGGATTAGCTTCTGAGTGTCATGGACCCACGCCTGCAGCCGGAGCCCCGCCAGGGCTCAGAGGTGTCCCAGCCTGGCTGGGTGGGGACTGTCTATGGGGTTAATCGTCTGGACTGAAGTCCCTTTCTTTGACTGAAACAATATAGAGAGCTGACCGTGTTTCACTTGTCAGCGGGTGGATAAGGGCCCCTCGGTTGCTCATAAAAGCAGGCCAGGATGATTTGTCTCTACTCAGCGTAGTTTCTTCCGCAGCACGTGTTGCTGACTCAGTGGATGACAGCTGCTCGTGGGTGCTGTGTGTCTCCTCCTGACGTAGCAAGGCTTTCTGTCTGTGAAGAAAAATCTAGAAAGGGCAGAGCCCCAGCTGGAGCCATTCCACACTGATTGTTTATTCGAAGGCTGCCATCATTCTGCTCTTTGTTGTTTTCTGTTAGGAAGTCAGGTGTATATTTACTCTCTGACCGTGTGTCGTTTTTTTTTGTTTTTTGTTTTTTCTTTAGGCGGATATTCCAAATAGGTTTGAAATGAAACTTCACAGAAATAACATATTTGAAGAATCCTATAGGAGAATCATGTCTGTGAAAAGACCAGATGTCCTGAAAGCTAGGCTGTGGATTGAGTTTGAATCAGAGAAAGGTCTGGACTACGGGGGCGTGGCCAGAGAGTGGTTCTTCCTACTGTCCAAGGAGATGTTCAACCCTTACTACGGCCTCTTCGAGTACTCGGCGACGTAAGTATCTGGAGTGCATTCAGAATGTGTCCCCCACTGAGACAGGTTTATTCCTCATGAGCAAATGAGAGAGGTGAGATGATGAGAGAGTGGGCTTCCCTGGTAGCTCAGCTGGTAAAGGATCCGCCTGCAGTGCAGGAGAACCTGGTTTGATTCCTGGGTCAGGAAAATCCCCTGGAGATGGAATAGGCTACCCACTCCAGTATTTTGGGGTTTCCCTGGTGGCTCAGACAGTAAAGAATCTGCCTGCAATGCGGGAGACCTGGGTTCAGTCCCTGGGTTGGGAAGATCCCTTGCAGGAGGGCATGGCAACCCACTCCAGTATTCTTGCCTGGAGAATCCTCATGAACAGAGGAGCGTGGTGGGCTACCGTTCATGGGGTTGTGAAGAGTCAGATATAACTGAGCAACAAAGCACAATGAGAGTAAGCCGCTCGCTCGTTTGAGGTGAATTAACACTGCTGACCTCAGCCCCTCCCATCCTCCTCCCTGGACATCTAGAACAGAATCTGACTCCACACGGTGAAATAAAGTACACTGTGAACACCTAAAAATAATTCTTCCCTTGTCTGTTGGGTTCATGTAACTGAAATTGAAAATGTGTTGGGTACTTATCGTTAAGGAAAAGCACTTTGCATTTGTTATGTTAATTCAGGGGAATTTGTCACTGTCAGAATTCAGAAGGTCATTGTCTCATGAACAGGAATAGTTTCTGACATTATACTACTTAAAGGGAAATTGAGGCTCCGTCCTTTAGGATCCAGAGGACTGTCCTGAGCCTGAGCGGCGAGGCCCTGCCTTCCCCTTGCATTAGGTTTTCACCACTGCAGGGCGTGAAGACAGGCTCTCTCCGGAATCAAGCCGTGGCTGCGTACAAGGCCACCCGTCTCGTCCTCCAGGCTGTGGCTTCTCCAAAGCCTCAGGCCGGGCCCAGTCCCTCAGTAGGAGAGTCGTCAACCTTGAGAAGCAGCCTGTGCTCTCTGGGGCCCAGACTTCTCCCACGTCTTCCCCCTGGTGCCAGCCTCCTGAGGGCTGTTTGGAAAGAGCAGCCTCGGTATTCTTCTCAGTGCTCTGACAAGAATTTCCCATTTTGTAAAATTGATAAAAGCCATGAAAAAGGAGATGATCGGAGGCCACACCCACACCTCACCCACGTCCCAAAGTGGCCTCCAGAGGAGTCTGGCCGCAGAGCCTGTGAAAACCACCGACCCTCTTCCTTACATAAGCACTCATATGGCTGGGAGTCCCTGTCTAGCCCCTGTGGTCTGTGGTGTTTCTCAGCTTCCAAAGGTACTTGGCCGAACCGCATGAAACTGACATTTTTGTCAGTCAGTGCAGTCAGATATCCGCAGCTCCTTAACAGGGCATGCGCACCAGCTCCAGTAGGTCTCTGTCCTTGGTCATGGAGAGCGGCCAGCCACTAAGTAAACCCTGTTCTCTAGCGTTCACACCTTGTCTGTCAGGTACAGGATGTGACAGGTACACTATGAAAGCCTGTTGACAGGCAGAAACAAACTTCAGAGGCTTGCATTTCTTTTGCTGTTGTTCTGTGGCTAAGTCGTGTCCAACTCCTTGCAACCTCATGGACAGGCTCCCCTGTCCTTCACCATCTCCCGGAGTTTGCTCAAATTCATGTCCGTTGAGTCGGTGATGCTGTCTTAACGTCTCATCCTCTGTCACTCCCTTCTCCTCTTGGCTTCAGTCTTTCCTGTCATCAGAGTCTTTTCCATTCAGTTGGCTCTTTGCATCAGGTGGCCAAAGTATTGGAGCGTCGGTCCTTCCAGTGACTATTCAGGTTTGATATCCTTTAGGACCGATTGATTTGATTACATTTCTTTTTTCTCTCTCCCTCCCCAAAAGGGACAACTACACACTTCAGATCAATCCCAATTCAGGCCTCTGTAATGAAGATCATTTGTCCTATTTCACTTTCATTGGAAGAGTTGCTGGGCTGGCAGTATTTCACGGGAAACTTCTAGATGGTAAGTTATTTTTAAAAGTGTTGGAGGTAATAAGACAGTGTTCTCTGTGGTCTATCATGAGGTGTCTTACTCACATTATAGATTTTAAGCAGAAGAGCCTCACTGGTTCTCTGTAAATCAGTGGATTCTTTTCCTAATGCTTTGCCCATAATGAAGGTGCTTCCTAAGACCGTGACTGCCCTTGGAGGCAGAGCAGACACGCAGCATGTCGGTGTCGGCCCACTAGCCCCTCTGGTGCCTCACCTTCTTCCCTCCCCAGACACCGGCGGGGTTTAAGCCTCGTCTTAGGGCTACACTGAGCCCGAGGGGGCAGGAGCTGCTGCCGGGGGTGGCTGCCTGGGGAGACCTGGGGTGGGCTGAGGATGGAGGTTGAAGGTGGAGGAGGGGGACCAAGGTTCCCACGTCCTGTTGAGAGGCGTGCGGCACAGGCCGGTCTGGCACAGGTGTCGGGGGGCCCCTGCGGGACCATGGTGGGTGTTCCTCACCACCGTCGCCCTGCTCAGGCCTCCCGACCCAGGAAGGCCGCACAGCCTCCTCCACGGTCTCCCGCGCTCCCTTCTCACCCCGTCCTCCTCTCCCCACCTCGGCCCCAGCGGTGACATGGACATGCAGACGGGGTTCCCTCCTGTCGTGTTGGTGACCCCTGGCCCCTGGGCAGGAGCCCAGACTCTGCAGCGCCTCGTGGGAGCGCTGTGTCCCCTGCCTGGTCCCTCCCTGGCCTGCCGGCCGGGGCCCCCTGTGCCGCTGTCCCGGCGAGCCCCCGCCTTGTCCCCCGCCGGGAGTGCCTTTCTCGCCTGTGCACACGCCCCGTTTGCACTGCAGGTTCCTGCCTGTGCTTGAAGCTCATAGGTCGTCTCGCAGCAGCCTTTCCGGCCTCCGCTCTCCGCTGGGCCGTCCCTGACAGCGTGACTGCCCTGCTCCCCCGTCCGCTCCCCACCCCTGTGCACACCAGGCCTGTGTCTGGCTGCAGAGAGCCCTCGATTGTTCTACCCTGGTCTCTCATTCACGTGAAAGCGGGTTAGTTTTTAGTTCGTGCCCTGAGGTGCAGCATCATCAAAGATGTGAAACTAACCCAGTCTTCCCCATGTTTTAGGTTTCTTCATTCGACCGTTTTATAAAATGATGCTGGGAAAGCAGATAACCCTGAATGACATGGAATCTGTGGTGAGTAAGCGCGGGTTACTCCAGTGGACTTCGTGGGCCGCTTGCGCTTTATAGAAAGGGAGTTGAGGCCTTGTGTAGTCACAGCGATTTTTACGGGCACCTTCATTCAGTATGAGCACCAGGGAATGTGTAGTTGTTCAAGAGGCTAATTGATGTCTGTAACTTTTTAAATAAGCAAAGAAGAATGAAAAATTAGACAGTAATTGCTGACTTTTGATTTGGGTTTTCATGTTGCATTTAACTTACTCATTTTTAATCTAGGCTGACCCTTTCAAAGTTGAAAGGATTTTCTGTAAAAGCAAAATCCAATGCTCTTTTCCCAGTATCCTTTGCTTCTGTTTTTCTCTTACCTGCGACCCCACTGTTCACCTCCTCGGGGGTGGGAGCCAGGGGGAGTGTTTACCTGGGGCCCTCAGGAAGCATCTTCTTCCCTCAGCCTTGCCGCTGCACTGCCTGCTCGTGTTGTGGAGTTGGGTCCGTGAGCCGTGTGCGCGTGGCTCACAGCGCATCCTCTGGGTGTGGAAGGAGGGCAGAAGGCCAGCGTGCACGTGAGGCCACTCAGCTGGTGTTTCTGTGGGCCCGTAGCTCTGCGTATCCACCTTACCCGTCTCAAGCTTCTCTTCAGCTCTCACCTTTAGCTTAAGCTTTATGCTTTTGTTACTGTGCAATGAGGAAGCTAGAGTACAGAAGCTTCTCTTCAAGTCTAAGTTAATTTTATCTCCCACAGGGATAGTAGGCGCCCACATTCTCTTTTTCCTTCTTGGAGCCCAGGCGCTGGGGCCTGTGCTCCGAATTTTGCTCACAGTGACTTGCAGAGAGTGATAAAAGCCCAGGAAGCGGGGCGGCTTGAAGCCACGGGTGTTTAATTAGGCCGTTCTCTGTCCTTCCTACTCCCCTCTGATATTTTCACTCTTAAGAGACGGGGAGTGTGCTGAGCTCTACAGGCGCAGTTGTATGATTTCCTGACTGCCTTGTGGAGCAGGCCAGTTCCCTTCTCAGAGGATGGGATCCAACTACAACCCTCAGCAGGGGAGAGTAGAGTGGGGCAGAGCTGGAAACATGCTATCAGTAACTAATGCATTTCTTGAGATTCTGAATGGAATTACACTGGAAGGACATAGTCATTTAAAGAAGTCAAACGAGTGTGTGTTTTGAAAAACTATTTTAATTTTTGTGTCAATTTTATAGGATAGCGAATATTACAACTCTCTGAAATGGATCTTAGAAAATGACCCAACTGAACTGGACCTCATGTTCTGCATCGATGAAGAGAACTTCGGGCAGGTATGTGTTGTAGGCGGCCACCCGCACTCGCCCTTGACTTTCAGAGTCTTTGTTTCTGCACAGGCTGTACCACAATTTTGCTGGACAATTAAAAACGACTGCCAGGAGCTTTAGGTGTTCATTATCATCTCACTGTATCATCAACACCTTATCATCATGCCAGGAAGCTAATCCCAATTACAACTGCCTCTCTTCCTGCAAAAGAGAAGTCACTCAGTCGTGCCCAACTCTTTCCAACACCATGGACTATAGCCCACCAGGCTCCTCTGTCCATGAGATTCTCCAGGCAAGAATGCTGGAGTGAGTTGCCACACCCTCCTCCAGGGGATTTTCCCAACCCAGGGATCGAACCCTGGTCTCCCGCATTGTAGTCAGGTGCTTTACTGACAGAACCACCAGGGAAGCCACAGAATTGCTCTTCCTGCAAAGTCAGAGAAATTCTAAGGCCTCTGGGGCATGAAGGAGTGCCTACTTCTCATCTAAAGTAGATCTGAATGTGAATGTTGGTACCCTGGTTTTAGAATTTAGATTCAGTGTCAATGTTTGCTTAGTGATGTAAATATGTGACCAGGAATGGGTGATGTCTGGGGGACCTTGACTTTGTTCCCTCTGCTTTGATAGCTCCCTTGTCATGATGAAATTTGTCTTTGGGGGCTCAGCAGGCTCAGGGTTTTCTAACCTTCTTGCTTGGCACCTGTACTGTCCTTGTGGTTCACTTAAGTTCATGTCCGACTCTTTGCGACCCCATGGACTGCAGCACACCAGGCTTCCCTGTCCATCACCAACTCCCAGAGCTTGCTCAAACTCATGTCCATCAAGTTGTTGATGCCATCCAACCATCTCATCCTCTGTCGTCCCCTTCTCCTCCTGCTCTCAATCTTTCCCAGCATCAGGGTCTTTTTAAATGAGTCAGTCCTTCGCATCAGGTGGCCAAAGCTTTGGAGTTTCAGCTTCAGCATCAGTCCTTCCAATGAACATTCAGGACTGATTTCCTTTAGGATGGACTAGTTGGATCTCCTTGTAGTCCAAGAAACTCTCAAGAGTCTTCTCCAACACCACAGTTCAAAAGCACCAATTCTTTGGCTTTCTGCCTTCTTTATGGTCCAACTGTCATATCCATACAGGACTACTGAAAAAACCATAGCTCAGGCTATGTTAACTGTAAAGATTAATTTCAAAGATAAAAATTGCCTGCTTGGAATTCTCTTCATCACCCTAAAGTTGTCTAGGGGATGTGTTACTTTTGATTCATTTGTCCCCTATGATAACACTGCTTGCAGGGGCAGAGAGTGTCTTAAGATGTTATCCAGCCCCGGCTCCTGTCCTTTCACAAAAGCCCAGAGAGAGTTGCATCTCCCAGACCAGACCTCATAGCCTTGACGTTCATGAGATGATGGAGCCCATTTTAAGGGCTGACTATGGAAGATGATGTTGGTCTGTTCTTTATTGCGTCAGAGATTACTGAAAGTATCCTCCACTGCCCTAAAAGTGTGTTCACATCTCTCTTTATTCACGATGCTGGGCTCAGTTTTATAAGTGAGGTGGGGAAATCAGGTCCCTGCCCTCTTGGGTTCATAGTCTTAGAAAAAAGAAGCTGATGCCGCTGGATACAAAGGAGTTTCGGACAAAGGGGCGGGGGAGGGGGCAAAAACTATTCAGCGATAAGATGATCGCATAGATACCAGGATTATTGTTACATATGCTTGAGCCAAGAGCAGTCCCTAGTGTGAGTCTGGGAGTGGGCGGGACTCGGGGAGTCTGTTTTCTTTCCTTCTTGGTTGGCAGAGTTGAGGCTCATAAAATTTCAAACGCCAGGGATGAGAGGGACCCTGTGATAAATGTGAGCGATCAGTGAATTCCTTTAAAAACCTCGTTTACCCTCCTGTCCTTTTTCTGCTGCATATTGTGCTTCGTGACCAAAAACCCTCAGACAGTGGACGCCACCTGTCCTTGTGGGAGTCTTGTGGGGAACGGGGAAGGGAACCTTTTCTGCACACCTGCCCCCGCTAAGGTGTCCCATCCAGATTAGCAGTAGCCCCCCAAGGACTAAATGTAAATGGGTTCCTGCCCTTAATCTGCTTCCTTCTTCTGCTTCTCCCCCTTCCCTTGAGCCCCTCCAGGTCACCCCTCCTCTCCCCCGTCACCCCTCCCCCATCACTCCTCCCCCCTTCACCCTTCCAGCTCTTCCAAGTCCTGTTGCTTCAGCCCTACAACGTGGATGCTCCTCTGCCTGCTTCTTTTCTCCTTCTGACCCCAGCACTCACCCACCGTGTGGTTTGGGTTCCACCCATCTCTGCACTGCTCACCCCCAAGTCTGTTATCTCCAGTCCACACCCCTCCTCTCGTGTCCAGATTCCCCCTGGTCTCCTGAACCCCTCCTCCCTCCAGAAAGACCCACAGGTCCCCAGACTGAACTAAAGCCACTTCCTCCTCCCAGCCCCGCCCCCTGCCTCAGTCTGATCAGTGGCCCCCACCCCCTCCACCTCAGCCTCTTCCCTCTTTTCCTTCCACGTCCCGCCCACCAAGTGCAGCTGGTCACCGCATCCTCATCGCTCCCCTTGTCCACACCTCCCCTCGCTCAGGCCCCTGGCCCCCACGCTGCTGCCTCTCCAGTCCTCTCCCTGATGCCCCCATGCATGTGCTCCGGATGTGGTAGCTGTGGGAAGCACACCTAGGTCCAGGGCCGTTCTGCTCAGCATTTCCTCCGCTGCCGTCCCATGCCCTTCAGTGTGAGCCGCAGCCTTCCCTGCACGGCACACCGCTACCTTCCCTCCTGACACCTCCTTCCTCCCATCTTCACAGCTGTGGGCACCTGCCGCCCTGCCCCACAAGATGCCCCGTGCCCTCCCCACACTGACCTCCAGCCACCTCTGACCGGCTGCACCCCCTGAGCCCTCGAGGTTCCTGGGTTTCTCCAGGGCCCAGCATGTAGCGATGCCTACTGCATGCTTAGTGAGGAAAGGACTGAATCGTACTCATCTCATTTTTTTAATGTTGCAAGTAATGGAAGCTCCAAATGTGAGAAAACAAAATGTAATTGGAATTGTGGTGACTTTTTATTAAGCTGGACCTTTTTTTTAAGGGTCTTGACTGCCAATTTTCAAAGGATAACACATGGCTCAGAGAAGGCAATGACAACCCACTCCAGTACTCTTGCCTGGAAAATCCCATAGAGAGAGGAGACTGGTGGGCTGCAGTCCATGGGGTCACCAAGAGTCAGACACGACAGAGCGACTTCACTTTCACGCATTGGAGAAGGAAATGGCAACCCACTCCAGTGTTCTTGCCTTGAGAGTCCTAGGGACGGGAGAGCCTGGTGGGCTGCCGTCTATGGGATCACACAGGGTCGAACACGACTGAGCAACTTAGCAGCAGTAGCACATGGCCAGTCATCCTGGAACAATGTCTTCTTTGCGTTTTTAACACATGGAGGGAGACGTAAAGAGCCAAGAAGACTTAAAATCAGTCTTGGACTGTCAAATGCAAAAAGAAGGGTCTCATGTATATCCACTTATAGAGCTCCATCCATGCTCAGTCAGGTTGCTCTGTCTTGTCTGACTCTGCAGCCCCTTGGACTGTAGCCCGCCAGGCTCCTCTGTCTGTGGGATTCTCCAGGCAAGAACACTGGAGCGGGTTGCCATTTCCTTCTGCAGGTCATCTTCCCAACTCAGGGATCGAACCCATGTCTCCTGTGTCTCCTGCTTTACAGGCGACTGCTTGAGCCATCAGGGAAGCCCGTAAGACTCCATATGACTAACTTAAATAACACGGTTCAGAAGGCATCACTGATGCCGTGATTAGATACAGACGCCCTGAGAGACCTCCTCAGTTACAGTTAAATGTGACTGTTTCTACCTTACAGGTACAAACCAAACAGAAAATGTTTGCATTTTTAAGTAGACTTCTGATAAAGATTTTCATGATCATCGTAATTCATGTCAATTATTCATTAAAAACAATTCTCAAGCCTCCTCATATTAATGTGGATTTTTCTGACTTTGGATTGAATCAGGTAGAGTAATGCAGTAATCAAAACAGACTCGCGAAATGAGTAAGGTAATGATTAGGTGCCCTGTTTGAGAAATTACTGCCTTGCCTTTGTGGAGAGCTAAACCTGATTAACGAGGAACCAGCGTATCTATTTTGTATTCTGGAAAAAGTACGGAGTGAATCAGGCAGCTGCACCTAGCTCTCATCTCCCACACTCAGTCCATCGCCAGGCCCTGTTCATTTTCACTCCCTGCTATTTGTCAGTTCTCTCTGCTTTCCCTGTCTGCCCCCTCACCAGTACCTGAGGGTAAGCTACCATATACATATTATATGGCTTCCCTTGTGGCTCAGCTGGTAAAGAATCCGCCTGCAATGCGGCAGGCCTGGGTTTGATCCCTCGGTGGGGAAGATCCCCTGGAGAAGAGAAAGGCGACCCGCTCCAGTATTCTGACCTGGAGAATTCCATGGACTGTATAGTCCACGGGGTTGCATATAATATATAGTGACATATTTTTATATATATATATATATATATATATATACACACACATGTAACTTTACTTACTCATTTCTCGGCTGAGCTGAGTCTCTGTCTCTGCTCGGGCTTTCTCTGGCTGCGGTGAGCAGGCTGCCCTCTCGTTGTGGGGCGCAGGCGTCTCATCGTGGTGCGTTCTCTTGTGGAGCACAGATTCTAGGGCCTGTGGGCTCAGCAGCTGCAGCCCCCGGGCTCTAGAGCACAAGCTCAGTAGCTGTAGCACACGGGCTTAGTTGCTCCACAGCATCATGGGATCTTTGATCTTCCTGGATTAGGGATCGAACCCATGTCTCCTGCATTGGCAGGCGGATTCTTCACCACGGAGCCTCCAGGGAAGCCCCTCTTGTAGACGTCTAACTGGTCTTTTATATCCACCTTGACCTCCTACAGTGGCAGAGTGGTCTTAGCAGAATGTGAGATGGTCATGTCATTCCTCTGCTGAAAGCACACAGAGAATTCCCATTCTGTCACTGTCGAGGTAAAGACCCAAATCCTGTACGTGCCCTGTGAAGTCCTGCGTGGCCGGGCCCGGCGTATTTGTCTCAGCTGCACTTTGCGTCATTGCTGCCTCTCATACTTTCTGGGTCTGCTCCCACAAGACCTCTTGCACACACCAAGCTCCTTCTTGCCTCAGGACCTTTGCACATTCCATTCCTTCAGTGGGGAACACACTCCCAGCCTCGGTTCGGACAACCAGCTCTGACCCCAGACCCCAGTCCTTCAGAGGGTCCCTTGTGTCTCCCTGTGGCAAGTACCATAAGTGCCTTCCCACTCGTTTGTGCGGTTGCGTGTTCAGCGTCTGCCTCGCCCGTCGGGCTCCGCCCAATGGCGGCTGTCCTGGGGCTGCCTGTCACTCACTGCTGTGCGTTCACCACCTCTCAGTGCCCGCTGCAAGGCCGGTGCCCGGAACAGAGTTGTTGAGACCAAAACGTGGACATCAGCAAGAGGCTTGTACCGGCATCGCCCTCTCCAGCCCTTTGCAAAGCTGCCGTTCTGTTTTTCTGATACCGAGCTGCACGAACTGCTTATGTATTTTGGAGATTAATCCTGTGTCAGTTGCCTCATTCGCAGTTATTTTCTTCCATGTTGAAGGCTGTCTTTCCTCTTGTTTATGGTTTCCTTGGCTCTGCAGTGCATTGCAGTTTTCTTAACCCAAAAGGGAGCCCACACCTCCTTGTGCCCACGGAAGTGAGATGTGCGTGCGGTCAGCCTTCCCCAGTGCTCTCCGCTTTCTCTCCTTCTGTGATTAGAAATGCCAGCCCGTGGGGTGGCGGCAGCCGCTCCACGTAATGGAGCTGCAGCTGTTGCCGTGCTTTTCCGGTTTGTCTTCTTTCTGGTTGGTGAGACTCTGGAGCTGCTGGGTGGGGAGGCCTGTTAAAAATGTTCCAAGTGAACAAATTTCAGTATTTAACAATCGTCACACACCAGCCAGAGATGTAAGCTGTGACACGCAGAAGCTCTGGACTGCAGGGCCAGCAAAGCAGCGCCCGATGGGTGAGAGGCGCCGTGCAGTGGGGCGGGCCAGAGACTGGGCGGCAGCCGCGCAGGCGGGCTCTTTGGGGCCTGGCCTGAGCTGGGCGAAGGCACACGTTTCCAGCTGGGGCGATAGTGCTCCTTTGGGGGCAAAAACCCGTTCTTAGAGGACAAGAGGTCTCAGCCATCACAAGGGCTTGTGTCCTCCACGAGGCCACAGAACATACCGCTGATGTCCCATAGGCGCCTTTGGTAAGATTGCACAAGAGGAAAGGGGCAGTTGAGGGGGCTGGCATCTAAAAAGCCTCCTCAGGGGGTCCTGACTGGGGAAAAAGGCTGAGAAGCACTGGGTAGGGGAGAGCAAACAGGGGAAAGACAGACACTGGGGACAGGAGGGGAGAGAGAGGGGAGAGGCTGGACCAGGAACCCAGGGAGGAGGCGGCTCCTCCAAGATGGGGTCAGGAAGATGGGCAGGGGCAGCTGCGGGGAGCGTGAAGGTGGGAAGAGGCACTGATCGCCAGGGAACCTGGGGAGGACAGGGACAGCAGTGCCCAGGAGTGGGAGGAGCAACAGCCAGACCTTCCTCTGACCAGGTCCTGCATGCCCGATTTGACCCAGTGTCTCTGCGGACTTCTCAGACCTTTGTCCTAAAGCATCTGCCAGAAGATCGGGGAGACCTGTGTGAGTCCCAAGTTGTTACTTAGCAAAGAAGTGAGGTCCAGTTCTGTGAGAGCCACATCCCAGAGGTTTTGCTGGTCTTCGTGGTCTTGCTTTACAAAGACAAGAGAGGAGTTCGTACTTGGGCCAAGAGACTTCAAGAAAGAAGTTTTCTTCCATAAGCACTGTTGACCCCCTCCTGTGTGCCAGGCGCTGTGTTAGTTTGTTAGTGTTGGGTCCTTAAGGAAGGAGTTCAGACAGAGATCACAACTGTTTCTAAACAGTGGAATTTTTAAAGACCCTGGTGCCAGGAAAGATTGAGGGCACCAGGAGAAGGGGCAGTAGAGGATGGTTGGATGGCATCGCTGACTCAAGGGACATGAGTTTCTAATGGAGTTTGAATAACAGCTGTTCCTGCCCACAGGGGTGTGTGAGGGCAGGGAGGGGGGCAGCTGAGGCTCTGGGAGGACTTGCGTTCTCCAGAGAAGGGCCTGGAGCCCCCGAGCCCCCATCACCACCTCCCGGAGAAACCATGGCCCTGATCAGCCATGTGACCCAGAGTTGCCCTGGCCAGCAGTTCCTTCCCTGCACAGATAGTACAGTCTGCTCTTTTTTTTTTTTTTTTTACTTTCAAAAATGATTTTATGTATCTGATTATAAAATATAATAATAAAATATTGATCTTTGTACTAAAGTCAGTACAGTAAACACACATTAAAATCACCTTTAGTTCCTACCACCTAGAGAAAAATCACCATTAAATTTTTGTTTGTGTCTTGCAGAATTATTCTCTGTAAACACACACAAGGTATTTTTATTTTTACTTACTTATTTATTAATTACAGGAGTGGAATTGTGGAGTGTGCACAGTTTTAATAAATCCTAGGTGGCTTTCCATGTCAGTAAATACCATTTTTTAATAGCTATGCTGGATTTCATTCCATAGACCAAACATCCTTTTTTAATAATGTCTGTCTATTTATTCGTGGCTACACAAGGTCTGTGTTGCTCTGCGGGAGCTCTTCTCTGGTCGTGGTGAGCGGAGAGCACCTCTTCGTCCCGGCACCCCGGCTGCTCACCGCAGCGGCCTCTCTCGTTGGGCGCGCGGGCTCCGGAGCGCAGGCTCGGCAGTTACAAACTTGGTCGCCCCACCACATGTGGGGTCTGGCCAGAGGAGGGATCGAACCCATGTCTCCTGCGCTGGCAGGCCAATTCTCTGCCACTGAGCCACCAGGGAAGCCCCATAGACCAAACATTTTCAGCCACGCCCTAGTGGTTGGCATCTAGGCTAGTTCAGTATCTCACCATATAAACAGGATGAAGACAGCAATCCTGAAAGACACATTTTTGTACCAATATCTTGCCGTTGGTGTACATCCTAAAAGAGAAGTGACTGTAAGAAGGGACTTGCACCTTAAAATCATGACGCCTGTTGCCTTCCCACTTCCTCAGCAGAGCTGTTCAATATCCTCAAGAAGTGCTGGGACCTACATGGTACAAGAGCAGATCCCCGCTAGGGGGGACGGGGGGCGACTGGACAGGCTGAAAGTTAGTGGTGGAAGGGAGCCCAGTGGGAAGGAAGGGTTTGAAGAAATATAAAAATACAGTAGCAGTTAAGTCCATACTGGGGACAGGAAAGCATCATATTGATGCTGTTGAAAGTGGGGTTCAGTCACGTGGGAGGGAAGCTAGGTCTCTTCCCAGATAATGAAGGAAAGGAGGAAGAAGACGGGAAGGGCCAAGACCAAGGATCCGCAGGCTTAGATTGAAAAAGCTGCCTCCACGTGAAAAAGAACAACAGTCAAGCGCACCATCAGAGGAAGTGCTTAGAGAGGAAGAGGATCTGATGGGCAGGCCAGAGGCGTCCGGTCTGCTCCTGGGTGTGTGTGGCAGGGCTGGGGCGCTCTACTGTACTGTTCAGTTGCTCAGGGGTGTCTGCAGCAGGCTTCCCCGTCCATGACTATCTCCCAAGTTTGCTCAAACTTCTGTCCATGGAGTCGGTGGTGCCACCCAACCATCTCATCCTCTGCCGCCCCCTTCTGCTGGCTTCAGTCTTTCCCAGCATCAGGGTCTTTTCCAGTGAGTCAGCTCTTCATCTGGTGGCCAGAGTGTTGGAGCTGGGGCAGGTCGCTGAACGTGGACCTGTGTCAGAGCAGGGGTCTGTTACAGGTGTGACTCTGTATCCTGCGTGAGGGATGAGACCCGGACGTTTACTCTGGAGAACCCGCTCCCTCGGGCTTGGCTTCCTCCTGGACATAGCCGGATGCATGTGGGGGAAAGACCGCAAGGACTCCCAGCAGAATATGAAAGTGGTTATCTGTGAATGGGGGAGCTGTGGGTGGTATTTTTTTCCTCCTTATTTCCCCGGAATTTCCACGAGAGTAAACACTTTCCTGTTAGATCAGTAGACTCTTCCTTCCCTTCTGCTACTTACCGCTTTGTCCACTTAGCTGTTAAGCCAGGGCCAGCAGAGGAGGAGACTCTGCCTTGGGCTCGCTGTCTTTGCTCTTCACACTCCTGGGCGGCTCTGATGGAGGCGGGGACGTTCTGGGACGGGGAGCCGGGAGGTGGTGTCGTGTGCCTGCCAAATCCCTTCAGTTGTGTCCGACCCTTTGTGACCCCATGGACTGCAGCCCGCTAGGCTCCTCCATCCATGGGATTCTCCAGACAAGAACACTGGAGTGGGTTGCAAGCCCTCCTCCAGGGATCTTCCTGACCCAGGGCTAGAAGCTGCGTCTCCTGCACAGCAGGCAGATTCTTTTATCGCTGAGCCACCGGGGACGTCCGAGGTGGTGTCTGATGCACAGAAAAGGCAGGGGTTCTCCGGGGGCAGGTGGATCGATTCCTCAGCTTGACTTCCTCAGCATCTCTCTCTTAAGTCCCTGTGTTTTGTCCCTTTGAAAGAAATTCCACGTATTTTTTTTATGGCTATAAAATCTAATTTTCAGCAACAAATTGGGATCTCTGCAGTCTTGATGGATGTACCCTGTCTTTTCTGTGAAACATAATTAAATTTCTTGATAAGTCAATAGCAGATGAAAAAAAGTGTTGTTCCCCACTGTTGCTAATGTATGAAGGATAATTAAAACTCATAAATAACCATAAAATCATTTGCCTTCGATGATAACATCTTTAAGCGTGTAACATCTTAACAATTTAAAGGCCTCATTAGATACTCCCTTGGACACAGAGCCCATTTTCTGGGAAAGAGTTCTGAATAAATTTTACTTACGTTCCTTTTATAGTGAGATGTTATTACTCAGTGATAATATGCAAAATAGCTTCATGATGGTGATCGTTGTTTTATCTTTGTAATTGCAGACATATCAAGTGGATCTGAAGCCCAACGGGTCAGAAATAATGGTAACAAATGAAAACAAAAGAGAGTACATCGAGTACGTACACACACAGCCCTTCCTTTGATTAAATCGCACGGCGTGTTTGGTGGGCAGCCCTCGCCAGAGCACCTTGTGCGTGCTGTGGGCATCCTCGGAGCAGCCTGGGCTCCTTTCCGGCTGGGCTCACGGGATGCCGGATTACGGGGTGGAAAGGGCGACTTGTATCATGGCTTCTTGGAGCTGCCGACAGAGGAGCCGCGGGAGGAGAGAAGGGTCCTTGTTGAGTAACATAGCAGATACTCTGGGAGCCAGTGGGCGTCCTGTCTAAAACTGAGAATCACAGCGGTGGAACACGGTGTCGAAAGCCAGTTGGGGTAAAAGTAGAAACAACCAAAGAGAAGATATTGCCTCTCTCTCTCCTGACTTCTCTTCCATAATGAAAGTGTAGGAAAAGAGTTAAAATGGATGAGGAGAATTCAGCAGGTGCTGAAACATCATTCCTGATGTGTGTAATTTTCTTTACTCAACCTCAGCCTCCGCTGGTGGAACAAGATGTTGAGTGCTTTGGAAATCCAGGACATCTGTAGTGGGCAGGGCTTTCTCTGTTGGGCAGCTTGCATTTTCCTCTTTGGTGTATAGGTAATGCTTCAAGCACACGGTTCTGGTATCCTCCAAGGACTGCCGGGCTGCCCTCGCTAACCTCGGGCGGGTCAGCGTAATAGTGGTTGGCTCCCAGGGTCTTAGTTCCTGCTCGTCTAGTGAGCTACAGCCATGGGCTGAGCTCCTTGTTTGCGTTCAGAACATCATCTCAACAAGCCAGCTTGCCTCCTCTCTCAGTATAATGGGTCACAGGACTTGAGAGAATGGCCAGGGGTCCTAGCATCCTTCCTTAGCATCTGCAGAGAAAAGCCTACTGTCTTTCCTAACTAGGAAGAACGGGGGAGTGTCGAGTCCCTAGAGACCCTGACGAAGGACGGACTTCTCCACTCGCACGTTTGAAAGCTTGCTACTCTTAGTCAAAGACCAGAAGTAAGATACTACAGTTCTTGCCTGTTCACGTTCATTGGCACTGAACTTGAACAGTCTCAGCAAGTAAATGGTGTCCTAGCAGACACCATTGTCTTCACACAGAAAGCACAGACTTGGAATCGATTTTTAACAGCCCTCCACCCCAGGGCGACTAGGGTCAGGAGTCAGAGGGTTTGGACCTTGTGATACGTGTTGTACATCTTTCTTTGCAGTTAATTCTTTCCAGTTTCAGTTGGGGGTTGGGGGTAGGGCCTCAGGCAGCGTCTCCACTGGCTTCACCGCCGGAAGTCAGGTTGAACTCCCAGCTTCTCCCTGCCCGCTGCACCCCTGGCGCAGGCGGAGGCTGCTGGGCTGGTGATCGCAGCCCAGTCAGGGAGCCCCCGAAATGCTGAGCGGTGGGCGGGGGCAGGCTGGTCCCTGGGCGCCGTTGCCACGGCTCCCCCTCCCCATAAGTGCGAGCCCTTGATGACAAGGTCCCTGTGCTATTTCACGACAGGACGCCTTAGGGGGACTCCAAAGCGGATTCGCCTGGCAGTAAACGCTGCTGTACACTACACGTTGTCACAGGGAGCATGGTTTCAGTGGATTTCTGTGACTCGAAGAGGTTTTTTTACCACTAGTCCTCCAAATGTTGATATTAAAGTATTAATGTTAGTGGTAAAAATGCTGATAAATTGTATGTCTTCATTGAAAACCAGCACATTGGATACTAGAACGAAATATCATATGATCACATATATTGTGCTGGGTATTCCCCTTAAAAATATGTGCATGGTTGTACATAAGTGTGGGTAGGTGCATATGTGGGTTTTTGTGTATGTGTCCATTATGCCCAGGTATGTTTGTATTCAAAGCCCATTTGCCCTTTTCTCTGGACAGTCATGTTTATAAAGCAGCTTTGGTAAACAGGCTTGGTGGAGGGGAGCGAGGATAACCAGTCTTACTTTTTTTAAATCCTCAATGAGATTCGAGGTTGCACGTGTGCCCCTGTTCTCGAAAGCATCCAGGACTCAGCAGCAGTGGCCCCGCCTTCTCCTTGGCCCGCTTCGGGCCCCGCTCCTCCCCTGCCCGACGAGAAGGAAAGAGTGAAGGCAGGGTGAAGGGGGTGGTTAACTGCCGTCCGTTTCCTCCCGCAGCCTAGTCATCCAGTGGAGGTTCGTGAACCGGGTCCAGAAGCAGATGAACGCCTTCCTGGAGGTGAGTCGGGCTCACTGGGAGCCAGGCCTGTGCCCTGAGGTTGGGAGAGGACCACCCTCCTCCTGGGGGTGGGCACGAGGCGGAGGAGCATCACAGTCCCCTACACGGGCGCAGGTGTGGGGACCCCACTCCCGCCGCCTCCAGCGCCGGGACAGGAGTGTGAGCTGCGGCCTTCTGTTTGTTAGCTTTGGTTCAGTGTTTTCTAGCTTTGTTGCTGTTAGTTTTTAATTTGCTGTAACTGTTTTTTAAAGAGAGATCTTTACAGACTTGATCCAGAAGGGCAGGCTCCCCTACAGAGGCTAGAACGATCATCCTGCAGTTTCCAGTGGTGCCCGGGGAAGGCTGGGAGCACCTCAGCCTTTTGCTGCTGAGAAATTGGAGGACCTGGGCAGTTTCCATTCATACCATCCCTCCCCGGGAGCGGTGCCCTCCCCTTCATCGGTCGGACTTTTTTTTTTTTAATCCCCTGCCCTTTCTTCGTGGCTGGCTGAACAGTTCCTCACCCTATTAAAGTGAGAAGCAGTTACTTCTCAGACCCTGGTAGTTAACGTCAATGATGCCACAAGGCCCCTGAGGAGAAAGGCCCGTCACAGAGAATAGTGGTTCATCATTTTTTTAAATGGCTCACTGTGACCCAAAGTGCAGTTTCTTTTTAAGTCCTAGTAGTTGCTCTAGTTACCTAGAACGAACCCCAGGTGTCCACTCCAGGCTTCCGTTCTCATTGAACCGATGCCGGGTTCTCGTTGGCTGATGCTCTCAAGCTCATCCCTCACCCGCTTACCTGCTCGTAGTGAATAAAGCACCAGCCCAGGCAGGGCACTCGGAAAAATTCTGGGACCTTGGGTGTAACGGGTGAATTGGATGCACTTGAGAACTGCAGGGTTCATCATACCTTATTTACACAAGAAACCCAGCTGGCCTCACTCTAGGTGATCTCACTTGCAGAAACGAACCACACGAAGGGCCAGCAACACGGAGCATCCGTCCTGAATCAGAGCAGTAGTTAGTGAAAGTGCTAGTCGCTGGGTCGTGTCTGACTCTTTGCAACACCATGGACTGTAACCCGCCAGGCTCCTCTGTCCATGGGATTCTCCAGACAAGAATGCTGGAGTGGGTTGCTATTTGCTCCTCCAAGGGATCTTACTGACCCAGGGATCAAACGCACATCTCCTGCATTGCAGGTGGATTCTTTACCGTCTGAGCCAGCAGTTAGTGATAACTAACCAACTAAGCTGGGAACCGGGCTGGTTCTCTGTACTCCCTGTCTCTCTGCTGATCACACAGCCACCTCTGGGATTTCATCTCTGCCTTTGATACCTTATTTGTAAATAGTTCGCTTGCACGCCTATGGCCTGCGTGTCTAAGGGCACCCTGACTCCCGGCAGTGTGTCATAAATGGCTTTTGAAATCCGCTGCCTGCTTACAGCAACTCATATTTTCATAGTGTTTCAGGAATTACTCAAGTACCTGAACCCTCTGGAGTCTGCCACTCTTTAAATCTTTTATACTGTGATTATGCTGTTTTTATCGGAACTAAAATCACTGAATACTGTCACTGATAGCTATAAATCATCAGAGAACAATGTGTTTTTCCCTAGCTAACCACACAAAGATGGTTGGCCCTGTAAAATTTGTCTCTTTCAGAGAAAAAGGTATTGAGAGTGATTTTTTTTTTCTTTCAGGGATTCACGGAACTGCTCCCTATTGATTTGATTAAAATCTTTGATGAAAATGAACTGGAGGTTTGTAAACATTTTACGTAAAGGAGATTTTATTTAAGTTGCTTCACTGCTGACATTGTAATATGCTCTCATCCACAGTGTCCTAGTGAGTAGGCTTAGGTCAGTTCCACCGCAGGTCCCTCGGGGGCTTGTTTGTCGACTGGGGAGCAGGGAACAGCAGTCGTCACCTGTGTGTTCCTTCCTGGGAGAGGGCAGGTCCGGGATGCGGCAGACAGAGGCCTGCCGTGCTGAGCTGGCTCACCACCGGGCCTGGCTTGGCGGGGAACCTGCTGCTTCTGGTAGAGCTGGCGTGGCAGCACCCAGGGGAGGGGGCCACCACCCTGCTCCCTGGGCAGGAGCCGGCTGAGGACTCGGGTTTTCTGCACACCCACCGTGAGAGCTGAGGGGGGCTCGTGAGCCTGAGCGTCTATGAGGGCTCCTAGAGCAGAGGTGGCCGTGAACTTGAAGGGGTCGTGTTGAGTGAGGAGGCACACCAGAAAGCAGCAAGGTGCTAGCAGGAGGTGGCTTCATCCCAGGTTGTGCCAGCTTCTTGGGGTTGATGTGCAGAGCAAGGCGTCTGCAGAGCAGAGGGGCCTCTTCGCCTTGGTGTCGAGGGAAGCAGGAGGCAGGCTGTGTCTGTGCAGAGGCTGCTGATGGGGCTCAGGGGCTGCTTGTCCCATGAAGCGGCTCCCAGGGACTGGCTTTCCTTTCTCCTACCTTCAAATGGAAACGTCCGGGTAGATGATGTCATAGAAAGCATGTCAAGGAAGCCCTTCTTTTGAAAGGTAGGGGAACTGAGGCCAGGAGAGGCTAATGACCTCACAGGTTTATCCAGCAGGCTCTGAGCACAGTCAGGCCTACGAGCCTGCCTTTCAGGCCTCTGGTTTAGTTGTTTTCCCATTTTCTGCTGGTGCCTCTGTGAGACTATCACTCATCTGTCCACAGGAAACTGCCCTGCAGAGGGTTGGAGATGGTGGTTTAGTTGCTAAGTCATGTCCGACTCTTTGCAATCCCATAGACTATAGACTACAAGGCTCCTCTGTCCATGGAATCCAGGCAAGAATACTGGAGTGGGTAGTCATTTCCTTCTCTCGGGGATCTTCCCGACCCAGGTATTGAACCCGTGTCTCCAGGTTGACAGGCAGATTCTTTACCGCTGAGCCACCTGGGAAGCAGAGGGTTAGGCAGTAAGGAAAGGGGAGCCAGGCCCAGTGAGGCAGAGAAGTAGTCACAGCCTCAGGACAGACCTGCTCACCGGGAGGTGAGGTGATGCCCTGAGCTGGTGGATCCATCTGGGGAAGACACGTTCTTGCTATAGTAAAGCACAAATTCTGTTGTGGGTGAAGAGCTATTTTCACATAGTGAGACAGATAACCTCTCAGAAAAGCAGCCAGCCAGTGTCACGAGCAGATGTAAACCGCATAAGCAAATCCGTGAGCACTGAGCTGAGATCAGAGGGGCCAGGTGGGCGATCAGTCTGGAGTTTTCATCTCCAGCATGAGACACGGGGGTCCGTACAGGCACTGGAATCGGGTCCCCCGTTACCGCTCTGTCTCTGACCCGAGGCGGCAGATGGGTGTGGCACACGTGTTCCCCGTCAGTAGTTCTTACAGGTCACTGGATCGTCTGGCTTTGCACGTGACGCGATGCTGGCGTCGAGAGGCCTTTTCTCCGTGTGTGTTTCTTCAGCTTTCACGATACACCCTGTTCACCTCTGGTCTGTCTCCTCCAGTTGCTGATGTGCGGCCTTGGCGACGTGGATGTCAACGACTGGCGACAACATTCTATCTACAAGAACGGCTACTGCCCGAACCACCCCGTGATTCAGTGGTTCTGGAAGGCAAGTCCGGGGCCCAGGGCCTGTGCTGCCTTCCAAGGTCCACCGCTGGGTTTGGGGCTCTGTGGCCTGCTGGGGAGGGAAGAGGTCTGCTGAGCCAGACGGAGCCCTTCCCGCTGCTTCTCTGTGACCGTGGTGGACGCCTGTCCTCACTTGTCCTGAGTCAGCCACACTGTCTTCCTCAGTCACCTACTCAAGTTGGATGACCCTAAGAAGCAGATAGCTGGATTCAAGAATTGGAACGAGTCCTCCAGAGTGTGAATAAGAATGAAAGGCTTCTCGGGACAAATACATGCTTTGGGGCTGGCTTTTCCAAGATGCCATTTTGGTTTAAAAAACCATTTTCTCAACTTTTTTTGTGAATTCCAACAACCATTTTGATGTTTACATCTTTCAATCAGAGATGCAAATGAAATCTGATTTACTCTCTAAAGGCCAGTGTTTGTATCCTGTTCATTTTAGGAGAGAAGTGAAATAGTGAGCAGGTCTGAAGAAGAGAGTGTAAACTGACTTTGAAAGAACAATTCCGGGGGGGGGGGGGGGGGCGGGGGAAGCACTGGTTATTTACTTACAGAAATAAGAAATCCATTTGAATTGTCTTAATTTCTAAATATCTGTTACTAATAAGATTTCAAGTGCTGCAGAGAAGTAGAGAGAAAAGGAAGAAAGCAAAATCATCAAATCCTAAAGTCTTAGTCCAGGTCTTACTCAGCTTTGATTTTGGATTTTTTTTTTTAATATCAGTTCAAGTGACTTTACCAGTGAAGCCAACTAGATTCTTAGAATAATTCAGATAAGTAAGATGCACCAGTTATTTCAGAGGCCTAGCCTGGCTTCCGTTTCTCCTTTGCTAAAATGTTATCTTTAGAGAATTTCTCTACAAATCCTGCCTCATAACCTGGGTTCCCCTGGAGCTGACACTTTTCAAACCGTGTGTATTCCTAATGGCTCGAGAGGATCGTGTGTGATTCCGATTGGCTCGAGAGGACCGGCAAGCCTCACAAACAGAACCATGAGCTCAGTGCCATCAACGAGTTTGCCTTTTTTTTTTTAAACCACTTATTTTTGACCAGTGGACACATGAAGAAAGGGACGTTGTGATCCCTCGGTCTCTGATATTAGAGGCCAGTGTTGTAGCCATTTAAAAAAATGCTTCCCGGCCTTACCCTGTCTGGATATAAGACTGTCTAGGACTTCCGCCACAGTGCACGTGGGATGAAGGTTTGCCGGCCTGCGTTGCACGGCCCGTGCCGAGTGGTGACCTCTGCCTCTCCCCATCCGCAGGCTGTGCTGCTGATGGACGCCGAGAAGCGCATCCGGTTACTGCAGTTTGTCACAGGGACGTCTCGAGTACCTATGAATGGATTTGCCGAGCTTTATGGTGAGCAGGATACCAGGGCGTCTTGTCCTCCCCTCACCCCATGAGTGTTTACCAGGTGTCAGCTGTGGCTCCAGAAGGCTGCCCCCAGGCCTCTAGCCAAGTGGGAAGGCTGCAGTCCATGGGGTCGCTAAGAGTCGGACAGAACTGAGCGACTTCACTTTCATGCATTGGAAAAGGAAATGGCAACCCACTCCAGTGTTCTTGCCTGGAGAATCCCAGGGACGGGGGAGCCTGGTGGGCTGCTGTCATGGGGTCGCACAGAGTCGGACACGACTGAAGCGACTTAGCAGCAGCAGCAGACATACCACATGTCGGTGCGGCAGCATGCTGTATCCTCGGCTGTTTGTGTTGCTGTTGTCCTTCAGTCGCTCAGTTGTGTCGACTCTTTGCGACCCCCTGGACTGCAGCACGCCAGGCCTCCCTGCCCATCACCGACTCCTGGAATTTACCCAAACTCACGTCTACTGGTCAGTGATGCCATCCAGCCATCTCATCCTCTGTCGTCCCCTTCTCCTGTTTGTGTAGTTACCTCTGTATAAAAGCAGGGAGCTGTTTTTACTTTTTGCTTTTGTTCAGAGAACCGTAAGTTTGGTCTTCTCTTCTCTGTTTTTTTGGTATATCTTCCAAAACGACTAGATTTTGCAGAATCATCCATGTCGTTGTAAGCTGGACCTTAAACTTACCGCACCCCTCCACAAGGCAGAATTCTTCAGTGCTTCCTGTAGATTAAAAAATCACTTTCTGCTCTGCATATCAAAGGTCATGATATTTCATGTCCCCGCCCGCCCCCGCCCCAGGAGTGGTTTCACATTTAAGCTTGCAGGGCTGGGCTGAAAGGCTGTAGCTTCCGCCCGTCCTTATGTTGCCGTGCCTGCTCTGTTCAGCTTGGCGCGGTTCCGTCCTGATGGTGACGTGAGTCTGAGGTCTGAGGTGGTGCAGAACCGTGGCTGCCCCTGTTTTGCACACTGTGACGTCACAGCTGCAGAGGGGGTCCCGGGCTCACCCCAGGCACGCCCTGCCCGCCCCGCCTTCTTTCCTTCAGTCCCTCCCTGTCTCGCTCTGCCGCCTTGAGCACTCAGCCTTGCGTTTTCTTTTCCTTTTGTCTAGGTTCCAATGGTCCTCAGCTGTTTACAATAGAGCAATGGGGAAGTCCTGAAAAACTGCCCAGAGCTCACACGTGGTGAGTGACGGAAAACCACCCAGCTGTGACACAGACTTGTTTTTTTCAAAGCTTAGCCATGGATAATACTGGGCGAGAGGGTCACGAGCTGTGCTCCCTGCCCATTGAGCGTTTAGAGTGGGAACTGTCAGTGATGCAGGTGGAAGTGTAATCAGACGGGAGCTGATGAAGTTGAACCAGGAGGTGAAAGGGCCGGTATGTTTGATAATGAAGGCTTAAATCCCCCCTTCCTGCTTCCCCTGGGGTGTTCCTCCTCCAGTCCCCCTCTTTCCTTAAATATTCTGGGAAGCAGAGATTTCACTGTATCATTTTCCTATGTGGCTGTGACAACACCCAGCCTCTGAGCAGACTGAGTTCTTACTCCAGCCTTAAATTGGTTTAGAACCATGAATGAGATTCCCTGGAGCAACAGGGTCTTTAAAAGACTTTCCATGGCTATCCAGAATCCATGAGTCTCCGGGATTTAGTAATTTGGTTGTGACAGAGGAGGGTCACAGGTCCAGCCAAGGATCCCTGCCCAGGGAGGCTTAGCACAGTGGCACTCAAAAGGCCGCCGGGGTGGGGGGGGAGGGTCTCTGGGACCCCCGAGGACTTTCTTGAGACCCACAGAGAGGAGGACCTCAGGAGCTCTCAATCTGGCTCCCAGGTCCCCTGGGTTGGTTTCCCCCGCCGAGGCTTTGGTTTCTTATTCAGAGGAAGCAGGTGGAGGGGATCCTGTGGATGGTCAGGCCCCCAGCCTCCTTCCCCGGGAGCAGCTTGGACTGCCAGAGTCGCTGGGCCATCCCGTGCTGCCCGGCGCAGCTCGGAGGAAGGTCTCATTCAGGTGCATTTGTGCAAAATGGGCTGTGCGAGGTTTTTTTTTGCTTCTCTTCGATTCCGTCGCCTTGCCGGAAAACACGTTTTCCCCATTTTTCACATTCTAAGAACTCCGAGCAGAATGGATGTGGCCCCTGCCCGTCAGCGCCAGGAGAATAGGCTGAGTCTTGCTAAAAGTGGCCGATCGCCGGAGCAGCCAGTGTCCCTGACCACCTGCCTTTATTCTCAGGGGAGAATGTTTTGGCCTTTTGGAGCTTTTAGTCCAGTTTCAGAATGCAGTGTGGTTTTCTGGGCTCAGCAGCCTTCCTCTGAAAGGCTGCCAGCGCTGAGCTGAGCCCCAGGATGGTTGGGATGGGGCCCGAGCTCCCAGACTCAAAGAGGAGTCACAGCGGCGTCACTGGGCACAGCCATCTCGTGTGGGGCAGGCCCTGCACCTTGACGGCAGTGTTCTGTGGGTTCTTCGGAAGCTTACTTGTGGTCTGAATTCACAGGCTCCCGAATCTCAGAGCTTGAAGTCAGGTCTGTCCGAATTAGAATCTCCACACTGACCACTAGAGTTAAGCTGCTGCCACGGGAATATGGTTCCCTTTCTTTCCAGACTCTTCGAAGACAACCAAGTAATTGAGCACTCATCCCACATCCTACTGTTAACCCACAGACAGATATCTTGCCGTTGAACGCTTCTGTCTCGCGTGCTGAGCCACCACTAAAATACAGGGCTGCCCAGACAAGGCGCTGACTCGGTGTCTCTCGACCTTGGCTGGACATTGGAACCCCCTAGAAAGCATTAAATACAAACACTGGCCCTGGGGTCCCACTCACGGAGGTTTGGACCCAGTTGGTCTGATACGACCAGGGCCATGGGATTGCAGAGCCGCCCGGGTGGTTGGCGAGGACAGGCAGGGTTCAAAATTGCTGCTCATCTTCTGGAAGGACAGAGGCCAACCCTGGGAGGAAGGCAGCCCCGCTGCTCATCAAGTGTCCCAGGAGGAGAGCGTCCGTGGCCTTCTCCCAGGCCGCTCTCCCCAGGCCCCGAGGAAGGTGCTAGTTCTGCTGACAACCCGGGGCTGATGGCGTGGGAGTTCCTCTTTTTTTCTCTGCTGTGGCTCTCCTCCCACCCAGCCCCGGCTTCTGCTGAAACAGAAACACAACAACCATGCTTCATTCTTGGTACGCTGTGAACAGACTTCCCCGCGACAACCATAGATGTGGCTAAATAAAATCTAGCCATATGTGTTTAATCTCTTCCATGTTGGATGAAAATACAAAATACACAGTGAAGCGTCAAGATTAAAACCTGATTTACTAGGAGAGCGAGGGCTTGGCGGAGCTGGTTCTTTGACATATAATTGTGGCATATCTAGCATGAAGCGGCTTCTTTCCTTTGTTCTATCAAAGGTCACTGCTCATATAGTTAAAATTCCTCTTTACTAAGCAGCACAGACCCACCTAAAAATAATCTCCTTCAGCCCACACATCTTCCAAACAAGGCTTACCCCCTGAGGGTAAGAAGGCCGTGCAGCTGGTTGGTGGCAGGCCAGAGCCAGACCTTCTCCTGACATCAGAAAAAATGGCAACGCTGAGCACTCACTGTGCTCCAGGCATCGCCCTTACAAGCGCCGTGTGTGTGAACCTGTGACACCGTCACAGCAGTTCTAAGAGGCAGGTCCTGAGAGTCCCCTCTAAGCAGTGGAGCAACTGACGCCCTGAGAGCTGACAACATCCCAAACCTCAGCTCTTCACACTCCCCTCATCATGCCAGTATTTCTCAAGCTTGAATAATCTATGGACCTTCTTTAAAATGGCCACAGACTCTTGAAGCCCCTCAGGATTGCAGGCCCTGGACTGTGAAATACCAGCTTAAAATCAAGACAACAGCTGCCTCCTGGTAAAAGGCTCTTTTAAGTGTAGCTGCAGAGTGGGGTTTTGTCTTTGTCGCTGGTGAAATGACATTGGAGGTCGTTATCACGGTGAAAACCAAACGTTGAAAACTTCTTTCCATCTTAATCTTTCAGGATTCCTGAGCCCTCTGGTTTGGGAGGCACAGTGTTCTGCTCTGCTGTGTATTTTGATGTTAAAAAATCTCAGAGCTCAGTGTGTCTTATCAAATACTCAGTGGTTGTTAAAGGGCCCACCCTGCTCATGCGTCCGGGTCTTACTGCTGACAATGATTGGCTTTAAAACACAGGAAGATGCTCTGCTCATCCTTGGAAACCTATGCCAGTGCCGAGAGCGCGCAGTCTTAGACACTGAGGCAGCCTGACCATATCCGGGCCTTGGAGCCAGCCTGGGGCTGAATCTGGGCTCTCCCACTTACTGGGTGACCTTGGGCAAGTTCCCTAACCTCTCTGTGCCTTGGGTTCCTCTACAAGTAGGGATGCGGCATCACCTACCTTACAGGTGGGCGCCAGGATTCGCTGAGGGGATCAAGGAACAGCACCCTGGTGGCAACAGCTGGTGAAGACTCCACCTGCCACACAGGAGACGCAGGTCCAGTTCCTGGGAGGGGAAGATCGCTGGAGAAGGCACAGGCTCCCCGCTCCAGTATTCTTGGGCTTCCCTGGTGGCTCAGCTGGTGAAGACTCCACCTGCGGTGCAGGAGACCTGGATCCAGTTCCTGGGAGCGGAAGATCCGCTGGAGAAGGGACAGGCTCCCCGCTCCAGTATTCCTGGGCTTCCCTGGTGGCTCAGCTGGTGAAGACTCCACCTGCAGTGCAGGGTTCAGTTCCTGGGCGGGGAAGATCCCCTGGAGAAGGGAAAGGCAACCCACTCCAGTATTCTGGCCTGGAGAATGCCATGGACTGTCTAGTCCATGGGGTCGCAGAGAGTCAGACACAGCTGAGCGACTTGCACTCACTCAGCACTAACAGTGCTGGCGCGGGGCAAATGCTCCACAAATGTCAGCTTATGAAAGCATAATGAGCTAAGGCGTGCACGTGTGTGTGCACGCATGCACACATGTGCTAACAAGCCACAAGCGCATGTAGCCATTGTCACGACAGAGGCCTGCCAGCAGCCCGCCTCCCTGGTCTGTGTCTGGGGCTCCAGGTCCCTGTTCCTGGGGCGTGAGGGGTGCGTGGGGGGGGGTGGTGCAGGGACCGGCGAGTGAGTGGTGACAGTGGTGTCTGCCCGTGGGCGCTCACTGTGTGCCAGACCCCTTTATGTGTGTGATCGGACCCTCCCAGCACCTGACCCTGCGGCAGTCTCCCCACGTCACAGAAGAGCCAACAGAGAGGGAAGTGACTGGCCTGAGATCACCCGGCTGGCAGGTGGCAGAGACAGGATCTGAACTCCGTCCTGTGAACACGTGTGATCATTGCTCACAGAGGCCCCGTGTGTCTGGAGGTCTCACCGTCACCAGGGTGACTTGTACCCCCCCGGCCAAGGCCTCCAGCTGTGGAGGGGTTTTGTGTAAAGGCAGCTCTTCACGCCGACGCCAGTGACTTGCCTGCCTCTGGGTAGAGGGCCGCTCCACGTCGGGGCCCCAGAGCCACGGGGGCCTGGGTTCCGGTCTCAGGTCTGCGGTGTGGTCAGGGCTGAGGCTGGGACACGGCGACCTGCCGCCCGGCTGCAGGGCCCGCATCTGCAAAACGGGGAAACATCACCCTCTCAAAGGGGCTGTGCTGAAAACTGGCGCTGCGTGCAGAAGCGCTGGCTTCCTAAAATAGTGTCAGATGAGGGAGAGCATCAGAGAGCCTCCTTTTGCCCTGCTGCGGAAAGCCCTTGGGTTTCCAGCTTGGAAGCCTCAGCGTGTGCACCAGTTACCTTGCCTGTTCTCTTCCCTTCCCAGCACGCGCTTCTAGGGTGCACGTCCGACTGTAGTAGAGAGGTTTCACAGACGATTCGGAAATCCTTTTCTCGTCCCCTGCAGGTGTGTGGTGTGGGCAGGGTCATCACTGGATTATAATTTTTGTGCCGAGGCTTTTACAATCCTCCCGCTCAAACACACCACGTGCGCTCTTAAGCCAGATCGAGGAGACCCGGGTGTAGCTCACAGACAGAAATGCTGGTGTTTTACCTCCGCTTTGTTGTTACTTTTGCAGCTTTAATCGCCTTGACTTACCTCCGTATGAAACCTTCGAAGATTTACGAGAGAAGCTTCTCATGGCTGTGGAAAATGCCCAGGGATTCGAGGGGGTGGATTAAGTGCCCCCTGCCTCAGGGCGGTTGTTCTTCGAGCAAGTCCTGCTTGCACTTTTGCATTTGCCTGACAGACTCTGCAGAGACGCTGGCAGAGAGCAGCGCGGCGAGGGGTCCCGGAGAGCGGAGCCCCTGCCCCCGACTTGCCCACGGCCGACAGGGAGACCCCGTCCCGGGTCGCGTTCCTGCATTTCCCACCACCAATTTCCAACTGGTTGATGTGTATACTGATTACATTTCAGGAGGACTTATTCTATTTATGTTGTGCCTCTGTAGGCCAAGCCCTTAATAAATATTTTCCATACTTTATAATGACAGCGAATGGAATTAATCACTCTACAGGTATAGTATTACAACTCATGTTTACTTTTTAAAATGATTTAGGCCGATTTGCAGATTTTATTTCACAATTAAAGATGTCTCATGTACTTGGAAAAGTGAGCATATTTTTTTTTTTTGTATTTGAATTTCATACCAGGTTTAATGTCGGTGATGTTTTTATTTTTAAAGTACTTGGAAAGCCCCACCCCCTACAGGATTAGCTATGGAAGACTGACTTCTGTCCAGAATCCTTCTGCAGACAAATACTCTTAACATTAGCCATCATGACAGTTTTTTCCATGCTCAGAATGAAAACTGGATATTACATTTTTTTGTTCAAATTTAGCGTAATAGCTGCAGACTGAGAGAATTGTAACATAGCATGACAAAATTTGTGTTGACTTGAAGGAATCACACCATTATTCCTTAGAAGTAACTACGTGTGCTGGAGCACGTTTGAGGCAGGGTTGGACTATGACTTCTCGAAGAGAAGCTACTTAACCCTTCCCGATGCTGTACAGCCCTCCTGTCATATTCTCCTCCTCGCTGTTGTAGTCGAGACGCTCGAATGGAACTTGGCACCGAGTGACGGGAGAGCAGGCCTGTGCAACCTCCTGCCTGTGCGCGTTTGCGAACAGTAGCTGAACACGCAACTTCTGTTCTAACTGCACCAGTTCTGAAGGCACTTTATGTACCACATGGAGGTCATGCCTGGTTTTGTTTTGGTTTTGTTTTTTAATCATAGCATTGAATGTGATTTCTTCTCTCTGCACACGCCTTTCCGGTGCAGTATCTATCGGTTGTGAATCTGGCTGCTGGTGTCTAAACCCTGGCTGTAAAGCTGAGCCTGGAGGCCTGTCCTCACCAAGCGTTTTGTGATTTCTACTCCACTGCAAAGATTACTAGACAATCTAACCAGGTTTTGTTCCCGATGACCTGTTGCATGCTTCCATACCGTGCTCTGCCCGCGCTGTATCCGTCGCGTGCTAGATTAAAAGGGTGGAGAGACCTGATTTGGCATCCGGATGTCTGGCTCTCCAGCTGACCCTGCGGGGGGTGGAGAGCTCTGCGGGATTCGTGTTTGTGGCCACTCTCGAGTCCTCGCTGCAGAACTGTGTTTTGAGGGGACGCCTGAGGCAGGGCTAGGGGGTCTAGCAGACCCTTCTGTCCTTCTTAACCTGTGTTGTCCTAAGCCCTGTGGCGGCCGTCCAGGGAAACTGGATAGATTGCTTGCCAGTTGTGGATGAGACCAAAAGAACTGTGGTTTCAGGGCCTCCACTTAGGATCTTCTGGGTGGCTTGTGGGAAGCCTCGAGTGTTTGTGGTTGAGCTGTTTAAAGGGGCTACAGAGCCCTTGGCATCTAAAAGGTGGAGTTCTACAGAGCTGAGGGTTGTTCCCTTCTCACGTTGATTTTTAAAAATCCAATAATGATCAAAAAACTTAGATGTTGAGTAATTAGGAAAAAAAAAACAATATTGCTCATTATTTTTACCTCTTGGTGGGATTTTCTCCCTTCAGTTGATATAACAAGTATCTTCTTCTCTTAGCCCCTCGGCTTGCTTTTTATGATTCATCTCAAAGCCTGGGAGAGCAGTGTGCTGGGATGGGTTTTATAAGTGTGTAATTATAGGGAAGAAATCCAACAATCCTTGTCGAAGAACTGGGATTCTTCTGTCATTTCATAAATTCTTAAATCAGAATATTCACTGAATGCAAATTAGGCAAAGTACTGAAAATACGCAAGAAAACCCATTCTAAGATCATTTCTGTGCCAAGAACAGATAAGAATTATTGAAATAGACCCCCGTGAATACTTGGAAGGCGGTAATTGTGAATGACAATTCAGTTCATCTCTCCCTTATTATCTGATTTCAGTGACAGCTCGAAAGTGCTGGGTTTAGAGTTTGTTTGGGGGTTTTGGCTTCCTTGAATCCAAATAAGCTTTCCCAGTTCTCAGCAACTCTCCGTGTTCCACTCTTTGTCTAAAACGGTCACGTACCTTGCTTTCTCTGGATCCTGACGACCACTGCCCACCACTTTCACGCTGTAGCCTCAGGCGGCGGCAGGGAAGAGGCGAGTGGGCTGAGCAGAGGCCTCTGCCCACCTGGCTCAGCAGGCCTGGGGGCAGAGGATGGTGTCGCCGCCCCAGATCTCTTTAACAGTGATGCCTTCCTAGAAATGACCAGGATCCAGCTTCTCTAGTCCCCTGGAAAAGAGCCATTGTGGGCCATTTTGCCACAAGGTTAAGAAGTCAGTTCCAGAATTTGCATGTGGTTGAAAGGTTTTTAAACATCGGCTAACCCAGTCACCTGTAAAAGTCCTGCGTGTTTCTAGTCCCCCCTCTTGTCGGCCTAACAGTGAGTTTGGGGAGTCCTGCTTGGTAGGGATTGACTCCAGGCAGGGTCTGCTCGTCTACCTGCCGCCTCTGCGACAGGGAGTGATGAGGCGTGGGTCTCAGCACTCTTTTCCTTTCTCCTGAAACACGTCCCTTTACTTAGCAAGGCGCTTTGGTAGCTCCCACCAGATACTCCCTAAGGCTGGATGACAAATGCCTGACATGGTTTGTTCCTCCCACATAAGGATGCAGGGACAGGTTCTGAGAAGAATGGTTCGCAAAATATTTGAACCACTCTCTGCATCTCACACTGTTCAATGGACAGCATGGACCGTTGCTGTGTGACCTTGCCAGGTCCAAACTGGCCCCCTTGAAAACCAAGCTTATGTGCCGCAAACTACTAATTGTCCTCGCAGTTACTAATTGTTTCTCACGTGACTCCGCTGTTTTTCTAAGTCTTGTATCTTGCCTCTGAAATGTCAGGATCCATAGAGCACGCCTGGGTTAACCAGTCCTCAAGCCCTTGCCCAGCGGTGCGCTGGGCCTCCTCACTCTGACTCCGCAGCCCTGGTGGACCCCGGTGTCGTCTCCTGCCCTGCCGGCAGGGGGCGAAGCCGTGCAGGGGACCCTCCTCCGACCCCCAGGAGGTCCTGCACTACCTCTGTCTTATTCAGACTTTGGGGTACACCCTGGTAAGTCAAACTGCCAATTTTAGGTCCGAGATGTGCTTTTTAAAATAAACCGTAATAAACTCCACTTTGTACTTTAGATTTTAAAACTGGGAAGAAAAATGTGATATACTTTGGACCACTTTTTTTTTTAATTTATCGAAGCCTTAACGAACAGTGTATATACATCTGCGTTCACACCCCCCGCCCCTGTCCCCAGAGTGTTTTCAGCACGTCAGGGACAAAGCTGTAGCGTTAGGATGTGAGCTTGTATGTGTTATAGGAAAGGCGAGCTTTCTGTTGGTGCAGAATCGTCCAAGAAAACCTCTCGTTTAGACCCCTCCCCTTCGTTAAAGGTGTTGCGCGCAGAGCAGCGCATGTTCAGGACGCATGTCTTTTCAGTGGTCGGCTTTGTGTTTGTACGAGTGACGGTAGAGCCTCACGGCGTTGGTGACAGGCCTCTGTGTGCTGCCTTCTCGACGTGTATCAGTGCATCGTAAGCCTCGTGACCGTGACCCCGTGTCCACAGGCAGAATCTGCGTTCCTACAGAAGCCACTTTGCCCCCTCCCTCAGACTAATTTCACCTGGACTGTCACGGTTTCCTTCACGTTAACTTCGCATTTAACTGTTGCTGCTTCACAACTATGTATGTAATATATGTACCAACATCTGCTGTGCAAATCTATCTGTATATATTTGTATAGCATTTACACCTACCTTGAGGAATCTGGTTTCGAAAGGGAGTGAGAGGTTAGTCCCTGCTACCTTTTTCTCCAAGCTGTGTCCTGAGAATTCTGACCCTCAGAGAACCCAAGGGAGATGATGATAGAATATGCTGTCATCTCTTAATTCAGCATCTATTATCAAACAAAACATGAAAAAAAAAAAAACAGTGACTTTTAAGGTGAAAAGTTTCAAGCATTCCAAATGAATTCTCAATGTTTCGTAACTTTTTATTATAACCTCACCTCCTAATACAAAGCCAAGTACTATTTGATACAGTGATTAAAAACCAAACAACTTGGAAATTTTTTAAAAGACATCGTCTGGCTAAATGCTCATTTTCACAATCAGAATAGCTTTAAAATACAGTTGAATTTGATACATGTAGAAAAGGTTTTGTTGAAGAACAAATTCCTTTTGCTTTTCGTTTTTCTTGAGAGACCTAAAGAGAAATTGTGGATTGTTTTCCTGACTTAACAAGAGTATTGTGACAAAATGAAGTCATTGTAAAGACGTGATGCGACTTGTCAAATATTTAATAAAGGATTGTGGAAGCCGGAACTTTTTCTACATCAAGTATTACAGGTTGTCTGTTTTAAAGCTTTTTCATGAATGCATCGTCTTAATTGTTTGGGGGGTGATATTCAAATGCTTGCAACTTTGTAGATTGTATGCTCATTAGAAGCATCTCCCTAGAAGTTCCACGTCTTTTAAAACATCATTAAAGACTTCGCTGAACACATGGGTTGAGCTTAATGGGATGTACCTCTGTTCTTATCCATCTGTCTTTTATTTAAGAATTAATGACTTGATGGATTACCCAAGTGGTAGTATAAAGTCCATGACTGGAAAGGCATATTTCATCTCTGGTTTTCGTCCAACTCACCCTCAATTTATGTTCGTTAATGAGACTCAGTAATGAAACCTAAGATGGTTCTCAGAAAATCCAGCTATCATGTCAATTCCCTGATAAAACAGGTGGACGACTCAAATTTTGTTCCTTTTTCTTACTTCTTGCTGACCTTAACTTGTGCCCTCAGAGACTGCCGGGAGGTGGTGTCCAAGCAGGATGTAATTTCGTCCTGGTCTCTTGCCCCCTGTCTCTCTCAGCAGTAGACCATGTCCTGCTGGAAAGATGGCAGTACACTTCGGCATTCCTGCAGCCTCCTCCAGCCTCACGGGAACACACAAGGGAGATGTCAGCAGATAGAGCCACCCTGAATGCGTGTGCAGCCATCCTCAGAGAGAAACACACGTGATGAGTTTATATGAAATAGAGAAATAAATCATACATCAGTCACACGGTTGCTGGGTTAGTAAACACTTACCCTGCTCTGAAGTCCAAAGGTGACCTAGGCAGTCCTGAAACTCGAAAGCCTCCTGGTAAAACCTGGTGGTAAGCATGGGCATCTGGGAATTCTCATCACTGTGGCTGGTCCTGGGTACCACATCCGGAGGGGCCCCTGGACGTATGAGGGCAGATTCCAGTTGCCATCCCCTTGGTGCGTCCCCATCCGGAAGACGGCGCCTCTCAACACTGTGCTCCCAGAGAACCCAGACCACGGGGTCTCTAAGCGAGTCTTTGTAGGACTCGGACTGGACAGGAGAGCAAAACAGTGGTGGCTTTTATTGACCCAGACGGACTCCTTCATCAGGGGACTAGGGGATCCTGGCCCCACCTAGGGGACACCTGCTGGTGGGGGCTGAGGAAGTGCAGAACCAAGGCTCCCTTTTTAGGACTGACCGCAGGCCAGCCTGGGGAACAGGTCAAGTGGCCCGATCACCCTTCCTGCAACCCTGGGCAGTGCCTCCTTCCCCTTCCCAGCCAAGCCCAAGTCCAACCTGGCAGCAAGTCACAGAGCGAGCTTGACCGGAAAGCAGTGGAGAGGCTGCCCCCTGCCTCCAGGCAAAGTGGCATCTCCCCTCAGCTGGGCCTCGGAAGCAAGGCTCCCTCGACAGCCGGGGCTTCGGAGAGCAGGTGAGAGGCAGCCCAGCCCCAGCCCCCCGTGCTCACAGCAGCAGATCCCGGCCCCTCTGGGTCCGCCTGCTGCACTTCATCTTGAAGCCTGAGCTGCCTGTTCTATCTGAATCCCCCTCCTTGGCCAGATGTCTGGCCCACTTACCCCTTCGGGGCCTCTCTGGCTGTAGAACAGACAGCCTCGGAGAGAGGGGACCTGATGGGAGGAAGGGAGGAGGGAGGGTGCCTCTTTCCTCCCTGAGCCCTTCCGCTCACCTCCCCCAGTGCTCGGGGAAAGCCTTCTCTTCTCTGCGGGAGAATTTCACCTGCAGATAGGCCCATTTGGAAGGGGTGTAGGGTCGTGTGGGAAGGAAGCCCCCAGCTGCACACTGAAGATGCTGGAGTGACAGCCGACAGGCAGATCTCGCTGTGATTAAAGGGAAATCATACATTCTAATGGCAACTTCTAAGCAGTCCTGCACCGTGGGACTTTTATGTACACTTCCCAGAGTGAAGTTACCAATTTTCAACCCTGTGTAGCCTTGTTCAGACTGAAGAGCAAGACCAGCTAAAGGCAGACCGTTCTGCACTGCCTGGAGCTCACCATGCTTTAATCACACAACTGCCAAATGTTTGATCCAGAAGGACCTTGGCCGCCTGAGTCCCCAGTTCTTGCCCTCGCTTCCTCCCCAGGTGCCCAGTGCGGTTGGCCTCACTTGTTGCCCTCGGGGGCGGCCCTGCAGAGACCCAGGATGATAGCCGTGGGAACCCCCCCAGGGAGGAGCCGAACCCCGTGGGTCCCTGGGGGCTGGTGTGTCCTCTCTGACCCAGTCTCTTCCCTCCAGCAGCTTGTCTGCCACAGAGGGGCCCCTCGCCACCAGGCCCGGGAGAGAGAGGAGGGCCACCGACAGCCCAGCTGGAAACTGGCAGCTGCCCTCAGTCTTGAGGCCACCTCTAGTGAGGTCAGGCCCAGGGTCAAGGTCAGACCCTCAGCATCCTGCTTCAGATGGGAAACCTGGGTTGTCAAGGGAACCTTGCAAACACATTGAGCTGGTCTCATTCTCTTAAACCCCTCACAGTGGAGCAGAGTGCAGGGTGGTCCGTGGGAGGGCAGAGGACCAGATGGGTGCCAGGGGCACCCCAGGCAGCCTCTCTCCTCCGAGCCGGGCCACCAGGATGGTGTAAAAAGCTTACCTCAAGCAGTATCATCCCAGCCAGGAAGAGGTCGTGGTCAACATCCTCAGGAAACCGTCTCTTGCTGGCAGGGGCCAGAGCCCACCGCCACTCTGGGTGTCCCCACACCCTCCTCAAAATGCAGGAGCCCTCGAGCAGGGTAAGGGCCCCGCAGCACAGAAGCTGTTTGTGGGAATCGGGGCTGCTGCACAACTGCGGGCTTCCCCGGGCGGCCCAGTGGTGAAGAACCCACCTGCCAAAGCAGGAGACAGTCTTCAGCCCTGATCTGGGAGGATCCCCCGGAGGAGGACACAGCAACGCACTCCCGTGTCCTTATCTGGGGAATCCCGGGGACAGAGCAGCCTGGCAGGTTGCAGCCCAGGGGGTCGCAGAGTCAGACATGCCCTACTGTCTGCACAGTAAACTCTAGGCTGGGAGGTGAGGGGCTGCTCCCAGACACCCCTCCATCATCCCCTGTCTCAGGACCCTCTGCAGCCCCCAGGCAGGGGGCGGGACGGCACGTGTAAGGTTGTGAAGAGTAGAGGACCAGAGGGACAGACCCCTGCCAGCCACAGCTGACCGCAGAAGAGGCTGGGAAACGGGGTTCAGCGACAGGCAGCCTTCAGCACCTCTTTGCAGAATGAATCTCCCCTTTGGAAAGTGTCCTTCCTGCCATTTGCCAAGCTTCCATAGTCTACAGGTCCTCTCTTGGGATAGTAGTCCTATTGCTTACGTAAATCTCAGTCTAATAAGGTAGATACTGTCCCCGCCAACTTACACACGAGGACTCAGACCAGGAGGCCCAGAGTCTTAGAGAGAAGAGATCTGAACCCGGGTGGTTTGGCTCAAAGCCTCCCATCAGCCACTCGCTCTGGCCCACCCTCCACTCCCTGCACCAAGCCTCCTCTCCAAGGGAAGAGGCCAGACACTCGTTCAGACTAAGATGCACATGACTGATCACACCAAATGCGTGACCCGTTCTAGGTGTTTTTACAGACTCCAAAGGTGAGGCTTAGACTTAAACCAACAGGAGTAAAGACTGACCTGCTGGCATCTGAGTGAAAGTCACTCAGTCGTATCCGACTCTTCGCGACCCCTTGGACCCATGGAATTCTCCAGACCAGACTACTGGAGTGGGTGGCCTTTTCTTTCTTCCCAACCCAGGGATTGAACTGGGGTCTCCTGCATTGCTGGTGGATTCTTTATCAGGGAAGCCCGCAGCAAGCTGAGTGGAAGAGGGCTTTTGAGGGCAAAGGCTCCGCTTCAAGCCACAAAGTCCAACAGACACAGAGAGGTTATGGTTTAGTCACTCAGTCGTGTCCGACTCTCTGTGACCCCACAGACTGCAGTCCGCCAGGCTCCTCTGCCCATGGCGTTCTCCAGGCAAGACGACTGGAGTAGGGTGCCATTGCCTTCTCCAGGGGGTCTTCCTGACCCGGGGATGGCTCTAACCTGTGTCTCCTGCATCTCCTGCACTGGCAGGCGGATTCTTCACCCCTGAGCCACCGGGGAAGCCCCAGACAAGGAATCCCTACCCCCAGGCCCGCACTGCCTGCCCCAGGCCCGCACTGCCTCTCTGCCCCAGGACAGAGCTCTTTCCACCCTCGAAAGCAAGGGCCCTACATTTTCCAGATCCGGGGGCAAAACGAACATCCCTTAGTCCAACAGAGATGACAGGCTGTGGAGACCTGGAGGCCGGGGGGCTGGGTTCTCTACCTCGGGAACTATCTGATGGAGTGCCAGGATGTGCATTTTTTTTTAAGTGTTTCTGTTGGATAAACATAAGCTAATCACTAAAATCCTCTAATACTATTTGAGAGTTTGGGATTTGTCTTTCTAATTCTAGTTGCTCAGCTCTCTTACAAATTAGAAGAGCCCTCTGGCACCAGGGTCCTCTCCCCTCCAACCCCCAGCCTCTTCCTGCTCTGGCTCGCCTCCATCTTGCCTCTGTGCAGCCTATATTTACTCAGAAGATCCTTGCTTGTTCATCAGGTGAGGTTATCAGGGGACATGCCCTCCCCATCCAAAGGCGTAGTCAAACAAAAGTCAGGCCTTTGAACCCCAGGCTCCAGTTAAAAAGTAACAGGCTGGGTATTGGGTCAATAAGAGGCAAATATTAGCTGTAGAGGCCGGAGCACCGTGACCTTGAGAAACGCACCGTTGCTCTTCCTGTGTCACCAGCGACGGCTGTCTGTCTCCGAGGTCTGGGACACTTACGGACCCAGGCGACCTGGAGCCAGTCTTTTTGCTCTGCAAGTTGAACGTGGAAGCCACCAGCCCTTACAATTTGCTCCCAGACCACTCCACTGGCCTGGATGGCCACCATAGCAAGGCACGTGTCCACTCTCTCCCCCTTTCCCAGCTGCCCGACACGCTGGCCAGCCCGCCTCCAGCCCAGCTCTGATCACACCGCCAGGCTGGCCACTGTGTCCACTACTTGCCCGTCAGCCCCCGTGTGGTGCTCAGGGCCGTGCAGGGCACCTGGGCAGCAGGACAGGCCTCCAGGGGGTCGCCCCCAACACCGCCTTCCCAGGCTTCAGCCTGCACTGTTGTCAACCGTTTCTGCTTCCCTGAAGCTCGATCCTGGTTTCCATGACATATTCCTGTCCTGGTTGTTCTCTCCTTCTCACGGTACTGTCCTCATGCAGGTGTTTCCCAATAATTCATCCTCGGTGTCCTGTCTCGCTCTTTCTTGCCCCTCCTCCCCACCTCCCCTGTGGCTTAAAGTCATCACCGCCGCGCAAGCAGTGACCGGATCTGCCTCTAGGCCCGACCTTTCCCAGCGCCTTCAACCCTTCCCTCCAGCACCCCCGGACCTCCTCGGGAGAGCCCCAGGCTAAGTGCCCACTGCTCCCAGACTTCTGTTTCTAAGCGTCTCTAGTGTTCTGCTCTGGTGTCTTCCAAGCGTCCACCCTGGGGCTTTAACTGTGACCTCTCGCATGGCCTTGCTCCCCAGGTTCCAAGAGGGAAAAAGCTCAGCTTTCCACTCACTCGTCCATCCAAAAACATGCCACCATGGGCCACACGTCTGTAGCAACTAGAAATATAACCATTCAGAACAAAAATCCTCCCCTCCGATAAATACACACTCCAGTGGAAGCAGACAATCAATGCATAAATGAGTGACTAGTGTGCTGCATTAAATGTTGGTGAAACCAAGGAAAGCTAACGGAAGGAGGAGATGGCGTGGGAGGACGCAAATCTGGACAGAACGGACTTCCCTGGTGGTCCAGGGGCTAGGACTCTGCACTTCACCGCAGGGGCCACGCTTTCCATCCCTGGTCAGAGAACTAAGATGCTTCATGCCACACACAGAGGCCAAAACATTGGTTAGTCACAGTGGCTCAGGATAAAGATCTCAGGGAGGTAAGGGTGAGTCTTGCGGCTACTTGGGGAAGACCAGGTGCAAACAGAGGCGCAGCAAACACAAAGGCCTTAAGAAGGGCAGGGATGCAGGGCCAAGGCCTTTTGGGAATATGCTAGCATTGAGTCAGCTGTTGGACATCCCAGCTGAGCAAGGCAAGCACAAAATTGAACCCAGAAGCTCCGGGAGACGTCTAGGCTGGAGATAACAACTTCAGCGCCATCAGCCGGTCGATGGAATTTCAAGCTGAGACTGAGGAGGTGGGATTCCGGAGAAGCGGCAGGGAGGCGGAACAGAGCAGGGTTGGGGAGACGGCTTGAGGAGGGCGGGGAGGCACGTGTCAGGCGCTGCTGGCAGGTCTCCAATATGAGGACCGAAGTGACTACAGGTTTGGTACAGGGGACTCACCGGGGACCTCAGAAGGGGAGGTTTGGGTGGGACTGGGGAGCAGAGGCCCGACCAGAGGAGGCTCCGCAGAGGGGGCAGGCCTGGGGCGCGCGTGCGCCCCCCAGCAGCTCGCTCCCCTCCAGGCTACCCCTCGCCTTACGGCCTCGGGACCTTCCGCCCAAGTGGTGATGACGAGCCCCCCACCCCACCCCGAGCGCACCCCCCTGCCCTTCTCCCCTCCCTCAGTGCAGTGTGCTCGCAGCTCTGAGAGCCCAGCTCTCATCATCGCCCTCCATGGCGGAAATCCATCAAGGCTGCCAGCGTCACCCCATGAACATCTAAGCCCCTCAGCCAAGCTCTCCGGGCCAAGGGTGAGCAGGTCCCTGACTCAGTTTCCCTCCCTGCCCCTCTCTTCCCTCAAACACACGAGCCCCCCATACGCAGCCCATCCAATCCTTCCTTCTTGCCTTTGCTCAGGCAGTTCTCTCTCCTGGGAATGACCTCCCCCATGTCTAAACCTACCTAAAATTCAGAGTCCATCTCAGATGTCCCTTCCTCCAGGGAGCCTTTCCTGATTCCCTCCAACCCAATGAAGTTTCATCTCATTTCTGAACCCACAGCACTCGGCCCCTTTCTGCCTCTTGCTGTGCTTCGTTGTATAATTACTGTCTTCCTCTTCATCACCGTAAGCACCCTGAAAGCATAGGTTCCATCAATGCTCTCTGTTCCTTGGGTGCTCAGGAAGGCTGAGTCAAAGGGAACTGGTTAGGTGCCTGGGGAAGCAGGGTGAGGCTGCAGGCTCCAGAGTGCTTGGAGGTCATCTGTGGGCTTCAGCTGGGATGGCCCTCACTGTTCCCTGCCTTGGTCCACTCCTGAATAATCATCAAACTGGTCAGGCGAACAAGCATCTTCCACTTCACGACCCTGGCGAGGGACCCCAGCCCCAGCTGACTGTGAGAAAGTCATCTGGGGCTTCTGGTGAAAGACGAGACAGGAGACAAGCAGACGGTCAGCAAAAGACATTGAAACTATAGAAAAGGACCTGCTCAGAGTCGTGCCGCCTCGGCCCGGGCGCTTTGGCGCCTGCCGACTCTCTTTGTGGCCTAAAAAAATAGCAAATGAACACAGTGCCTTTTTCACTCTGCTTTTCATCCTTCTCAGGGTTTTCAAGCCTCGTAGATCAGCAACCCTTTAGTTCAAGAGATGGCGGTTTCCCTGGAGACCTTCAGGTGCCTGAGCCGCGTGTGGCCGTCTAAACAAAGACACAGGGGCAGGTGATTCCTGAAGGCGGCTCAGCCATGTCCTTCAGGGGCTGGTGCGTGGTGCGGGAGGAGGCCTCTGCATTTGGAAAAGGAAGCGCCCCAGCGGAGGTGAGGGAGAGAGAAGCTGCAAATGAGAATGCTAAATATACAGACATCGCACCTATGTCACGGGCTTCCCAGGCGACTCAGTGGTAAAGAATCCACCTGCCAGTCAGTGCAGGAGATGCAGGAGACTCAGGTTCGACCCCTGGGTCAGGAAGACCCCCTGGAGAGGGAAATGGCTACCTGCTCCAGTGTTCTTGCCTGGAAAATCCCATGGACAGAGGAGGCTGGTGGGCTACAGTCCATGGGGTTGCAAAATGTCAGACTATTTAGCAGCCAAACAACAACAACAAACCTTATGTGACGCCGCCAGTAGAGGGTAGGGTGATACACTGTCAAACCCGTTAACATTTCTACAGCCAGGCACGTGCGTGCACGCACCAAATGGGATAAACAGGCGCTATAAATAGCCTCACGTCAGGTCAGGTCAGGGTTTTACCATCTGACAAGGTTTTCGTCCCAAATGGAATTGCTTCACCTTTATAAAAAATGAATTTGAAATGGCAGATAAGGGCTTGTGACTCTGCCCAGAGGTCAGTGTCTGTCAAAAATTCAGGTAAGGATCTACAGATTCAGTGCAAGCTGTATCAAAATTCCAGTGGCATATTTCATAGAACTAGAATAAATAATTATAAAATGTATAGAGAAACATGCCAAAGATCCTGAACAGCCAAAACAATCTTGAGAAAGAAGAATCAAGCTGGAACTATCACAGTCCCTGATTTCAAACATAAAGCTACAGTAACCAGGGCAGTATGGTCCTGGCACACACACAGAGCAGTGGAACCCACACTCCTACGGGCAATTAATCTACAGCGAAGGAGGCGAGACTGAACAATGGAGAAAGGACATGCACCATGGATGCCAGTAAACGGTGCTGGGAAAGTGGACAGCCCCATGCAAAAGAATGAAATTAGACCTCTTATGCCACACACAAAAATCACCTCAAAATGAAATAAAGACTGAATGGAGACTTGAAACCATAAAACCCTAGAATAAAACAGGCATGCAATAATTCTCTGGATATGTCTCCTCAGGCAAGGGAAACATGAGCAAAAATAAATAGGACTAAAAAAAAAAAAACCAAAACACATCCACACAGCAAAGGAAACTATCACCCAAAAAAGAGGTGACTACTGAATGGGAGAAGATATTTTCAAGTTGTATATCTGACCAGGGGTGGATATCCAAAGTATATAAAGAAATCATACAACTCACCAAAATACCAGACAATCCAATTTTTACAATGGGCAGAGGATTTGAATACACATTTTCCCAAAGAAGATATGCACGTGGCCAGCAGACACATGAAAACATATTCAGCACCAGCGATCGTTAGGAAAGTGCAAATCAGAACCACAATGGGGTATCGCCTTAGACTTGTTAGAATGGCTTTCATCAAAAAAGATAAAAAGCAGCAAGTGCTGGAGAAGATATGGAGAAAAGGGGACCCTTGTACTCAGCTAGAATTATAAACTGGTGTGGCCACTTTGGAAACAGTACGGAGATTCCTCCAAAGGCTAAGAATAGAACCACCATTTCATCCACCTATCCACTTCTGGGTATTTCTCCAAAGAATTTGAGAACACTAATTCAAAAAGATGCTTGTGCCACTGTGCTCACTGCGGCTTTGTTTACAATAGCCAAGATATGGAACAAACCTAAACGTTCACTGATGGGTGGATGAATAAGGAAAACTGGGGTATACATACAGTGGAATAGTATTCAGCCTGAGAAGCGAGATCTCGCCATCTGTAATCATGTGGAGGGAGCTTGAGAGTATTATGCTAAATAAAATACCCTAGGATTTCACTCATATGTGGAATCTAAAACAAGCACAAAAAAACATGAACAAAATAAAAAACCTTTACAGATAAGAAGAAAGATTAGTGGTTACCAGAGGGACAGAGGACCCGGGGATGGGTGGCAGGGGTGACGGGAGTCAGTGGCACGGCAGTGGGTGGTGACTCGACTTCTGAGACCGACATTCTGTAAGGCATAGATGTCAGACTACAATGCTGTATACATTAAAAAAAAAAAAAAAAAAGAATTTTTCCTGGAAAAGCGATCACTTGAACTGAACTCAGAAGACCAGCTGGCGCAGAGGGAGACCTTCGTAGCATCCACCAGACACACACCACCTGCAAAGCCTCGAGCAGCCCCCGAGACAGCTAGCGCCAGCACCAAGGGAAGGGGCTCCTATAGCTCAGGCAGGAGAGGCAGGCGCAGCAGGGACCAGGCACTGCTGCCCACCTGCCTCCGATTCACCTGGGGACGGGTGCTGAAAATAAAAACCCTGGGCTCTCACCTGAAGCCCTCAGGAAAGGGAGCCCTGTAATCTCCACTCATAAGTTCTCCTGGAGATTCTCATTCATGCAGAAGTTTCTGAACCTCTGATTCAGTTGAAACACCCGATGTGCCAGGGGGGTGTTCTAAGCTGCTTTAGAATCATGAACACATTTGATCCTCCAAACACCCTCACTAGGTAAGTTACTATCACCATTTTGCAGGTGGGGAAATCAAGGTGCACAGAAGATTAAAAAAAGAAAACCCTCATCCAAGATCGTGGAGCCAGTAAGGCACAGACGAGGTGGTCTGGCATCAGCATCGGCGCTTTAATACCACGCTGTCTTTGCATTGATTTGGGCATCTCTGCTCCATCTGCAGTCCCAGCAAATCTGGGGCTCTGGGCAACTTGGAGCATGGATGACGTCCCTGAAGTGGCCCTGTGCCCTCCCCAGGGACAGACCACGCACGCAGCTGTATCAGGGGAGGAGGAGGGCTGTGGTCTTTCACCCCTGGGGGCTGGAAACCACCGAGAGAGGCTGACCAGGTTGCAATGAGCCTTTTGGCCCCGGGGTTCAAAGCCCGTGTTTCTCTCCTTTTTTATCTGTGTTGTCAATACCTGTTTCAATACCTTCTGTTTGAGGACATGGAGCCAGAGAGCTGGAATCGGGGCTTGGAGCAGCCTGACCGGATGGTCAAGCCTGCCGACTGATCCGCCCTCTCCTTGTGTCAATTCCAAAAGGCAGGGTTTGGAAATCAAGTCAACAGAGAGCTTCTCTTCATCTCCACACAAACAGCCGTCCTGCGGTGTTTGGAGAGTGTTGGGCAATGCCGGACCAAGCGGGGTCAGGGGAAAAGTCAATTTTGTCTTTAAATCTCTAAAGCCAGGTTCTGCTTTCCACGCTTCCATCACACGCCTACAGCTCACATCAGAAAGCAAACACTGCAGGCTTGTGCGTCTGCCCCTCCCCGATCCACCCACCTACGAACTACAGTGGGCATCAGAGAATGTCCTGGAACATTCTGTCTTTCCCCTCACGCTGAGCAGAAAGTCTCGCTGCACAGACTGTCACCAAGCAACCTCTATTTGATGGCCCCAGAGTTCTTGTTCAAGGACAACTGCTCTCTAGCTTAAGCCAGTAAAGAAAGCACTGGAATCACACATGAAGCGAGAGAAATGGCCAAATGCCACGGGTCGGCATAGCAACCATCTACTCAGAGGAGTTTAGAAATGGAACAGTAGGAAGTACTTGTTCCAAACCCCTTGCTTTACAGATGAGGAAACAGGCTCAGAGAGGAGAGGCATCTTGCCCGAAGCACCCAGCTCACAAGGGGAGAGGACACGCCCGAGCCCACTTACCCAGCACAGCCCTTCACTGGCCTCTCGTCATTTGTCTCCAAAACTTCCCAGTTCATTCTCAGGCATCCATTCAGCCTCTTATTTCTTCTCTAGGGTATCTTCTATGGGCCAGTGAGGAGATGAACCAATAACATGGGCTCCAGGAAGATGTCTTTGTGGTTTCCCCTCCCTTCCTCCCTCGTCCCTTCAGAAATGGTGCTGGGGGGACTTCCCCGGTGGTCTGTTGGCTAAGATCCCACGCTCCCAATGCAGGAGGCCCTAGGTTCCCCATCAGGGAATGAGATCCCACATGCCACAACTGAGACCCGGTACAGCCAAATACATATTTCTTTTTAAAAAGAAATCTGAAGCCAAAATTTAAAAAAGGAAACAGAAGAAACAGCAGTGGCCCCAGTGTCATCCTTAACCCATGAGAACAGCAGCTCTGGGGCTGAGCTCCACACGTGGGGAGTGAAAAATCGCCCCTCGGGAATCGAATTCTGTAGCCCGAGTTGAGAAGCACCGCTTGAGTCACAGGCCCCAATTTCACCCGCTGCAGCTCCTGAGAGCCTCGTTGCTGGGAACGAGGGATGGGAGTGGGGGTGTCTGAGCATCGTCGCAGCTGCCACCCCGACTCCCCATCACCTGCTCCAAAGGAGGCCAGTGCCACCTTCCAGCGAAAGACTCCCTTGGGCCTGAGGCCACTGAAGTAAGAAGCCTTCCTCCAGAGCTAGCTGCGGATGGTGGGGACAGAAACCAACAGGCTGGAACAGCCACTGCCATCTAAACGTGCACCGTGCCAACACGGCAGGGCCAGCTCGCGGGAGCTGCTCTTCCCTCTAAGGAACTTGACCCATGAGCTCACGGGGGCCCAGCTGCAGCTCTGGGTAATTGATCCCAGATATGTGTGCAACAGGCGGTCGGAAAGCTGCAGGCCGCTTCCCACAGGATCATCGAGAAGGTTCACCGGAGTCAAAGTTAGGAAATAAATTAGGGAAGGAGTGGGGTTCTGTAAGAGCCTTGCTCTCCCGCTGAACGCAATCTGTCACTCCAAATGACTCACGCATCGACGGGAAAGACTAAAAATACTCTAGCCCGACATTTGCATCTATTAAATCATCATTTTGTCGCACATGGCTGGAAACTGGGTTTTCTAAATGTTACTGCGAATTGTCTGCCTCTGTTGCGGGGTATCTGTGGGCTTCAAAATCAGCTCCAGGGCAGGCGATGATCCTGCCCTGAGAGGCTCAGAGGGCGTCAGCACCAAGGCATCCCTGTTGTTTGTTAGCAGCAGCAGTAAGACTCCAGGGTTTCTGACCAGCGAGGGGAGAGGGCCTGGTGATGGGGCCTGCCCTTAGCCGCCCCAGCCCGGCAGCCAGCAGAGCCGCTGTGTTCCAGGCTCTGGGAAGCAGCCGACTTCTCCTTGCTTCTCTTAAATGGTCATCCAGCTTTCTTCTAGGTGTTCAAGGTGATACAGGATTGGCTGTGGCTTCTCAGATGGTGTCACCCAGGACAGATCAGTGAATTCAGAGGCCCTCGTCCTGTAAGTTACACCCTGCTCCGTGTCACAAGCAAATGCAGGGTCCTGCCTGGCCACCTGCCCTCTGCTCGGCAGCGTGGCGCAGAGGAGCCCAGACAACCTCAAAGGGCACCAGCAGGAGCATTTCTGCCCCAGAGACGCAGAGGGAGAGGACGTGGCTGAAGAGCCAGCAGCGGGAAGAAGTACTCCGTGTGGAGGACTTGGTCCTCCTTTTGCAGAAATGGACACAGTGCAAGGAAACCCCTCGCGCGCACACACTCCCCCCATGCTGAGCCGGCCACGTTCAGATCATCAGCAAGGGGAACCCCCTGGGTCTGGGACACGCAGCTTCTGGCTGCCAAAGGGCTTGATTCTAAGTCAGGACGATGGTCCGAGAGGCAGAGACCGCATTCAGAGAAGTGCTCTGTGATGTTCACATCCCAGAGATGGGAATTTACCCACAGACTAACTCAAACCAGCTTCCCAGGAGGTGCTAGGGGTAAAGAATCCACCTGCCAATGCAGGAGACATAAAGGGCTTGCATTCCATCCCCGGGTCAGGAAGACCCCCTGGAGAAGGACATGGCAGCCCACTCCAGTATTCCTGCCTGGAGAATGCCGCGGACAGAGGAGCCTGGCGGGCTACAGTCCATGGGGTCCCACAAAGTCGGGCAAGACTCTCAGCACAGCGCTGTAACTCAAACCAGACACAGCGCTCAAGGAGGTTAAAGGGACTTAGGTGGCAGCATAGTTTGAAAAGATGAATGAATCTGGGGAACGTTTTAGACAAGCTCCATGCACTCTTACAAGGGACACACAGAGACGGAAGGAGCTGATCAAGAACTCAGGTCGTGGAGTGTCAACATAACATTTCTCTTCTTCCCCCCACCAAGTCTCCGCTTTCGCCCAGCCTGTGAATAATCTCCTTTTTGTTTTCAGTCGCTAAGTCGCGTCTGGCTCTTTGTGACCCCGTGGACTGCAGCTTGCCAGGCTTCCCTGGCCCCCACCATCTCCTGGAGTTTGCTCAAAGGCATGTCCCTTGAGGTGGGGAGCTCTCTTTACCGTCCCCTTTATGCCGGCTCGGGCAGGCTTTGCAACTGTCTGTTTTTGCCTGTACACTGTTCCCTGAAACTCCAACCTCTTATAATGACTCAGGCCCTCTCCATCCCTCCTCCCCTCCGTGTTCTGGTTTGGGGGCTGGAGGAGGAGCAGCTGGCAGATTCCTCTCATTCCCCTATGACTTGTTAGTGGCTGGGGGTCCCTGGTCTCTGCTCCACTGGGGGAGGGGTCTCTGGAGATCCTGGTGGTCTCTGGGTGCTGGTGAGTGTGGCTTTCAGGCCAGTGGGGTTCGGCCTCGCCCTGGGCTCCTGGCACTGGGGCTGTGCTGTGGCGGGGGGGGGGGGGCCTTCTCTCCTGCTGGCCCAGACTGGAGGGTGCACACCCCCAGCCCCTCCCTGGGCACGGCGGGGCCCCGCCCCACGTCTCCTGGTCTGAGCCTCATGGTGAGGTTCAGGGAAAGCTCAGGTGGGTCTTCTTGGAGCCCACTGAGGCCCAGGGAAGTGGGAAGGTGAGGCTGTCCTCACTTCCTGCCCAGACATGGCCCTTCCACCCTGCGGGGCCCTAATACCCAGCCTGCCTTTCCACAAGCTGCCAGAGGGCTTGTCAAGTGGTCCAGCTCTCTCCCGGGAGCTGTCTGTCCTGTGGCTCAATGAGCAACAGGCTGGTCAGCCAGCAGGCCCCCTCCCCTCAGCGAGCCCTCTCAGTGCTTCCTGGGGATGTCTCTCCCCATCCACCCACTTGGCCTGGGGTGGGCGGTGGGTGGGACTCACCAGGTGGGGTAGCAAGTATGACTTCTCCCCAAGTACTGTGTGCAGCCCTGAGCTGATCCCTTGCCTCCTTCCAGCCCCAGGGCTCACCCCACACAGGCCAGGGAGGGGGGAGTGGGGGTGAGGGGTGGTTCCTCTGAGGAGGTGCCAGGAAGCCGATGGGACCTCCCCTTCGAACACCTGGACCCCTGGCATCGGTCATCGACAGCTCTGGGCCTTGGTTGCAATTACAGAGCTATAGGAAAAGTTACACATAGCATCCTACTACTCAGCTGAGGAAAGGGACGAAAGAGGCTCTACATGTGCTGATACTGTGTGATCTTAAAGACATGCTGTGGGGTGAAAGAGCAAGGTTCAGAATAATTTGGCCCCAACTTGTATTTTAAAGATGGTTATGATGCACACACGTGTATCTGTGTTAACAAGAAACTACAGTGGTGGCCTTGGGGTCGGGGGCTAGGGTCTCACTTTTCACTGAAGGCTCCGTGAATGGAGCAGGCATTCAATAGAGGTGACCCCCTGCCCTAGGCTGAGAAGGGGGAGAGAAGACCCAGTTAAACGTGACATCACACCCATTTAGCAAAAGCAAGAAATGAGCGAAAGAGAGCAGCGGTGGGCATCGCCGGTGCGTGGCGCACGGCAAAGAGAAAGCAGCGTGGACACCGCAAAGGGAAAGCCACATGTCGCTTTCACAAAAATAAACCTGCTGGGCATGCACCACCAGTTTCTAAAGAGGAGGAGAGGCAGCTTCCAATAAAAGATGCTGGTGATTAAACATCCTCAAGAGAAAGAGGAAAAAAAGAACAAGAGGCAACGTAGCGGAGACACGGAGAAATGACTGTGTCCAGAACTTTGGGCACAGGTCTTTTTTTCTAATTGAGCTAACACCGGCTTAAAACATTGGGTTTCATGTGCGCAGCATTGTATTTCTACCTCTGATACCCTAGGGTGTGCTCTCCTGCGGATGGAAAACCTGCGCTTCCACCCATCGCCACATAGCAGCCCCCTGCCCATTTCAGCCTTTCCCACCCTGCTGCTCCCCCTCTCGTAACCATTACTCTGGTCTCTATATCTGCATGTTGGTTTTTGTTTGGTTTGGCTTGTTCATTCATTTTGTATTTCGCTTTTTATACTCCATATATGATTGAAGTCATGGAGTGTTTTTGTTTTTCTCCATCTGACTTAATGTGTTTCCCTGGTGGCTCAGTGGTAAAGACTCTGCTGACTGATAAAGAAGATTCAGGTTCCATCTCTGGATTGGGAAGATCCCCTAGAGAAGGAACTGGCAATCCACTCCCGTATCCTTGCCTGGGAAATCCCACGGGCAGAGGAGCCTAGTGGGCTACCATCCATGGGGTCACAGAGAGCGAGACACGACTTAGCAAGTATAAACAACAACATCTGTCTTATTTCTCTTAGCACAATACCCTCAAGGTCCAGCCATGTTTTTGCAAATGACAAGATTTCATCTTTTTGTGGCTGAGTAGTATTCTATTGTACACAGATACGCCACACTTGTTTTCTCCATTCATCTGTTGATGACACTTAGGTTGTTCCACATCTTGGCTAATGTAAATCAGGGTGCATCTTGTCTTTTAGAATGAGTGCTTTCACATCCTTTGGATAACTACTCAGGAGTGGCATAGCTGGGTCACACGGCAGTTCCTTTCTTCATATTTTGAGGAATCTCCATACTGTTTTCCCCAGTGGCTGCCCCAGTGTGCATTCCCAGCAACAGAGTACGAGGCCTCCCTTCTCTCCACATCCTCTCCAGCACTTGTTATTTCCTGTCTCTTTTACAATAGCCATTCTAACAAGTTGAAGCCGTCTCACTGTAGCTTTGAGACTCTTGAGAGTCCCTTTGGCCTGCAAGGAGATCCAACCAGTCCCTCCAAAAGGAAATCAATCCTGAAAACTCATTGGAAGGACTGATGCTGAAGCTGAAGCTCCAACCCTTTGGCCACCTGATGTGAAAAGCCAACTCATTTGAAAAGACCCTAATGCTGAGAAAGATTGAAGGCAGAAGGGGATGGCAGAGGATGAAACGGTTGGATGGCCTCACTGACTCAGCGAACATGAATTTGAGCAAGTTCCAGGAGACGGCAAAGGACAGGGAAGCCTGGTGTGCTGCAGTCCACGGGGTCACAAACAGCTGAACATGACTGAGCGACTGAACAACACCAGTAATCAGTGATGTTGAGCATCTTGTCGTGTGCCCATTGGCCACCTGCCCACCTTGTTAGGAAAAATGTCCATTCAGCTCCTCTCCCCATTTTTTTAATCTGGTACTTTTCACTGTTGAGTAGGGCACAGGCTTTGCTCTGATACTCATGTACAGGTTAGTTGGTTGTATGATGTCTCATTTAAACATCACAGCTACTTGGGGCGGGGGGAGGTTGCTATTATTATTCCAGCCCCACTTTGCAGATGCGGACACCTGCGTCAGAAACCTGCCTTGTCAGGTCACACAAGCCGTCAGTGGCAGAGGGGCCCAGACCCAATTTTTCTCATATTCTGAGAGATTCTTTCTTCTACACACATTTCCAGAAACTCCAGACCCTGAAGGGAACCATAAGAGTACTATCAAAACTGCCATCTTTCGATGTCACGCGCTGTGAGGACCCCGTCCCGAGCACACACTAGGTCTGTGCCCTCACCAGCTGCTGTGTGCGCCTTTTTATTAGTTCAGTGTCGAACCTTGTGGATAGAACAGCAGCGCCAGGAAGGGCGAGGTCTTGCCCCTTTTGGGTCCCTTTCCAGTTTCTAGCTGAGACTACGACCAACTAGTCTACGCCGAAGTGCTAATGGGTGAATGGGCCACCCTCTCAGCCAAGATGCTGAACTTTATCAGGGCCTTTGGAGACGAAGTCTTAGCTGAGAGGTCTCCACCGCTCAGACCCCAGGGCACCATTTTCCTTCCCCTGGAAACGGTCATGAGCAGTTTCCCAAACATCCTTCTAGACCAGCAAGGACACAGGTTACCCCTCCCCTGTGTGTACTGAAATGGAAACAGGTTACACACACTGGGTATACTGCTTCCTTTACTTCGTAAAACTTTAAGATTGTTCTAAGAGGTTTTTTTAAGAATAGATCTTTGAAACTGTTTTATCAGTTTTGTTTAAAAACAAACAAACAAACCCCACATACTTCTCATGATTTTGATGGCTCTAGAATATTTTGCTCTATAAATATATCCTATGTTAATTTGATATTTCTAATAGATATTTGATATGTTCTAGTGCCTTGCCCAGAGAAGGCAATGGCACCCCACTCCAGTACTCTTGCCTGGAAAATCCCATGGATGGAGGAGCCTGGTGGGCTGCAGTCCATGGGGTCTCGAAGAGTCGGACATGACTGAGCGACTTCACTTTCACTTTTCACCTTCATGCATTGGAGAAGGAAATGGCAACCCACTCCAGTGTTCTTGCCTGGAGAATCCCAGGGACGGGGGAGCCTGGTGGGCTGCCGTCTATGGGGTCGCACAGGGTCGGACATGGCTCAAGTGACTTAGCAGCAGCAGCAGCAGTACCTTGCTATATAAACAACACTGCAGTTTTGCACACTGTAGGATAAATTCTTGAAAGTGGAGTTGTATGTCCAAAACTATGTACGTTTGTAATTTTGATAGATATTTCCAAACTGCCTTGCAATTTGGCGTGACCTGCACTCTCACCGGGGTCTCCCTGGTGGCTCATTGGTAAAGAATCCACCTGAAATGCAGGAGACACGGGTCTGATCCCTGGGTCAGGAGGATCCCCTGGAGAAGGGAATGGGAAGCCACTCCAGTGCTCTTGCCTGGAGGAGCCCATGGAGAGAGGAGCCTGGAGGGCTGTGCTTCCTGGGGTGGCGAAGAGCCGGCTATGACTGAAGCAACCGAGCCGGGCACAGCTGCCGTACGGATCTGCAGTCTGCTTTCCAGGTTTTTGATCTTACAAATGATGCTGCATTGAATATTTTTATGTACATGTCTTAGTGTCCTTTTGTGACCATATTTATAAATTCCCAGTAATAGGATTACTGCACCAAGAGGGGTGTACTTCCAATTTTAATTCACTGTCAAATTATCCTTTAAAAGTAGACCACTAACACTTCCAGCGACAGCATTTGAGAATGGCATCTTGCCCACAGCCTGACCAATACTGGATATTGACCAGCTTTTTAATTTTGACCTATGAACTCTGAGAATTGATCTCTCATCAGCATTTCTATAATGATGAATGAAGCGAACCATGTTTTCCTGTGTTTATTTTTCTGTAAATTCCATGTTCATATTCTTCCCCTCCTTCATTTTCATCTTGAATTATTCAGTTTTTATGTATATGAATGGTTTCTAAACTGAAGATATGTGGCTGTGGTCTGGATTGCTAATATTTTTCCCTGGATCTTTTTTCTTTTGACTTTACTAATTATCTAATGTTAGAAAGTCTGGATTTGAGGCTCTGTGGGCTGCTTAAGAATGCCTTCTCTGGCCCAAAATTACACATATTTGACCAGTTTTAAGTGTAGTCCCTCAGTCGTGTCCAACTCTTTGGGACCCCATGGACTATAGCCCACCAAGCTCCTCTGTCCATGGGATTCTCTAGGCAAGAACACTGGAGTGGATTGCCATCTCCTTCTCCAAGGGCTCTTCCTGACCGAGGGATCGAAGCTGGGTCTCTCGCATTGCAGGCAGATTCTTTACTGTCTGAGCCACCAGGGAAGAGCTAGACAATTGCTTCCATCTGTCCTAAAGATTCATCTGGTGCCTGTTGTTCCTCAGCCCCCTTGAGACATCAGTTTAACGAAACGCTGAAGGCTGGCCTTCCTTTTGACGGTCCTAGCTGAGACCTTGCACCCCACTCCAGTACTCTTGCCTGGAAAATCCCATGGGTGGAGGAGCCTGGTAGGCTGCAGTTCATGGGATCTCGAAGAGTCAGACACGACTGAACGACTTCCTTTTCGCTTTTCACTTTCATGCATTGGAGAAGGAAATGGCAACCCACTCCACTGTTCTTGCCTGGAGAATCTCAGTGACGGTGGAGCCTGGTGGGCTGCTGTCTATGGGGTTGCACAGAGTTGGACACGACTGAAGCGACTTAGCAGCAGCAGCAGCTGAGACCTTCCCCAATTCAGCCAAAATAACCAATATGCTTGAGGTTAATTTTTTTTCCCTGGTTCCAAACTGTTGTCTGGGTTATTGATTATTTTCAAATGTCCTTTATACAGTCCTGATTGAATAAGCCATCCCACAAAATCTGGCCTAATTAAAGTCCTGCCCTTAAAACACAAGAATCTACTTGAATTTTTCCTGAAGCTTTTGGGGAAGAGGACTCCCCCGTGGCCCTTGGTCTTCTGTGTGCCAGCACCTTCAGCTAAACCATCCCTGAGAGTAGCTGGGACTTTTCGGAGGGCCTGCAGGGCAGCTTTATGTGTGTGGAGAGGAAGGGGTTAATGAGGGTGAGCTGCACAGATACTGGTAGACAAGACACAGAAGCACAAACCTGGGGGAAAGGCAGTATTTCTAAAGCTCTGGCTTCACGGGACTTTACCCTCTGAGTTTTAGCTCGTAATGTTTTTGGAGTTTGTAAATCTTTTCATGGAAATCAGCCCACTGATGTTTTACACAGCAACCCAGGGAGAGTCATAACACTGTTCTTAATATTTTTATGCAGGAAAATGGAAGTCCTGTGAGATGAAGCTAACACAGCGGGAAGGGCGAGCTGGGACGCAAGTCTCTTTCTTAGTACTCCGAATCTACTGGTCCTTCCCCAGTTCTCCCTGCCCTTCCTGGTTACGTCAGCTTCCATGGAACAACATCGCTAAGCTTAAACACAACGCTTCTTAACAACTGGGATATAATTGCTGTGTAACGTCGTGCTGGTTCCAGCAGTATGAATCAGCTCTGTGTATGCATGTATCCCCAGCTCTCTTGAGCCTCTCCCCGCCCCACTCCCATCCCACCTGTCTAGGTCATCACAGAGCGCAGAGCTGAGCTTCTCTGCTGAACAGCGGCTTCCCACTGTCTGTCTGTTTTATACACATGGCAGCGTGTTTATGTGAAACCTCATCCCCCAGGTCCCCTGCCCCCTTCCTCCGCTTGTGTGTCTGTGCTCCGTGTCTGCATCTCCATTCCTGCCCTGGAGCTAGGTTCATCTGCAGCACTTAGGGAAATAATCACCTCTGTGCTCAAGGAATGACGTAACTCTAAGATCGCTGACCTTCGACCTCCAAAAAGAACTGAGCCAGGTCAGTGGATTAAGTAACACAGAATCCTGAGGCTCCTGGGATACGTTCAGATAGGGCTGTCACATAAAATATAGCATCCCTAGTTAAATTCACATTTCAGATAAACAATGAATAATTTTTAGTATAAGAAAGCCCCAAATATTTCATGGGACATACTTACCCTAAAAATATATATATTTGAAGTTAAAATTTAACTGGACATTCTGTATTTTTAGTTGCTAAATCTGACAAGTCTAACAGAAGAGAGACAGTTTCTTGATACATGTAACAAGATTCGTGATATTCTTGGTCTGAGGAGGTATTAGCTGAGTTGCAGCAGTGACTTCCTAACATAGAAACTAATATAGAAATATAGGAAGGTCACCTTGTAACACTTTAAATCTCATAGACAAGAAATACTTTTGCTCATTTTTCTTGGTATAAACTAAAAAGTTAAGCATTAAGTATCAAAGCCTTAGAAATTACAGAGGATATGTGCAATCATTTATCTTTAAATGTGGTCTTTGCATCACTATCAAGAATTCTGAATAAAAAAGGAAACACCCACCTTACTTCAAAATACAGTTTTGGTGAATAATAAGTTCAGTCGATGGAACACAAGGAATGAAAAATGGTATCCAAAATTATTTTTAAGAGTGTTGATACAGACATTGACATGGAAGTGTGTTGAGGATAGTATATTGAATGAAAAATACAAGCTGCTAAATCGTATTTTTGCAAAACAATTGTCTTTTGTCTATTAAAGTGTACCTTCCCCCCTAATGTTTTAGCATCTCTGAAATTAGGATGCCTGTAGGATTTATTGCCATTATCAGTGCTGTTGGGCAGCCAGCAGACAATGTAACTGTCATCGATGAGAACTCAGTGATGGCTGGTCATGGTGTCGGCTCACTGCGTTATCTGCATTGTAGGTACAACATAGTTTGAGTTTGCCATGGAAAATGTCTTCCAGGATTACACTGTAATTCAGCATTGAAACAAAGCTATTTTCTGTGCAGAAGCTTGAAAATGAAGTAGAGGGGACTAAATTAGATTTCAGCGAAACAAATTTTCTTTTTTATCTTGGAGAAATAATCACAGTTCTATATTGTCTGGCAGAGCAGCATGTGCTTCACAGAACCCAAGAAAGAAAGAGACTCTCAAGTAGATGAAGGGATATTGTCTTTTGTTTCCGAGAAATGTACAGAAGGATCACCGACGACAAGCCAAAGAAAGCAGCATAAGACAGCACATGTATTTCTGGGCCTGTGAGCCAGGCCAGGGAGGACTGAAGCGGGGCTAGGGTAGGCAGCCCAGCCAGCAGCTGGGGACTCTGACTGCCTGGTCCAGCCCAGGCTGGGCTCTCGGCAGCGAAAGCCAAAGGCAGGGAGAGGTTGAGGAGGCTCCACATGGTCTTGGAACTCCCCTGTTGACCCTCCCCAGGGCCAAAGCAGCTATCTGAGCAATAGGAGGAATGGTTTTGAGTGAGAGGGTACAGACAGACAGGGATAATGCCACCCCTTGATTTGCATTTTATCTATTATCTGGAACTTGCCCTGGTCACTTGGGAGCCTCAGGCAGAGGGAAATCCTTGGGGCTCAGACCAATGGCCAGATTTGCCCTCCGAGCTGGCCCCAAACCTCTGACCCAAGGATCCTTCTTCTCCGGCAAAGCGAGGAAGGGAATTCATAGCCGCTGGAGCCTATGGTCCCAGATACAGAGAGAGCAGAGGCCATGAGGGACTCAGCTGTGGTCTCCCAGGATAAACCATCTCATGCCCCTACCAACAGCCAGTTGAATGTCTTTTCTCTCAACACTTTCTCCATCATATCTGCTTAACGATAGTAATAATAATGCTAAAATATCATCTCATTTAATCCTCGGGCTTCCCAGGTGGCTCAGTGGTAAAGAATCCTCCTGCCAACGCGGGAGAGTGGGAGGTGCGGATTCAATCCCCAAGTCAGGAAAATCCTCTGGAGGAGGAAATGGCAACCCACTCCAGATCCTTGCCTAGAAATTCCCATGGATGGAGGAGCCTAGCAGGTTACAGTCCATGAGGTCGCAGAAGAGTCAGACATGACTCAGCACATACGCATTTAATCCTCACCATAGTCTGGGAAGGTAGGTATTATTTTCTGAATTTTACAGAATAGCAAATTTAGGTTCAAGTCCATCCAACAAGTGCAGGAACAGGACTCAAACTTCAGGTTCTCTGGCTACAAATCCCCCGCTCTTAAGCACTGCCTGCAGTACATCTCTGTGAACGAAGACCCCTGACCGGAGCTGTCCTCTGACTAATCCCACCGCTGCTGTTTCTCTCCTGCTCCTTGCAGCTGCTTCCTCTCTCTGCTTCCCAACTACACGCCAAGCAACTAGCAGGGCCAGCCCACCCTCTGTCACCGTCCCCTGCACCCTCAGTGGGCGCTCGGTCCTCAGCAACTCCCAGGATCCCTAGTGCCTCCAGCCCGGAACTCAGCTATGTGAGCCTCCCATGATCCTTGGTGCCTCCCATAATCCCATGTGCCCCACAGCCTGGCTCTCAGCCTTCTGTGCCTCCCCCAATCCCCCTGTGCCTCCCATGACCCTCTGTGCCTCCCACAATCCTCTGTGCCCCCCACCATCTCCTGTGCCCCACAGCTTGGATCTCAGCCTTGTGTGCCTCCCCAACCCCTCTGTGCCCACAGATACTGTCTCCTAAATACCACCTTGGGCCTGCTGGTTCCCCATGGCTGGCTGAATTAAAGACACCCTTCTCAGCCTGGTCACTGAGGTAGGCTGAGACCTCTGTATTCACAGGGCCTGGCCCAAGCCCAAATCCAGCTTTCTAAAGTGCCCCTCTCACAGAAGGCTTGCTGGGGCCAGGTCTGAGACTCCTGCTCTGACCAGAGTCCTATCTCTACAGTCCACTAAGGGGCCGTGCACGTGATCGCAATAGAGTTAATAATTTTAAAGCCAAGTCTCTTCAATTCCATCATGAGCTCCTTGAGGCCTCGCTCCTCACGTGACGCAAGCAGTGGGCAGTGGTCTCTCTCTGTGCTCAAGAGTCCACCGCCAGGCCAGGATGGGGGCTCTGCAGAAGCACTCCCGCGCTGGATGTGGGTCCTAACCAGTCATCCCCAGGGCTGACACTTGGATCCCAGGAGGTGATGAAGGAAAGCAGGCTGGGACCACAGCAGGAGAGGCAGGAGGGACAGCCTGACACGCCTCGGGGCTCCAGCTCTGACCGTAAGGCCACTGACCAGAGAACTAGTCTGGCATCTGACTCAGCGGCTTCTGGAGTCAGCGGCTCCAGAATAGAAAATAAACTAAGTGCCGACTCCGTTCTTTGCCTGACTCAGAAAGAAAAGTGAAACGGAAGTAGCTGCAGCCAGGACAGAAAGCAAATGAACTAACTTGATCTTTAAAGACTTCTTTCCATTGAACATTATTTATTTTAGTTTTCGTTTGATTTTTTAAGCTTCTTTTTTGGCCACACCACGAGGTGTGTGGGATCTTAGTTCCCTGACCAGGGATCGAATGCATGCCCCCTGCATTGGAAGTGTGGAGGCTTAATCACTGGACCACCAGGGAAGTCCCTGAACCTTGTTTAATTCAGAGTAATTCTTGGGTTGATTCTACTGAGACCTAAGTGTGCCAGGAAGTGGGGGTAGAAAAGGAAACGAGTCGAGAAAGTTTTATTGGGAGGTGCTGGTGGACAGGACTCAGGGGAGACCCAGGACTGGAGGTCAATGTCTGTGAATACCTCCCTATGCAACAGGGAAAGGCCCCAGGGCAGGGAGCAAGGAGAGAAGGGGAAGTGATGGCCTACGCAAAAAGGAGAGCTCTCCATCGGAGCGGGGTCTAAGAGAAACGCTGGAGGAGGGCACAAAAGAGGGAAACACGCCCAGAACTTGCGCCTGAACTGCTCAGCCCAAGACAGGATCTAAAGGGAATTGGAAAGAGAAGCCACATTACGACGATTCTGTAAGTAGCTCTGGATTTCCTGCCAAGTTTCTATTTCAAGGATTTCACACGAGGATGTGTGTTGTAAACTAGTCCACACAGGCCTTGGCCTTCAAGGAAATTATAGCAGAGACCGCCAACCTGGGGTGCATTTGAAATTGTCCAGAGTATGTGGTTAAGATTGGGCCATCGATCACAATGTGTGGAGTTTTGCACACCACCAAGCAATTCTCAGATGCCAGCCGGGTGTGCTACAGTTCCGTTCTAACCCTATCTACCTGCAGACAGCATCCGACCCTGCAGGGTAAACGCTCAGTCCCACAAGACGTGCCCTCCGCCTCACTTCACCCCCAGTTCAAGTCCAGGCTGTCATCTGTGCTTCTGAGCAATCAGAGGGTCACAGAACCCACTCCTCAGGTGGCATTAATTTGCTAGATTGGTTCATGGAACTCAGAAAAACATTCACTTAGTAGATACCTGTTTCTTATTTAAAAAAAAAAAAAAAAAGATATAGCCCAGGAACAGTCCGACAGAAGGAATCTGCAGGGCAAGGGGCGGGAAAAGGGCGCAGAGCATCTGTGTCTTCCTCCCGCCAGCCACTCTTCCCAAACCTCTGACATGCGCATGACCCAGAAGCTCTTTGAACCCCACTCTTTGGAATTTTTATGCAAGTACATAGCATGACTGCTTAAATCATTGACTATTGATCTGAATTCTTAGCCCTCTCTCCAGAGGTCCAGGGGTGACACTAACAGTCCCATTCTCTAATCATGGGGTTGGGGCCTCTGGCAACCAGCCCAACCTCTTTTGGTTACCTAGGCTCCAAAAGTCACTTCATTAATGTAACAAAAGGCATCTTTAGAACTCTTACCACTTAAGAAATTTCAAGAGTTGTAGGAGCTCTGTGCCAGACTTGGGGATGAAGACCAAATATGTATTTATTGTTAAACACATCACAATCATATCACAATAGTCATTCACTCTGTTCCTTTAACCCTTAGACATCTAGATGACTTTGGGATTATACTTAGGAGCTTCATGGTGTTTGTGGGGAGGTGGGATGGAAGGGAGATGATTCTGTGATGCCAATGCAAGTCCAAGTAGAGAGCTACCTAGGATAGACCATGAATAAATGAATAAATGCCTCAACTAAATCTTGTCTTCATGTGGCATTTCATGAAATGGCTTGGCTTCTTCCATATGAAGTCTCTGATGATGGGAGAAGATGGTGCCATCAGAATTTCTTGAAAGTCACCAAGGGCAAGAGGAAGAGCTGATTGGCCCCTCTAGCCTGAGGATCTGTGTCTGTGACTCAGCGTTTGGCCTGGGCGTTGGGTTCCCTGGCAGGAAGGAGTCATAAGCACTACTGCCTTCATGAAAGGAGGCCCAGAGCTTCGTGGCTGCTGAGATCCACTCTCAGGGAACCCCGCGGAGCCCCAGCAGGGGCTCACTCTGTCCTTCCACATTCCTGTGCTCCCCAGCAGAGAAACGCTCAAGGTGACAGGTTAGTGGGTTGTAAAACACGACGGAGCACCTGGACAGAGGTCATGGACTGGGGCACAAGCAGTGTGACGCACAAAAGTTTGTCCCCAGTGCCCAGAATTTTGAGTTACTCTTGGAAAAACAAAGTCACGGGTATTGAAACTCAGCCTCCCTAGGTAGGGAAGCTGAAGAGAACAGCAGAGTTGCCTTCCAAAAAATGGAGCTTCAAGTCCCTGCCTTGACCTGTATTAGCTATGTCTCTGATGATTCTTGTTTCAATTTTAAAATCAGGAAATAGATCAAAGATGTTCTAAGGATTTAATAATAACAACACTTAACAGGGCTTACTTATTTACCCTGTGCCAGGCACTGTTCTAAGCACTTTATGCGTATTAATTCACTAAATCCTCACAGTGGCCTTATGAAACAGGTACTGTTATCCAGATAAGTTCATCGATGAGAAAACAGAAGCACAGAGTGGCCCAGTGCCTCTCTGAAGATCACGCAGCTGGAAGGCGGGAGGGCTGGAGGCTAAACCCAGGCAGCTTAACCTCAGGGTCGATAATGACACTATGTAAGAACATGAGCAAACATAAAGAGGCAGAGAGGAAACGGTACTCAAATGGCTGTATTTCACTGTCTTTGAAAGATACAGTTTCCCCCCATGCTTTACCATCTTGAAAATCTTGTGTGTTCATATCTGAAAAATTGCTAGATTCAATTGTTTAGGAAATGACCTTGAGGTGGAACTAATTTCTGAATAATTCTTCCAATTCCAATTTGTCTCTTTGTTACTGTAATAAACGTAGTTAAAATGAACCATTTATTGTCCGCCTACTGTGGCTAGTGGCTCCCAAGCCCGCTAAATACCAGATGAGCATCGGGCCACACGACCTCATCTTCCAATCACGCCCCCCTCAGCGCCCCTGCCCTGGCTGCACGGGCCTCCTTCCCGTTCTGACACACAGCTGAGCATGTAGGTCTCTCTGCCTGGAAGCCCTCTTCCCTACGGCTCACTCGTAGTTTCTGTCTGTTCTCTGTTCAGATGGTGGGGCCTGGCCATCACTCTTTGAACTTGGGTCCTTCCTCAAACTCACTACCCGCTTCTGACTTCATTTTGTTTATAGCTCACCTCCTTTTGGATGCGAACTCCATGGGAGAGGAGCAGTTCAGTCTGATTTTCTTGGTTGGTTGAGTAGGTTTTGCTTCTGCATACCCAGTATCTAGAATAATGCCATGGACATTGTGGCTTTCTACAAATATTTCTTGATTGAATGAATGGGTGAGGACTCTTTGAAGATTCTTGTTCGATGTTGAAGGAAGATTTACTCTGACAGTATCTGCTTATCTTCAGAGCAGGGAGGCCGTGAGGAGAGGGGAAGCCAGGCAGAAGGTTAAAGGGCCTGCATTCTACCCCATGTCTCATCAGAAGTCCCAGAGGAGTGGCCAACCTTCAGAAGAACTAGGATGAAACAGAACATTTTGGCAGAGTGCTAGACGGCATCTAGATTAATTTTGTGATTTAGGAAAGTGAGGAAAGACGAACCGAATGCAAGGCATCAATCTTGCCTGGATCAGAGCTTTTAAACAGAAAGAAAAGAGCTCTAAAAGAGATGTTGGAGATAATTGGGGAATTTTGAAAATGAGCTAAATATTAGCTGATATGGGAAATCCCACGGTCTGAGAAGCCTGGCAGGCTCTAAGTCCATGGGGTCGCAAAGTGTCAGGCACAACTGAGCAACTAAACAATTAGGGAATTACTGTTAATGTAGCTCTGATCATCTACTCAGGTTAAGCAGGAAACTCCTACTCCCCAGGGACATGGGCTGACATGTTTAGCTCAGAAGTAGCATAATAAGTTCTGCAACTAGTTTGTGACTGCACTCTGGGAGCACGTACTGCTCACTCAAATGAGCACGTACTGCTTTGACCCCCCAGGAGTCAGGTCCCTGCCCCCCACCATGCCGAATGGTGTTCTGAGCCCACTTCCACTCATAAGAGCAGGAGCTTCAGTGGGAGAAGGTAGCCAGTGTGGGACCGCAGTGACAGAACCAGGACTCACTGTCAGCATTCTGGGTTTCCACCTGAGTCCTGGATTAGGACACTGGTTTGAAAGCAGCTTTGATTCTCTTTCCCTCACGTGGTAAATTCAGCTCCCTGGGCCTCTTTTTCTTTACTAGCCCAATAAACAAACAGTGAGTCAATACATTTCAAGACCCTGGTAATTTCTCTGTATCTGTCTTTGTTTTGCTTCTCTTCATTAATAAAGATGAATTCACCTCCTAGGTCGCCTAAGCTTTCAAAGCAAATGACAAACTAGTATCCTCAGCTTTGCTACACAGAAGGGAAACTCAGAAATATAAAGTGTGTTTTTCAAAGGCAAAACTTTGAATGGTAAAGACTCTCGAATGAGACCCAGGATTTTCAGTTCTCAAACTTCAGCCTTCTTCATGGCAAGAGTTTAGCATTCTTCATTGGAACTGATTACTTTTTTTTCCATTTTAAAAAGCCTGCACTTCAGGCAGGAAAAGACCAGTCACTCACCCACAGGGGGCGGGGCCTTCTTCCAGCTGCACCGGTGGAAAGTTACCTGATTTTGTTTTTCTCTGTTTTGCAGCCTGTACCTGAGTACAAATATCAGGGATTTCAGTCATGCCACACTGAACTTCAACCTTGCAGGATTCAAATTCATCTTATCTTAAAAGTATGCATCCCCTTTAATTTAAAAAAGAAAAAAAAAAAAAAAAGATCATTTTAAAGCAGCCAAGGCAGAGATTTTGTGATTTGCAGGAAGAAGTTTATTTTAGGATTATAAATAGGGCAAAGTGTACCCTTTCTCTGAAATTCAAAATCCTTGCAAGTACCATGGCTGGGAATTTAAAGGAAGTCATCTGAAAGTTGAACGTTTGTCTTCATCATGGTTTTCCAAACAAAAGGAAAACTGTCAGCAAAAACGCATCAACTGTCAGAGATCGAGAGAAGCCGGTGAAAGTGACCAGGGTGTCCCTGTGGTGAGGCCTGGGAGTCGGGGGGCCTTTCCTGCTGTTTGAAAGAATATCTATACTGGGAGACTGAGATGCCATCTCACTGAAAAGGTGAAAAGTCAACAGTAATTCTGGAAAAAAAAAAAAAAAAAAAAGCTTCCTGAAACCAGGAGAAGCAGCTTTTGAAAGTACAAAGCAAGTTTCCACAGGCGAGCTGGTGAGGCCTCACGGTGAGGCCAGAGCCGGCGAACGAAGCCGGAGCCTGGGCGACCCCGCTGGGCCTGCTTTTCCCATTTCAGGGTGAACCTGGGGCTTCTGCCCTGAGAGTGTGCCAGCCCCCGCGGGCCCCCGCCCTCCTGGAGCCCCTGGCCTCTCCTAGGAGCGAGCGCTCAGTCTGACTTCAAGTGGTTTGAGGGAAGGGACCCAAAAAGAGAGGCAACCTCGGGGCTCATTTCTTGAGATCAGTTCTCAGGAAAGAAAAAGAAAACCCAGGGCACATTTTTGCCTGCCCTCCAACGTTTACCTGAGGCGCAACACGACGACCAAACACAGGTGTGAGGGAAATGGCAGCGTACCCGCTAGCGAAGGCTGCCTCCCCGCCTCAGAGGCTCATGAGCTTTGACCAGCAGAACCAGACCTCACCTCAGACGGCATTTATCACGAGAGAGGGTGACAAACGGCTTGCTCTCACAGGGTAGGAAGGCGAACCAACAAAGTGGGCCGAGGAGGGAAAGAAATGGTGGGAAACGTTACCAAGTGGCAGCTGCGGACCCCTGTGTCAGGGCTGGGGGAGGGGAGGCAGCCCTGCTGTTGTGATTAGTTTTGTATGTCTCTTTTTATCTATCTTAAAAAAAAAATACTGAATGTAAACTCCTTTCGTCTTGCTCACTGTTGTGATACCAGAGCTGAGCAGATAAGGAGGCGCTTAATAATTGTTGGTGAGAACAAATAAGTAGATTGTAAGTACGTCAGAAATGATTGGTTCAGGAGAAGAGTCAGACTGGCTTCCAAATGTTGGTCAAGAATTGGAAGTAGGATGAGCCAAGGGTAAGCTTAATAGGCTCTTAGGATCAGGTGACTTCTTGAGAGCTAGAATTCTCAAGAGGCAACAAGGTAATAGATGGCAGTCTTCCTGAGAAGAAAGAGTTAAACAGGTTGAAGCCTGTGTGTCTGAGGGGAACGTGTTCGGCAGGGGTAAGGGCCTTCAGCCCGGCTTAGCGAGCTGGACCAAAGGTGACGATGACTAAGGGCTAAGGTTGTGGCCTCCCTCCCTCCCTCCCAATCGATCCTTTAATGTGACTTATCAGAAAGAGAAAGAAACTTGTTTACTTTAAACCCCTGGATCCCATAAAGGGAGTGGGGAAAGGCTTAAAACCCACAGACGCTCAGGGCTGGCGCCCACAGCTGCCCCCACACAGCCCGCAGAAGGCACATCCCACTGGCAGAGAAGGGGCCCGGGGCAGAGAGACGTCCCCGAGGACTGGAAGGTAAGTGCCTCCCACACACTTGCCAGCACCCTCCAGCGCCTCTAGGCTGTCCCTTTGCGGGGGAGCGCTGACTTTGAGAAGTGGGGGTGAGGTGCGACCCAGGTGTTTAGAAAGACCCCCTGAGCACTGTGTCCTGTTACACACAGCACATTTTAATTCATCTGCCATGATTGTTCTGTGTCTTCACAAAGCCTAAGAAAACCAGAGACCTTCCTAAAGATGCTTCTCCCACCCAGTGGAGGGAAAGGAGAAGATACTTCCCAGGTGGCTCTAGTGGTAAAGAGCCCGCCTGTCACTGCAGGAGACGTGAGAGACGCGGGTCGGACCCCAGGGGTGGGAAGATTCCCTGGAGGGGGCCGAGGCATCCCACTCCAGGATTCCTGCCTGGAGAATCCCATGGACAGAGGAGCCTGGCAGGCTACTGTTTATGGGGTCACGAAGAGTTGGACACGACTGAAGCAACTCTGCACACGTGGAGGGGTCGTGGACTTTTATTTCTGGCCTTGGAGGGGCTATACATGAAGCCACTTTCTATTTTATGATGGTCTGATCCAGCAGTAACGTAGAGGCCTTTGAACAAGGTTCTACCAGTGGGATACTAGCATTAGGACATTTATTTGACCGGAAACCCTCCCCTTTCCCTTCTTTCAGAGCAAGCATGACCGCAAGGCTCCCCATATTTTGTTCTTCTAAAACTCCAATGTTGGAGTTCTTCCTCTGTCCAACTAGGATTGTTCCCTGGACAGCACTGGGATTAGCTGGGCACCTGCATAGAAATGACACTGGTTCCTAGGAATCCCCAGACCTCAGCAGTTCTCTTTAAAAAGAGTCTACTTTGGGAATGCATGTAAGAATTAAAGATTTTAAAATTTAAAAAATAAAAAACTAAAATTAAAAAAAATAAAAAAATAAAAAAAATAAAAAGAGTCTACTGAGGGACTTCCCCGGTGGCCCAGCGGCCAGGACTCAGAGCTCCCAGTACAGGGGACTAGGGATCGATCCCTGGTCAGGGAACTAGATCCCACATGCTGCCCCTGAGACCCAGTGCAGCCAAAAAATGTTAAAAAAAAAAAGTCTACCGAGACCCCCAACTTGGTTGAGAATATGCCCAGTGATTTTCTCTTCACCTCTGGTGATAGCAGGCATAATAGATACATGCATAAGCTTTCCAGATTCCCCTGATTTCAGGCAGGAGAGGGCAGGAGGAGAAGGGTGACAGACGACCAGATGCTTTGAGGGCATCACCAACCCAGTGAATGTGAGTTTCAGCAAACCCTGGGAGATGGTGAAGGACAGGGAAGCCTGGCGTGCTGCAGTCCACGGGGTCGCAAAGAGTCGGACGTGACTGAACAACTGAACAAAAGGTAGATTTCAGTGAAAAAAGAAATCCTTCCTTGCCCTCTATTGAAAAGAACGTTCTATTTTTAAATTTCCATGTGCTTTCAGAATGACAAGACTCAGGCATATGTTATTGACTTCTTTTGTCTTCTAGACTATAATAGCCTACAAGACTCAAATTGATGTGTTTAATACATCTATTTGAAATGACAGGCAATGCGAATGTGGGATTTTAAAAAGCGCATCTCCGTGTCTCACTTGCTTTTTAAGGATCTCTTTTAGGTGCTGAAGGGGTAGGTTTGCGACAAACAGGCACGGCGTGGTCCCCAAAGCACTGTTTTCTCAGCCCTCTGGAGTTGGCCCTGGAAGGTTCTCAGACCCTAGGAAATGACCTGCGAAAGCAGGCCAGGTTGCTCATGCCCCGACCTGACCCAAGGAGCACAGAGAGCTTTGTGATATTCTGGGTACTTGCAAGTCCAAGACATCTTTCAGGGAGCTGGGATGCACTCAGAATACTTACAGACTGGTGAATTCACCAGAGGATCAAGCTTTGTGAAGGCCGCCTTCTCAACAAACTCCTCCCCTTCCTGCCTGTTCCCCGCTTAGGAAAAGAAGCCCTCGACTTTAAAAGAGGAGCAAAATCCAGTCTCTCCCGATTTTCATATCCTCGAGCTCAATAGGAAAACGGCAATCTGCATTGACCACAGCAACGAGAAACATCTAGAGATTCTGTCCAGGTTGGGAAGGACAGGGAGGGGAGCCAAAGACACGGCTCAGAAATTTCATTTTAATGAACAGCCGTTTAGGAATGCCTGGGATTCAGCTTCTCTCAGGAAATCTCAGGAAGTAAGGCTCAAGGAGAGATGGTGGGAGATTTAGAGAGCTGAGATCAGAGGAGAGAAATTTAACAAGATCCCCCAAGGCCTTTACTAGCTGTGAAAAAACTGCTGGCATGCGGATGCATCACCCTGAATTAATTTCCAGCCCCTTTGCCTTTAAGGATTCATTTTTTTCACAGGAAATAGCAGGTGTAATGATTTCCCAACCAGTTTATAAACTACTTTCAGTTTTTCATTAACTGGTGCTATTTAAGTTCAGGGGTTAAATTTGAAAATATGAAAGTTTTTTTTAAACCTGCAGAATGAGAAGTGACTACGTAAATTTTAAAAACTATATCAAAGTAGATCCTGGCATTAACCACTTGCAATTTTTTTTTTTATCGGTGACATATGATTGGATGGCATTTGAAAAAAAATGAGAACATTCGACTTGCCCATTTAAACTACTTTGCAGGTGGACAGAATTCAACCACTCCTGCCAAAGCATTTAAAACTGTTCACAAGGCTAAGAACATAATAGGCACTCAATAAAGGTGTTTGATTGATGCCATAATACCTAAAACAGTTATACTGTATAATAAAGCGTTTTGCTAATAATTGCTAGGAAACTAGCCTGCAGCTCCATCTCTCAGCGAAGTGCTAACTTCTCATGCTTGTTGGCAAGCAGAGTAGGAAGAGGGTGAATTCTAACCTCCCGATTTTCAGGGGAATGTTTTGCAATAAGGAATTTTTATTAGGGAATCCACGCTCCCCCCCAAAAACGGTTCTTAAAGATGTTTACATTCTAATTATTTTTCTCATTACAAAAGCATTACATTCATTGTAGAATTAATAAATGCAGAGACCCAAAAGGAGAAACAAAACCGCACTGTAATTCCACCACTCTGGCATAGCCAGGGTTAATAGTTGATATGTTTGCCCCAGGCATATATACCAGTTTTCACAAAAAGGGCATTTGAAATGGTTTTACAAACTACTTCTTCACTGAATCTCTTTCCAAGTCAACAACCATTTTTCTATAACATCACCTTAAATGACTAGTATGTATTGTAAATATGTCATACTTCTCTTATAATTGGACAGTTGTTGCAGTTTTTATTGTTATAAACAGTGCTCCTGTGGACAACCTGATAGGTAAACCTTTCTACAAATGGGTAAAAAAGAAAATCTTTTCTACAAATTTGAGGACTTTTTCCTGGCCACGAATTTCCTGAAGAAATCGAGGTTTATTTAGAGGAGGTAACACCATTAACACATTCACTGCCTCCTCTCTTTTCCCTGTTTACGCTTCTACCTTCTGTCTTTCGCAGGTTCACACGGGGCTCACCTGGAGATGGGGAGTGAGGTCAGACATTGCTGGGAGGCTCTGAGAAGTGAAATGACCTCAGGAGTCTATCTGGGAGAAAACCCTCCAAGCGTGTCCTACCAGGACCTTTGTCACTAGTGAATGATTCTTTCCAACCAAGCTAAGATTTCTGCAGCCTCTCAGCATGATTGGTACATCCCTGGAGTGACCAGGAAGAGGGGTTTCTGTTCTATGTCCTTCAGGCAAAGACAAAGCGGATGAACCTGGCTTAATCATCAGGAGAGGGGAAAAACCAGAGATGGTTAATCACATGAGCAGCTGCAGCCAGCATGCCAGGGCTTTGCGGTAGCAATCGGGGTCAGCGGGAGCTCTAGAGCCGGGCTGCAGTGGGAATCCTGGGAACAGTGCCCAGGGGAAGAATTCCCCCTGAAGAGAGCAGACCTCACATGGGCTGGGTGGGACTCTGCTAATGCTCAGCACCCTGTAAAGGTGATCCGGGGTCTCAGACAGGAACCAAGGGAGGTCAGTCCTTAACGGAAAGATGAGCACATGAACACAGTAAAAAAAAAAAAAAAAAAAAACCGAGAAAAAAGTGCTGATGTTGTACACCTAAAATGAATATGTTTTACATTTCGATAAAACTAGAAAGGAAAAAAAGAGGCAGGGATCAACATTCTGACCCCGTGGGAGCTGAGTGACTTTCGTGGTATGCTCACAGCCACATAGCCCAGGCTGAAGAGGGCTGTTGCAAGGCCTGCCTGTGAATAAGGGCCATTTTTACTGAAAAAAAAATATGCAGAAAGGTTCATTTTCCAGTTATTATAAATGGGTTGATTTTATGCCCAAAGCGAGGCTCTGGTTAAAAACTCAGTTATCCTGGGGGAAAGAGTAAGCTGGCCTCCACCCTTTTCCATTTCCAGCATTTGGGGGAAAGAAAGGATTAGATAAAATGCTTCCTTTCCTCTCACGTGCCATTGTGGGCAGGAGCGCATATTTCAGGCAGAAACCGTTTTCAACAGGAAATCAAGTAAACCAGGAGGGATTTATTCACAGGAGGCCCCCTTTGGCTAGAAAAGGAGTTACTAACAACAATGGAATAGTTCTCTTTCCACGTTCCTCCTCTCCCCCCACCACCATCTCCCACTCGCTACTGTGATGGGAAACCACTGCGGTGAGAGCCGACATCCGAGCCCCTGTGAACGCCTCTGTATCCAACAGCCACACACAGAGTGGATCACAGCTTGTCTAAACGCTAGGTCTGTTCTCAGACTGCAAGGTTGCCCCCGGTTACTGATGATGGACTCGGGTAGATGGTGAGGAAGAGAGGCAGGGGGGAGCCAGGACTCCAGTCGCATTATTACCATTGATGATGTTGCCCTCCACTAAGTACTTGCTTTCTAAAATCAGGTCCCACTAGGGATTCTTCCTCTCTCTTCGCCCTTTCAGAAAATTGATGTAAACAGACTTCCCATCCATTTCCGCAGGAAGTCTTCCTTCCCGGTGCGGGTGGTCGCAGATCACAGGCAACAGATCCCTTTATTAGCGTGTCTGTTCCACAAGTCCAACATCTTTATTTCTCTCCAATGCTCAAGATGTTCCCGACCTGTTATCCCTCTTTTTTGCTTTGTTCAGGTCTCTCCATGAAACCGACAAGATTCTCTGATGATGCTCAGAGACTCTGGTGGAAGACGGAGGTGAAATCAACACTTCCACGGCTACCCATTTCCCTTAGCAGAGCTGTGGAGTGTGACAATGGTGTTTGTGTCCAAACTATCAAACGCCATTATCACACTAAATAGCTACTGTTAGGCAATCCTTCCCGCTCCCTGAAGGTGCTGACATCTGCTTGGTGTGGGCAGGAAAGTTCATCTCAGAGCAGCGCTCCCAGTCCTGTGTCCTTGCTGAGGAAATTCTGGTCCTTTGTGCTCATAACCAATATGTCTTGTGAATGTTGCCTCTTTTCATGCTGTTGTTTTAAATAATTTAATTGATTTTGAGTCTTTGTGTTTTCCCAAGTCAATAAAACAATTGCAGCGTCCCCCAGAGCGCCAGGTTAGTCTCGTGGTAATTGTTCAACCCATGCTTACTGAGCTGAAAGGGAGAGGAAAATGTTTGATGCAGAAAACTAAAATTGGTTTAAATCTAGGGTTTGTAAACCACATGCTTATAGGTATGAGGAATGAAGGTATGAAGATCTTCTACTTGTCATCAGGAAGACAGCTTTCCAATAAACTTGTACATGGCTTAAATGAGCTTTCAGAAATTCTAGAACATGTTTGATTCCTACTGACTTTGCTCAGTCACCAGGCTGACGACTGAATTTGTATGCTAGGTCCTTCTTCCTTATGTTTCAATGAGTTTCCATCAGGAAATTACATAAACTACATATGGGCTGTCATAGCTAATCTGAGCATTTTAAACCCGGTGTCGCACCTGGGACACTTGGCCAACCGGGTGGCCTGGTCTGAAACATGTTCTTTCTGTGAGAAGCATTTAAAGCAAAAAGTAGGCTCTGTCTATGCCGGGCTAAAACTTCTCTCCTGTGACTTGGCTAAATGAACACATATATGTTTAATCAGGGGCTTCCCTAGTGACTCAGTGGTAAAGAATCTGCCTGCAATATAGATGAGGGTTTGATCCTTGAGTCGGGAAGAACCCCTGGAGAAGGAAATGGCAACCCGCTCCAGTGCCAGGCCCTGGGAAATCCTACAAACAGAAGAGTCTGGTGAGCTAGAGTCCACGGGGTCGCAAGAGTCAGATTCAGCTTAGCAACGAAGCCACCCCCAGGTTTAGCCAAGTTGAAAGGGGCTGGAGTGACCATCAGAGGCCAGTTCTGATTTAGTTATTTATTTACCCCTCATTCATCAAGTAAACGTATTGAGAGGCTACCGTGGGCCAGGCACTGCCCTAGGCACTGGGGAGGCTTTTAAATTAATGGGCTCACGATCTGTCTGAGACTATTCTAATTGTTTCAGTTACGTTTTGGGAGGGAATCAAATGAACAAAACTTTGCCAAAGAGTTCCAGGTTCCTTGCTGGAAAGGACCACTTAAGTCCAGTACACATGCCTGTGTACACAGCACAGGTCCCGAGGGACTTCCATCCGGAGAAGAGGAGGGTCCTTTCCTGTCTGACCCCCAGCTCCTTCCCCTCCCATTTCCTGCCTCCTGACATTGTCCACACTCAAGAGGGGAGCCAGACCCCCCGAAATGATTCACACACTGATACCTTTTTTGTGTGTTTTTCTGGAGAGTAGACAGAGAGCGCGACTTTACAGGAGTGCTCAGTATTTCACTTGACCAGACAACGCAGAACAAAGCTGCCAGGATTGGAATCCACAGAGACTCGGTATCCACTGGGACCGGGCGTGGTTCTGCAATGGTCTGGTCACACGAGTACAGCTCACGCGGGTCTCCTGAATCTAAGATTCTGTCTCTTGGCTATTATCCTTCCTTGACCTGGTGGATATTCCACACAGCCACATGCTTCACCACTGAGGCTGCGTGGAAGCTGGGTTAACATCCTGGTATTGGGTCAGTATTCTCAGCCCCTGTCTGCTTTCTTGGGGATCTGTGGGAAGCCCCTAGATAGGGGAGGGGTAAGTCATAGGACGATCTTTCCCTGTGAGGTCTCCAGATGCAGAGAAAGCCAAATATCACGAAACCCTGAAGCCGGGAAGTCAAAGATAAGGGTAGAGAAGGAACATCTAAGCAGTAGTTTGGGATCAGGAAGCAGGTGGCCAAACTATTCAGACAAAGACCAGCAAACAGGGACCCAGCCAACCACGAGGCACTGCCAGCCCCAGAGTGCGCTCACAGGCTCAGCAACAATTCAGGTTGGCCTCATGCGTTCCTCCTCACTCGCACTCACCCTGAGGTTTTGCTTGTGGGTGCATGCTAGGTCACTTCAGTTGTATCTGACTCTTGGCAACCCTATGGACTGTAGCCCACCAGGCTCCTCTGTCCATGGGATTCTCCAGGCGAGAAGACTGGAGTGGGTTGTCATTTCCTCCTCCAGGGGATCTTCCCCATCTAGGGATGGAACCCGTGTCTCTCATGCGTGTTGGCAGGTGGGTTCTATACCACTAGAGCCACCTGGGAAGTTCGAGATTATGCCCAGATGGAATTAAACAGGGAGCCCCAAAAAAGGACAACCTGCGTCCTTTCCGCCAGGTTGTCGCACATAACAGCTCACTGCAATTCCTGCCTGAGTTTGTGCCGCATTCAGGGCTGGCGACCCGTTCTTCCTGCAGGTCCGTGAGGAGCACACGCAGTGAGGCCACGTCTCCTCCAGCCTGACACCCACATCTCTAATCACAGCCTCCTTCGCCAGCCCAGCTCGCATCTCTCCAGCTCCCACTGGGATGATTACTGCTAGTTATCTGCAAAAAGCATCCCAGGGACACTTACTGACTCTGAATGTCATTTGCAAGATGAAAGGGTTCACTTGGAAGTGCTGTTAAAATCACGTGGGCAGACAGCCCAGGCAGCCACGTTAAGACGTCTTCTTCCCCCAGGAGATAGGCCTGTACTTTGCGAGGCGAATCCTTTCACCTTAGAACAGTGGGTACCTGGAACGTACCTGTTGCCACTGAGGGCCTGCCCAGTGTTCCATCCAGCCCCAAGGAGGGCCTGTGAGGTGGCATAAGAGTTACCATATATAGATAGCTATTCTACTCTTTTTCAATGCTTCTTAAATCTATGTTTTCTGCTTGGTTACTTCCTTGAATCAGAAGACAGTATATTTTAGAACTAGAAACCCATTTCCTCTTTGTTTCCATGAGTAAATGGAAGCCCAGAAGGTTAAGGGATATGCTCAGGCCATCATCCCATCTGTCTGTGGCCGAGGTGGACGCTGGCCTGGCCGCTTCATCCCCGTGGTGGTCTGTTGAGTATCACCTGCCAAGAGTGGGCACGAATGGGAGTCAAGCAGCACTTGCTGACGGAGTCGCGAGACGCCACGTCAAGTCCCCCACTCTTGTGTTCATCTGAGAACTTTCTTCCTCAGGCTTCAAGGAGACCCCCCTCCCAGGTTTGGTATTCTAGACTTCAGAGGACAGTCTGATGACACGCTTTCTCTGCATCCTTCCCATTCCCTGGACAGACAAGGCTTGTGCGGTGACTGTGTGTCTGGTATTGTCCTGGGCTCTGGGGACACAGGGAAAAAGGCCCCATCCCTTTCCCTAGCTGCTCTCCATCCAGGAGTTGTTGGGTAGTCACCCAAATGAAGGCACAGAGGCCTTGGGGCACCAGATACCGTCACGGAGCCCCAGACAGGGCACCACAGACTTTAGTTATGCCCTCCATGTCTTTTCAGATGGAAAACCCCTGAATGTTTGCGGTTTTATATATATATTTTAGTTACTGTTGGGAGAATAATCACTCATGTATTTTGATGAGGCTGCTTGCCAACAGGTTGTAGGTCCAGGGCGATTTGTTCGGTTGGGTGGCAGGGCTGCGAGGGAAAGGTCTGGCTCTCCTTACTCCACGCGCCAGCTTCAGGGGCAGCTCGGGATCTGCTGCAGGGCCCGAGGAGGAGTTGGGGGCTGGATTCCAGCGCTCTTCAGTTACATGCATGAAGAACAGTTGTCACAGGAGCTCGGTGAGCTGTGAGTTGGTTCTTTCACGATGCAGCCTGGGTGCCTGTCACAGCACCCCTGCCTCTTTCCCTGTCGTGAAGAGCCAGCCCGAGGCCAGCAGTCAGACGCCCATCTGCCCGTCCATTCCCCCTCCTTTGGCAGGGGCTCAAGGAAGCCACTGGGGGCAAAGCCATGGTGGGCGCCCCTAGGGCCTGTGGGGAGGAAGACTGGTGGGGGCATCCACTGTCTTCCCTTGAATATTCAACTTCCTTCTGGCTTTCTGAAGGAAAAGGAGGTTGCAAACTGCACAGAAGCTCACCAATGTGGATGGCTACTGAAATTCATTCCCAAGGGTCCGCTCATAAGATAGCCTAATTTAGAAAGCAGGTCACTATGAGTTCTGGGAAAGAAAAAAAAAGGTTTGTGACGCATGTATCATATACTTAGAATATTTAAACACTCTGCGTGGGATTCCAAGATGAAGACACTCATTCAGCCAGCATCAACCGTGTGTTCCTACTACACGTCAGGCGCCAAGCCGGTCACTGAGGCAGAGCCGAGGTAGTCTCCCAGGGTATGGAGTGTAGACTAGGCGGTCTAGTGAGAATGCAGCCAAATGAGGGCAGAGCTGAACTGCAGACTCTGTCAGACTCAAGGAAATAGAAGGGATACCGGGGCGGGGCGGGGAAGAGGGACGAATCGCCATCCGTGGTGTGAGAGAAAGGCATGGATAAGGGTAAACAGCACTCGGGGTCTTCAGGCAGCCACCCGATTAAAGAGAATTTCAGTCGTGACCTTGACGAGTGAAGTGTAGAAGTTTTCAGCTTGACAGAGGTTGGGTTACCTTTTGCCTCCAAAGCGTTTCCCGGCAGTTCCCCAGAAAGCAGTGGAACTACGAACCTGGGATTTATCTGGGGGGGCGTTCCCCTCTCAAAAGTACAGCCAAACAGCCTCAGAAAAAAGGCCACCTTTTAAGTGAAAGGAACACGTTTTACTATTTGGCAGGGGCGTGTGTGTCTGTGCGCACACCCATGCGTGCTTGTATATGTGTATTTATAGTGCACGTGTATGTGAAGAATTTTAAATTTTGCGGGAGCTAGGCAAAATTCCTTTAAAATCGCATTCAACTGGGGCGTTTCCTTCCTTTCTAGAATGCCAGTGCGAAGACCTCCGACTAAAGAGCTCAGGGGAGCGTCTCGCGTTCCCAGCTCTCTGAGCCCGGGACCGCTCTCTTCTTGCAATACTGCCCCCTACAGGCAGCACTTGTCCCTGCCCATCACAACCGCTGAGGTTGGCAAGGATTTCATTACCCGAGTATTCCAAATTAATTCATTAGGAGCTGGCTCAGAAAGGAGTCACCTGCTCCATCCGCATGAACTATTTCCTGGACCCCGTCTCCATAAGCTGTGGGCACAACTTCTGCCGTCCCTGTCTGAGCCTTTGCTGGCAGGCTAGAGCTGACCACAACCCCAGCTCTGAGGAGCAGGTCTGTGTAACATACTAGGAAGCCAAAGGCTTCTTCTGTGAGGCTGGCCAGACCCTGCTCTGAACGCCCCGAGCACGCAGCTCGCAGCCACAGGCCGATACACAGAGCTGCCGAGGAATCCCGGGAGAAACTTCTGGAGAGAATGGGCTCTTTACAGAAAATGAGAGAAGAAATGCAAATTCTGAACCAGGAAGCTGGAAAAATTCAGTCATTTAAGGAATATGTAGCCTTAAGGAAGCTCAGGATTACAGCTTGATACCAGAGGATATACATTTTGCTCCAGGAGGAGCAGCAGCTGCCTCTGGAGGCCCTGAAGAAAGAAGCTAAGGACATTTGTCTGTAACTCAAGGGGAGTGTGTTCAGGACGACTCAGAGAGAGAGGCTGAAAGAAATGTACAGAGAGCTAATGGGATGTGCCGCAAGCTGGACACGGAGCTGCTCCAGGGCTTGGAAAATGCGCTGGAAACTGACGTGGCACGGATGCAGAAGCCGCAGCCCGTGAACCCAGAGCTGCCTTCCTGGCCCGTCTCTGCATTCCTGCACGTGCCGAACACCTTCAGTGTGAATAATGTTCTGAGTCGGACAGCGACCGTTCACCATGCGATCCTCGATGATGCAAGTGTGATGTCTGAGGATGACCACCCCGCGTGTCCAGACAGTCCCAGGGGTGGGGGGCGGCGTGTGCCATGTCCTGGGGGGGCTTGGGCCTTCACCTCCGTAAAGCATTACTGGGAGCTGGACGTGACACAGTCCTCAGCTGGGTTCTGCGGGTCTGTAAAAGCATCTTGACAAGTGATACCAGCATCAGTATTGGTGCTGAAGAAGCATTTTTTCTATATTCTACAAAGGTATGTTCTGTCCACCACCTCCCCACCCTTAGTTCAGTTTGTGAAAAGGCCTCCAGGTAGGATTGGAGTGTTTCTGGATTATGACAATGGAGCTGTGACCGTCTCTGATGTTTTTGGAAGTTCCCTTCCTTCCACCTTCTCCTCCCCTCTGATACCATTCCTTTGCCTTAATCTCCATGAATTGTCCATTTCTCAGACCATTTATTGAAGCTTCTTCTCTGGGGATATTGCTGCCTATCACTTCATGTGAGACCACAGGATACCTGACTGTGTCCAAGCACATTGTTATTTAATGTGACAAAGTGATTGCATAGGAGAAGGCAGTGGTGACCCACTCCAGTGCTCTTGCCTGGAAAATCTCATGGACGGAGGAGCCTGGTGGGCTGCAGTCCATGGGGTCGCTAGGAGTCGGACACCACCAAGGGACTTCACTTTCTTGCATGGAGAATCCCAGGGACAGGGGAGCCTGCTGGGCTGCCATCTATGGGGTCGTACAGAGTCGGACACAACTGAAGCGACTTAGCAGCAGCAGCTGACAGCAGAATCTAGCTTTAATTTTGATAAAATGAGTTTTCAAAGGCTTGCGGCAGAGAGGGAGAGGAGTGGAAGAGCTTCTTTGATTGAGTGTCTGCTGACCCATTAAACATGCCAGATGAGAACTAATCTTATTCCACCTGGAGAACCAGTCTCTTCACTTTCCTGGCACATTTAGCCCAGTTAAGAGCCAATTAAAGTCCTTCTCATTTCTTAAGGCTGCCTGTCTTCCGGACAGCATGTTCTGTCTCCCACTTGGCTCTTAATAACTGCTGGATACAAAGAAGTGAGAGATTCTCACCCACCCTTTGGATGGGCAGCTGCTGTATTTAGGGTCCCCCTCCCAGTGCCCTACCAACCTGTACCCAAGATTTTTTCTGGGCTCCACAGGTGGCTCAGTGGTAAAGACTCAACCTGCCAATGCAGGGGATGCAAGAGACCCAGGTAAGATCCCTCGGTTGGGAAGTCCCCTGGAGAAAGACATGCAACTCACTCCAGTATTCTTGCTTGGGAAATCTCAGGGCAAAGGAGCCTAGTGGGCTGCAGTCCATGGGGTTGCAAAGAATCAGACATGACTGAGTACAGACGCGCCCATGTCCCTCCACGAGCTCAGGCTCTTCCAGGTAGGATCCTTTGCTCAGCAATTACAGCGACTGATGTGCTGAACAGTGGAAGACATGGAAAGAGCCCTACATTCATCCCCAAGAAAGTGGATACAGATCATGACCTCAGAATGTAAGTGGTGTGGCAGGAAGTTCTGATTGCAGGAAGCGGTTTTTCCTTAGATCACCTCAAGTGATGAGATTCTTACACATTTCACATCACACACATACCTGCTATGTGTAAGGCGCTGCGCTGGGGAGAGCTGTTTTGGAAGGGGCTACATGGTGGTCAGAGGACAGGAATCACACGGAAGCCCCAAACAGTCATAAGGCAAGGCCTTGCAGAGAGTGGAAAGATAGTCAGGATTCAAGAGTACCCCAGAGCCTGGCGAGTCTGGTCGCCCCGCAGGCTGCAGCTATGAATCAAGTCTCAGCCATTGTAACGGCTGCTCTGCCTGCTGCCTTTTCTGCCTCCATCCTCGCCTCCAGCTTCTGCTCAACCATAACTACTGCTTACACCTATGTTCTGCTTCTCTGGGGTCTCACGGCCCTACCACTTCGTGGTTTCTGCTTGCCTGCCTCCATGGGGCATCTTTTCAATTTCCTCTTATGCTACGAAGTGACTTCTCCTTTCCCATATCTCAGTTTGGATTCCTGAGCCAGAAAACTGGTTGTATTCCTACTGGAGCGTCTTTGACTCCAGCCCGGGACACAGGCTGCTGGTCAACCTGGGGGCAGAAAAAACAAACGGCGTGTGAATGAGAGAGTCTAAAGCAGAGAGTAGTATGTAACTTTCACTCTGAGCAGGAGCTATTCCTTCTCCAGATGAAAAGGTAGGGGAAGAATTCTCAGGAAAAGGGGGCGGCACGTGTCAAGTCTTCAAGCGGAATGGAGTCTGGAATAAACAAAGACCCTGAAGCCAGCTGGTGCGGCAGGAACATGGGGACCTGCAGGGGATGGGGCTAGAGAGGTGGGCAGGGGCTGGGATCCCTGGCGGCCCGATGGAGGGGGAACACAGAAGGGCAGGTGTGCCTGGTCGTGCCCGTCACTGATGGGTCCTCAAGGCCAGGGGTTGCCAGCCTACAGCCTGTGGGTCAAACGCAGACTGTTTTTGTGTGAGCGAAGCATGGCTTTTATGTTTTTTTAAGTATTGGGGAAAAGATTAAAAGAATATTATTTCATGATATGTAAAATATACACAGAATGCAAATTTCAGCATTCACAAAGGTTTCTTGGAATTCGCCAGCCATCCCCGCTTGCTCACATTATCTCAGCTGAGCTAAGAAAGAGGCGACTCTTAGATTCCGGAAAACCCCTCTGTCCCAGGCAGGTTGGGATGGCTCATCCCCTAGAACATGGCCAGGGTCATTCATTTACCTGCTGCCGATGGCTGTTTTCAAGCTCCAAAGGCAGAGCAGAGTAGAGATGGCAGAGGCCATATGGTCCACAAAGCCTAAAATATTTACTATCTGACCATTTACAGAGAGAGTTTGCTGACCCCATATCAAGATCGAGGAAGAGTGAATAACTTATCTGACAAAGCAAGAGAATATGACTATTAATATTATCACGAGAATGTTTACCATGCCCATTCACTTTCTCCACTGGCACTCAATTTTAAAAACCTAAATGAGATCATGTTACTTCCCTGCTCACGATCCTTTAATGGCTTCTCATCCCACTGAGAACAAAACCCAAAGATCCCATACCTCCCTTGCAGACAGACCCCATCTCCTCCTGCTCTCCCTCTTGCTCACTTCACGGCACACCCACCAGCTTGCTGATCCTCAAACGTGCCAAGTGTGCTTCTGCCCCAGGACATGTGTACCTGCTGCTTCCTGTCCAGAACCTTTCTCCCAGACACGCGCACACTTCACTCCTTCACACTCTTCTTGTATCTGCTCAAAGCTGTCATTTCAGTGAAGCCTTCCCCCCTCGCTGTAACGCTCTTCACCACCTGACTTGTTTATTTTCCGTGTCCAGCCTGGAAGGTCAGGCACATAAGGACAGGAACTTTGTTGTATCCTCAGCTCATACACAGTGGGTTTGTGATAAATATTTGTTGGCTACATAAATACTTGGTAAAGCCAAGAATTGCATGCCTGGCTCCAGGGACCTGTCCCCACTCACTGGACCATATAATTGCTAATCAATATTTCATTTTGGCCAATATCCATACTGTTACAATTATGCGGCTGCCTGTCTCTCTCATCCACTGGCCTCTTTTCCTGCCAAACACCTTGTCTTTAATCATCTGAACATCTGCTCTGTGGCTATCTCATGCCAGATGCCAGCCTGAGATGCTGGCACTTCTCTGGTCCTGAGGATGGATGCATTAAATCCTGAGTCCAGGGATGCAGCTAGAGTGATCCTCCAGTCCCTCGAAGCTGACAATGACCTTTTATGCATAGATGCACTTTCCTACGGAGAGGGTCCAGAGCTGTCATCCAACCGTCACGAGGGTCCTTGACCCTTGGAGGGCTAAGGAGCTCTGACTTGAAGCAATAGTCATTCGCCTAAGCATACACCAAGCCCTCTAGTCTGCGCTTCAGGCCCTCCTGTGGGCACCCTTCTGCTCTCCAGTATCTTGTGATAGACACGTGTGTTCTTAGTGCTCAGCTGGTTCTACTGGGACATTCTCTCTGCATCTCTGGAGGGATCCTACCTTCTACACTACACTCTGAAATCTTGGAGACAAACCACAGCCTCCTCTGAGGCCCCTGGGCCCTCTGGGGGCGGCCCCACAGAGGCTGATTTCTTCTGAGTGGCGAGGAGCGCTGCTCTGAGCCCCACACAACGCGACGTGGGTCAGAGAAGCTCTTCTGAAAAGAGCTGCCAGCCAGGATCTGGCAGAACTTCAGGGCACTTCTTTGTGAGCTCGCCCCGCCCGGGATCCATTTCCTGCCAGGGTTCCTGCCCATTTCCCAGAGCCACTGAGCTGAGGCCTCGCAGCGATGGGGCAGAGGCTTTGGTTCCCGAGGATGCCCAGGCATGGTCCTTCCTGAGACCGTCTCTGCCAGTTCCTCGGCTCTGTGAGGCTTCTCCTTCCCAGCAGCTCTCCTACAAAGACGGCACTGTCCCTCCGTCTCCGAGGTGCCAGCTCTGCTCAGCTGCCCCTGAGCCCGGGAGGGCCTGCCTCATGCACCTCCGGCCTCAGCTCAGAATGACTGCCGTCATCCCCACCGTCACCAGCCTGAGGATTCTCAGCTGTGCTGGTGAAGACCCCTTCAGCCCACCCCCAGGAACTGTTGTGTTACAGACTGACCGGCACTAACCAACCCACCCAGCACTGGGCCAAGGGCAGAGGGGCCTCTCCACTCCCGGGGAGGCCTTAGAAGGGAAGGGTCTCTCAGCCTCGGCACTACTGACCGTTTGGGCCAGAGGATTCTCTGTTGCTGGTAGCTGCCCGAAGGACGGAGGACATTGAGCCGCATCCCTGGTTTGGACCCAATAGAGGCCGGCAGAGCCTCCCAGGTGTGACAACCAGAAGCATCTCCAGAGGTGCACAGAGCCCCCAGTGGGGGGCACAATCACCCCCAGGTGAGCACCACTGTTCTAAGCAACGACTCCGGGACCGGGAACTTCAGAACAAGAGGCAGAAAGGGCAGCAGGCTTGGGGTGCCAGCAAGGCAACTTCTGCCAAGCGTCCCCAAAGCAAAGTGTGTTTGGAGGGTGAGGAAGACAGAGACCAGGGCAGTTAAGTCACTCGGTCACATCCAACTCTTTGAAACCCCATGGACTGCAGCACGCCAGGCCTCCCTGTCCATCACCAACTCCCAGAGTTTGCTCAAACTCATGTCCATTGAGTCTCTGATGCCATCCAACCATCTCATCCTCTGTCATCCCCTTCTCCTGTCCTCAATCTTTCCCAACATCAGAGTCTTTTCCAATGAGTCAGCTCTTTACATCAGGTGGCCAAAGTATTGGAGCTTCAGCTGAATCCCAGGCAGAGAGAGAGAAAGCTTTATTTCTGTCTTAGGAGAAAAGGGATTCGACAAGGCAACTGCACTCAAGTGCAAAGAGACAGAGGGACCAAGGCCTCTGGGAGCACAGATGTGGGGGCTGAAAGGAAGACTTCCTGGAGGAGGTGACCTCTGAGTGGAAACTTGGAAGACAGTGAAGGTTTTTTCAGAGGACGGAAGGGTCTTGGCCTAAGCTTCTAGGGTGGTACTGCCTAAAAGTCCTTTCCGAGGGAGCAAGCTAATGTTCTGCTTTCCAAGGAGGGCACAAGAGCAGAGCAGAGCAGCACGTTCAGGGCCCAGAGGGGTGGCAGAGCAGGAAGGGCCTGGGAACGAAAAACAGATACCTGGTTTTATTGCTCTGGCCCCTCACTACCACACTGACATCCTGGGAGCTTGGTAGAAATGCAGATTCTCCAGCCCGCCCCAGGCCCCAAAGCTCTGGGCGCGGGGCCAGCAACCTGTGCTTTAATCAGCCCTGCAGGTGATGCTGATAAACCTCTGGGCTACGGACATGGTCCACCACGGTGCCCATTAGTGTTTAATGAGAGCAGAAGGAATCAATTAACCAATTATTCTTGCCTTGGAAACTAGAACAGCAGAGTTTTGGGACCCGTGGCTGGCTGCACATCATAATCACCCTGAGAGCTTTAAAAATCCTATTGCGTAAGGCTCTGCCCCAGACCGATTTACCTAAGGATCTCTGAGGGGGACCCAGGCCCTGACATTTTTAAAGCACACCAGGTGACAATAAGGCACAGCCGGAACTGAGCACCCCTGCTGCTGTTCAACGACATGTGCTGTTTTGAATGACTTTGGGAGCTTCATTTTTTGAGGAACATCTTATATAAAAGGATGTATCAAGTAAGAAGTCATTCAGACAAAAATGAAGTTTTTTTTCCTCTCTCCTTTAGTTAAAAATCAGGAGGTAAACGCCTGGGGCTGGCACAGCAGGATTGTAGTGTCTTCAGCAATTTATGTCTTTCCGGGTGTCCATCCTGCTCTGTCCTCAGGGTTGCAACATGATTACTAGAGCTCCAGCTATCAAGTTCATGTTCCAGGAGGGAAAGTCTTAAAGGATGAAGGGCCCAAAGTGCAGTTGGGCTCTAACTGAATCCTCTTTAAAGAAAGTTCCTGGAAGCCCCACCTCAGTGAGTACTTAGGCCTCCTTGGTCAGAACTGTGAGCCAGACTATGCTCCACTGCAAGGGAGTCTGGGAAACAGTATTTTAACTAAGCACTTTTCCTCTCTGAACAAAATTGGGTCCTGATTCTAGAGAAGAGGTAAAGAATCTGCCTGCAATGGGGGAAACCTGGGTTCGATCCCTGGGTCGGGAAGATCCCCTGGAGGAGGGCATGGCAACCTACCCCAGTATTCTTGCCTGGAGAATCCCATGGACAGAGGAGCTTGGCGTGCTAACATCCATGTGGTCGCAGAGTCGGACACGACTGAGCAACCAGCACACCTTTCTAAAGGAGAAGAGGGAACAGATGGAGGGTGCTTCTTTTTTCTCTCTTCCCCGAATGGACTGTCCTGGGGGAGTGGGGAGGCAGATGTGATGCAGCCTCGAGGAGAAACAGATCGCTATACTAGGAACAGGAAACAAAGGCAAAATGAGAGTACAGTTTTTAATGCTTTCCCCCCAGACAGGCCTTTTAGAATCAAAGGAAAAAGGCCGGCCAGTTTTCTTCTCCCACCCAGGGAGGAGGGAGAGGGAGGGTCATCAGGCTGGAAGCAGCACAGGGAGGGTGGGCCAGGGTTGCTGGGCGGACTGGACCTGGGGAGGGGCATACCACGGGGCACCCCTGGAGGCTGAGCCTACAGCGCTGCACTTGCGACCATTTCAAGAGTTACAGTAGCTGTTTACTGGTCATGCGGCGTGACAGCGCCATGACAGCTACCTGCTCAGACCCCTGGCGTGTCCGGGAGAGGATGTCCAGATGCCCATCTATGCCTGAGACTGGCTGGGCCCCTCCCCGAGTGCCGCATGTGGACACACCCCAGCCCTTTCGGTGGCTACTGTGACAGTAACCTTTTCAGACAGAAGGGTGACCCCTGAAGCTGCAGTGGGTGCATAGAAGGTGAAGCCTGGGCCCTGGAGAGTGGCGGAAGCTCCCCACCCAAATCCCAGCCTAGACTAAGTATGAGGGGAGTCTGGTGGTCAGAACCAGCATCCTGGTCTTTACAAAACTGGGGAAGGGATGACTCACAACTTTGGGAGAAAGCAGAGTGACCTGCGAACCGCCCGCTCACAATTTATTGTGTATCTATAAATGGTGTAATCATATGCATGTATTTGCACAAACTGTGGCCGTTCTTTTGCATTGTTACAGGATACAGATAGAAAAATAAAAATAGAACAGACTAAACTTATTTGCTGAAGCATCTTATAAGCACCCCGAGAAGTTAATGCTGACAAGCGGAGTGGCCCAGCCGGGAGGTGTTTCTGTCTCAGGAAACGTGCTGGGAGCACTGAGGCCTGAGACCCCGAGGCCAGCTTGAGGCGGTGATAGCAGGACCCCGGCACTGAGGCCTGAGACCCCGAGGCCAGCTTGGGGCAGTGATAGCAGGACCCCGGCACTGAGGCCTGAGACCCCGAGGCCAGCTTGGGGCAGTGATAGCGGGACCCCGGCACTGAGGCCTGAGACCCCAAGGCCAGCTTGGGGCAGTGATAGCGGGACCCCGGCACTGAGGCCTGAGACCCCGAGGCCAGCTTGGGGCAGTGATAGCGGGACCCCGGCACTGAGGTCTGAGACCCCGAGGCCAGCTTGGGGCGCTGATAGCGGGACCCCAGCACTGAGGCCTGAGACCCCAAGGCCAGCTTGGGGCAGTGATAGCGGGACCCCGGCACTGAGGCCTGAGACCCCGAGGCCAGCTTGGGGCAGTGATAGCGGGACCCCGGCACTGAGGCCTGAGACCCCGAGGCCAGCTTGAGGCGGTGATAGCGGGACCCCGGCACTGAGGCCTGAGACCCCGAGGCCAGCTTCGGGGGGTGATAGCGGGACCCCAGCAGAGTGGAGGGAAGGGCAACCAAGCTGGGCCGGGGGCCCCTTCTGCTTTCCCATTGCTTCGGTATTCCTCTTGAAGGTTGCTGAGGCTCAGCTCAGCGAGGGCTTTAGGGCTTTTCTTGGGGTATGCAGGGGTATCCGGAGAGCAGGGTGGTAGCTACTAGAGGGAAAGAAGGTGTGGGAGGGTGGCATGGGCACAGCAGCTCAAGTGCATGGTTGGAAACTGGACATGACGGTGAGCACACTGCAGGGCATACGGAAGGCAGACTCTCACGGTGGACACAGGGAGCCTGGAGACGGGGGTGGCAGTCCACCCCAGGATTCTCGCCCAGGAGATTTCGTGGAGCCTGGTGGCTGCAGTCCATAGGGTTGCATGAGTCAGACTGGCTGACCAACACACGAAACTTACGTCACGTTACAGATCAACGTCACCACAATTTTAAGAAGATTGCTGGCTCAGGTGCTGTGTCATAAACAGCCCCGGTAACTCACGAACATCTCCTCCACATTCGGTTTCCTTCTTGAGAAAAGGGGGATCCGGACGCCACGTGACTCTCCTCCTAGATTGTCATCAGGCATTAATGATGTCACCCACCCTTTGAAGACATCAACAGCGCTATGCAGAGGGTGGCATCATTCCGCCCCATTGCCAGACTCCCTTCCGGCTTCCTCCGCGAAGAGATGACATAGTGATCCTCCCTGACAACCTGTCTGCATTGTATCTTGAAAGGCAACATTCTCACCGGAAGATTGACTTCCTGGGTGCGAGACGAAAGATGAAGAAAGTGTTTTGTGACAAAAGAACCTTTGGGTCTCCTGACCTCAGATCACGTGGGCAGAGGTTTAGCGTCCCTGCGATCAGGGCTGGACCTGTAAGGAGCACAGCTCCTCACTTTTAGAAACTGGTGCTTATATTTCTCAGCACCACTTGCAATTCGGTAGAACTGGAAGTTGCAGAAGCAGCTGCCTTCCTTTTCCAAAGCTCTCCACCTGGAGTGCCCCCTTGGTGATTTGGCCAAGTGCGTAAGGGCAGGCATTCCGAGATGCCCTTGAGTGAGTTGTACAGGTCTTGTGTACCACTATCTCTCAGGGACAGGGGACGAGCTCCTGCGAAGCTCTGCCCATAGCTCTGTGCAACTTTGTGATATTGTATCTTATACAAAGTATATATTTCATCTTTGTCCCCATTCCTGCCACAGAGCTTCTAAAACCCTTTTTAGCATTTTCCTAAACATTGAGAGCTATAAAGGTGTCTTTTATTATGTTAGCGAAGTGACTTTGAAAGTTCTTAGGTAACCTAAGGATGGGGTTGGGTTGCCAGGGGTTCAACCCTGTGATTAGGTGAGAATGCTCAGCACCCCTCCGCCCAATCTCTGGGGTGGGGAGAGAGGTAGGGGGTTGGAGATAAAGTTTAATCACCAATGGTCTTTGACTTAACCAGTCATGCCTATGTGATAAAGCCTCATAAAGGTCCCTTCAAAGAAAAGCATCAAATCTATCAAAGTAATTAAAACTCAGTCCAAAAGTCCCACTACCCACAGTATACCCCGGACCAGTTCAGTCAGAAGCTCTGGGGTGGGATCTAGAAAGTGAAAGTCGCTCAGTTGTGTCCGACTCTTTGCGACCTCATGGACTATACAGTCCATGGAATTCTCCAGGCCAGAATACTGGAGTGGGTAGCCTTTCCCTTCTCCAGGGGATCTTCCCAACCCAGAGATTGAACCCAGGTCTCCCACATTGCAGGCAGATTCTTTACCAGCTGAGCCACAAGGGAAGCCCGGGACCTAGAAAGCATCAATGTTTTCTGAAGCTTTCTGGTATTCCAAGGCACAGTCACGACTGAAAACGCCTGGCTTAGTGGGCTGGAGGCCTGAGGGGATACCCTGAGAGGGTGAATTCTGAGTAGAGATCTCAGAAAAGGTGTGAAGGAGAGCACCAACAGAAGTGGTCTGAGGGGAAACCGCCAGTGAAAGGTGAAGACCGAGGGATTACTCCAGTAACCGCGGATGCCTTATGTGCCTCCTAACAATCATCATTCTTTAGGAAACACTGGCCTTAAGTATCTAAGTTAATGCCCATGTCCTCAGACACGGAATCATCCAGAACTTCAAAATTCCAATCAACTACAAGGATTCTTTGTTATTTTTAAGAAAGAGCTTTCTACTTCCCCCAGGATACTTAAAATTGGACTTGATGGAACAGGATTTTGCTTGATTGGGGTTTTGGGGACCCCCTGTGCTGCATAAAGGGACTGTCTGGAGGACTGGAACTCTAGAGGGGGCACGGTGAATGCAGAGACCAGGAAAGCAGAGGCCCTTGGCTCAGCTCAGTGCATCCTCGGGGGTAGAGGTGGGTTTTCTTGTTTATCGCAAGCGTGTCCCTGGAGAGGAGCGTGGAGGAAGATGACTCATGGGCACAGGATCACATCTAATTCACACCCTCAGGTTGCTGCAGCTACGGCGCTTTTCTTTCCCTGTTTATGACTTTTTTGGAAAGTGAGGGGATGGAAGCAGTGAGGGGCTTGATTTACTGGCTCCTGGTAATGCAGATCTGGAAACAGCAGCAGAGACCGTGCTGATCTTCACGACTGCATCTTGGACTCTCTGAGGAAGACGTGGATAGTCACAGTGACAGGACAGCGCAGCCTCCTGGAAGCCGCAGCAGAGCCGAGTGAATTGGTTATCGAGGGTGAGCTTTTCCACGGTCTGTCAATTCTGAGAAACACGCTGAGCTCCCTGCAAACAGCAGCTGCCTCTAATGAACTGCAGTTGCCAGGATCTCCCCACCTCAGCCGGTTGCTGTCCTTCCAAGGGGAGGAGACCCGTGTGCTGGGCTGACCCCTCCTCTGTAGAGCCCTGGGAAGAGCTGCTTTGGGAAGGAAGTTTCCAGGTGCCAAAATGGGACTGCCCGTTGGGCTTCTGCCTTGCCCTCACGTCTCCTTTCCATCTCTGGGCCCCTCCAGTCTGCCCATGGCTTGCTTCTGACCCCCTTAGGATGCCATGTCTTTATGGCTTTCGGGTCCCCTCCCGGCTGCTTGTTGGCCCAGAGATGCTTTGTGTGGCAGGGAGCCCATCCCTCTGCTTCTCCAGCCTGCCGCCTTCTTGGGCAAGCACGACCTTCTCCATATTCTAGCCACTCAAGCTGTATCTGTGCTAAGACTCCAGCAACACGTAGAGTCACAAAAACAAGTCAATCTCTGACCAGTCAGCAAAGGCCCTCTGCTCCATCGTGCCCCCTGAGACCGCAGCTTTTCTCTCCCTATTCAGTGGAAGCCCCCTGTGTTTCCAGGCAGATTTGCTTGCTGTCATCCAAGGATGCTCTTCTGCTTGCTTCCGAACCCTGGCTCTTGAGATTCTCCCCACGGGACTGCTTTCCTTTCTTCTCTGTTCACCTGTCACTTCCTTTTATGATCTGTTCAAAATTCACCTCTTCCAGAAAGAAAGAAAGATGAAAGGGGAACTGGCGGTTGGAAGTGCTTTGATCAAAACTGGCTTATCTGAAAAAAACAGCAGGAAGGTAATGCAGCTGGGCTTGTCAGCAATTTCTGGACCAATTTTTTAGGCAGTGAAGGCTCCTTGATGCTTGAAATTGAGGATTTTTAAGAGACATGCAGAAAATTAAGACTTTGATTGCTCAAACCCCTTAGTAGTAGGACTCTGTAGCCCACAATCAATAAAAAACATGGTAAAATGACTTGAAAAGTGAACTCTGAAGAAAATGCATATGACATGATTTCTTCTCATTTTCCTCTTTTCTCAGTAAGAAAAAATAGAATTTTTATCACAGTTGTAGGTCACTTTAGGTGCTGTTTGATTGTATTGTTTTCCCCTAGTAAAGAGTACAATGATTCATGAAACTCATTCCCCTATTACGACTAAGATACAGATATTTATAACTAACTTCAAGCTGAAAAGTATTTCGAAGCTTGGAAGTTGTAGTGATGGTTTGTATTTATTGACTGCCACCCTATGTCAGCCATCTTTCTATGTAAATTAATTCTCACATCCTCGCAAGTTAGGTGTCATTCTCATTTTGTCACCAAGAGGGCCTTGCTGTGCCCTCTGCCTCTTGTCTGTGGAAAGACCCAAGCCTCCGCGGCCTTCCCTGAGTTCCAGAGAGCAGATTTAATCAGAAAAGTGAGAAAACACAGGAACAAAAGAAAAGAGTGAAGCAGGACAAATGAAGAGCTTAGCCACAAAGCAAAGTCAAGGACCTTCAGAGCCTCTTCAAGGGCTGTAGATGATAATCTGAACCGTATCCTCGGGTTGTTTAGCTCCAGCTGCGTGCTGACCCCAAGCACGCAGACCCTGGAGGGGCTGGAGCCGGAAAGCTGATGTTGGCGCTCGATCACCTCCCCAGCCAATCAGCAAACCATTCCCGGGCTGCTCGTCCCTCCCTTACCCTGAAATCCGTCAGGAGCTCAGGCCTTTCGAGCACAAGCTGCCTGTGCTTGTTGCTTGGCCTTGCAAGACAAGCTGCACTTTCCTCCACCACAACGCAGTGTCAGGAGACTGGCTTTACTGCAGGAGGGCGAGGGGACCCAAGTTTGCTTCAGTAACCACTCTTCTGTGAGGGAGTAGGTTAAGTCATTCTTTACAGCTCACACAGCTGGTAAGTGTTAGAAGCCAAACTGGAGCCCCCAGTCTCTGGAGGGGCAGAGACTGGATGCCACGTTGCTCACCGCACTGCCTTCCTGCTTTAGAAGGTTTTCAGACCTAACAGTCTCACGCCAAGGTGTCCAGGGAAGTCAGGTTTGTCTTATCACGTTGACATACGTAAAAATGCCTTACGGGGATTTCCCTGGTGGTCCAGTGCTTAGGAATCCACCTTGCAGGGCAGGGGACACAGGTTTGATCCCACATGCCTCAGAGCAATTAAGCCCACACCACAACTACTGAGCCCAGCGCAGCCAGATAAATATATATATTTTTTTAATGCCTTATTTCTCAGAGGTGTTCGTTCTGTGAACAAATCTTTACATCACAGGGTCCTCTCTGTGCCAGGAATCTGGCATAGGTCTTGGGATGCAGCCGTGAATAAACCAGAAAAGAAAAATTCTTCCCTCAGGGGACTTACAGTCTGATGCAAAGGGGAAGAGACAACTGTAAAAATAAGTAAAATCTATATTATGTCAGCTGGTGGTAAAAGTCAGAGCTATAAAGCTCAGAGGGGAGTAAGGGGAAGCGGGAAGGGGGCTTGCAAGTTAGACTCTTTGTTCAGGAAGGACTCTGAGAAGATGACTTTCAGCAAAAACTTGAAAGAGGTGCCAGATTTCGGGAGAGCAACGTTTCAGACGGAGAAACGGGAAGTGCAAAGGCCCTGGGGCAGGAGTGTTCAGAGAACGACCCGCGTGAACAAGTATGAGATGAGATAAGAGGCATCTGGGGGACAGGGTGGGGTCTTGTCAGCCTTTGTAGTGGATTTGGCCGTTACTCTGCAGGAGCAGGGATGCTGTGAGAGTGTTGGACATTTCTAAGACAAGCAGCATCTTACTCCCATTTTTGGTTTTGACAGGATCACTCTGGCTGCTCTGCTGAAGTAGGCTGAAGTGGGAACAAGGCCAGAATTCAGGCGACGAGGTAGGAAGCTTCTGCCGAAAGTCAGAGGGGTGGTGGCGGTGCCTTGGCCCCAGGAGGGAGGGACAGAGGCGATCGTGGGTGTGCGCAAAGGAAGGGAATGGGACTGGACTGTGCCCTGGATGTGGTTCGTGGCGGCAAGAGAAGGGACAGGGATAACTGCTGGGTTTGGGGCTTGACGGGCTGGAGGGCTAGAGCTGCCATCTTCTGAGATGAGGAAGACGGAGAAACAGATCTGGGGAGAGTCCCGACCTTAGTGTTGTGTAGACCAGGTTTGAGGCTCACGGGAATATTACTCAGCCACGAAAAAGAATGAAATAACGTCATTTCCAGCAACGTGGATGAAGCTAGAGATCACTGTACTAAGTCAGAGAAAGACATTGTATGACATCCCTTATATGTGGAATCTAAAAGAAATGATACAAAGGAACTTACTTACAAATCAGAAAGCGACTCACAGCCTTGGAGAAAGAAATTATACAGTGTGTGGGGAGGGATGAGGGAAAAGGATAGTTGGGGAGCTGGGAGGGACATGTAGTCACTGTTACATGTAAAATGGATAACCAACAAGGATCTCCTGTATAGCGCATGGAACTTTGCTCCATGTTGGTGGCGGGCTGGATGGGAGGGGACTTTGGGGGAGAATGGATACGTGTATATGCATGGCTGAGTCCCTTTGCTGTTTACCTGAAACTGTCACACCATTGTTAATCGGCTATACCTCAATACAAAATAAAAGTTTTTTTTTCAATATGTGTTTTTTGAGAAAAAGTCTGAAATGATTTCTACCTGGGTCCATGTGGGCCTCTCAGAAAGAACGGATTTAAACAATTCTTGGTCTAGTGGCACAATTTGCTGCCCAGTCTCTCTGTCATGTCCGACTCTCTGCAGGTACAACTTGTACTTTAAGTATTTGTTCATTGCATGTCAGGCTGAAGTCTGCTCACGTGACCATACAGATGAACCTGGGGTCCATCTTGCCTTTCAGCTTTTACAGGAGGATTGAGAACAAGCTGGTTTTCAGAGGATTTAGGAGCTGCCACCACAGAGAGCTGGAAAACATACCCTTTGCAGGAAGGCAGAGAGGTTTCTGTGTCTCTGGCTTTTCAGAGCTCTAAGCCCAAGCGGCATCTGCAGATCTAACTGGAGGAGAAGCGCCCATCTGTTCCCTTTTGCACACGCTGGGCCGGCACAGCAGAGCGTAGACAAAGGAAGCCAGCCAGGATGGGGCCAGGCCAGCGCCTCCGTCTGCAAACACTTGAACACGTGCCCAACACACACACAGAACAGGATGCATATTTAGAAGTGAGAATACTTTATAATTAGAAAATAATTGTTACTTCTTTGGGTATTCTTATTAAGAATCTATTAAAACCCTTTGCTATTAAGAGGCTCATCAGAAACACGGTCAGGGAGGCGCTGCAACAAGATGCTGTGAGATATTCACACGGGCTGGGCAGCCCTGCATCCCAAACCATATGTCGCCAGGACAGGATGCCAACGGCAGCAAGTCCTCATCTGCCCGCCATCCTCATGAAACCAGCTGTTGAAGCACAAGTGCGTTTGAATGAGGTGCTCATTTATTGTCATATGTCTACCCATCATGGAGCTCCACTGCCGAGCCCTTTAGGAAAAGGAGATGCTTCCATGTGCATGACCACCCTGTGGGCATCAGGCACAAAATCCCCGGCTGGACCCACCAGGCTGTCCCAGCTGGGTCCTGGGTTGAGCGTTTGTTGTGTTTATAGACCTAACAGCTCACACTTCCGGAGACAAACGGGGAAAACCAGAGGACTGGATGTGATGCGAACTAAGCTAGGATGATGGCGATGGGAGGGGCGCTTCTGAGACCTCGGAACAGCCAAGAGCTCACGGCACACACACCCTGTTATTTGACTGTGCGAGGAAAATGGCCTTTCATCTCAGAACAGAAGGTTAGGGTCTGGGTGGCTGGACAGACAGCCGCACAGCCCGCAAAGGCCATCCCTGGGTGCGCTGGCTGGGACAAACCCCACTGCGGGCACCCTTCTGTCCCTGGTCCTCCAAATGTTTATAGACAGACGAAATCAGATTCCAACAAACAATAAAGGCACTTTGAAAAATAATCTGAGCATCCATAAAAGGAAACAGGGCAGCTCCATCCAAGCCTCCCCCTGGGCTGCCTGCAAAATGCCAAATCAGGGAGGAAATCCTTTCCCTTCAACTGTCTCCAAGTCCAAATTCAAAGCCAGCTGGAGGGCAGGAGGGTTACTGGATGACCTCGGCTTTTCAGTTTGCACCTTTCCAGAGTTTTCTTGAACGCTTGTGTTGATATATTTTTTAAAATATTTAGATTTTGGCTGTTTCAGGTCTCAGCTGATCATGTGAGATCTCTCCTTGTGGTGCACAGACTCTTTAGCTGTGGTGCAGGGCTTAGCTGCTCTGAGGCATGCGGGATCTTAGTTCCCCAGCCAGGGATCGAACCCACGTCCCTGGAATGGCAGGGCAGATTCTCAACCACTAAACCATCAGGGAAGTCCCCGTACTGATATTTTTAGTTACAAATTACCAAAGAGAGGGCCCTTAGGTCACACACTGACATACATGCACTATCTTCAATCAGAATGTGCCTTGTGCCCTGTTACCATGGAACATTCTAGAACTTCAGTACCAAATACATCCACAGGATCTCCGTGGGGAGAGCAGGCTGCAGGCAGCCGTGTAGAAAAATGAGCGTTTTGTAATCTGTAGCTGGGGGAATCACGTCAGAAGAAGAGCTGGAGAGAGATTTTCTGAAAAGAGGAGCTGCGGCTAGCTGTAGTGTTTGCTCCTTCAAATCTCTTTTCAAAATAAGAATCACATCTATGCTCTTTTTTTTTTTTTAAGCTAAACCCCATGCGCAGGGGGAACGTTTTCAAGCTGAAGCAGCCTGGAGACTCTATGGAACCTGAGCGAGGCCAACACGGCAGACCCCGCCCTGCGATCACTGCCGTGTTTCGGCCCTGCCCCAGGCCGCCGCCTCCCAGAATCCAAGGAGCTGGGGGCCTCCTCCAGCCGACTGGCCTGGGGAACTGAAGGTCTCGCTACGCCTCTCACCATTTCAGGATCCTCCTCCTTGTGATCTAGAAGCCCCCCATGCTAACAAGTGTGGTCCCCGCCGGCATGCAGATTCCCGGGGAAGGTGATGGAAGTGCAGCCCCCAGCATCAGAGCCTGTGTTTCCACAAGACCCCAGGGCGTTCGTGTCCGATTTCAGTTTGAGGAGCCTCCTCCTCAGAGGAGGCCTAACCATCCTGCCAGATACAGTCAGGGAGTGGCTGAATCCTCTTACACAACAGCCAGTTATCTGAAAAGGATAACCTCCTGCAGGGCTCCTCCTATGTGACCTCCGGAAAAAGCAAAAGTGCGGAGACAGTAAAACCACCAGTGGCTCCCAGGAGCCGGGGCTCGAGGGAAGGAGGCAGGAATGGGCAGAGCGCAGAGGATGTTCGGGGCAGTGAAATGACCCTGGGTGTACTGCACACGCGTCATCATGTGGGTGCCAAAACCCAGAGAGTGTGAGCACCAAGCATGGACGGAAGTGTAGACTATGCACTTGAATGAGTTCTCACGAATCAACATCGGTTCCTCAGTTATAACAAGGGTATCACACTCATGTAAGAAACTAATAATAGGGGGAAATATGGAATGGGGGAAGGGGCCATACCCGACTTGTCGATGCTTTCCACTCATTTTCATACGCTTAGAACGGCTCTAAAAGTAGTCTGTAATTAGTAACATGCTGCTGGGGCCTGAGGCGTTCTCACTCCAGGCTGAGCGGGCTGTCTTCAGAGCATCTCCTCTTGCCCAATGGGGTCAGCGGGAGCCACTCTGCTCCAAGTTGGGCAGGACCCAGACTGGCAGGAAGGAGCCCACTTGCCACCCCATCCCCATGCCGAGAACAAGCCGTAGGCGCTAGAACCCTGTGAGCTTGTGTACCCCAGCCAGGATTTGTACGCATCTTCCAGAAAAATCCCACATAGGGCAGGCAGCCCTTAGATTTAGAAAGCAAGGTAGGAAGTGCATTAACCTGGAAGCAGTGCTTATAAGAACAGGGAGAAAACACAGATGAAAATAGTTTGTGCTCCAGTAGACATATTAGGAAAGTACTAAATTACTAATCCTGGGGGAAAGCCAAATACAGCACACATTCTGAAGAACAAGGGTCTGGGTGAATACATGCGTCTTACACTTTGTATCTAAAGATGAGTTTAATTAAACAGAACGTTATAATGGGATGTGTGAATGCTGATGGGAAATGGCCTGACGTTTCAAAAGCCCCCTCCAGCTACAACAGCATCGTCCACATCAGTGCGACAGCTCGGCCCAGGGACGGAATTCACATTTTCTGTCAATGTGGCAGTTGGATGCGTCTGGAATCCTCGAGGTTAGAAGGTGGTTGGCGAGGGACAGGGCTGTGGACAGAGTCTGCAGGGGAGCAAGTCCGCCATATGGCAACCACATACAGATACACAGACACATAACGTGAGGGCGTGCAAAGGCTACAAAGAGGGAATTCTTTGAGACTGACAGTGGATCCAGTCTCCCGTAAGTCTGGTCGCCAAGCCGGCTCTGAAACCATAAAAGGGAAGACAGCAAGTGATAAACCATAAAAGGGAAGACAGCAGGTGATGCTTTTGGAAGCAGCTCGTAGAACAGGCGGGAGAGAAAACGACGGTCACATCACTCTGCAGGCTGTGCGTTCCCTCCAGTGTGTTTTTAGATTTCTCCCCACGAGGCAGTGCGCTGCCAGCCAGTGACCGTTAGTTAACAGGGGATGTTAGCTCTTCTTTTCTGCCGGGCTCCTGGAGGCCGCCTTCTTCACGGCTGGGGCGCTGGGCTGAATCTTGCTCCGCCCGATGCTCGGCTTCTTCTGCTTCTGGCTGTTGTCCTGAAGCGACTTCAACCCCAGCATTTTACAGTACTTGTTACACTGGTGGAGGGCTTTAAACTGATCAATGAAGGTCATGGAACAGTTGCCTTTAAATCCTTTGTACCTGTGAGTTTGGGTGGAAGGGAACAATTATTAAAAAAAAAAAATCAGGACCCTTCACCAGTATTAAAAGAAACATTTCAATGAGGAAACTCCTGGTGTGCAGAAAATATATCTTATTTCTGTGTGTGTGTGTACTAAGTCACTTCAGTTGTATCTGACTCCTTCGACCCCATGGACTGCAGCCCACCAGGCTCCTCTGTCCGTGGGAGTCTGCAGGCAAGCAGACTGGAGTGGGTTGCTGTACCCTCCCTCCCGGGGATCTTCCCAGTCCAGGGATCGAACCTGCGGCTCTTAAGTCTCCTGCACTGGCAGTCGGGTTCTTTACCACTAGCGCCACCTGGGAAGCCCACATTTATTCCCACCGTAGGCCAGAATGGCCAACGGTTGATACGACTTGATAGAAGAAACAAGAGCTCTGCAGTGGAGTACAGACCGCGAGCCGCTGGCGCGGGCAGTAAAAACCGAAGACTGTGATGAGACGGATGTCCTAGGAGCTGGCCATTCTGCTGTGTCAGCATCTTTAAGATTTTAATCGGAGGAGAATTGCTTTTCAGTGGTGTGCTGGTTGCTGCCATTGGACACCAATCAGCCGTGAGCATATGCTTATCCCCCTCCCACCCACCCCCATCCTCCCCTCCAGGTCGCCAGAGGGCACGGAGCTGAGGTGACCGAGCTGAGCAGCGGCTTCCCACGAGCTCTTTTACAGGCGACAGTGTATGTGTGTCCGCGCTCCGCTCTCAGTCCGTCCCACCCTCTCCTCCCCTGCTGTGCCCACGAGTCCATGCTCCACATCGGAGTCTCTCTATTCCTGCCCTGCAGCTAGGCTCATCAGCGCCATTTTTGCAGATTCCATACACAGCCCTTTGCTTTTTAGTCGGAGTGACCAGTGCTGGACCATCTCCATAAAAATCTGAAGATCTCTTGGTGATCTGAATCACCCCTCCATCCCACCCAGAGGTTCTGAATGAAGAAATCTTGGAACTTTGCAGCTGGAAGAAATTGAATTTAGACCCTGGAGAAGGAAATGGCAACCCGCTCCAGTATTCTTGCCTGCAGAATCCCATGGACAGAGAAGCCTGGCGGGCTACTGTCCATGGGGTTGAGAGAGTCAGACACAACTTAGGCTCTTCCTCTTAGCTGGGACATTTCATATTCAAATCATCAAAGACTACGCTCTCACAACTCGATTGTGGGAGGTGAGTGTCCTCCTGGATGGACAAGTCCCCAGGCCCCCACAGACCCCGAAGATCCAGCAAGAGCGGGCTGAAGGGCTGCTGAGAGGAGGATGAAAGGAGAAAATCCATACAAACCACCCAGGGCAGCGCATGACACGCAGAGGATGCTATTCCATTGATGTTGGCCAGGCTGTGTTATAATTGTCAGTGTTCTAACTGGTACAGCTGGTGGGGGCTTTGTGTGGAGGCGATGCTGGAGCTGAGATGGAAAGATCTGAGATTTGCTGAGGGAGGCAGGGGCGTGGGTGGCATAGGAGACCATCAACAATTTGCAGGGCCCAGTGCAAACTGAGAACACGGGTTCCCTGGGCAGTAATTAAGCCTTTCAAGATGACAACAGCCGCACGTGCGTTAAGCGAAGCTCAGCGCCCCTCAGAGTGGGGACTTGGGCGACCGCACAGGCTGCCTGCCTAGGGAACTGGTCCTGCTGGGTGTGAGTGAGTTCTGGCCGAGTCTGATTAATCGGGCCAAACACAGATCGGCAGAAGGAAGCCTGCAAGGGCTGGCTTCATGCTGAGTCTGTAGCTAATACGATTCAAGAAGCTGGGCCTCCTCCATTTGCGGGCAGAAACCATAAAGGGCAACAAACTGAAATGAATGGGCTGGGCTGGTGTCTTCTTCCCCAGGAAATCCAAGCTGGGTTTTAAGCTGTTCGGGGCGTGAAAGGTTTCTTTTTATTTCTGAAGCTGAAGCATCAGTGAGTCGCTCCATTCAGCCTGCCCCTTCTTCCTCCCTGTGAGGGGACTGGCTCTTCCCTGCCTCCCTGGGGGCCCACAGTCTATTTTGTGAAAAAATGACTCAGTTTTTAAAAGCCAAGTTCCTCTATTGGAAGAAAAGTCAGCCCAAGACAGGTGCTGACTCTAGCAGGGTAGGAAAAAAAAAAAAAAAATGCCACTGCCAACCATGTCATCTGGCCTGAGTTTCCATGGTGCCTGAACATCCATCCCTTGGAGGGATGCAAGGTCCCCTTGACCTGTGACTGTCAGATGGGATGCTTGTCTCATGCTGATAAACTGAGCTTCCCAAACTGGAATGATCAAAGCCAAGAGCAGCTTCCCTTGTTAAGCACGTTGGAAACAAGTCATAGTCATCTGTCTAAGGCTGTCTTGAGGCTTGCTTGTAAACACTGACAACACCTACTCTCTGCAGAGAAGAATCACTAATTCATACCGTGACCTCCCAGAAAAGTCGCTAGTCAATTCAGCCCAACCTGGCAGCCAAGTGTGTGATGCTGTGTAACAAGCCCGCCCTTATAGCGATATAATGGTTCCCACCCCTGAAATGGGAAATGGCTGAGTCTGAACAAAGGAGCTGAACTTCTGGGCAGCCCAGCTCTGTCGGCCTTCTTGAGTACCCCCGGGAGCCCCACTATCTTCCCAGGAATGTCTAACCTTCTTTAGAGTCCTTGGGGAAAGTCAGAGTAGGCAGGAGAGACTGGGGCTGATTTTATTTGCAGAAGGCCACGTGCAGGCAGGGCATGACTCTAGCGTGAAAGCAGCTGTGCTCGACCAAGGAGCCCCTTACTCAGTCCCCAACTCCTTTCAAGCCCCAGCTTGAGTGCACGTCTGCGGAGCCTCCCTGGCCCTCTGACACCATGAGATGACATCTCTCCAAACTTTCCTTCTATTTCGTGAGAACTACAACTCGTTCTCAGAATTCAGGGTACACCCTTCTGTGTACAGACTGTGATCTCTCCCAGGACACTAGTTTATGCTCAGAATACCTGTCGGGGGAGGCTTTCCAATAAAGGTCCAGGGGACGGATGAATGGATGCTGGCCCCATCCTCAGAGCTAACTGACCTCAGCCCAGGGCGTCTCCAGATAGTATTGCTAAACTTCCCATTCTCTCTCCATCTAATTTTGGACCCTCACCTGGGCCTCCCGGGTAATACAGGATGTCCCACCCCTAGCCATCTCAGTTCGTCTATTTTTGCTGCCTAGCATCTGCAGGCCGAAAAGGCAATGGCACCCCACTCCAGTACTCTTGCCTGGAAAATCCCATGGATGGAGGAGCCTGGTAGGCTGCAGTCCATGGGGTCTCACAGAGTCGGACATGACTGAAGCGACTTAGCAGCAGCAGCATCTGCAGGATTAAAAGCCTGTCTCCTTTTACAATTTGGTCTCTATCTCAGCCAGGGATGCTGGGCTTCTATTTGACCTCTTTCTGTTTCTTAGGAGAAAAATAAGCAAAAAAATAAAATAAAATAAGACTTAGTTGCTTAGGGGAAAAATAGGGCCACGTTCTTTATGTTTTTAGACTGCTGAACCCAAAGGTTTTCAAAGGACATGAGTTCAATCACTGCAAGCAGGTGTACACCCAAGAGGTAGAAGTACAGGCTCTCCTGCTTGTGGCCCACCGGCGGCCCTGTGTGCCAAACGCCCCCCTCGGCACTGGGGGGGCCACACCTCTCATCACCACACCTCCCTTGTCAGGTTCCCGGGGCAGACACTCGCCACTATTGTTCTTGTGGGATGGATGTAGTGGGGTAAACAGTACCCTCCTAAGGTCATGTCCTTCCTAGAACCTCAGGAGAGAGCTTTATTCGGAAACAGTGGCATCACAGATGCCATTAAGATAAGGTCATTCCGGGGAAGAGTGGGGCCTTGATCCCATATTCCTGGTGTCTATTGAGAAGATAGAGGAGACACACTGGAAGAGCAGCAAGGGGCAAGGCAGGCAGGACGGGGGCCACATGCCTACAAGCCAAGGAATGCCGAGGACGGTGAAACTCTGGACCAAGGAGAGAGGAGGGGACCTTCTCCCTCAGGGCTCTGGGATGCCCCGATTCTGAACTTAAGACTTCAGAGCCAGGAAAGGACGCATTTCTATTGTTTCAAGCTCCCTGGTTTGTGGTTGACTCATCACAGAAGCCCAAGGAATCCAACACAAGGAAAAAATAATAGCCTTGCACTTGAGAACTCTCTCGCACGTTTCTACTTTTAGATACCTTAGTCCTATTGAATTTTATTAACTGAATCTTCTTTATCCTTATCCTCAAATCAGTATAATTTTCTGTCCTCACTTTAGCTCATCCATCTTCTCTCTCATGATCTCCAGGCATGGAACAATTATTCTGCTGAACATCACCCGATAAGAGTCTTTTCTTAAATATCTTGCCCCTTGGATGGAAGTGGGGCATACAGATCACTCAAGGGCCGTGTTCACGTGCTGGTTTGGATTCAGCAGGTCTGGGTGGGGTCCGAAATCCCGTGTTTCTATTAATAACTAGCTCTGAACTCCCACTGATGCCACTGGCCCAGGGTCCCCTTTGGAGGAGCAAGGAGATAAACCAAAGTGCGAATGATCTCACATCATCCTCAACTTCAGAAACATCTTTAAATTGGAACACAGATATCTTTCACTCCTGACATTTCTTTCCTGACATTTCCTCATAAACATCACTCTGTCGTGATCCACTTCCAGAGGAGCTAGGAAGCTGTTTATTCCTATGTCCTGCCTGTACTCCACACAGCCTTATCCCGCGCTTCCCCATTTAGTACCGTGCCGGCCGTGGGTCTGTCGTGAAGGGCTCTTAACGTGTTGAGCAGTGTTCCCTGCACACCCACCTTGGCAAGAGTTTCTTTTTAATCATGAAGGATACCGAAGTTTATCAAATGCTTTTTCTGCATCTATGACCATGTGTCTTTTGTCTGACACGGACTCGTTTGCATATGTTGAGCCATGCTTGTGACCCTGGAATGACCCCAACTTGATCGTGGTGCCTGATCCTCCTGACAGCTTGTGGGATTTGCTTGGCTAGCATTTTGTTGAGGGTTACACAGATTAGTTCAACACTTCCTATGTGTAGGAATCATGCTAGGCTGACTTCCTGCTTAAAAACAATTCCTCTTTCTTCTCATGTTGATTATGGATGGTGCGGCCTTCCAGGCTCATACCAAGTCGACAGCAGAGCCGGCTTCTCCTTCGACTTAGCAGGACTTCCCTGTGCAATTTTCTGCCTCCAGACACCTGGAGACGGGAGAGGGGCGGAGCCAAGCTGCAGAAACCCCTACCCCTGGCTGAGGGGAAGAAATTAAGGTTCTTGTCGGGCTTGATAAAGGACTCTTCTAAAGACGATTTGGCGAGACAAGAAAAACCTACAGAAAATTCCCACAGGTTGGTAACCCCTTTAGAAGCCAGCCAGAGCTATTTATCACAGAGGCTTTAGTTTGAGAGCCTTTCTGAAGAAGGGTTTAATTTTTTAAGGAACGGCTAGGAGGACAGGATGGAGAAGGAAACGGCAACCCGCTCCAGTGTTCTTGCCTGGAGAATCCCATGGACAGAGGAGCCTGGCGGGCTGCCGTCTATGAGGTCGCACAGAGTCAGACACAACTGAAGCGACTTAGCAGCAGCAGGACATGACACGCAGGCTGAGGATGTAGGGAAAGAACTGAAATAAACCCCTAGTTGGAGGCAGGGGAGCGTCTGTGTGTGAAATGAAACCAGGGCTGATGTACAAACAGGCGAACAGACTGTCACCCGCGAGTAAAAGGAGGGACACCAGGGGGCGCCCACGGGAGCCACCTAGCGATGCCTGCCGCTCCATCAACACCCTCCGAGTCTTCGCGTGTGTTCCTTTGCTTCTTCACTGGGCAGCAGCCGCCTGGCAGACATCGCAGGGCGTTAAACAGGATTAAATAAAGGGGCGTGGCTCTTTTCCAGAGAGCTGGCTATTCTGCATAGGAAACAGAAGTGTGAACGAATAAAAAAATATTATGCTGTGATAAAGGGCTAGTAAAGCAGGGATATGATTTCCCCCCCCCCACTGCCTGGTGGGTCCTAAGGCTGTCGCGGAGGACTAACAGCTCTGGCTTTATCTGGCGAGGGGATAGGTGAAAGTTCAGAGAATGTTCTGAGCAAAAGCAGGCATCCTGGGGAGATTTGAGGCCAGAGGCCACTTGTAGAAGCTCATAAGCCACACTACGTTATCCTGTGAGAAGTCAGTGCTTCCCAGAGTATGTTCCTAGGGTCTCACAAGATGTTTTTTTTTTAAAATCTGGTGTAAATATTATGAAAAATGCCACATAATCTCTCCCCTTGCCTCCCTGGGCACTCGACATGCACTACACATCAGCTCTGTAAAGACCCTGTGAGGTCTCACACCGAAGACACTACCTTTATTTATCCAAGTCAGGGTTCCCCAGATTACTTGACAACGGCAATCTGTGAAAAATGCTGCTGTAAAACTGGTTTCTTTGAGGTTGCGGATGGGTGGCTCAGCTGGTAAAGAATCAGCCTGCAATGCGGGAGACTGGGGTTCGCAGCCTGTAATGCGGGAGGCTGGGGTTCGATCCCTGGGTCAAGAAGATCCCCTGGAGAAGGGAAAGCCTACTCACTCCAGTTTTCTTGGGCTTCTCTGGTGGCTCAGACGGTAAAGAATATGCCTGCAATGCGGGAGACCTGGGCTCCATCCCTGGGTCTGGAAGATCCCCTGGAGGAGGGCATGGCAACCCACTCCAGTATTCTTGCCCGGAGAGTCCCATGGACAGAGGAGCCTGGTGGGCTACAGTCCATGGGGTCGCAAAGAGTCGGACACGACTGGCCGAGGAAGCACAGGGCACACACACGTGTAACAGAGCCGAACCGGTTTCCCAGGCGTTGCATTCTGTGCTGGTCTCCAAGCTGCCCTCTTCCCTCCGGACCTCAGCACCCACCCCCTACAAACACCTCGTCCAGCCACCCCGTCCCCCGCCTGTCAGAGCCTCCGGGGGTCATTCCTGCTTCTCCTGGGCCCGGGGTCTCCCGGCTGTCCCTGAGCTCATGGCCACACAGGCGGGAAGGCCCCGTGCCCCTGGGAACACAGGCCGGCTGCTGCCCTTGGGGCCGCCCCGCCCGCTGCCCTTCTGGCGCCTCCGCAGCCTCCCTCGGGCCACTGCTAGAGCAAGAGCCACGCTGCCTCCATGGAAACCAGCCCGGGCACTGTCTTCCCTGACGCCCAACCCCGGCTGGGGGAAAAGCGGAAGCTCAGAGGGGAAAGGGGGCTGCAGCCGCCCCCCATCTGGTTCTCTGCTGCTGGTGGGGCCGGCAAGCAGCCGCACTCACGAGGTGCCTGTGTGAAAGGGCTCGGAAGGGCTTCCTGGGGCAGGCCCCGGAGCCCCCCGGGGTGGGGATCCTCTCCTCTGCAAGTCCTCCGCTCGGCCTGTGTTCTGCAACGCCCCCCCACTCCCCCCTGCCCCAGGCACCTTCCCGGCAGCCTTCAGACCCACTCACACCCCACGCCTCTTTCCAGCAGCAGCTCCCTCCTCTACCCCCGAAACCAGAGCCACATCACTGCTGTTTGCTTAGACCCTCCAGGAGACACCGCGAATTCCTTCCAGACAGTCCTGGTCTTCACCCAACCCTACTGGCCCAGGCGCTGTGACCCCAGCTCTCTTAGCCATCACCTCCTCCTGGTTCATTCCACCCCCCTCCAGCATCCACCCACTGATCCGCGGGGGTGATCTCGAGTCCAGTCTCTCCAGATCTTTCCGTACAGACTCGTCTTTGCATCTGGAAATGACGAGCAGCCTGGCTGTGCTCCTCCGGTTCTGAGCCTAGGGACCGGGCAGTGGGGTAACTAGTGCACAGAGCTGGGGAGGGGGTGGAACCCTCTGGTCCAATTCCAGTCACTCCACGGTCCTTTACAAGGTTTTGGGGGAGGCTGCTGGACTGCCAACGTTACTCCCGCTCTGTGGATGGAGTCTGGGTCCTCCTGGCTGACTTCTCAGCCCAGGAGACTCAACACACACTAGGACTACTGCTCGTGCTGACGCTGGCAAAAAAAAAAAAAAAAAAAAACCACAACTGTGAAAATAGGTGTTCCTGTCGGGCCTCCAGGCCACCTTGATGGCAAAGACTGGCCAAACAGGTCAGGCGCTGGCCACCTAGCTCTGCTACATAAGGGCTTGATCGGATTTGGGACGGGATTCAGGCTGCTTTCCAGAGGAGGAGACCAGGGCGGCATGACCCAGTGGCAGGTGTCTGGTATCCAGGGTGTGTGAAAGCGCCTTTACCAGGCCCCTTAGGCCTGGGAGGCTGGTCCTCTGAAGCCTGGCGCTGGGGAGTCAGCAAGACCACCAGGATCTACAGCAATGCGGCCTGCTGCGCAGAGCAACGAGGTCAGGGGAGTCTGGTCTGAGCCCCTTGTTCCTCCCCCTCCTGGCAGACTCACGCGTTGCAGTAGAGAGTCTGCCCAGTCACCACACATACACACACACGCAGCACACAATGTGCACACACACACAGAGCACACGACCCCATACCCGTGTGACCACACCCCCAAGCTTGTTCTGAGTGTGTTTCTCCAGTGTCAGAGCCCACCCCCTTCCGCCCGCAAGTTCGTTTCGGCCCTTCCTCCCTGGGCACCGGGGTGTCTCGGGATTGAGTCTGGGTTAAGCACCCCCAGGTGGCATTACCCCCAAATGCAGAGCTCCCCAGGGGCTGCTCTTGGCTGGAGGGCGGGAGGCTGTGCTGATTTTTCGGGCTCCATGGCTCACGGGGCGTCACACTGACACCAGGAGGGCCTGGTTCCCTAAGGGAACTGCCCTCACCGTGCGTCCGCCGTGATACGGGGGCCTTCTCGGCCCACGGCTGCCCCTCTGCAGGAACAAGCCATTCGTGATTCTGCCCAGCCCAGGCTCCCGGGTCAGGGACTGACACACGCTACGATCCTGCGGGCCTGACACTGGCTGACGGCCTGGTGGCCACAGAGAGGGGGTCGTCTGTGCCTATTTATAGCGACCCTAGTTTAGTTCAAGGCTCACTGCCTCGGAAGAAATCTGTCCAGGGTTCTTTTCTTTGTCTTCCACCAACATGAAGCGGGCTTTGGGGCAGAGATTACAGAGGACAAAAGCTTGGCTCTGCCGCCCTCTACTGGCTGGACGGCAATATTGCCTTCTCCCCAGAAACAGTGGGCGGACTGGGGCCAGGGGTGCGTTTGCAGGACCCACTGAGACAGCTGCGGCTCTGTTCCCAACAGGTGTTGGTTTACACAGACTTTGATTAGGTTAACTGAGTCTTATATTACGGAATTAGGCATTTTTCCTTCTCGCCCTTCAGAGAACTCTAAATGGCTGAGCAATTTTCAAATCAGAAATACGTTCGACAGTGGGGTTAGTATCTTTGGTCTACCTAGAAGATGGATTATTAGATGTTGAAGCAATCCAACTTGCCACACGTTGTAACATGAAGTTTTGGTACTCAACATTGCTGAAGGAGTGTGGGGGTATGAAGTATTCCAGGAGAACCTTCCATGCTTCAGTGTTAAGGAGTTGCATCGGAATAAGTCATAATGGTTCCCTATTTTCTTTTATAAGCAATCTTAAAATACTCACACTTCCTGGTATCACTAAACAAGAGAATAAGTCAGGTCTCATTTACTGAGGTGTCTACAGCCAAATATATGGTTCTGGTCGAGACATAGGGACTTTCTTTTAATGAGCTAGTAGTTCCTCTTTCTGCAAAAGATCCTGACCACCAGCCAAGAAAGCGTGGAGCCCAAATTGGGAGACCTTTTAAGCTTCTGGTTTAAAGGTATTATTGATCATTGTTAAAGTCAGATTTGCCTCGGCACTGTTTCTCCCGCCCACGTCTGGGGTTCTTTTCAACGTGATTAAAAGAACACGTGTAACGATGCCCACACGAAGCACTGCTTCTCAGGATGGGGGTGCCTGTCCCCAGGCTTCAGTAGAGCAGGCAAACTGGCCGTCTGCCGCACGGATGCACGGATGCAGGAAGCCAGCCCTGGGGGCTTGCTAAGAATAAAGAGAAGGTGCCAATGGCACCCCACTGCAGTACTCTTGCCTGGAAAATTCCACGGATGGAGGAGCCTGGTGGGCTGCAGTCCGTGGGGTCACTGAGAGTTGGACACGACTCAGTGACTTCACTTTCACTTTTCACTTTCATGCACTGGAGAAGGAAATGGCAACCCACTCCAGTGTTCTTGCCTGGAGAATCCCAGGGACGGGGGAGCCTGGTGGGCTGCTGTCTATGGGGTTGCAGAGTCAGACACGACTGAAGTGACTTAGCAGCAGCAGCCTGGGGCCTGGCCACGTCTACCTGCTCTCTGGAGCCTCTGACACCCGCCAGGCTCCCCAGCCTTTCTCTCCCCGATTTGAGATCATGTCCCACATGGACTTCTGTCTGTTTACGCTGCCTTTGTGCTTGAAACCCTTCCCTGAATCTCTCGCGTTGACTGCCCAGGCTCCCTTCTGCAGCTCTGACTTTTCCTCGAGTTCCTTCAGCAGAATCTCACCTCCTGGCCCTAGGGACCCCTTGCAGCCTGTGATCAGGGAGCCCCCTTTCCCTGCACCTCCTGCTCTATCCTTGGGAAGAAAGAAGACAGGATGGACACAGCCCCCAGGGACCTCCAAAGAGATCTCCCAAACCGCACGCCTTGTGCTCTGATCAGAGAAGATTCCTCTTTTGTTAGTTTTTTCAAGCTGAGCTAAGAAACATTTCTTTAGAGAAAAATAGTGACTGCAAAAGTTTAAATAAAAGGTTTTTAAAGACACAATGGACAGGATGATCTAATACCCCTAATAGCTAATATTTCTTAGACATTTCAGAATTCCCTTCTCTCCCACCCCCTCTTTAGGGAGGAGGCAATAAGTAACACTTAAGAGACAACATTTTGCACTAGGAGCCAGCTCTCGGCTCTAATGGGTGCTGGGCAGCTGTCCCAGGCCAGATAAGTCACATTAAAGCTGAGAACAAAACCAAAGGGATTGAATTTCCTTTTTAAATTACGAGAAAAAAAAAATACATGGCCCAGGTTCCTGGAAGTTGTTAAGATGCTTTTTAAAAGACATCTTAAATCATCACTCTTATGCTTGTCTTAGTTTTTGAAACTTCTTGGGCAGGTTTCTGCTTTGTTTTGGTGGAAAGTGGTTCCAAGTAATGGTATGGAATTCGCCTACTCTGAGGTCAGGCCGGGGCGTGAGCTGAGGAAGGAGACCCAGTGTTTATCAAGCACGTGCTGAGCCTCAGGGACGGGATGCAGATGAGCTGGGGGATTCTCAGGACCAGCCTGGGTCCCCATCTGTGCGCCTCAGTGGCTTTGAGAACGTCAGGGTTCACGTCCACAGAGCTGGTGAGACAAGAACCCGGCACTCAGAGCAGGTCTGCGTGATGCCTGGATCTGCCATACCCTACAAAGGACATGATGCCTGTGAAGGAAGGCTCTAACTCGGGAAATTCTTCTGAGGTCCAGGAAAATCTCTTCGTAAATAAATAAATAGGGGCACTATCCATTTTCTGAGCGGGGAAACTTGCTCAGGACAAATAACTAGACGGGATGCTAGGATGGCAGGCATGAAATGATGCTGTCCTGGGCAAACCAGGATGCCCTGTCATCCCCTTCATCACTGGGGTCAAATGTCTATGATGCCAGGAAGCAAGGTTACCAATAGGAAAATCAGAAGCAGGTGGCAGGACCAAGATCTGAACCCAAGTCTTAAAAAAAAAAAAAATCCCTGCTCTCACTACATCATAGCCACCCCCCACGACATACGCTCTTGACAACCCCACGGCCAGGACCCACGTCCCTGACTCGTAGACAGGTCAGTGGGGGTGCAGCATGGAGATCGTTCTACCGCAAAATGCTATTATCCTGAACGGGAACACAGTCAAGCTGCTTCTCTGTTCTAAAGCCAGATTAAAAGCTTCTGTGTAGTTGCTGAGAACTTCATGAATCAGACTGGTTGATCTGGAGGTTAGAAGAGTGTTCCCCTTTCTACTTTTCTCAAATCTCTTGTTCTCTCCATCCTTCGTACACTAACTGAAAATTGTACTTGTTAAAGGACTGCTGATGCCAATAGTCTGAAATCACCAGAAAGCTTAAGTAAATGCGTTGCTCCCAGCTGTAGGAGAGTGAGCTATGTCAGTTCTGCTGTTTGATAGTCTGTGTTTCTGATGCTTTGAGATCTGCAGCTTTGCAGGCCCTATGGTGGCTCCCCCTGCCAGAGTCAGCCAATTCCTAGAGACAACGACTGGCCTTCTAGAACGCCTCGCATAGGCCAGCTAACCAGCCTGCAGCCCACTCCCACCATCTGCTCTACCAGGTCTCACACTCTGGGCCGCCTGCCCCAGTCACCACAGGGCAGGCACCAGGCAACGCCACCCAGCCCCACACCCCAGAGCCTCCCGGAAGTTTACAGATGACCCAAGTCCAAGCTCTCGCCCAGGTTTTCCCCTCCCCTCCTTCTGCCTGACTGACCCTGGGGCCTCCCTGTGTGGCCCCCCGCCGTGGTCTGGCAAGCCCCTTCCTCTCGGGAACTGAGTAACAAACTCTCTTCAGTAGCGACCGTCTCCTGATCTGTTGGCTTCCTCGTGCCTGAACCATGAAAGAGCCTCGTTGTAAAACACAAGCCACCCTTCTAAAGCTCACTTGCCCCCACCCCGTGTCCCCTCCTTACAAACAGTCCTAGTCCACGGGGACATCAGCAGTGGGAGAAAGCCCGGCAGTTGCAACCCAGAGCTCTATTTTCACAAACGAGCACAGACAGCTTTCTCCTCACTGGTGGTCAAGCAAAGCAGAGAAGAGAGACCACTTTTTCAAGAGATACCCCAGTAAAACATGATCTTAGGGCCACCTGGGCACTGCTCACCCCATAGTGAGCAAAGTGATACCCGAAGTTAGGAAATCACACCACTGATAACAACCAGAGTCATCAATCACAGCCCTTCCATAGCCATCTGCCCTTTAATCAGTCACCACCATGGGAGTTTGGGAGCTGCCTAAAATACTCAGTATTTGGTGCAGAGTACAGGGGAAAAATACAGGTTTCCCAGGTGGCACTAGTGGTAAGGAGACATAAGAGATACAGGTTCCATCCCTGAGTCGGGAAGATCCCCTGGAGAAGGGCATGGCAACCCACTCCAGTATTCTTGCCTGGAGAATACCGGGGACAGAGGAGCCTGGCAGGCTTTGGTCCATAGGGTTGCAAAGAGTCAGACATGACTGAAGCAACTTAGGACACATGCAGGGAAAATACATTAAAAATATACAAGTTGAATTCACTGCACTCAACTGCACAAATTTTTAAAAGAATAGTCAAAATATTAAGTGTAGAAAAATGGAATATTCCTAGTGAAAAAAAATTCCCAATAATGCTGGCGTTCCCCTCCCCCCATGGCACTCCTGCACATCATTAATTTTGAAATATATTCAGAGTTATTTGTTTCAAAGTTAGGAAACCACATGTGTCTCCTTGGGAGAATGAAGTCCATAAATATTTTAGGTAAGTGACAGAAGTGAACGAATTCATCCCACGAGCATCTGTCATCCACAGTTGGGACACAAAATCGCCTCTGCCAGACGGTGTTTGGAAATCCAGAGTTGAGTGACAGGCACTAGATTTTTTTTTTTTTCTACTCACCCTTTAGCCTCTGTTGCTATGCCAACGTCGGTTAACTTCATGCCTACACCTACAGGAACAGAGAGCAGAGACAGCACGTGTTACCCAGGGCTCCTCGGAAGAGAGGGACCACGCATTCACAGGGTGGAGGGGCAATCCCAGCCCCGTCTTGTCCCTTCCTGCAGAAACGCTTCCCTTCTTGTTTCCCTCAGAAGCAGCGGACAGCATCCCAGGTGTGCCTCCAGCCTATGGGGCCACAGTAGGGAAGGTGGGCTTTGGGGGCAGCCAGCCGAAGCACACACCCAGGGACGCTGTCCTCTGCCTGCCTGGCCCACATCTCTGCTGGAGCAGGGGGCCTGGCACCGGCCCCGGAGGTGTCTCCCCAGAGATGCTCTGCTGTGGGCCTAGGTCTATTCCGTGCTCTTCAATGAGAGTGGAAGCCCTTGTCCAACAGGAAGTGGGCTGGGTGTGGCCTGGGCGGACCAAGTTCAATAGTGAGAGGGTTCAAGACAGGCATCTGTTCAGTTCAAGGCCAGGCTCCGGACCTACACCTTCCCATCTCCATAAAGACAGCGTCTGATTCAGGATCGAAGGTTTATCTGGGCCGGCTTTAGATCCAGGGAAAACCTCTTGAGTTATGTGTAGACTCTTTAGCCACTGGACTAGAGATGCAGACATGTGTCACCCATGGTCTAACCCTTTGATGCTTTTCCTAACTTCTATCCATTCAACCAGGGGTCCCCAACCTCCAGGCCATGGACCAGCACCAGCTGTCAGATCAGCGGTAGCATTAGATCAGAAATAAAGTGCACGATAAATATAATGCTCTTGAATCATCCTGAAACCAACCCCCACCCCCGCAACCCCTGGTCCATGGAAAAACTGTCTTCCATGAAATTGGTTCCTGGTGCCAAAAAGGTTGGGGGCCACTGCATTAAAGCATCGGAGGTTGGGTGGGCCGGGGGGGGGGGGTGCGGGTGGAGCAAACCAACACCACAGCTCTGAGCATCCCACTCTGGGTCAGTGAAGAGCTCTAGGCATCCTTGTTAGAATCCTAAACACACAGGAACCTTCTTCCTCTCCCCCAACCCCCAGCAGGAGCAGCTGGGACAATGGCTCGGGAACTGGGGATTCAAACAGAATGACAGTCCTGTTGTGTTTCGAGGAGGAAAAGAGCAAGATTTCCGCCTTCCACCGTGGCGGGGTGCGGGGGGGGGTGCGGGGTGGAGAGTGCCTCTCTCTCAAGCACCATCTTGTCTGGAAGGCAGTCCTGATGCCCAGAGTGTGGGTGACCTACAGCCTTTCCAGAATCTCCTTTCCAGACCAGACACCAACCCTGTTCCTTCCTCTGTAGGGTGGTGGCTGTGGGTACAGCTCCAGCTCCACAGACCTCTGCCATAATCTCACCCACACCACCTGATGGCTGGTCCTTAACAGCAGGGCATGGGGTCCACAGACCCTGGAGGGCTACAGTCCACAGGGTCACAGAGCGGACACGACTGAAGCGACCTGGCATGCACATGTGGGCTCCGTGGTGCCATGCCACCTGGGTCTCGCCTTCTCGTCTCTGGCCCCCGACTCGCCCCGGCCAGGCCAGGCTGTGGCTAGAGGTAAGGTCAGGCCGGATGGCAACCTAGTTCCAAGGTCTCCGTTCCTCGGAGTACTGCTCCCTGAGGCTCAGAAAAGCAACGGCTAAAGGGTTCGAGCTCTGATCCAGCAACACCTGCCTGGGCCGCGGTGAAGACACAGGCCGCGTGGCTGCTCAGGCTGGTCAGATAGAAGCAAAGAGCCGCGCTTTCCTGCAGGGCGCCTGGGAGCTGAGTTAGACACAGCACTTTGAGGCTGCCAGTAAGCATTCTAAAAGCCTCTTTCACTGTTGGCCACTAAAATGTGCCTCATGCTTTCAAAGCTGTTAACAAAGAAAACATGTAGAAATGCTTCCCATGGTTTTTGTCATAGAAACTGTACTTGGGAAGGAAAAACTAATTGCAAAAGCCCTCTCTGGACATTTTGTTTCGTAGAAAATGTTGTATTTAAAAATTACAGCTCTAAGCTGCAGAAAAGTCCAATTTTAAAGTCATTTGGCAAAAAGGTCCTTGAGCTTGGGAATTGCTTTTCCTCGAGTCCCACAATTACCAGCTGTCACCGATGCTGGAAAAACAGAATATGATTTTCAAAAAGAAACCTCTCTCTCACTCGGCTTAATGATTTGCCAACAATTCAACCAAAGTTATTAAGGGTCTCTATAGGACACTAATTTGGATGATGGTATGCAGTTATTAAAGCGTGTAGGGGATGACAGTCATCTATGGGTTGTTTCCGAGGGAAGGCAGAAGGCAGCAATATCACAAGAACCCAGAATTTGAGTCCCTGGATTATCGGGCTGACAGCTTCTTAGGAATCACTGTGGTTTCAGTGCCTGCGGGCCTTAGGGCTAAATGGCAGGCTCACCTTTCACCCCACAAACCTGCAGGACTCGCCACAATCCCACCACCACGTGAAGGCAACCAGGGAGAAAATAAGAGTCAGAAAAAGCAATATTTGAGCTTGGGTTTGTTTGGGATTTTTTAAATCCTAATTCCAGAGTCTCAGCAAAACGATAAAATGTGGGACTCGCTTAGAGAATAGGTGTTACCTAGGGCCACAGTGAAGATGATGGAAATCTTCCCCAGTAGCAGAGAGTAAAACACCCTTATGAGACACCGTGCCGACACTTTAAACCACACATGCCACCATAAGGTGATGTAAGGTTCCCCTATAGCTGTTTACCGGTGCCTGGAAGAAAAGTTGTGAGCAACCTAGATAGCATCTTCAAAAGCAGAGACATTACTTTGCCGACTAAGGTCCGTCTAGTCAAGGCTATGGTTTTTCCTGTGGTCGTGTATGGATGTGAGAGTTGGACTGTGAAGAAGGCTGAACGCCGAAGAATTGATGCTTTTGAACTGTGGTGTTGGAGAAGACTCTTGAGAGCCCCTTGGACTGCAAGAAGATCCAACCAGTCCATTCTGAAGGAGATCAGCCCTGGGATTTCTTTGGAGGGAATGATGCTAAAGCTGAAGCTCCAGTACTTTGGCCACCTCATGCAAAGAGTTGACTCATTGGAAAAGACTCTGATGCTGGGAGGGATTGGGGGCAGGAGGAGAAGGGGACGGCAAAGGATGAGATGGCTGGATGGCATCATTGACTCGATGGATGCAACTCTGAGTGAACTCCGGGAGTTGTGGATGGACAGGGAGGCCTGGCGTGCTGCGATTCATGGGGTCGCAGAGAGTCGGACACGACTGAGCGACTGAGCTGAACTGAAGCAAAATTGGCCATGCACGAGGCTCCCAGTGTTGCTTTCCCCAGTGTAACAACCATATTTGACACAAAGTTTTTAACTCGGAAGGACAAAGACAGGTGAGTCTGAGAGTGGCACAGACAGTTTGGGTGAGACAGCTGTCTGAAGACCATGTTTTGAGTGCACGGCAGCAGCGTCCCTTCACGAGTGAGTGGTTAGGGCTGTCTTCAGCTTGCAGGTCAGCCTCCCCTTCATGTCTGAACGCCACACTCTCCGGCTGGCCTCAGCGGAGCCCCTCACAGCAGCCTTCAACATTAAGGGATACCTGGAAAGCCTTTTTGAGTTTTCATGGAGAGCGCTTGGGGTTCAGAAATAGCATGCTGCAGCGGGGAAAGGAGAGGGTGGGACAAGTTGAGAGAGTAGCGTTGCTGTAAACACACCATCACGTGTCAGTTAGTGGGAAGCTGCTCTATACACAGGAAACGCAGCCTTGCCCTCTGCAATGACGTACAGGGGTGGGAAGGAGGCTTGACAGGGAGCAGACACATATGCTTAGAGCGGGTTCCTGTGGCTGTCCAGCAGACACCAACAACATTGTAAAGCAATTACTTCGATTTAAAAAACAAACAGGGATGTCTGGCACTCAAAATAAAAAAAGAGAGTGGGTTGGAGTCTGGGACCCCTCTTAGCAGCCGACTGACAGCCACGATTAGATCCTTAACTCCCAGCCTCTGTTTCTCCATCTGTAAAGTGGGGATCATGTCTCTTTGGCAGAGCTATTAAGATGAAACAAAAACGGGGAAATGAAGGCAGGCAAAAACTGATGAACTCCAAGTTAGGTCTGTAGACTTGTTACATTGTGCTGTCAACCTCCTGGCTCCGCAGTGTTATAGCTATGCAAGGTGCTATCATTAGGTGAAGCCGGGTGAGGGGTACCTGGAGACCCTCTCCACAGTCTTGCAACTTCGCATCCCTGTGGTTATTTCAAAAGATTTAAAAAATAGGGGACACCGTGTCAGTGCTGTGCTAAATGTCTTCCTCTCTCGCGTAATCCTCACAGACACCCGCTGTGGAAAGGACTGAGACACAAAGGTGAGCAGCCCGCTCAAGGCTGGGACGTGGAGGTGTAGGGGGCTCTCCTCACCGCCAGGCTCCAGAGCTCGGGGTCCTTGCGTGTGACAATGTCTGACATTAGCAGGTACCCAGTTATAGGTCAGGTTTTTCCTAAAGCATTGTCATCTGGAAAGGAAAAGGGAGGCCCCCATGGCCGAAGCTGCTGGGGCGGCAGCCCATTGCCCTCCCCGCGTGTGTGTGCATGGCTGTCCCCCCCACATGCCTCCACCAGCCTCTCTTGGCCTGAGAGCCTTTCTCGGGTCACACGCCCTCGCTGCGCTCAGCAGGGCTGGCCCACGTGCCGGCAGCAAACCCAGGGAAGTTCACCTCCCGCCTCGCAGCAGCCTTCTGCTGGATACTAAGGGGGAGCTGGTATATAAACACCCTTGCTCCTCGAGTGTGATCTTTGCTGAGAAGCTTGTCCTGCTCAGCCTCCCAGACTTTCCCCACCGGGCTTCAGCTTCAGGAATTCACAGCGGTGACTGGCTATCAGGTGCCCTATCGACTTTCTTTCCCTTCGCCTGCCACACTGCCTCAATCTCCTACCAGCATTTCCTGGGGTCCCCTCCCAAATACTTGCACTGGAACATTTGTGTGCGATAGAAGATGAACTTGGCCTAAATAAAGGATTTGTTTCTGCCCAACATTTTGGAGGTAACTGCTAAGCTCTGGTAAGAGTCAGAGACTTCCCTGGTGGTCCGATGGCTAAGGCTCCATGATCTCAATGCAGGGGGGCCTGGGTTCAATCCCTGATCAGGGAACTAGATCCCACACGGCATAACCAAGACCTGGTGCAGCCAAATAATTTTTTTTTTTAAACTGTCCGAAGAGGCTAGAGACTGAGGTCATCCCACGGGCAAGCAGTGATGGGTCCCTAAACAAATCTTGGCTGAACATTTCTGGATGGCAATGCTCCATGCACACTCCTCCCCGCCAGGAAGAGGCACTGACCCCTGGCTCCACCAGGAGGGGACACCTGGAAACTCCCACCTGGTCTCCCCTGGACCCTTCCCCAAGCGCCTCTTCCCTTTACTAATTTGAGTCTGTATCCTTTCACTGTAATAAACCGTAATCACGAACATAATGCTTTTCTGAGTTCCATGAGTCCTCCCAGAAAATCAGTGAACTGCAGGCTGGTGGTCTAGGGGAAACCCCAAACTGCAACTTGTCTCAGGGCCCTCTCTGTGAGAAATCTAATGACGACATCCCCATTTCATACACCAAACGCGTTCCCCATGAGGTGGGTATAAACGGAAAATGTGCTGTGAATTCACCAGGGGAGCCTGAAATCTCAAGCACCCGTGAAAGACCCTTTCACCTATTATGAATGAATTCTTACATTTTAATTAATCTTTTGGTATGTGTGGATTTTCATATATACATGTATTCCTGATTTTGTGCCTATTGAGGACACAGAGCATCAATTTTTGGTTACCTCTTATAATGGGAAGGCATGAATAATTATAATTGGAATGAATTATTAAAGTGTACTTTGTTACTCCATTGGCTGGGTCATTTCAGGCTCCTTTGTCACTGTTTCTCATGAGACATTAGTAACACTTTCTGCTGGTGAAGATGCTGACAGTCTGCACCCAGGAGATCGCTCCTTCTGCCTCCCCTCCGCCCCCAGGAACGTTCCAGACCCAGAGCACCCCTGGAACCCAGGCCAAGCTGCTCTGCTCACCCTGCATGTCTGTGACCAGTAGGCAGCCGCTTGTTTTCTGGTAGACCCAGTGCTGGAAGGTGCAACACTTCTGCCCAGCCTCCGACTCTCTTCTCAAGAAGTTTATCTCCTTCCCATCCCTGATGGAATACTTCACGAATTCTCCAATCAGCTCTTCCTCCACGGTTGCATACGGGATGTTATTCTCAGGTCGATGGATAAGGAAAATAGGAATGATCCTGGAAGGAAAGAGAACATGGACAGGACTGCGTTGTCACATGGGAATAAAGATGTGGGGACATTCTACCCAACCGGGAGGAGCAGCAGGCTACAGGATAACCCCCCGGGTTCCATCAGATGTAGGCTAAATATCCACCAGTGATTATTTAATGGGGGAAAAAAGGGGTGTGTGTTCCTTTTATTTGTTCCTAGAGTTGATGAGAAACTCTTCCTCCTATGGAGTTTAATTGCTCCCGTAGAAATGAATGTCTTTTTATAGCCATCGTTAGAGTCCATCACTGACCCACGGGTCAGGTGACTATGCATCCAGCCAGCCAGCATATATGCACCCTTCCTTTTATTCCATCAGCAAATATTCACTCAGCGGCTTCTATGTGTCAGTCTCCCTCCCAGATGTCCTTCTAGAAAACACTGAAGACGATGGAAGCTCTGCTCTCAAGGATCTTACATTTAAATGCAGGCGCCAGGCAGCAAACAGGTGCAGCGCGCTCTGTGCTCTATGAGGAACCAGAGCAGTGGGGAGGAGGAGGCAGCCCAAGTGGGCTGTGATTGGATTTAGGGAGGTTGGAGATGGCCTCGAAAATAAGGATCATTTGAGCAGACAGGCCTGTAGGAGGTGGGGCTTGCGGGGGGAGCCATGAGGGTGTCTCTGCAGGAACATTCCAAGTGGAAAGAACAGCAAATAGTGAGGTTCTGGGCAGGGTCCTGTGGGGCGGTGTGTCTGGAGGGTGGTGGTGGCCAAGCAAGGCCAGGAGGGACTGGGGCGGGACTGCGGGGCCCTGGGCCACTTGGGAGACTCCACCCTTTGTACTGAGCGGGGGTGAGAAACGTTGGAGGGTCTTGGAGGAGGAGGAGATCAAACTTGCATGCGACAGGGGCCGCTCTGCACCCCTGGTGGCATGTGTGAGGCTGGACGGGGCGGGAGAGGCAGCAGGGAGGCCAGGCAGCAGCGATGCGTGGTGGGGGGCGGGGCCGGCGGTCAGACCCTGTCCCGCCCACCGCCCCACCGCCCAAGGGAATCCACCCAAGCCTGACCCTCCCTCCTCCAACCTCCCCCAGCCTCACTCTACGCTGAACACCCGGCTTCCCGGTTGGACCGGGAAAAAAGGAAACGCCGAGAGAGCTTCTAAAAGCTGCCACCACCACGAGCTCCCACCCCCGAGGACCAGCCCTTCTGGCTGCGATCCGAGCCCTCGCCCCACCGGCGCCCTGGATCCCGGCCCCTCCCCGAGGCTCGAGGACACTCCGGCGGGAGGGGGCCCACTCTCTCCTGCGTCACCGTCCCCCTGCAGACTCCTTCCCGGTGGGCACGCTGTGATGACTCCACAGCCTGCGAACCCCGCAGCCCACTCCCACCCCGACTCGCCATTCCCATCAAAACCCAAATCCGCCTACAACCCCTTCCCCCTCCCAGTCTCTCCTGAACCCAAAGCGGCCTTTCTGCTGAAAGAAACCTCAGTCTGGGGCACCACGTTGCCCAGCGGAGCAGTGCCCTTCTCCGCCCTCGTCTGACTCGTTCTCAGTGGCACTGAAGAGTCGCTCTCACCTGTTTCTAAGACATCTTCCCCCGCCCTCCAGAAACTCACTTCCTTTTGGTTTCCTTTCTGCTTGCCTGGCCACTTCCTGTCTGCCTGCTTTGCTGGTTCCTTGTTTCTCTGCGTCCTCTATGCCCTGGCACATCCTGGGACAGGTCTCCTTGCTCTGCAATCCGTTCTCTAGTTTTAAATTCCCTTGCTTTAAATACAGTTTACGAGTTGACAGCTTCTGCATTTACATCAGCAGCCCAGACCTCTCCCCTGAAATCCTGACACGTCTCCAGCCAACTAACTCTCCATCTATACTTGATGTCTAAAAGGCGTCTCGAATTTAACATGGCAAAGGCTGAACTACTTATTTACCCCAAGTCCAACATCTGTAGAGTCTATTGGCAACTGTACCTTTGCATTCTTTCCATTCAACAACAAAAAAATCAACTGGATAGCTTGTGCCTGTGCAGAGTGATCCATCTGCCATACACCTACACGAGTCTACCCCGCCTTCACTGTCTTCAAGGGTCCGCTTCGTCTGCCCCGTCTAAGTGAAAGCGACTCAGTCATGTCCAGCTCTTTGCGACCCTATGGCCTATCCCAGCCCGCCAGGCCCCTCTGTCCATGGAATTCTCCAGGCCAGAATACCGGCGTGGGTAGCCTTTCCCTTCTCCAGGGAGTCTTCCCAACCCAGGGACTGAAGCCAGGTCTCCTGCATTGCAGGCGGATTCTTTACCAGCTGAGCCACAATAAGCTCACGTCAGGCTCCTCTCCCTTTTTGCTTCCTCCATGTTGTTCTTGTTTAGTCACTAAGTCGTGTCCGACTCTTTTGCGACCCCATGGACTGTAGGCCCCCAGGCTCCTCTGTCCATAGGATTCTCCAGGCAAGGATACTGGAGTGGGCTGCTATTCCCTTCTCCAAGGGATCGTCCTGCCCCAGGGATCAAACCCACATCTTCTGTATTGCGGGCGGACTCTATGGCTGAGCCATCACGGAAGCCCGGCTCCTTCCGTAAGTCTGATTAAACACACCTACCCCCGGAAAGTCAGGCAAGCCTGTTCTCTCAAACTCCCCACGCCAGAAGCTTAGTTCCACCGTCACTGCCCCCTTTTGGGGCTGTAGCGATCACTTGCAGACTGGTCTCACTGCATCCAGCCTCTGGGCCTTGTCCCTGGACATCCATTGCCCCCAGGCAGATAGCTGTAAGAGCCACATCAATGCAGAGGACTTTCAGGGCAACGAAACTACTCTATATGGTACCATATAACACATCAGTAGACAGTTGTCCAAGCCCACAGAACGCACAACCTAATGTACAGTGATGTTATATCACTGTGGGCCTGCAGTGATGTTATATCAATGGAGATACATTGTGACAGACATTCCGACCTGGTGAGGGGTGTGGATGGCGGGCGAGGTGATGGGGTGTGGAAATCTGTCCCCTCCATTCAATTTTGCTGTGAACCTAAAACTGTTCTGAAGATAAAATTAATGACATGTCTGCTCTGTGGCTCGTTTGCCCTGCTAAAGCTCCTGGTTAACCCCTGCCTCCTCCTCACCCCCGAAGCCAAGAGAACACGTTCCAAGCTGATCAGCTGAGCATTTAAAGTCCTCTGCATTCTGGCCTCCTGGCTTCCCACCTCTTACCCTGCCCCCCTTTTTTTCTGCCTCCCAGCACGCTAGATCTGCTGAACTTTTCCCATCTCCTTGGAAACCTTCTTTCACGGCTCTTCATCTCTTTGGACATGCTGCCCCCTTTGCTTGCTAGTCTCCACCCTTGCCCTTCATCTGGAAGACTCCGACTCATTCTTCAACACCCTCCTCTTGGAAGCCTTTCCAGACCCCCTCCTCCCCTCCTCCGTGTCCCCATAACTCCTTGCACTCGACACAGTGGGCTTTGTCCTACATGCCTCACACTGCTGGCTGTGAGGGGCAAGAACCTGCTTCATTTTCTTTTTATCCTTTAAGAGCCCATCACCTAGCTTGGAGCAAAGTCTGGCTCATAGTAAACGCTCAGTGTCTGAGGGAGAAAAGAATATGTATACAGGACAAAGTTTGAGTCTTGGCACGGACATCTGGGACCAGGCAATTCTTGGGCGGCAACTGTCCTGTGCATTATAGGATGTTAGCAACGTCTCTGGCTGCTTCTACCAGAGGCCCGGAGCAGCCCTCCTGGTCACGACTGATACAGGATACGACCTGACAGTCAAGGAGAGGTCATCTCATTAAAGTCTGACCACAACAGATGCCGTTTTCGAGGGCTTAAAAGCAGAAATTATGATGGCCACCCTAAGAGGTAAGATGCTAATTTTTGATGTTTGTTAACATGAAGAATGTTTAGTACAGATTGTCAAACAAGTAAACAGGAACCTGCATTAGGGACTTACACCTAACAACTATCAAGACGTTTAAAGGCTCAGAAAGGAGGCTTCTGGAAGGGTCTAAGTGACAGAATTAAAGAGTGATGGTGTGACAGTCCCCTGCACCAATGATGGTGACCGGGCGGGAGGCTGGGGTCAGCTGTGTTAGTAAAACCACACACAAGCCCTACGGTGAAGGCCTCGGAAGAACCCTGGGTTTTCAGCCAGAATCTCTACAGGTAAGCATGTAGAACAATGCTGTGTGACTCCGTGACCAAAGCCAAGCTTAGGAAGAGTCATGCGGGCGGCCAGGTCCTCCCTGGGGACCCGGGGCAGGTCCTCCCGCAGTGAGGTGAGACTTCAGGTCGGTCTCTCATGAGGAAGGGGTCCCTGGGCAGGTCTGCACTCGCACAGGGTTGCAGGGAGCTACTTCCCCAGTGGTGAGAGCAGAGCTGGAAGGATCTCCCAGAGCACCGAGGACACGTGGGCTCCACCCACGACCTGCCCTCTCCCACAGTCCAGCTGGAGGCTACCCCCAGGTGTCGAGTCAAAGATCGTAGAGAAAATGTCAGCAAAGTGGGAAGAAGGATGCAACACTCGGGTGAGTTTTAAAGACACAAAACATAATGTTCCAAAGAAAGCCTCCTGCAGGCAACTCGGCCTTTGGCAGGTGCATTTTACCCCTTTCTGCCATTTATGAGTATTTCCTTAAAAAAAAAAAAAACACACACACAGGAGAAGCGCACCTCCCCCTCTTCCCCACCCAATTTCAGATGGCAGAGCACTTCTCTCAGGAGCAGGATCTAGACCAGGACACAGTCCTGAGACACCACGTGGGCAACCCTTCCACCACAGACGCTGAGTGCCAATCCCACGCTTGGGGAAGGACTGATGCCGAAGCTGAAATTCCAGTGCTTTGGCCACCTGATGCGAAGAACTGACTCATTGGAAAAGACCCTGATGCTGGGAAATATTGAGGGCAGGAGGAGAAGGGGACGGCAGAGGATGAGATGCTTGGATGGCATCACTGACTCAATGGACATGAGTTTGGGTAAACTCCGGGAGTTGGTGATGGCCAGGGAGGCCTGGTGTGCTGCAGTCCATGGGGTTGCAAAGAGTCAGACACGACTGAGCAACTGAACTATCCCTCCATATCCTGCCCTTGTCCATGAATGAGGTCAAACTCTCCCACAATAAGGAAAGGTATTGGGATTCCAAAATATGCACAGCCATTTTCAGAGCAATGTCAGATTTGCTGGAAGCCGATTAAGCCTGAGTCCTTCACCCTTTCCAAGTCCCTGGCCGTATCTTGATATTCATAACTGTGTTCTTTTCCTTAGAGAAGCCCCCAAGTCCTGTATGAGTCAGTTCTCACAAAGCTTGGGTATGTCCCTGCAGGAGGGCACTTCGGTGCCACGCCTGGTGGACTGATTACTGGGTGGACTCTTCCTCAACCAGGAACTAAAGAGAACAGAGCAGCAAGAGGGGCTGGAGAAGAACGGGCTGAGCTCTACAGACAGCCCAGTCCAGACTACCTCAGTGCACTGAACAGAAAAGCAACTGAAAGTGGTTTTCTTTGCAGTATGTTCATTTTTCTTGAAGTTACTGAGAATTGCTTCCCAGGTGGCACTAGTGGTAAAGAACCCGCCAGTGCAGGAGACGTAAGAGACACGGGTTCAGTCCCTGGGTTGGGAAGATCCTCTGGAGGAGGGCATGGCAACCCACTCCAGTATTCTTGCCTGGAGAATCCCATGGACAGAGGAGCCTGAAGGGCTACCGTCCACGGGGTCTCAAAGGGTCCGGATACGACGGAAGTGACTCAGCAGGCGTGCACCGAGGACACAGGCAGACCTTGAAGAGCAGCAGGCATGAGACTCTGTATGGGGTGTGCCCGACACACCTGCTCAGGAAGGCGATTTCTCTTCCATTTTGCAAGTTCACAGAGATGACGCGCATAAGAAACAGGCCCTTCCTGCTTTCCCCTCTTCCCCATTTGCACTGATGTGTAAACGGCTGCTCCGTTTGCAGTTTCCAATGGGCACTGGCACAGCCCCTTCTCTTCCCACGTGTGGTTTCAGCCAGATAAGAGATCGGTAAACACGAGCTCCAGACACTCCAGCGTGCACATGGGCCAACAGATACTTGTCAGTGTAACTGACCTCAGTGGGTAAACACTGCACCCCCGTGTAGCGCTCCATGGAGCAGGGACTACGCTCCTACGGCCCTGATTATCCAATTTGTTTTTCCCTGACGCACTCACCGCTGTCTTTATTTCTTGTATCATAGGACTAAGTTTTTCACAATCTCCTGTTCTGTTTATGCTTTAGACAACATAATACCCGTGAGTAGATACTTTTCCTATTTAACATGGTATACATGTTTATTGAATTATTCCATATATCCATACACTTTAATATTTCTCGATTTTTTCTATAAGCCTCTGGGGACCCCATGAAGAGCAGGGTGGCAGCCACATGTGCCCTCTTGGAGCTTACAGACCCACTGGAACGCTCCCTGTTTCTGCCCAGCCTCTCATCCCTCCAGCCCGCCCACGTCCCCAAGTCAGAGCTGGGCCAACCCAAGGGGGAAACACTTACTCAGGCACTTCCCCGAAGCCTTCCAGAGGCTGGGCTTCCGCGGCATAGATCTGGGCATAGTGTCTGGCGGTGTTCTGCACGTAGCATTCCTAGATCACCCAAACACACAGGAAACCCCAGGGGTGAGAAGAAAGTCAGAGCGCTGCCCAGTGAGACTCAGATTTCCCAATGAGGTCGACTCAATGGATTTGCAATCCCATCCGGTGGTTGGGGGCACAGAAGCAATAATGAATGTAGCCCACAGTTGGTAGCTGCAGGAGCTCTGAGGCCTGAAGGAGCCGTGCAGGTGACGACCACATGGTCTCCAGGCGAGGTGTCCCTGAACTATGACATTTCTAGGACCCGCGTGGCTGAAGTTCACCTTGAGCTAAGGGGACTGGTCCCCAGACAGGGTTTCAGATGAAGCGTGGGTGGGGATGGTTGGGTTTCCCATGAGTTCTCTCAAGGTTCTTTTTTTTTAAAGGTATAACAAGCTGTAAGTAATGAACACCTTGCCAAGATTGTTGGCTTAGGAAAAGCAAACGGGATCCTGCTTTCCTACTCTGTAGGGCTTTTCTAAGTGGCATCTGGATGCTGGGGGATTTTCCATGACTGGACCAGACGGTACTTGAGATGGAAGGAATACTCCCTGAAAGCAAACTGAGGAGGAAAGATTCGGAGGAGAAAGGATGTGTGTGGCAAAATCTTGTGCTCAGAGGAAACGGCTGTCTTCACAAGCACCAGGCCCACAGGACCATCGCCATGTCTGAGATAACCATGGATGGATGATGTTTGAGCGCACCCAAGAGACCCGAGTCTGGCCTATTCATTTTATGGGTTAAAAAACTTAAGGACCCCTGGTTTGTGAAAGAGCTACACCCAGCTCTCCTGAAAGCTCGGCCAGCCCTGGCATTGAGTGAAATTCACGGACTGGGTGGGGGTGATGCAGGGAAGAAGCCCGTGTTCCCCTCCCGCTCCCCTCTTGCCTCAAGGGTACCATCACGCACCAACACAGGAAGGAACTTAGTCTCAGCTCCATCTTCTCCATAGCTTATGGGCGGATACTGAACATGACTCAGGAAGGCAGGAACCAGGACAAACGCTGACCTTCTGGACTGTACCCCAGCCCCCTTCCTCTTCCCTAAAACCAACCAGAAGCCTCCAGAAATTACCCTTGACTTTGGCTGTCCTTTCCTGGAGAAGGAAATGGCAAATGTCGCTCCAGTATTCTTACCTGGAGAATTCCATGGACAGAGGAGCCTGGCGGGCTGCCATCTATGGGGTCACTTTAGGCGTCCTTTGGGAATCCTGGCATCTAAGGTACCTTAGACACCCCACTCCCCGTACAATTCTGTGTCCAGGTAGATTCAAGACCCCGGGGATTTGATGGGGCTTCCTAGGAAACCTTCCTGGAAGTGATCCCAGCCCAGGTAGAAACTGGCGAGACACCTCCAGACACAGGCAAGTCCCAACTGGCTGGCACGGGGCCAAGAATTCGCGGGTCCAAGACCAAGGTTTTGATTTCTAGCATTTGGCCTTGGTCTAGTAACCTCGGAGAAAGACACCCTTCTGGCAACGCTCGCATCAAGTTCTGAGTGGGACTTTCGTCTCGGGTTATCTGGGTCCGTCACCGCCTCGAGCGGCACCCTCAGGACGGGCGGACCCACCTGCGCGGCGAGCCTGTAGTTCCTCTGGATGAGTTCGTCGTTGTTTCTGGTCCCGTAGGCGACGGCGTTGTGCACCTTCAGCACGCAGGCGTGGCCGGGCTTGAAGAGCGGCGTGAGGCCGCGCAGCACCTTGCTGCGGAACGCTCTCCGGTGGACGCCTTCCCCAAAGTGCAGCTCCTCCGTGGCGATCTGGCCGTGCAGGCGGCCCCCGAAGTAGCTGTCACGGAGGAAGTCCTCTCGGAAGATGAGCTGGCTGAATTCAATCTCTTCATATACTAGAACGCAACACAGCTTCGGTTGTACAGAAACATCCCCCAGCCCCGCTCATTGGCTGACGAGCATCCCCACACAGGCACAGCGAAGGACAAGGCTGACCCTCCGACGCTGGGAGCGGGAGCCACGCTGGTCCCCCAGCGGAGGCAGAGCTTGGCGGAGAGATGGGGGAGGTGGTCACTGAGGACAGAGCGCAAGGCAAGGCCCCCAGGGGACTGGAGGAGAGGGGGGCAAAGCTGGGGAGGCCAGAAAGAGGACTGTAGACAGGTCTAGAAAGTGTGAACAGGCTCAGGCCAGGTGATTAAAGGCAAGTGGAAAAGATGAGCAAAATGTGGGAACAAGAGGGAACAAGAATCGGCAAGATCTGGCAGCTCCGTGGTTCCCGGTTTTCTTGTTTCATTATTGCCTCTTTGCAAGGATTCTTTTTAGCCTTCCCACCCCAATTGCTCCACATAAGATGCGACTACCACAGAGGTGCTGTGTATCTGGTTATGTACCATATGTACGTATGTGCTTTATGGACAAAAATAAGTTTTTTGCCTCCCCAAGACCCAATTTTGTCTGCTTGTGGGTGTTACTGCCTCTTAAGAATGCCTGTGGTAGATTAAAGAAGTGGGCAGGTACAACCCAAAACAAGAAAGAGTTCCCTCTGAAGAGAAGCTGAAACACAGTAGAATCATCTTGGATCTCTCTGTAAAGTTTTCTAGCAGCTGTATCGTTCAGAGATGACAATGGCACCCCACTCCAGTACTCTTGCCTGGAGAATCCCATGGATGGAGGAGCCTGGTGGGCTGCAGTCCATGGGGTCACTAACAGTTGGACACCACTGAGCACCTTCACCTTTACTTTTCACTTTCCTGCATTGGAGAAGGAAATGGCACCCCACTCCAGTGTTCTTGCCTGGAGGATCCCAGGGACGGGGGAGCCTGGTGGGCTCAGTCTATGGGGTCGCACAGAGTCAGACACGACTGACGCGACTCAGCAGCAGCAGACGACAAAGGTGAGGATGGGCAACTTCCCCTAAGGAAAGATACGTGACAAGCACAAACACCATCCTCAATAATCCTGTCCGTAACTTCCAGGAATGTCTACTTAGCCAGGAGAAGCTATAAGAAAGATGCATCTTAGGACTTCTCTCTGAAGCCCTGTGTACCGTCATTAAGTTGTTCTAGCTCTGAGTCATTCCTTTTGGGTCTCCCACCAGCTTGGTTTTGTTAGATTTTTAGTTAGAGGTCAACTTTTAAAATTATGTATGCCTCTTCTGGAGATTTAGAGAAGGTGTCTAGGGGAGATTCCTCCAGGGGAAGTCACTTGACGCTTCTTTATCGGAAGGTGCACAGGAAGCAGAGGAAGTTACGGTCTCCCCAGCCATAGAAATTGGACCCCTGGTCACATGGAGAAGGTGACGTCTTCAGGGTCCAGGCTCCCATCCAATGGTGGGAGTCACAGCGCTACACTTACAGAGACCAGTACCTCAGCCCCACTAGGGTCTCATTCCTAACTGGTAAAAACCTTGAGAAACGAGTCTCTGCAAACCTAAATTAACGAGGTCAGAGCAAGAATCTGCAATGGGGAATGCCCACTGTTGCTAAGCAGTTTATGAGACAGAACCCCTTCTTCTGAAGGTCATTTTTCTGATTGGAGAAAAGGATATTCTTTTGCATACTTAGACTTCAGGGGGATGGAGACAGATGTAGGGAGAGGATTATAAACTTACACAAGCACATGACACAGGTAGGCAGCATTTGAATGGTGAGGAGTTTGCCTTTAAGTCTATTTTGGATAAGTCGCAACATTTAATAGACCATTTAAGTCGAGAGCCCAGCCCCTTGTCTTTAATTACTAGATGTCACTGCATCTTGATGTCTGTACTGGCCTGTTTTCAAAGATCTCAGGATTTTAGTTGCCTTAGGGGAAGAAAAAAATCAGTATACATAGTACAAACGGACAGAGTAACCTTGGCCGTGGTGAATGTCTGCATCACGGAGATTAGAAAACTACAAATCAGGGCCTCCCCGCCAGGCAGGTTGTGAGAAACTGGCCAGCAGGTGGCTGAGTGCAGTGGGCAACTGTCCCCAAGAGGAGACAAGGCCGCATGGGCATGACAGGCAGTCCTGGGGCAGCCTGTGTGTCGGGGGCGGCTGTTAGCTCGCTGCTACAGCAGCGGTGCATTAGTGCCGTAGGAAAGCCCAGAAGTCCACCTCTCACTTCTACTAAGATGCAAATAAATGGACTTATTCTCCCAAATATCTGACTCTCTGAAAATCTGCTCAGCTAGTGCAACTCCTAGTCTGATTGAAAAGAAAAAAATAAGCAGGACCAAAATACACTGTGAAAGAGCCAGAGGCTGAAAAATCCCATGGAGATGGGCTGTGCTTCACAGAGAAAGTTAAACCCCAACCCACGCCCTGCCCCCCTACCACCACATGGTCCCAACGACAGCACCGCTACAGTCAGTTCTTAACAACACACGCTGGACACTTGTAGCCTAACCCATTAATCGTAGGCCCCGCAATTAGGTTGAAACAGCTTATGAGTTATCCCTGGTTCCCCAGGCAATTCCCGAGCCCTCTCCTGCTTCGTCAGAAGAGCTGATGAACGCTTGCTTCTGCCTTCGTCTCTAGAAGCTCTATCTCATGGTCTAGGGTGCACCCACTTGCGCTGGCGTTCGGCTCAGATTCGCTTACCTTTAGCATCTGGGTGACTTGAGAGCTGTTTGAGAACTGGAAGACAGGAGAGAGAGCCTTCAGCACCAGTGAGCGTCCCTGAGCTGCAGGGGCTAGCGGCTCTCACTGGGAATGGCGAAGCTGAGGTTTACCTTCGGCGGTGAGGTTAAACTCAGCGCTCACTTTCCCGTAGCTGTTCTTGATGCAGCAGTGATAGAGGCCCTGGTCCTTCTGGCCGGCTTGGAGGATGGCCACGCTCACCACGGAGTCGTCTCCTGCTCTGCAGTGGGGGACATGGACGTGGGCAAGCATCATCGTTCTGAAGCTGCACTTTTAGGCAAAGCAGCTTTATTACAATCATAGCCCAGCTGAATTTTTTCTGGAGTGATGTTATAGAAACAAAACTAGAGTTCAAGTCTTCCATAGCTGCATCTGGAGCAGTTTACAAAGATGTGTTCCAAGCAGACAATTTTATAGAAAACTGATTTGCCTCACTTTTTATGGAAAGGGAAATGGCAAGCCACTCCAGTATTCTTGCCTGGAGAATTCCATAGACAGAGGAGCCTGGCAGGCTACAGTCCATGGGGTTTCAAAGAGTTGGACACAAAGACTAGGAGGTTAAGGACACAAAGACTAGGAGGTTAAGAACACTTGGGGAACTGAACTGGGATCTCTCTTGGCAGAAGCTTGTGAGGATTAAGTTAGACTGGTTTCCATAGAACCAGGGGATCTGTTTCTAGAAGGAGCCACATCTCCTCAGGTGCAACAGATGACTCCTGATTACCAGCTCACTTGAGCAAGCGTTTACTGCTAGAGAGGGGCTAATTTAGGGTGGGTAACTCTACCCGGGGGATTCTCGCCAACGATGCGTTTCACTCATCTCCCCCGCCCCATCTCCTCTAGTAAACCTGGGGCCCCAAATAGAAACTGGTATCTCCATCCTAGAGATGGCGGCTCTCCACCCTTGTGAGATGCCAGTTTTCCATAAGCTCAGATTGGTTTTTCCTTTTGACTTACCTTAGCTTCGTCTGAGCTTTTTGTCAGGTTAATGGGAATTTAAGACGACGGCAAGTTGCACTGGGCAATAGGAGAGTTCTTTAATCTTGGGACCACAAAGCCTCAGACTAGAAGATGATTGACAGGTTTCCCTGCTTCTAGAGGATGAAAGGGGTTCATGGCTGAGGCAGGGAGAGAGCCCTCTGCTCTTCCCTGTCTCTCTTCTTAGACACTGTGGGTGTGGAGTTTCTGCTTTGACCTTCCTTCCTTTCCTATGATTTACTGTTTTCTTTTAGAACCACGTTGTGAAATAAACTGAAAAGTAGCCAGGGCGGATAACACACCTTCTCTGCACTTGGGCTATCGATCTTGAATCTTTCGTCCATGAGATGGTAGAATCTTCATGAATCTCTGCAAACTGGCAGCTCAATTTTACATTTCCAGAGTGGTCAGGGGACATCTCAGCTTGGATCTTTTTCAGTAATACTGGAGCTGGAATGGAGAAAACTGGTAGGTCGGTGTTCTTACGAGAAGTGCAGACGAGCTTTTAGACTTTCCTGCTTTATCACATTTAATTCTCTCAACAAAGCCAAGAGACAGATCACTATTATTATCCTCCATTAATTGAGGAGACCTAGTGTCTGAAGGGAGATGTCACTTTCCTAAACAGATAGGAAATGAACAGGTCAGTCTAATAGGAAACTCCCTTTTCAGCCCCCCCAATCCCGTGGACAGAGGAGCCTGACGGGCTACAGTCCATGGGGTCGCAAAGAGTCGGACAGGACTGAGTGACTAACACTCACAAACACCTTGGCATGCTCAGAGCAGACACGGAATTTGCTTTGAAAGTGTTAAGGAGCGATAAGCATGCTTTCCAATTTTGAGAAGGTCTTGGTGTAGTTAATCCTGTCAGGCAATGTGGAATGGCTGCCTATCAAACACTGCTCTCTCAAATACATCTAATATAAAACAGAAAGTGACTCTTCTGTGATCATTAGGATTTTGTTTCTAATTTTGATGTGTGCCACCTTTTAAACAGTGTTGCTTCTAGTTTGGGAGAAATCGTGTAAGCCCTAATGTCTAAGGAAGCAATGAAGACTCCATTTTGAAAATTTCTTCTCTGCTCTTAGAAAAAGATGAAGCAATTGTAGCATCTATTTACCACTAAACGCATGCTAAAAGACCCTTGGCTTTGTTTGAAGGTTCCTCAACCTCTTAATTTGTCAAGTTTCTGGTTTTATAAATTTATTAAAGACAGCTAGTATAATTTGGATATGAGCTCTTAAAAAAAAAAAAAAAAGTCCCACTTTTTGCTACCTAAAATTCCTTGAGCTCTGCAATGCACAAGGTGAAAAAGAACTTGAGATTAAAAATAAGGATGGGAAGGACGGCTGTTGACACCTAGCGTACAGAACCTGGCCAGACTAAGATGCTGAGAGATGACAACCAGGGTCAACGTCAGAGCTGGGGATTAGGGAGGAGGATGAAACCTGGACCAGCCAAGCAGCATGGCTAAGCGCCAGGCACAAAAGGCATCTCAACAATAAGTTATTTGCTGGGGTCTTCCCTGGGGGTCCAGTGGTTAGGAATCAAGCCTACCAATGCAGGAGACACAGGTTCGATCCCTGGTCCGGGAGGACCCCACATGCTGAGGGGCAACTGGGCCCTCGAGCCACAGTTAGTGCATCACGTACCACAACGAAAAGATCCCTGCGTGACACAAGCAGGCGTCCACATGGTGCAACTAAGACCCAACACAGCCAGGTAAGTATTTTAAAAAAACTAAGTTATTTGTTGAACATTCATCCATCTTGCTCTTTGATCACAGTTGTCTTTGCTGAAGATATCCTAATGGATTTCAGTGATGCCTGCTATCAATTAGCAGCAGAACTGTCTACCTGAATCAAATAGGAGCAATACAGAAACAACTGCCAAGGGTTAGGTGACATTCAGTGTTCTTTGAATGTCACCTTTTAAAATCACGGATGATCATGTGTCTAAAGGTAGATTATCTAATTCATTCAAGATAGACTTGATATTCTATTTTTTTGCTGACACTGTTTTTAGTAGTGAACTTATAATCCTTATTTTTTAGAAATTATAACAGGAGTAGGAATGTTAACGGGCTTTCCTGATAGCTCAGCAGTAAAGAATCCACCTGCCAATGCAGGAGACACGAGTTTAATCCCCGGGTGGGGGAGATCCCCTGGAGAAGGAAACGGCAACCCATTCCAGTATTCTTGCCTGGGAAATCCCAAGGAGAGAGGAGCCTGGTGGGTTACAGACCATGGGATCGCGGAATCAGATACACGACTTAGCCACGACAATGTGTATTAATAAATATCCATCCCTCTCAGGAAATTGTGATCTTGAAGAAAACCAAACCAGGGAGGAGAGCTTGGCACACCGGGTGAGTGTGTAATTACTCAGGGTAGCCACTGGGCAGCAGCATAGACCAGAGGAGGATGGCTAACACCAAGTGGTCAGAACAGGGCAGGCAGTGAGGTTACTGGACGTGTCAGGGGTGATCTATTACGCACCAAGTTCCACAATTACACAGCCGTGGTTGTGCTATATAATCCACAGCCAGAAGTCATCAACACGGAGGTGGTTTCTCCGTTGCCTCAGATCCCACTGCTGTGAAATCTTCAGTGTGCCTCCCCTCTTGGCTACAGATAAGCTTTTAAATACACATTACATAGCCAAGCTAATTTTTCTTCCCAGGAACTAATATGGGATGCTCAGGTAATGAATTCTTCAGTTAGAGAGTATCTCCAGGCACTAACGATATTACGGGAGAAAGATGAGCTATACCGAGTCCTACAGATGACAAAACCCATCTCACAGGTGCCCTGACCCCCACTGTCAAGATCTTGGTCCAGGGTCTTGACCACACCCGTCACCCCACTTGGGACGCATTTCCTCCAGGACCCTTCATGGTGGATTTCCTGACACCTAAGTGTTCCTAAGTCTGCCAGCCCTGTCCACAGCCGGCTGTGGGTTCTGAAGACAGAAACCGGGATGGGGGATTCAGGGCAAGGCATAATGTGGCCGGCTGAGCTGAATGAGGGTCAAGGAGAGAGAGGCTCGATCAGGCAGCCACGGGGCTTTGGGAGAGGGCCCCCTTTTGTGTGGGATGGGTAGGGGGAAAAAACAGATGAAGGAGCTGAAATGAGGCCCAAGAGGGAAGCTGGGTTTATCTTCTGTGTATATCCTGGCCAAGGGTTGAGGGCAAAGGATTGAGAAGTCCCCTGGTGATGATAAAGCTTTGGCTGTACTAAGCTTTGAGTATCAAAGTTTACTCAGTTTGTCCTTTCAGTCATCCAAGTCATCCCTCACACCCAACACCGCCTCCCTGCCCCCAAGGGAGGGGCTTCCCGGGGCTGCAGCCCTTCGCCCCTGGGGAGGTCGAGCAGCTCCAGATCAAACCCTCCGACAGCACCTGGTCGGTCCTCTCTCCCGCGGAGACGGACAACAGTTCCAAACGTGACTCCCACCCCCACCGCCTCTGGGCTGAAACCACTCTATTCTTTAAAGCACAGTTCCACTCTATTTAAATGTTTTGAAACATATCACTAGAATACGGTTGGATACCTCTTCGGGAAGTCATTTCATGTGTGGTCCCTTTCTGCAGCCGAGGCTGCGGGCCCCTCTGACACGAATGGGGAGTGAGGTCTCCGCTAAGGAGCCTCTCCCTGGCGTTAGAGGGCTGCAGCGTTGTGCCCCAGTCCAGGGCTGGCGTGTTACGTCACCACCATCTCTTCTTTTACCAGGTTGTGTGGGAAAGAGCTTGGAAAGAGGTGGCTGCAATCTTGGGTTATGGGATGCAGTTTGGCGTTGATGCGATTCCCCCAAGCAAAGCAAAGCTGACTGCAGTTACCAGGACTCTGAGCCCCCAGGAGTCTGAAACTTGAAACAGAGACCCTGGGGACTTCAGACGAAAAGGGCAGGGTGAGATGAAAAGAAATTTTATACTTAAACTTGAAAGAAAACCCATGCCACTTTTAACAGAAAAGATGGTTACAGACTCCCGGATTGTACCTAAATGTTTTGTAAATCTTGTTTGGCACGTGGTCTAATTATACCAGTTAGCTGCACTGGTTGATGTTTTGAATTTTTAATCTTATTTGAAGTAACATTATAACGGGCAGAAAGTATACAGCCACTCGCTATGCACTAAAGATTTCTTCTCACAGGGCCGCGACAGGTTCCGCCCAAGCTACCCGTCCCGGAGGACAGAGCCTCCCGGCCACGGGCAGCCCAGCCATCTTGTCCACCTTTTGCCCTGCCCTGCCTCTGGAAGTGAGCACGGTGAAGAGCTGCAAGCGCAAGATACAGAGTGCACTCTACACCAGAACCACTCCATCGCTTAAAACTGGCCTTGTCAATCTCCTTTCCAAATAAAGCTTTTCCCTCCCTCTCACCAAAACTCCGGCGTTTGGCTTCTCTGGTGGCTCAGTGGTAAAGATTATCGCCTGCCAATGCAGGAGACACAGGTTCAATCCCTGGTCCAGGAAGATGCCACGGAGCAGCTAAGCCCGTGTGCCGCAGCTACTGACGCCTGCACTCCGCAACACGAGAAGCCGCCGCACCGAGCAGCCCGAGCTCCAAGCTAGAGAAGAGTTCTCGCAGCGGAGACCTCGCCCAGCCAAAAATAGATGAAAAAAATTACAGCACGTGTTGTCGCCTGTAACTGGGTTCAGATGTAACTATTCTTTTAGAGACCTGGACTTGGGTGATCAGGGTCCCTCTCCTCCTCTAAACCTAAGTCCAATCTTCTGCCTTTCTGCAGCTCCTGATGCGGAAGAGCCACACAAAGGCTGAACACCTCTCTCATCGTGTCTGCAACACCTTCTTCCGTGGGAGTGAGTCAGGCTAGCAAACTCCTCCCCTCCCATCTCAGCAATCTTCAGCTCCCATTCAGACCTCCTTCTAGATACACTGCGCTCTGAGCAAACTTGGTTTCCAAAACTTCGGAAAGTTTTTCCCCCTAGAAAGCGTTTTTAAACTTTCCCACACCACGGAATTCCCATTCACCTCTTTGAGGGCCTCCAGTGTTAAAAGCACCAGTGAGCTCCTTGGTGGCTCAGCGGTAAAGAAAGCTCCTGCCAACGCAGGAGACACAAGAGATTTGGGTTTGATCCTTGAGTCAGGAAGATCCTCTGGTGTAGGAAATGGCAACCCACTCCATTATTCTTGCCTGGAGATTCCTATGGACAGAGGAGCCTGGTGGGCTACAGCCCACGGGGTTGCAAAAGAGACAGACCCAACTTAGTGACTAAACCACCACCAAGGCCATGACGCACCCAAGGGCACGCGCCCATGTTGGTCAGAGTGGGACTGAAAGCTCAGTCCTTTTATATGCTGTGATACAGCCTCTTAGTACAAACCGTTTATTCATAAAAGGAACAAGGCATTACAAGATTCACTGCCTCAAAAGACATCCAAAGGCTACATTAGAGATGGCATGAGCTTAATGTCAGTTACTAAAGTCCCCGAATTTCACGGCACTCCAACGACCACCTCAGGATCCCTAATGGCTGATACTGTGGTCCTTTCTGGCCTCAGCGCTGGGCCCTGACACACTGCACACTTAAAAGAAGTTCTTTTTGGACTTTTTTTTAAAAAACAGAACTACTAGCTCCTCCTCCAGTCTTCCTGTTTTAGTAAACAGCAACCCCGTAACTTAACAGTAGCTCAGGCTAACATCATGGAGTCACCCTTGCCTTCTTTCTCACAGCCTCCCTCCCCTCCGTTAGCGGGTCCCATGGTTCCTGCCTACAAAACTTCTACAGAATGTCATCACTAGTCACTGCTATGCATCGCTACCATCTTGGTCCAAGTCATCTCTCACCTAGATTACTGCAGGCTAATGCTTGTTTCTTTACTGTTTTTTGAAGGATAATTAAACAGGAAGCATCCTAACCACGTGCTCCCTCAGTTAAGCCCACCGACAGGCAGCCTATACCAGTGGTGCTCCCAGTAGGTCCCCAGGAGCTCAGTAGAAATGCACTTTCTCCTGAACCAGAAACTCTAGGTCGGGCTTCCCAGGTAGCTCAGCTGGTAAAGAATCCACCTGCAATGCAGGAGACCTTGTGCATCGGGAAGTTTCCCTGGAGAAGGGATAGGCTGCCCACTCCAGTATTCATGGGCTTCCCTGGTGGCTCAGATGGTAAAGAATCTGCCTTCAATGTGGGAGATCTGGGTTTGATCCTTGGGTTGGGAAGATCCCCTGGAGGAGGGCATGTCAACCCACTCCAATATTCTTGCCTGGAGAACCCCCATGGTCAGAGGAGCCTGGAGGGCTACAGTCCATGGGGTCCCAAAGAGTTGAACATGACTGAGCGATCTGTCTAAAGAGCCCCCTAGGGGAGCCCAAGGTCACTCACATTTGAGACCCACCAGCCTACACGTCAGACCACTTGGTCCCAGCATCCAGTGCCTGCTCAGCGGACATGCACCCTAAATACAAGGGCTCAGAAGGATGCGCGAACTTGCCCTCAAGGTCAACAAACGCAAACTGCGATAGGAAGCAACACAGCCCTCACCTCTCGCTCTGCTCTGGCAAGGTGGCCTCTGGGGCTCTCCTTTCTCATCTGTGCGCGAGACTGACGTTTCAGGCTTAGGACTCTCAGAGACCGAGTTCTTTCTCACGTTCTCCTCTTCCAATCTCAGCCTCAGGGCAGCCACCCTGGACAGAATTTTCTTCTTTACCCCCTCAGCTAAGTATCCACTTCCTGGGGTTTTTTGCTTCTCCTTGACCTCCTGTGACTTCATCACTGCTGGCGGGGGTGGACAGCTAGCTTGGGCCGCCATGGGGCCAACCTTCTCCTCCTCCCCCGACTTTTTCCCGTGGCCCAGAGTGGAGCCCTGTTGGTAGGGGTCCCGCAGCATCTTAGGAGCTTTCGCTGATGCACATTCTCCGGAAACAGATGCCAGGGGCCCCGCCAGGGAACCAGATGTGCCTGTGGGTTTGGTTTCCCCAGCGGGGGGTTCCTCTATCTTATGTTCCTCAATTCTGTGGCTTCTTGAAAAGTCTGTGATGCCTCTTTCAGGAGGGGACGTAAAAGGCCTCCTGGTGAGACCACCGGAAGAGGGCGCTTGCTTCCACTCCCTCTTCATAGCTCGCCTTTCCTCTGAGTCAGAAGAGGCATGCTCGTGGTTTCTGGGCTCCACGAAGTCCTCCTCACGGAGGTCATAACTCTGAGCTGCGAAGCTGCAAGTAGTGACTCCAACAGATTGGGGGGTCACCCTGGCAAGACGGCTAGAGAGAGCTAGAGCGGGGGAAACTAATGCTGGTCCATTGCTTTTACTGGGTCCAGGCCCCCCTGAGCGCCTCTCCCTGCCTTCCTGTACTCGGCTTCTGATGCGTCCCCCTGGCATCACCTCCCCAGCCTGCACAGGGCCCGGGACTGCCGAGATGGCAGCACGCACGTCCCCCCTTGCTCTGTCCTGGCGACTTTGTCCTGCCTCCCACCCCACACGGTCCCCTTGGCTTTGGTTGGTGCCGTTCTCGCTTGGAGGGGTTTCCCCACTTTGCTGGGGACACGCAACTTGCACAATGGCAGGCTGGACTTCCAGTCTCTGGTCCAAGTGTCCCCCCTTCGGTTTGTTCTCCACTCTGGTGGCCCCCAGCGTGGACCCAGAAGGCTCTGGTGGCTCTGTCCTGGCCCACCTCACACTCGTTTCATCAGTGGGGTCCACAGAGGACTCCAAGATGTTAGGGCAGGACAGGAGCTGCTTAAAGAAAGTGGGGCGATCCCTCTTGAGTCGGCTTTCATCTCGATTTTGGCTCACATGGTTAGCATTTTCGTTCCTTCCGGTTCTGAAAGCCTCTGGGAGCAAGCCTGTGACACAGACTTTCTTTCCCTCTACAGGGTCCACAGATGACTCCAGGAATCTGCGTTGGCTCAGATACTGGGAGGAAAGACAACTCCAACTTTTACAGCCAGCTCGTTCTTCCCTTTTATGGACTTTTCGGTTATTAGCAATTGCTGAGCTATACTCTACCTGAGGACTGCAGGCTGATGCTGTCTTAGAGGGGCCCGGTTTAGGCACGGCAGCACCCGCCTTTAGAACATCAGGAATTGCCCGGATCCTGTCAGGAATGAGACCAGCGTCCATCCCCTTGAACCCAGAATCTGTCAGCTGTCCTACTGGCCAGGTTTCTGGAACAGAAGCCTCTAGAGTGATGATCTTCAGCTTTTTACCCGCTTCCCAACATCCTGGACTGTTCTCTTTCGACTCGTCCAGGAGGACGTTAGAGAGAGGGGGAACTTGGCTCAGAGGCTGACTGTCATCTTTCACTGTAGATTCAGCCACCACAGACACACGACTGCCCGAGCTCTGCCCTCCTCTCTCTGTGGAGCTGGCTGATGAGCAGTCCGAGGGCACCAAGTTTGTTTCCACTTGTCCGACAGATGTCGTGGGCAAAGTTTCCTGGAAATTATCGTCAGGAGAACGCTGCTGTGCTATTTCACTTCCTTTTTCTTGGAAATTCTCTTCAAGGCTCCTGGTGTGTGCTCTGTGCCCGGTCTGGCTCTTCCTTCTAGACAGGTTACCAGTCAGAAGAGGGGAACTGCTACAGAAACCCTCTCCCTCTGGGAGTTGAGGAACTTGGACATGGATTCCAGGTCCACTGAGAGCCATGTGTCCTAGCTCTCCTGAAGATTTGATTGTGGAGCCATTAAAACCATGAGCCAACTGTACATTGGAAGGAAGTTGAGAAGCATTTCCATCTGGTGCCCGAGGTGAACTCTCCTCAGGGCCACCTGCAGGGCTGTCCCCAGCAGCTGAAACAGCAAGGGATTTGGGTGGGTGGCCTTTCGGGGCAACGGAAAGAGCGGATGTGTCCCCATTCGCCCCCATCACCTCAGCACACTCAACATTAGCAGTTAGCGTTGTGGGCTTCTCCTGAGGAAACTTCACTACCGAACTATGACCTGCCAGTATGTCTGCCGAGTCTGGGGCACCGGGGCTAGAGTTCTCGTCACCGCCCTCCTCTTTGGCCCAAACGGAAGAGTTGCTCTCTGGAGCTAGTGGCCATCTTTCCTCAAGGTCCCCTGAGTGACTGGGGCTCAGCCTCTCCGGGCCAGCCTTCACTATGGAGGCCGGCGTGGAGGCGGAGCCCTCTATGTTGGCTAGATCCTCCCTGGTGGCACCATTACTGGCTTTCTGTGAGATGTTCCAGGTGAAAGTGCTGATGAAAAGAGGGGAGTCGGGAGAGGTTCTCTCGTCACTGCTCCCGCACGTAGCCTGGGGAGGCTCAGGACCTCGTGTCTGAGAAAGAACGTCCAGAGTCTTGTCATCGGGAGGACATAAATCAGGCAGTTCGCTTTGACCTGCCAGCTCTAAGTCCAGGGAGCACATTTCTTGAGGCAAATATTTACCGACTGGGGCTCCAACCGGAGAGCCCACGGTATCACATGCTCCCTGGTCACCTGCTTCAAGACGCTCCAAGCCACAGGCGGCTACTCCGTCCCCTGGCCCAGCGCACATGGTTTCCAGGGTGGGGATGGTGTGTGCAAATTCAGGGGACACAGAGGCAGCCTGGGGCTGGAGGGGAGGCCCCAACAGCTCACAGGGGGACATGGCTTCACCACTGGCTTCTGGGATGCTCGGCGCACGCCCCAGGTCTCCTGCAGAAGGTCCGAGCGTGTTGTCACCTTGGTTTTCTTCATGCCATGCCCCTTGGGTACAGCCGTCTACCTCCGGGTGTTCCGCCAATGATGCACTTTCTTTGTTGATCCATCCTAAGTGGGGGAGGGACTCTGTTGTGGTCCCAGGAAAAGCAGGCTCCTCCCCAGTAGGCTCCGAGAAAGCTGGCATGTGGCTGAGAGAGATTCGCTCCCTGACTGTTTCCTGAATTTGTACCTAGAAGATGAAAAGTGATATTAATAGAATTGTTCCTGGGAGATCCACAATAGGGCCTAAACTGCAATCCCAAGAGTGTTAATCCTCGATGACTCTAGTTAAAATTGAGATCTATGCAGTAATTCCCAAACTCTAGTCGTGAGACATCTTGAAGAAATGCAACTCTTGTGTTGCAAGGGATCCTCAAATTCCCCATTATAAGTAAAAGGCCACCTGACAATCGATTTTTTTTTTTCCTTCCCAGGAAAAAATACGGAATTTATGGTAAATTATTTGCTAAACTTTTAAGTCACAAGAGTTCATGTGAATCTTTTCAGAATGAAACTTCACATGATCATAAATAAAACATGCAGTGCCTGTAAAGTACCAAAGAGCAATTTTTAATTTTTCAATTGAAGGATAATTGCTTTACAGTATTGTCTTGGTTTCTACCAAACATCAGCATGAATCGGCTCTAGGTCTACGCATGCCCCCTGCTGCAAAGAGCAATCTTTGTCCCCTGAGGCCAGCTCGCTGGTTGATTACTGAGGAGGTGTGCCCTTGAACCCACCTCTAATGAGGCAGTGGCGTTATGATTGGTCTTGGGCACTGCCCATCATTCCTGCCCCAGGTAGGTTAAAAAGTCTTGAAATACTGCTTGCAGCCACCAATGATTCATCTTTTCTTGCCTTAAGGCTACCGTAAGTTAAATTTTCATTTACCTCAGATTTTACTGGTGTAGAAGTGCTAACTGAACAAGAAATTCTGTATGGCTTCCTATGCTATGAACTCCATGGGTGCTAGAACCATTTGTCGAGTTGACAAACATTTAACACACCTCCAGGGTTGGGCTTCCCTGACAGCTCAGCTGGTAAAGAATCTGCCTGCAAAGCAGGAGGCCCCAGTTTGATTCCTAGGTCAGGAAGATCCCCTGGAGAAGGGAAAGGCTACCCACTCCAGTATTCTGGCCTGGAGAATTCCATGGACTGTGTAGTCCATGGGGTCGCAAAGCATTGGACTGAGCGACTTTCACCCCAGTGTGTTAGAAAGAATCCCAGGTGACAGGCAAAGTGTCCACGTGCAGGGAGCGCCCACTCTGCATTGAGACACAGGTTGTCCCTAGCAGGGGCTCCATAAGCATGTGAAGGAACCAGTATTGAACACCACACACCAGCTGAGTCAGATCTGCCCAACTTCACCCTGTTACACCTCTAAGTCTGAAAGACTTTGGGCTTTTGTCTGCTTCTGTTCTGGGGACAACTGTTTTAAGAGACTAACCACAAGCAGGGCCCACTGCTGGCTCACATCCTGGTGTTTCTAATAGAGAAACAGTTTATATATTTTCCACTGTGATAAATGGGAGTGGGAAAAATTTCCAGTAAGCAAGCAAGGTTTTTTTTTGAGGTGTCCAGGAGTTTGTGTTCATGTTTTTCCCTCTATAATACCTATAACATGTAGAGAATGTTCTTTTCACTTACTAATTTGGTTCAGTTTCTGTGAGCTACAGCGCAAACCTTCTGAATGATTATGCATAGAAAGTGTGGGCAGCTTCCCAGTCATGATTTGAGATGTGTAGGGAGATTATCTGATTAAAAACACCAAGACCCTCTTCTGAGCCTTCCTCCCCTGCCGGAGTTTCCACCACCTATGTCAGCCCTTTATTTTAAGATCTCGCCATCATCACAACGTCAGTGCCAGCCAGTTATGGATGGACTAGATGCCATGTATAGAATTCCCTGCCAGGCACTGGACAGTTTTTTCCAAAGGGCTCCAGTTTAAAAAGCCACTGTGTTGTTCCCTGGCATGTTACCATACTTTCCTAGTTAGAGTTATGGGCAATAGCTAAGAGGCTAATGCCTGGGAAAGACGAACCTGGGACAAGCAAGCTTTGACTAGGATAGTTAGGTCCCTGGCATGTTGCAGCCATGCTGTGTCATGCCTTGATTTATGGAAGAGTCATGTTCCTACTTACTGCCGTACACTCATGCTCCTCTGTCTACCTTTTAAAATAAAATCCTACTTCAAAATAGCCTAGTGAAGCCCCATATGTAGAGAAAACATGGCAAACCCTTGACCATGTAGAATTCATCCACTGGAATATTTACTGAGCACTATGGTCATGTATGGAGGTGAGAGTTGGACTGTGAAGAAAGCTGAGCAACGAAGAACCGATGCTTTGGAACTGTGGTGTTGGAGAACACTCTTGAGAGTCCCTTGGACTGCAAGGAGAGCCAAACCAGTCCATTCTAAAGGAGATCAGTCCTGGGTGTTCTTTGGAAGGACTGATGCTAAAGCTGAAACTCCAGTACTTTAGCCAGCTCATACGAAGAGTTGACTCATTGGAAAAGACTCTGAAGCTGGGAGGGATTGAGGGCAGGAGGAGAAGGGAACGACAGAGGATGAGATGGCTGGATGGCATCACTGACTCCATGGGCATGAGTCTGAGTGAACTCCGGGCGCTGGTGATGGACAGGGAGGCCTGGAGTGCTGCAATTCATGGGGTCGCAAAGAGTCGGACACGACTGAGCGACTGAACTGAACTGATATACCAAGCTGCTCTAGGGACTGGAGAAGCATCAGCAAATAAGGACCGCTGGCCTTTGGGACGTTAGGTTCAAGCAACCGGCCATACAAACTGGTCCTACTACTGATGAACTATTTAGTCCACGTTGTAACCCATGGGATTTTTCTCAAAGTGGCACTTTAACAGCCCAATGCATACTTGCCGAGGCTCACAGCATCAGTTTCAAGGTCAGGCTCCTCGGAGGCCAGCTCAGAGAAAGGGAAACCACAGGCTCACACCTTTCGAATGAGTCAGACCTTTCTCTCAGGAGGCACTCTCTTAGTTAAGTCATTACGAAAGAACTCCAGCGAATGATTCTCCTGCTGCTCAGCTATTCTCATCATGGAGTGAGCAGGGAGACTTGGGCGATTGTTAACGTAGGAAATTTGTTCTCATTCAGGTGAGGATGAGGGTTTTGGCCCAGCATGGTGTGTGGACTCGGAGGGCTAGCCACCTCGGCTTCAGCTTAATCCCACATTGCACACATGATCCCTTGTAACCACGTTAGCCTCTCTGACCCTCGTCTCTTCCTCTAAGGCTAACCACACGCACGTCAGCACTATCCTGCCAAGTGCCTGGCACCCACTGACACTCGCTTCCCTTGTTCCTGTGAAAAGAAGTCATGGTTGCAGCGAGAGAGACAGCACCTCTAAGGAGCGGAGCAGCGCTCTGCAGGCTTTATGCCGGCTTTCTCATTCGAGGGGTAAAATAAATCTGAGATACTGACGCTAGCATCTCTTCTTCGCTGATCTCAATACCCTGGGTCCAATCAGGAAACAGAAACCACGCAGTAGGTCAGGTAATGGAAGCTGAGTAGCAAGAGTTGTTAACGGCATTAGAGGAAGAGCTGGGAGACCTTGGAAAAGCCCACGGCGCCCTAAGGGAGGGACAACCCTGAGAAGGGACCGCTTGCAAGGGGCACAGACCGAGCCAGGAAAGGTGTAATCAGGCCACCAGGTAGCAGAGAATTTGCTGGTCTGGAATTGCTGGGTGAGCCATACACCACACGCTTCCGTGGGTAGGCAGGGCGCCAGTGGTCAGAGGGAGTCAGGGACCTGCAGGGGCAGAGGCCTTCTGAGGGTGGGTGGGCTACAGTGAAAAGGAATGACAGAGGCCTGCGTCAGGAGACAGTGGACGCTGGTGCAAGCAGGAGGGTTGCCCTGCAGAGTGTGGTTTCAGAGTAGAGAGGGTTGCAGGGCAGTCACATGAGGCTGCAGATGGACCAGGGTCTGGGTCCTGTGGCTGCGGCCAGCTCTACAGGACGAGCATGCAGCCGTCTCCCCGACCCCTGACCCATGCTGCAAAGATGGAAGCCTCCTCCTCCCCCACCTCCACTGTGAGCTTCACGTGGTGCTTACTTTAAAGGAGAAGTGGGAGAATGAAACTAATCACCAAGCGTGTATTGAAGGATGCTTCCAGACCTGAGAGGCAGTAACGGAGAACTGGCATGTGAGGTCACTGAGGTCAGAGTTTAGACGTCTGCCCCGGGGTCCCACGGTCAATGACAGAACTCGGATTTTAAGCCAAGACTGACTGATTCTAAAAACCGTAGAGAAATGACACTCAGTCAGGTCTGATTCTTTGACAACCTCCTGGACTTTAGCCTGCCAGACTCTTCTATCCATGGAATTCTCCAGGCAAGAATATTGGAGTGGGTGGTCATTCTCTTCTCCAGACATTGAACTTGGGTCGTGCGCATTGCAGGCAGAATCCTTACTGTCTGAGCCACCAGGGAAGCCCCAGCTGATTCTAAAGCCCTTTCCAACTCAGGTTTTCTAGCCAAGAAAAATTAAAACAAACCCCAGCCAAGGGTTGGGAATGCCCTCTACTAACTTAAACCCAGAACTTCTGAACTGCTGAGACACATCGAGCAGGAGAGTATAGTGGTCCTATTTCTTATGACTGCTTACTTATCAGCTTCCTCACAAGCTCTGAGGGTCAGTTTCAGTTCAGTCACTCAGTCGTGTCCGACTCTTTGCAACTCCATGAATCGCAGCACACCAGGCCTCCCTATCCATCACCAACTCCTGGAGTTCAGACTCGCGTCCATCGAGTCAGTGATGCCACCCAGCCCTCTCACCCTCTGTTGTCCCCTTCTCCTCCTGCCCCCAATCCCTCCCAGCAGAGTCTTTTCCAATGAGTCAACTCTTTGCATGAGGTGGCCAAAGTACTGGAGCTTCAGCTTTAGCATCATTCCTTCCAAAGAAATCCCAAGGCTGATCTCCTTCAGAATGGACTGGTTGGATCTCCTTGCAGTCGAAGGGACTCAAGAGTCTTCTCCAACACCACACTTCAAAAGCATCAATTCTTCAGCACTCAGCTTTCTTCACAGTCCAACTCTCACATCCATACGTGACCACAGGAAAAACCATAGCCTTGACAGACGGACCCTTAGTCGGCAAAGCAATGTCTCTGCTTTCGAATATACTATCTAGGTTGCTCATAACTTTTCTTTCAAGGAGTAAGCATCTTTTAATTTCATGGCTGCAATCACCATCTGCAGTGATTTTGGAGCCCCCAAAGAATAAAGTCTGACACTGTTTCCCCATCTATTTCCCATGAAGTGATGGGACCAGATGCCATGATCTTCGTTTTCTGAATGTTGAGCTTTAAGCGAACTTTTTCACTCTCCTCTTTCACTTTCATCAAGAGGCTTTTTAGTTCCTCTTTGTTATGCACCAAGCCCGTATCTCCAAACCAACCAAGAGAGCGAACAAGTCCACCATGGTAATGCAAAAGCAAGAAGGGAATTTTTTATTTCTAGCACGCTGGGGCTCAAGCCTCATCCGACGCAGCGGAATCAGATGAGAGCCCCAAACAAAGCAGTATGGCGGTTTATATACAGTCAGCTCTGTCTCAGGTACAGGGTACTTGGCGATACCTGATTGGACAGGCAGAATGAGCTCATGCAACGCCTTCCTTATGCTATCGCATATAGAAATCTTTCCTTATTTGGTTAAGGAATGTTCAAGAAAACAGGAAACATGACTCAGGTCCCCGGAGCTGTTATGCACCTCATTGAGCCGACCACCCTGCCTAACATTCCCCCCTGTTCTTAGATCATACAGAGGAATCCTCCTCTGGGTCCTGAGATACTGTTTGATATTGCTGCCGAAGCACGAACAGCTGTACTGTATTAATGCGCTCTTTTACAAAGGCTACAAGTCTATTGATAATACAAGGGCCAAACATAAGCATTATTAGAAGGATTATCAGGGGTCCTAGCAGGGTAGAGATTAAAGTAGTCAGCCAGGGGGATTGTTGAAACCAGGACTCAAACCATCCCTGTTGAGCCTCATGCTCTCGTTTACGCTGGGCTAGCCCCTCTCTCACTTTGGCCATGGATTCCCTAACTATTCCAGTATGGTCTGCATAAAAACAACATTCTTCTCCTAGGGCGGCACAAAGTCCCCCCTGTTGCAGAAATAGCAGATCTAGCCCTCTTCTATTTTGCAAAACTACTTCAGACAGGGAAGTTAAAGATGACTCTAAATGACTAATAGACTGTTCTATACGAGCGATGTCTTCATCTATGGCTGCTCTTAAAGAGTTAAATCCTTGACTTTGCATGGACAAAGCTGTTATTCCAGTTCCGGCCCCGGCTATTCCCAGACCGAACATAGTTGCTATGGTTAAGGCAGTAATGGGCTCTCTCAACTTTATAAGCCCTTTCTTGTTGAATAAGAGTCAATTTGTGGGCCCAATAATCATATACAGCTTCTTCTGGTCGATACAGTATCTTTGGCATCACAGCCACCATAACACAAAATTCTTTAGGATAAAAAATGGAGCTATGTACACAGGGAGTCAACCCAGTGTGAGAGCACACCCACCATCCTCCCATCTGTGGAACTGACCACCTGGCTACCGGCAGACTCATGAGTTCAACAGTGAGGGCACACAATGAGGATCTGTCTGGCAGCACTTTGCTCATACATAGTCCCTTTCCCCACACTTCTCTCATTGTAAGGCCTACTTTTCGTTCTCCCCATCGACATTGGGGAGGATCGGTGCCGTTGGCCAGGTCGTAAGAGGCATTGAGGCCTACTGCCTCGTAATAAGGGGGAATTAAGTTGTAACATAACCGACAGGATTTAGTTGCCTCAGGATGGGTTTAGATTTAAGGTAGCATAAGCTGCCTTTACTAATTTCCATAGTGGATCTGTTTGTCCAAGTTTAGCAAGGGGGCCCGCCTCTGGGTCTTTTGTTGGTCCCTGGGATGTAGGTAGGGAGGTTGTCGGGTAGAGAGTTGCATGGACCTGTTCAACGGGGTTTGGACCGATATTATACATTTGTACCGGTTCTAAAACTTGACTCACAACAATGATCCCGTTATAAGTAGTCAGGTCATTTCTGGTCTGAAGCCCCCATGATATCCCGTTGACCCAGGCCTTTTTTTTTTGCTTTGTCAGTGTTAAACCTTATTTTTACCTGGGCAAAGTTATGATCCTTTTCCCAATCGGAGTACAGAGGTACGGGTCCTACAAATGAGAAGTTAAGCAAGTCCCGATTTCCTACATCCCACATTCTATACCCTGGAGTCTCCGACCCATCATTAGAAGTTATGCAGTCCCAAGATTTACAATAAGAGTCCTGTGTGCCCCCACAGATCTTCCAGTTGTGCCTGGGTGCACCTGGACATGCCCAGAATGCATGATTCCGGAGGTAGCCCCTTTTCCAAGGTATATCTACCACCGGCTTAAGGTCAAAGTATAAGCCTGGCCACCAAGTATTTGGTGGATGTATTGCAGTGGTGGAGTTAAGCATCTCACATGTTAGTCCATTTTGCAGTTTCCAGGTGATTTTGACAGGTTGGTGCGGGTTCATGCTGGCAGCTTCGGAGCAGAGTAACATGGTCATCCATAAGATGGTCCAGACGAGTTGCCTTGGTCCCGTCGACGACGCCAGAGCTTCAGCCTCAGGGGGTTGGATGGGTGCAGAGACGCTTCCCATTCTTTTTTAGCGTCTTTCTGCTCTGCTGAAGTGGCTGGGCGTACGTGGTTGCAATGCACCCAAGGCCCGATACCGTCGACAGAGAAGATTCCTGGAACACCGGCTTAGGTCTTTTTTCGTCCTGTTTTTCTTCTTTTTCTTCAGAAGCTTTCATGACTAGTACCTGTGGGTTTAGCGAGGTTGGAGTCGGGGAAGAGGGACGGGGAGGTTTAGGAGGTTTAGAAGGAGCGAGAACAAAGGGTTTAAGCCATTCCGGCGGGTTTCTCACTAGATTGTGCCAGACCAGAATGTAGGGAGTCTGGTCTGGGTGCCCGGCAGGACTAGGGGTAAGCACCCTCTCTTTAACTGCCTGGATAATTTGGGGATTGAAGGTTCCCTCTTGTGGCCATCCGACGTCAAAGGTGGGCCACTCGGCAGAACAGAAAGTCACCAATTTGCTCTTCACCAGTAACAAAGGATTCTGAGCTCTAGACTTAAAATCAGAAAAATGGTCAGTCATCAGAGACAGCGGAGTAGAAGTAGATTGCCCCATGGGTACAGAGAACATGGACAATGACAACAAGACTCACACAGACAGTGCCAGCACACAGTCACAGAAACGACACAGATTCCAACTCTCAATATTACTTTCAGTCTCCTTGATAGCACTGGAGACCCCTTCTCTACTTGCAAGTGTCTTACCGTCAGGACGTCCTCAGTGCCAGCTGCCCTCCCGGTTCGCTACCGGGGACCCGGCCTTATGGGCTTGCCTCTTTACTTTACACCTAGATGCCTCCCCAGTACGATACTGGGCCCTGGACTTAATCTAGGCCTCTGCACTGCTAGCACCAGTGCTCAGAGCTCTCAACTCCTAACGAGATTATTCCCTTCTACCAGGAGAGTTGTCCTCCCCGGTAGGCCGGAGATCCCGGACGAGCACCCAAATGTTATGCACCGAGCCCGTATCTCCAAACCAACCGAGAGAGCGAACAAGTCCACCATGGTAATGCAAAAGCAAGAAGGGAATTTTTTATTTCTAGCACGCTAGGGCTCAAGCCTCATCCGACGCAGCGGAATCAGACGAGAGCCCCGAACAAAGCAGTATGGCGGTTTATATACAGTCAGCTCTTTATCTCAGTTACAGGGTACTTGGCGATACCTGATTGGACAGGCAGAATGAGCTCATGCAACGCCTTCCTTATGCTATCGCATATAGAAATCTTTCCTTATTTGGTTAAGGAATGTTCAAGAAAACAGGAAACACGACTCAGGTCCCCGGAGCTGTTATGCACCTCATTGAGCCGACCACCCTAACACTCTTCACTTTCTGCCATAAGGGTGGTGTCATCTGCATATCTGAGGTGGTTGATATTTCTCCCGGCAATCTTGATTCCAGCTTGTGTTTCTTCCAGGCCAGCGTTTCTCATGATGTACTCTGCATAGAAGTTAAATAAGCAGGGTGACAATATATAGCTCTGAGGGTAGGAATGTGTTATTCTTTGCTGAATTTTCAGAACCTTAGCACCTAGCAGGGACCCTATTGTGGAATGAATGAACATGAATGAATACAAGGAGGGGGAAGGGTAGACCAAACTTAGTAACACCCCAAACCTGGTTTTAAAAGCAGCTTGAAAACTTACACCCTGCTTGCACAATAGCCTCCAATCCCATCTCCAGCCAACATGCTGGGTTCCATAAACACATTGTTTCCATCTGTTAGCCTTTCCAAACAATTCTGCCTCCTAGGTGTGTCTGATTCCGTGGAAGGTGTGTCGTCTCTTCACCCACCCCATGAAGTTCGGGGGTTATCTTCATTAGTGGGCGTGTCCTGGATGCCACAGAGGGCATGACACTAATTTGAGTAACTAACAATAGAAGGTGGTATGAGATAAGATCCCTCTTCTCAGATAGCTTATAATCCAGCTGAAGAGACAAGATGTACAGGGGAAAAGATAAATAGCAATTCTTGACGAGTTTTGCTAGTGGCCAAATGGATGGAATTTAAACAGTTCTGTTCCAGGAGTGGAAAAATCATCACTGAATCCTCTTTCACTTGGAGAAGATTCCTGCAGTGCAAAAACCAGAGGGTGCTGTCTTCCACATCAATTCTTAAGATAATTCTTGGACACTTCCAGCGCAATCGCAGGAGACTTCTCTGCTTCATTAGAGTGGGCAGATATGGTAGACACTTCTGGTTGACTAACAGCAGGCTCAACCCCCTTTTCTCCCTTGCCACCTACAACTACAGGAAGCTGGAAAACCACATGTCCTCCCAGTTTCCTGCATAGCTAGAGGGGGACCGGGGGTCAGTTCTGGCTAAGTAGTAAGGGGGATTCCAATAAGGAACTTTCAAGGAAATTTTGCTTTTCTTATATAAGTAAAGATACAGACATCATGGGTAACTTGCCTAACCCTTCCTTCTTCCTGCGATGAAGATGTGATGCCTGGTACTGCAATAATTACCTTGTAGTCATGAGGTAACCAGCACAAGAATGAAAAGTCACTATAGCTGGTGGAGCAAAAAGGATGGACTTGGGAGGTAGCAGCTATCCTTAAGCCACTGGATCAATATCAAGCCCTTCTACCCACTGACTTCTTGGTAATGAGAAGTCCTTATGTTTACGGCCACGGTCATTGGTTATGCTATTAACTGCAGCTGAGAGCTTTCCTAACTGATGCTAGAGGAAAGTATATTTCTGAAGGATAAAAGAAAAGGCACAGTAGGTTCACCTGGAGCCCTTCAGCAGGCACTGGGCAGCTTCAGGCAGGGATTAGTCTGAAGGACAGTGTCAAAAGGGGCATCGGGTGTGGCTCCTGGACCGCGTGTCTTGGGAGCTGGTCAAAGTGCCAGGGGATCAATAGGGCCTGGGGCAAGGTGAACCTGAAGTAAGAGGTGGGGGAGGAAGACGGGGAAATGTGAGAAGACGGATCAAAGGAGAGGCCATGGTTCTAAAGGCCACATTCAGCCATCCAGAGCCAGGAGAGTTAAGCCCCTTAGATCTTTGCTTCAGCTGGGCGTTCCTGCCATAGGCTGCCATGTCCTCCCAGGCATGCAACAATTTTCTTTCTTTTTAGACGCTCCCTGAATGTTCTTTCCTCTTTATCTGGACTAGATACAAACAGCCCCACATCCTCCAACAGCTGTCTGCACACCAGTTTCCCCCTGCAGTCCCAGGAATCTTTAAATGGCAGCTTCCCCACTCCCCAGCCTCCTGGCTGGCTGCAGCCTCGCCCACGGCTAACCTTTCCCAAGTTATCTGCTGAGCCCTCACTATGGGCCTGGCGTCATTTGTCATCCGATAGATCAAATCCATACCACCTGGGGACGTGGAACTGAAAATAGCCCAGGTCCCCTAGCCAAAGAAAGCTTAAAGGCAAACCAGAATATTTCAAGAACTTGAGTTTATTTTTAGAAGTTGCTGGGATGTCCAGAAATGAGCTTCACTTAAGGCTGTGAATGTGAAAACACAAGGTGGAGGTCCCACATCTAAAATCCCCAATCCTGGGAATTCTCTGGTGATTTAGTGGTTAGGACTCCACGCTTTCACTGCTGAGGGCAAGGGTTCGCTCCCCGGTTGGGGAACTAAGATTCCACAAGTCGCACAGCGTGGCCAAAAAAGATCTCCAGTCCTGAAACACCTCCCTTCATTTGACCAGTTTTCATTCTGGACCCCTTCCTGCTGTTGGTTCAGCCGCTCAGTCACGCCCGACTCTTTGCAACCCCGTGGACTGCAGAACACTAGGCTTCCCTCTCCCCCTCACTGTTCTTCCCAGAGTTTGCTCAAGGTCACATCCATGAGTCGGTGATGCCATCTGACCATCTCACATCCCTCTGTCATCCCCCTCTCCTGCCTTCAGACTCTCCCTGGAGACAGGAAATCTTCAGCCAGCGGTGGTTGCCACCCTACCCAATTTCTTGGGAAAGTCAGGTTTTTGAAATACCAATTTGATTTCCTGGGAGAGGACTGGGTTTCCATGATGTACATACACCCTTTCCTAGAGCTTACGGGCTCTGTGCACAGAGCTATCTCTGCCTGGTAAGATGGTGTGAGCCAGGGCACAAGCCAGGAGCTTACGTTTCTGTGCATCTCAGGTGATGGAAGTAACAGCACCACCCCACTAACGATGACCACCAAGCCCTGAGCTGCCCTTAACCCTCAGCAGGCACTGCCCTAAGCACTTTTACATTAAAACATTTAATGTTTGCAAAATGACACAGAAATGTGTGCCTTTAGGACTGGGTCATGTTAAAGAGAACTATACCAGTTATTCTAACACATGAGACCATTTCATGGTAAACTCCCCAAGCATCAGCTCAGTTTGTGACCCCATGGACTGCAGCATGCCAGGCCTCCCTGTCCATCACCAACTCCTGGAGTTCACTCAAACTCACGTCCATTGAGTCGGTGATGCCATCCAACCATCTCATCCTCTGTCATCCCCTTCTCCTCCTGCCTTCAATCTTCCCCAGCATCAGGGTCTTTTCAAATGAGTCAGTTCATCGCATCAGGTGGCCAAAGCATTGGAATTTCAGCTTCAGCATCAGTCCTTCTCAAAGCATAACAGCCCAGAAAAGCAACTGTCTTCCTTCCCCTGGACAGTTTTGTTTTCCTGCATCTGACAGTTTGTTGGGAGATGAAGAGAGCTTTGATTTTCACATACACACACGTATGTGCTAAGTTGCTTGAGTTGTATCTGACTTTGTGACCCCATGGACTGTAGCCCACACCAGACTCCTCTGTCCATGGGATTCTCCAGGTAAGAATATTGGAATGGGTTGCCATGCCCACCTCCCAGGGATTTTCCTGACCCAGGGATTGAACCCATGTCTCCTGCAGCTCCTGTACTGCAGGCGGATGCTTTACCGCTGAGCCACTGGGGAACACACACAAACATAAGCAGAATCAGGAAGGCTAATGATTTTTCTTGCATGCCACCAAGCATCTCTGGACACTTGGGTGTTCTGCTACGTGCCAAACATCCTGACACTTGAAGAGGTGAGAGGAAAGGGGAGCAGGGTGACGGATGGAGCAAGCGGGCCTCGGAAAACCCAGGTGTCATCCTGGAAGCACTCCCTCGTGGGCAGTGGTTCTGGCGAAGTCACTGGCTCTGAGGCGGTTTCTTCCACAGTAAAACGAGAGGGCTTGAGTGTATCTCCTGACCTCCACTCGCCTTGGTGTCCCATGACCTGCTGCCATGGAAACAATACAAACGTTGAAGTGGGGCTTAAACCTCACCTTCCACTTGAAACCATGTTTTCCCTTTGACTCCTAAGGCTTCTAAGATCTGCCTCAACTAGGAAAGCTGATTAGGGGAAAGGACACATACATAGACTGAGGCAGGACGAGCCAGTGAGGGCACCCAGCGAGGACCAGGGGAGAGAGAGTGGGCTGGAGAATGCCCCCCAGCCCAATTCCCAGCTCGTGTCTGGCTTCACTCATGGCTGCTTCTCCTGCCTCTGTTTACCAAGTGCCCCATCTTTTCAGAGGGCTGCACTGTGTCAGGATGTGGGCCCCCCACTTGGTCCCAAAGTATTCTGGAGGCTCACAGAGCTGGTCCATGCAAATTAAAATCATCACAGCCACACAAGCCAAGACCAGCAGCTGACAGCCTCTAAACTGAATAGTCCTCACTGGGCTTGAGAAAAATTTTGGTTTCTTTCACCCAGTAACTCTCCTTTCCCCTCAACTCAGTTTTGCAAAGAATTAAGAGCTTCCAGACCCACTTGAGCTCCTTGATTCCCCTCCCCCAGCCTCCCCAGAGGCCAGAGTGAATCCCAGCTGTGGGTTTTTGGTGTGGTGGTGTTTACTTCCCACAGGCCGAAGCTTCTCTGCAGATCTCAGACTGGATAACGAGGAGGGAAAAATGAAACCTTAGTCAGGTTCTAGGAGAGCATGTGAGTCAGTCTCCTTACAGTTTCTAGCACCTGTGAGCAAAACCAAAACCATAGTAGCAGCAGTTACCGTACTGCCCTGACAATACGTGGTACGAAGCCAGTTCTTGTAAACTTTAGAAACAGGAAATACTTGTCACATGGTTGCTACACTACTTGCCTACTCAGCGAAGCTTCAAAGTGTACACGGGTGGTGTTCCTTTGGCACTTGGAAAATCTTAACGTCAACACGTAGGCAGGTTGCCTGTCATGGATGACCATCACCAAAAATGAGAAAATGCAGGACTGGGGTTTGGAGAGCCCCTTATTAGGCCTTGTATTTCAGGTAAGCAGCAGGACCGCTGTTATGTCCTTAGGTTTAGCTTCTGGCTAAACAAGAACTATCCCCCGAAAGAGTACAGGTCTAGCAGGGAACCATTACCTAAGCCCGCAGTAAGTTACCCCATCAGATTCAGAGATGCTTCTTCAGGAGAAGCAAAGTTCCCTGGACAGTGAGATCCATGAGAGGAGAACAGGGTTAGTCGTCTTATGGAGCAAGGCTCATAGTAGGCACTCAAGAGACAGGGCAGAGGACTAGACATCCAGTCTGTTCTTAGTTCCATGTCCCTTTGCTGACAGAGGCAGGAGCGTTCGTCCCTTCAGAGTCTGGTTCTCTACTTCTGAAGAGACGCTGATCTACCTAATAACCTCCCTGAGGGTCCTGTGCTTTCATTAATGTTGAGTCGCTAAGTCGTATCCAACTCTTTTTGTGACCCCATGGAAATCCCGCCAGGCTGCTCTGTCCACGGGGTTTCCCAGGCAAGAATACTGGAGCGGGGCGCCACTGCCTTCTACAGCTATCTTCTGAACCCAGGTCTCCTGCATTAGCAGGTGGACTCTTTACCACTGAGTCACCTGGGAAGCCCTTAGTTAATATGCTCTTTTCCATTAAACTCACTCTTCTTCACAGCTAGTGACTTGGTGTGTTGGCCTCAATCTTCTTTAGGTCTAAATGGAAGCCACCTGTTCTGAGTGGAAAAAGGTATCTTGTTTATCCACGACAAATGAGGTTCCCCACACAACCTCTGCCTCCAGAGGACGTTAGCATAGTTGCACCGGGGGGAACCAGGTACCAAAGGTGGGGGGTGGGTCCAGCTGACGGGGCTGTGAAGTTCAAATATGCAGCCAGAGGGTTAAGTTTAAAGACCTGTACTTTAAAGATGAAGGGATGCAAAAGCAGGGTGGGAATAGGGAGCGGTGTCCTGCAGACTAGAAGTTCAGGAATCTTTTGATGGAGCAGTCAAAAACCGCCTTTCTCCTTGTAAATAGAAAGGAAAAGGATTCACTAAGAAGCTCCTGGAAGTTGAAGTTTCGGGAGGAAAGACTTAAAAACCATCTGGGACTCCACACAGTGATTTGGAGCTAAGGTTAAAAAAAAAAATGCTGAGCTGGTATTTGCACTCACGGTGGTTTGAAGACTCACACATAACTTCTCATACGTGTGAGTAAACGTGTTCCCACTATCTTCCCCTCTGGCGCTGACCTCACCTCCCTGGCACGTGTGGGGTTCAGGGGATGAATAGGGAACAATTACCTCACTAAGCAGGCCCTCAGTCACTTCAACCCTTCAGGTTCTGCTCACCTCTACAGGCTGACTGGTCCCCGCACTGGGCTGGGCAAGTATCTTTGAAAGACTCACCCTCAAGCATAGCTAGGAGCCTCTGGAGCCCAGGGGCCTTTGAAGAGGCCCCCCCCCCCCTCAATGTCAGGGCTTCTGTCTGAAGCCCCGCTCTGCAGCCACTGGGCAGGCTTTAGTAACACCCTGGAGCTCTCTTCTAGCCTTGGACCAAATGGAAACACTAAGGTTTTTTGCAGCGAAAAAAATAAATGAAGTTGGGTCATACTGGTAGGTGATGGGGGTGGCCGGCTAGGCTGGTCCCAAAAGGGAAGCAGAAAAACAGCCCCTGTCCAGTTTCCCTTAGTTTGTTCTAAAACAATCCTGAAAGTCAGGAGACGTGAAATTGGGATGACGTGCCCACGAGCCCTGACTATCAGCCTTTTTGTTCCAGCACCTGAGGGCCAGTACCCTCATCCATACCCTTACATGCTCCCGATTTCTGACTGCACAGAAATAAGACTAAGAAGAAAGGAACTTAGAAATCTCTCAAAGTCTGACTTTAAAGATTATTGCCCTGCTTAAACGAAAGTTAACACCTGTTTCTCCTGTTTGCTTTCCTCAATACAACCCTAATCACCATCCCCACATCACTGCCAAAGCCCGGCCTGCCTAGAGTCCCGAACTGCTCGGGAAGAAGATGAAGGCAAAGATAGACGATAATTTTTTCCCCTAGCAAGCTCCCTGTACAACTAGGGATTTTCCCTACGACTTCGGAAACAAGTTATCACAAGCTGGATGACTTAAGAGAACACACATTTCCTCCCCACCCTCTTAGTTCCGAAGCTGCAGTCTGGAACCAGAGTGTTTCCAGGGCAAAGCTCCCTCCAAGGGCTCTAGGGAGAACTTTTGTCTTTTGACCTCAACTAATTAAGTCTGCAAGCACTCTGGTCGCTCTCACATTCTCAGATTCCAGGTGGGTGTAGAAATTGGGTGGGGGACACTCTTCAACCCACTTCTTCCCCAGCCTCCCCTACTGGCCCTCCCTCCCCGGAGCCTGACCTCAACACTCAGCAGCAGAGCTTCACTTGGCTAGACGTGTGGTTTAGAGTGAGGAATGGAGACGCTGAGAGGGAGGAGGCTCTAGCAACGGGACAGAGGCTGGTTTTCTTCAGGAGGCTACGCTTATTTCTGTGGTAAAAGCGAAGTCTGTCAGGAAGGGAAAAGTATAGCAGAGAGTTGTCACTGCTCTTGCTACTGAGGCAAATTCTCTTCCCCAAGCCCGGCAACCAAAACGCCCAGACCCCCCGAAGCTTCTAGTAAAGATGGTTTCTGCGTGAGATAGCTAAATGAAGCAGCCACAGGAGGAGACACAGAGTTGCCTGCGCAGACGCCAGAAAGTGAAGTTGCTCAGTCGCGTCCGACTCCCTGCGACCCCATGAACTGCAGCCCACTAAGCTCCTCTGTCTATGGGGATTCTCCAAGCAAGAATACTGGAGTGAGTCGCCATTTCCTTTTCCAGGGGATCTTCTTAACCCGGGAAAGAAGCCAGGGGGCCTAGGGGTATTTATGGGATTGAAGCCTGGAGGGCGGTCTGAGGCGTGGCAAGGGTGGGGGAACCTGATTGGAAATAAGAAAAAGGTGAGGTAATGGTTCTCTCCACGTCCCAAAATGGAGGCTGTTAGCGCGATCTGAGGGTGGAGTTTCGGTATTCGAAGGTCAAAAGGTCACTGAGCCGGCCACTCGCGCATGCCCAGTTGTGTGGGGGGCGGGCAGGGTGTTGGCGGCGCCTAACCAGTCTCCATCAGCCCAGCTCCAACCAGACCCAGCTGAGTCCAAGTGCCTGGAGAACAGCTGGGCAGCAGGGCTGCTTGGAGGCCGTGGAAATCTCCAGAAACAGTGAAAACAACCTTGACTGGTGAAGGGGGGTGCAGTGGGCTTGACTGAGGGTTATGAGTCTATCCAGCCTCCTGAAGGCTGCTGTCCCAGGGCCCAGACCCCATGACCAGCGTCAACCACTCCAGACTGGTTTTGGAGGGGGGACCACTCAGTGTCTGAGCTGCAGGCTCGTCCACCTGTGGTGGAGCGGCAGTGACGGCAGAGTCCTGTATGTTTGTAGTCCGATTGAGACCCCGAACTAGAGCCTTAGAAGCTGAGCGGATCTCATGCTGGTTATTTTCCCACACAGCACCATCAGTTTGCTGGTAAATGTGAAAGCACTTGTTTTTAAACCATCACTTAAAAAAAAAAAAAATGCCCGAAATCTCGAGGCAGTATCAAAATACCTGTGCTGACTCAGAAAGATAATTTTTCAAGCATCAGCAGAAAGGGGAACGTACAGAATTTGCAATTTAAACCTCCTGCCCCGCCCCCACTCTCAGCTCTGTAAATACAGTGGAGACAGTACATTGAAGTGGGTGGGGGAATATGAGTTTTCACGTTTCTGTCTTGCCTCTGTAACTAGATTTAATTCAGTTCGATAGGTAATATTGGCAGGCACTGTGTGTGTGTGTTCTTGGCATTTACAGATGAATTAGACCCAGGGTCTGTTTCCACCTACCTCACAAAGCAACAACCCTGCTGGGCAAACAAACAGCTGAAATCTACAGTAAAGGCTAGCAAGAGACTAGGAATGAAATTTTATTTGAGAGACGAATTTTTCTTCAGGGAGAGGAGGAGGGACAAGTGAAGCAGGGAAAGAGCCAGAACTTGCAGCCTGTGTGTTTACATTTATAAATTCCTTCATTCCTTTGCTCAGCAAAGAGTTGTGGAGAGCTCTCTATGTACCAGGCCTCACCCTAGCTCCTGGGGAAAGATTATCACTGGGAAAGATTGTGTAGTCTTAGAACCTGAATTCTGTGTGAGGAAGGAGACATGTATGGATGTGAGAGTTGGACCATAATAGAAGGCTGAGCGCCGTAGCATTGATGCTTTCGATGCTTTCCATTGATGCTGGAAAAGACTCTTGAGAATCCCTTGGACAGCAAGGAGATCAAACCAGTCGATCCTTAAGGAAATTAACCTTGAATATTCATTGGAAGGGCTGGGGCTGAAGCTGAAGCTCCAATATTTGGCCACCTGATGCAAAGAGCTGACTCATTGGAAAAGACTCTGATGCTGGGAAAGGCAAGGAAGCAAGAGGAGAAGGGGGCGACAGAGGATGAGATGGTTGGATGACATCACTGACACAATGGACATGAGTCTGAGCAAGCTCAGGGAGATGGTGAAGGACAGGGAGGCCTAGTGTGCTGTAGTTGATGGGGCTGCAAAGAGTCAGACATGACTGAGGGACAGGACGACAACAGGGAGGCAAAATCCAGGAGGCTGGCAGATGTCCTAGAAGGAGAGAAGGTGGAGGAAACAGCACAAACAAAGGCTCTGGGGTGGCCAAGTGTCCATTTATCTGGAATGACCAGGATGTGGGGTGTATGCAAAGGGACGAGCGGGAGCAGGGAGTCGGTTGAAAGAGCCCACAGTGTGGTTCTGGAGACCCCAGCACATGGCATAGATTTACTCTTATAGCAAGAGGGTCCATTCAAGGTCGACAGGAGCCAGGAAAGAGATGGTGTCATTGGTTTAAACAAGGGAATGATGTTCCCAGATTTAGGATTCAGGACGGGTGTTGCAGTAACATGGACAGTATCTTACAAGAGAAAGAGTGGCCCGAGGGGTCTGTTGCAGTGGCCCAGAGGAAATCATGAAGCCTGGGCTACGGTGGTGGCTGAAGGATGGAGTGTGTTGGGTGGAATCGTGTCCTCCAGAAAGCTATGTTCAAGCTCTAACCCCTGGCACCTGTACATCTGACCTTATTTGTTAATAAAATCTTTGTGGATATGGTTAAGTTCAGATGAGGTCATACTGGATTGGAATGGAGCTTTATAAGAAGAGGGACATTTGAACCCAGAGACACGCAGGGAAAACACCACGTGACCCTACAGGCAGAGATGGAGTGTGCAGCTACAAGGACGGCTGGTAGCCATCAGAAACCTGGGGAGAGGCAGGAGGGGCTTCCCTCTCAGAGAGCGTCTCCGGGGAGAACCAGCCTTGCCAACACCTTGACTTCAGATCTCTGACCTCCAGGATCCATGAAAGGATAAGAACCTGTTGTTTTTAGCCCTGCAAGGTGATAACTTGTTATGGCAGCCCTTGGAAACCAGTAGGGAGAGGAAGGTTCCAACTCAGGAGCCGCTGTAGAGGTACAAGTAACAGGTATCAGGGACTGGTCAGATGCAGGGAGTGAAGGTTAGGAGGGCAGCAGGACGATTCCTGGATTCCTGGATTCCTGGAGTCCCACTGCGAGGAGCTGCATTCTACACTCTTGTGGGACTGACACACCTGCTTACGGGAATGCTTGATACACTAGTTCAGTTCAGTTCAGTCGCTCAGTCGTGTCCGATTCTTTGTGACCCCATGAAGCGCAGCACGCCAGGCCTCCCTGTCCATCACCAACTCTCGGAGTTCACTCAAACTCACGTCCATCGAGTCCGTGATGCCATCCAGCCATCTCATCCTCGGTAGTCCCCTTCTCCTCCTGCCCCCAATCCCTCCCAGCATCAGAGTCTTTTCCAATGAGTCAACTCTTCGCATGAGGTGGCCAAAGTACTGGAGTTTCAGCTTTAGCATCATTCTTTCCAAAGAACACCCAGGGCTGATCTCCTTCAGAATGGACTGATGGGATCTCCTTGCAGTCCAAGGGACTCTCAAGAGTCTTCTCCAACACCACAGTTCAAAAGCAGCAATTCTTCGGTGCTCAGCCTTCTTCACAGTCCAACTCTCACATCCATACATGACCACAGGAAAAACCATAGCCTTGACTAGACGGACCTTAGTCGGCAAAGTAATGTCTCTGCTTTTGAATATGCTATCTAGGTTGGTCATAACTTTTCTTCTAAGGAGTAAGCGTCTTTTAATTTCATGGTTGCAATCACCATCTGTAGTGATTTTGGAGCCCAAAAAAATAAAGTCTGACACGATTTCCACTGTTTCCCCAGGTATTTCCCATGAAGTGATGGGACCAGATGCCATGATCTTCGTTTTCTGAATGTTGAGCTTTAAGCCAACTTTTTCACTCTCCACTTTCACTTTCATCAAGAGGCTTTTTAGTTCCTCTTCACTTTCTGCCATAAGGGTGGTGTCATCTGCATATCTGAGGTGATTGATATTTCTCCCGGCAATCTTGATTCCAGCTTGTGTTTCTTCCAGGCCAGCGTTTCTCATGATGTACTCTGCATAGAAGTTAAATAAGCAGGGTGACAATATACAGCCTTGACGCGCTCCTTTTCCTATTTGAAACCAGTCTGTTGTTCCATGTCCAGTTCTAAATGTTGCTTCCTGACCTGCATACAGATTTCTCAAGAGGCAGGTCAGGTGGTCTGGTATTCCCATCTCTTTCAGAATTTTCCACAGTTTATTGTGATCCACACAGTCAAAGGCTTTGACATAGTCAATAAAGCAGAAATAGATGTTTTTCTGGAACTCTCTTGCTTTTTCGATGATCCAGCAGATGTTGCCAATTTGATCTCTGGTTCCTCTGCCTTTTCTACAACCAACTTGAACATCTGGAAGTTCACAGTTCATGTGTTGCTGAAGCCTGGCTTGGAGAATTTTGAGCATTACTTTACTAGCATGTGAGATGAGTGCAACTGTGCAGTAGTTTGAGCATGCTTTGGTATTGCCTTTCTTTCGGTAGGTGTTTAATAAACATGCATTAAATAAGTGTGGGCAAGGATGTGGAGAACACTTGTTGGTGGGAACATAAATTGTTTTAGCCACCATGGAAAACAGTATGAAGGTTCCTCAAAAAAATTAAAAATAGAACTACTGTAAGATCCAATCAGTCCATTTCTGGGTATTTATCTGAAGAAAACAAAAACACTAATTCACAAAGATACATGCACTTCAGTGTTCATAGCAGCATTATTTACAATAGCTAAGATATAAAAGCAACCTAAGTGTCCATCAACATATGAATGCATAGAGAAGTTTTATATATATATATATATAGTGTGGAATCGTACCAGCCATAAAAAGGAATGAAATTTCCATTTGCAACAACATAGACGGACTGGGAAGGTAGTATTCTTAGTGGAATATGCAAGACAGAGAAAGACAAATACTTAATGTTTTCACTTATTTGTGGAATCTAAGAAATAAATGAACAAATAAAACAGAAACAGACTTACAGAGAGAACAAACTAGTGCTTCCCAGGGGAGAGAGGGGTAGTCTGTGCGAAAGTCACTCAGTCGTATCCAACTCTTTGTGACCCCATGGATTATACAGTCCATGGAATTCTCTAGGCCAGAATACTGGAGTGGGTAGCCTTTCCCTTCTCCAGGGGATCTTCCCAACCCAGGGATCAAACTGAGTTTCCCGCATTGCAGGAGGATTCTTTACCACCTGAGCCACCAGGGAAACCCGAGAAGGGGAGGGGCAAAGTAGGTGAAGGGGACTGAGAGGCGCAAACTACTAGGGATAAAATAAGTAAGTTACAAGGATGTAACATACAGCACAGGGAATATAGTCAATATCTTATAATAACTTGGTATGGAATATAATCTATAAAAATAGCAAATGACTTTATTGTATACCGAAACCTAAAATAATATTGTGAGTCAACAATGCTTCAATAAAAAAATAAACAAACATGAGCTCACTCAGGTTTCATCTCTGGGCTCTGTCAGAGCCACTTTGCAACTAGTTATTTGTGCGGAAGTTGTGCCTGGAGGTAGGGTGAAGGCAGTGTGGCCGGAGCTGCCAGGAGGAGCACAGGAGGTTTGGAACCATGGTGGTATGTCTGCCCCTCTGATGGCAGGTCCTGGGGAGGAACACTGGACATCATGACGGAGTGGGGTGAGGTGGACCCCACGCTTCATCTCTGTGTCACCGCAGGCCACACCCTGACCTCTGCTCTTCTGGCCCTGATCAGAACATCTCGGACTTCTGCTCCTCCCACCTGGTCTGGGGCCCATCCCCTGCAGCCTACTGTTCCTCTCGAGGATCCTGCCTGGGGTCCTCAGGACCCGTGTCCCTGCTGCCTCCGCTGGTTCTTTGGATCAGTCACAGGCCAAGAAGCTTCTCTGCCTCCCTTTTCCCAGAAGACTCTCCAAAGATCTGGCTGGGGAGGCGGGGGCGGGGCGGGAGGTGGGGGGGGGGGGGGGGGTCGGCGGATGGTTAAGAAACCTTCATGCGCTGGTAGAATACCAGCTTCGCACACGATGCAGGGCCTGTGGGTGCAGTCTTAGCAGGTGACATGTCAGGAGGATGGAAACGTGGAAATGCCCCCAGAAATTAGGAGGTTTGAGCTGATCTGAGCAGTTTTGCAGAGAAGATATTAAAAATCCAGGAAGCAAAGTGTCATCAGATGGGCCCTAGGAGAAGCCGGCTGCTACTTCTCCTGTTTTCTCTCTGCCTTCAGGATTCCCGCGCTTGGCCCTCGTGATGAAACTGAGAAGCGAAACTGGGGCGTGAGGGTGCGTAAGGGGTGGAGGCAAGTTGCTCGCACTCAGGGCCCCTCCTGCTGCCTTGTGGCTTTGACTTACTCTGAGTTCAGATCCGTAGTGTCTTTTCAAGCCAACCCTCAGTGTTTCTGGGTCCTCTGAAAAGCTCAGCACAGTAACAGTGATGGACATGGAATGAGCATGTTCAGCCGTTCAAAATGGTCTTGTCCTCCTGAAGTCTCTGGGCTGACCCTCCCACCCCGTGAGTCCCCATGAGAGCGGAGCCTCCACCCAGAAACTTGAGATGGGGAGACGGAGGACACAGCGGGCCCCTGATGGAGGTGGGGCACCCCTCGCTCCCCGTCCCCCGCCGTGCAATTGAAGGGATTTTACTCCATGGCTGCTCTTCTTGCGTAACGTCCTCTGTGCTCTCTCTGCAGTCGGGCAGATGGAGCGGTTACCCCCTGCTGTCTCGGGGAGGGATGTGGTGAGGGAAAAGCAAAACCAGCCTGTATTCTAGATTCTGAGCTCCTGGGCGTTAAAATGCCTAAAATGTCAGGGTTAGTGCGTTTTCAGAACAGTTAGAAGATCCAGGGAGGCCAGACCCCCTTCCCAAAGCACCACCCCTCCCTGTCTGTCCTGCTGTGTCTGTCTCGATAGCACCATCGCTGCTGATGATACAGGCACACTGCTTCTTCTCTGTGCCCCCACGGGTAGGTGAGCACCCTGGGATGGAATGTAGAGTACTTGGCCTTGCTTACCTTTGCATCCCTGCCACACAGAACGTGGTCTAGCAGAGAGTGGGGGTTCATTCAATATTTGCTGGATGAACAGACTATTTTGAGCAGAGACAGACTTCCCCTAATGAGAACGAAATGCTGCTGGTTGGGGAACAAAGGAGAGGACAGAGGTACCTGGGGCATCTCTGCTGAGGTCCAGGCATGGAATTAGCATATTAGCAAATGTGGAATTAGTGCATTAGCTAATATGGAATTAGCACTGTTGTTGAGTTGCTCAGTTGTGTCCAACCTGTCCTTCACCATCTCCTGGAGTCGGTGATGCCATCCAACCATCTCATCCTCTGTCGTCCCCTTCTCCTCCTACCTTCAATTTTTCCCAGCATCAGGGTCTTTTCCAGTGAGTTGGCTCTCACTTATATGGAATATGGAATTAGCGTGTTACCTAGCATTAGCACGTTAGCTTCCAGGGGGGAAAGGCCGGGCTCCTGGGAAGCAGCAGGACTGGGCCTTGTGGGGTCTCCCCCGATGGCCCATCAGGTCTCGGTCCCTGGTGTGGCGCAGAAAGGGCAGGAGCCACCAGACCGGAGGCCACGTGGGCCAGGACACGGCGGATCAGCGGATCAGCAGCACTGGGATGGCGTATGGGCTGATATCACAGCCCTGCAGCTCAGCGAGGAGGACCTCCACAGACCAGGGAGGACGTCCCCTGGCATCTGCAAATGTGCCGTCGAAATGATAGAGTTACAGTCATTTCCTTGGCAACCCACTCCAGGATTCTTGCCTAGAGAATCCCTTGGACACGGGAGCCTGGTGGGCTATGGTGCGTAGGGCCTCGAAGAGTTGGACATGACTGAAGCGACTTAGCATGCACGCAAAGGCATTTTCTTACACTCACGTGTCCAGGCAGATTCAGGCCACCCACCTGTGAGGCCCCTGGCTTCTGTTGCACACACGTGCTGTTCTCCTTCTGTTAGTGACGTGAAGAGAGGTGGAGGGTTGGGGAAGGTGCATGTGGTCATTGTATATATGTGTGAAGCAAATGAACTTTAAACTAGTGGGTTGTGTTTTGGTGGTTTTTTTTTTTTTTTTTTTGGTGAGGGGAGGCGGATGGAAGTATCCAAAGCTATTTTGAGCACAGCAGGCACATCATGCTATTTGCCCAGCATTGGCTGGGTGTCTTTCCACTCCTTAGGCCAGGCCCCACAGTCTCCAGACCAACCTTCCTAATATTTTCATCTATACACACCAGGTTCCAGCCAGACTGGACCCTATGTCGCTCTGAGCTGTTAATCCTCTCCTATTGGCGCTCTTTAAGTATGGCCAATTACGCAGGAAGTTTATGTGTTCAGAAAAAACTGGTTAGGTCAGAGTCTCTTTCTGTTGTGAGCATGCTCAGTTTCATCTGACTCTTTGCAACCCCATGGACTGTAGCCCAGAGAGCTTCTCTCTTCTCCAGAGAGCCTCTTTTTAGCAATTAGATTCATTCACTACGGGCTTCCCTAATGGCTCAGTTGGTAAAGAATCTGCCTGCAAGGCAGGAGACCCTGGTTTGATCCCTGGATGGGGAAGATCCCCTGGAGGAGGAAATGGCAACTCACTCCAGTATTCTTGCCTGGAGAATCCCATGGACAGAGAAGGCTGGCGGGCCCCAGTCTACGGGATCACAAAGAGTTGGACACGACTGAGTGACTAACACTTCCACTTCACTCAGTATATGGACTCTAAAGTAATCACATGAATTTCTTTAACATATCCTTGAAAATTCACATTTCCAGGAGCATGGCAGTGAGCAGAGGCCAGTGGACTGGCAGTGAAGTTTGAATCCCATCTGGGCACCACGAGGGCTGAGGACAACCAGTTACTGATTAACATGATTTTTTCCCCTCTCTGTTAACGTGTGATATCACAAAAGAACAAAGATAAGCACCATGGAATTCAGACCTGTGCCCAGTTGTCTAAAGAGAAGGAATCTCACCTATGAGTTTGTAAAGCACCATTTTTACCAATATTTTCTACCCATTGAATTGTTCCTAGAGTCTACCAGCTGTGGAGAAGTCCCCACAGGCCAAGTGGTAAGGGTTACATCAGTTATCATCTGGTGGGAGCTGAAGCCAGCCTTGTCTATACGTTATGGAGGATGAGAAGGATATGGCTGTATCCCAAAGAACCTTCATCGCAATCATGATGCTGAATGCCGAATGCCCAGGTTAGAGGCAAACATCTGATTCCTGATAAATGGAATATTTCCTGCCATATCTGTAAACAAAGGACATCACAGTCCTCAGCGATTGCAGCCACCAGTGGGTGGTGAGCTGGTGAGCACAGAGGAAACAAACTCAGGATGTGAAAACACAGGATGCTGGCCCCAGAGAGCTGAGGTGAGAATCAAAGACATGATGTCAGTGAGCCCAGACTGTAGTATCTTCCGATACGTGTGAAACCATTAAATTCCTTAACTTGACACCTACTTTTCTATTAAACAGTCATCTTTTGTTCCTACTACCTGATCTTTGTTGCAAAACTATATATCCTAGCTCCCCCCTCCCAGTCCCCAGCTCAGAGCAGTTCTCTCAGGGTTACTTGAGAGGCTGCCTCCCAGGTTTGAAGTCCTAAAAATTCCCACCTAATAAAAACCCAAGTGCTGCAGCAGTAAAGAGTCTGCCTGCCAATTTAAGAGGTGCAAGAGACACAAGTTCGATCCCTGGGTCAGGAAGATCCCCTGGAGGAGGAAATGGCAACCCACTCCAGTATTCTTACCTGGAGAATTCCATGTACAGAAGAGCCTAGCTGGCTACAGTTCATGGGGTTGCAAAGAGTCAGATACGCTTGATCACAAACACTTCAATGAAACACAATTCAACTTTTGGGTTGCGAATGTTTTTTAGTCAACATCCCCTTGAGAATGGGTCTAACACTGGCCCCTGTATATATTCTAACTATGAATAGGAATGCTGTGGGCTTATTATTTTTTTACAACTATTTTTAAACCAATTATTTATTTGAATAGGTAATACACACAGCACAAAATGCACAAAGTAGCCAGTGAAAGGGTGTGAGGTGACAGACAAGTCTTCTTTCTGCCCTTCACCCAGTCGCCCGTCCCCAGAGGCAACCACCATCATCAGAGTTTATTTTAGTTCTAAAGAGAGTGACGGGACTCAGCCCTACATGGAATTAGGAAGCTGTGTAACGTCACAACTAGGACCTGGACCCAGGCAGATTCTGTTCAGAGCCAGGCTGCACCACATCCTGACCCAGAGCCCAGACGCCAGCAGGATTTGTCCCATTGGATTGTTGAGATAATTAAGTGAGCAAAGCGCTGCAGTCTTAGCACAGCCCCCGGCACATATTTACACTCCATAAGTGTTGGCTATTCTAGGCGCTGATAGGCGACTGAGCGTGGAGGAGCGTGGAACGGAGGAGCGAGGCACGCTGACTACTCTCCAGGGATATCCTTCAGCCCTGTTACCCTAAGTGTGGTCCCCGGAAATCCCTGGGAGTTTGCTGGAAACTCAGGATCGCACACCCTTCCCCAGACCTGCCCAGGCTCCACGGGCGACCTGCACACGTGTGACAGTTTGAGAAGCTCTGTCCTCCACAAGCCCAGGGTCCTTGAGAGAACGGGCTGTGACCTCCACCTCTGGGAAGCCAGAGATGCTGTTTCTCCACCTTCGGACAGGAGCCCCTTAGAAATCTCAGGATGAAAACGCCAGACAAAACATTCTTAAGGGAAAAGCCTCTTCCCCTCCCACTCCCCAGCTTTCTTTTCCACGTTGGACTTCCCAGGCCCAATCACCTGTGACCTCCAGTGTGGCTGGAAAGTGTCCTCTTTTGTCCTGCAGCTTGACAGCAACCCAATGGGGGGCTGGGGGCGGGTGGCGTGTTGTTTTCAAAGTGATACAGGAGACGCAGTGGAGCCTGCCCAACAAGCTGCAGGGCTGCCAGGATGCCAACTGGGGCGCCAAGGTCCTGGCAGTGGGGGGTTGTCTTAGTCAGGGCTTGTCACTAAAAACCAGGTCCGCGTGGGGTGAGAGATGGGAGGCTGGAGGGGCTCAGGAGCTGACAACTGCTGCTGTCTGCCACGTGTTTCAACCCTTAGCTATGAGTACATGACATGCAGAAAGCACCCCTTGCCTTTAAAATATTATTGCATACTCTGATGAGCTTCCCTAATGGCTCAGCGTAAGGAATCTGCTTGCCAATGCAGGAGGTGTGGGTTCAATCCCTGGGTTGGGAAGACCCCCTGGAGAAGGAAATGACAACCCACTCCAGTATTCTTGCTTGAAGAATCCCATGGACAGAGGACTGGTGGGCTACAGTCCCGGGGTCACAAAAGTGACAGACACGACTGAGCGACTAAACAACGTACGATGATGGGGGATACGTGTCATTATACATGTGTCAAAATCCATTGGATGTACAGCACCAAGGGTCAACCCTAATGTCAGCTATGGACTTAGGGTGTTAACAATATGTCAGTGTAAGTTCATTATTATAACAAGCGTGCCACTCTGGGTGGGGGGTGTTAGCAGTGGGGGAGGGATGGGGGGGCAAAAGGGAAACCTCAGTACCTTCCTCTCAATTTTGCTCTGGATCTAAAACTATTCTAAAAGAGAACATACAACTCGTCACTGGATCAGCTATAGACAAGAAAAGAAAACCAAAGTTGAGGCATGGGGCAGCGTGTTTTTCAAAAAATATTTCAAAAAATATTTCAGAAATAACTTAGAGCTAGGTTGTCCAATCAAGAAGACTTCAATTCAGTTCAGTCGCTCTGTCGTGTCTGACTCTTTGTGACCCCATGGACTGCAGCACGCCAGGCCTCCCTGTCCATCACCAACTCCTGGAGTTTACTCAAACTTATGTCCATTGTGTCAGTGATGCCATCCAGCCATCTCATCCTCTGTCATCCCCTTCTCCTCCTGCCTTCTATCTTTCCCAGCACCAGAGTCTTTTCAAATGAGTCAGTTCTTCGCATCAGGTGGCCAAAGTATTGGAGTTTCAGCTTCAACATCTGTCCTTCCAATGATATTCAGGACTGATTCCTTTAGGATGGACTGGTTGGATCTCCTTGATGTCCAAGGGACTCTCGAGAGTCTTCTCCAATGCCATAGTTCAAAAGCATCAATTCTTCAGCACTCAGCTTTCTTTAGGAGAAGGAAATGGCAACCCACTCCAGTGTTCTTGCCTGGAGAATCCCAGGGACGGCGGAGCCTGGTGGGCTGCCGTCTATGGGGTTGCACAGAGTCGGACACGACTGAAGTGACTTAGCAGCAGCAGCAGCAGCAGCAGCTTTCTTTATAGTCCAACTCTCACATCTGTACATGACTACTGGAAGAAACATAGCTTTGACTAGACAGACCTTTGTTGGCAAAGTATTGTCTCTGTTTTTAAATATGCTGTCTATATTGGTCATAGCTTTTCTTCCAAGGAGCAAGCGTCTTTTAATTTCATGGCTGCAGTCACCATCTGCAGTGATTTTGAAGCCCAATAAAATAAAGTCAGCCACTGTTTCCATTGTTTCCCCATCTATTTGCCATGAAGTGATAGGACCAGATGCCATGATCGTGGTTTTCTGAATGTTGAGGGGTTTTTAAAATTTATTTATTTTATTGGAGGCTAATTACTTTACAATATTGTAGTGGTTTTTGCCATACATTGACATGAATCAGCCATGGGTGTACATGTCTTCCCCATCCTGAACCCCTCTCCCATCTCTCTCCCCATCCCATCCCTTAGGGCCATCCCAGTTTTAAGCCAACTTTTTCACTCTCCTCTTTCACTTTCATCAGGAGGCTCTTTAGTTCTTCTCCGCTTTCTGCCATAAAGGTGGTGTCATCTGCATATCTGAGGTTATTGATATTTCTCCCGGCAATCTTGATTCCAGCTTGTGCTTCTTCCAGCCCAGCATTTCTCATGATGTACTCTGCATATAAGTTAAATAAGCACAGTGACAATATACAGCCTTGACATACTCCTTTCCTGATTTGGAACCAGTTTGGTGTTCCATGTCCAGTTCTAACTGTTGCTTCCTGACCTGCATACAGATTTCTCAGGAGGCAGATCAGGTGGTCTGGTATTCCCATCTCTTTCTGAATTTTCCACAGTTTGTTGTGATCCACACAGTCAGAGGCTTTGGCATAGTCAATAAAGCAGAAGTAGATATGTTTCTGGAATGCGCTTGCTTTTTTGATGATCCAGTGGATGTTGGCAATTTAATCTCTGATTCCTCTGCCTTTTCTACAACCAGCTTGAACATCTGGAAGTTCATGGTTCACATATTGTTGAAGCCTGGCTTGGAGAATTTTGAGCATCACTTTACTAGCATGTGAGATGAGTGCAATTGTGCGGTAGTTTGAGCATTCTGAAACTCCAGGCCACCTCATGTGAAGAGCTGACTCGTTGGAAAAGACTCTGATGCTGGGAGGGATTGGGGGCAGGAGGAGAAGGGGACGACAGAGGGTGAGATGGCTGGATGGCATCACTGACGCGATGGACGTGAGTCTGAGTGAACTCCAGGAGTTGGTGATGGACAGGGAGGCCTGGCGTGCTGTGATTCATGGGGTCGCAAAGAGTTGGACACAACTGAGCGACTGAACTGAGCTGAACTGAACTGAATGGTCAAGTGGTTTTCCCTACTTTCGTCAATTTAAGTCTGAATTCGGCAATAAGGACTTCAGCTCTATGTGACTAGTGAGTGCTGGAAACATGCGTGGTGCCACTGAGGGACTGAATTTAAATTTTTATTCAGTTAATTTATTAACACTTGTAAAAATGTTTAAATGATGCATGACTGCATTAAGAAAAAATTTAAGTGGGTTCAGAACCGTCTGGATTATGTGAGTCTACTCCTTCAACTGTTAATATCATGAATCTCAATACAGATCAAGTGTTTCCAGTGAAGAGTATCCAAATTGGGTATAAAATACACACCAGATTTTGAAGACTTGTTACCAAAAACGGTAAGGTATTTCATTAACAACTTTCATATGGTTTGTACATTGAGGTAATATTTTGGTTATACCAAGTGAATAATATATAATATTAAAGTTTATATTATTAAAGTTCACCTATGTCTTTAAACTTTAAAAAAATTTGGCTTCCAAAAACTTTTTTTTAATTCCATTTGTGGCTTACCCACAAACACTGCTGGTGGGAATGGAAAATGGTACAGCTGCTTTGAATAACAGTATGATGTTTCCTCAAAATGTTAGACATAGTTACCCAGCAATTCTACTTTTAGCTATTTACCCAGAAGAACTGAAAACATATGTCCACACAAAAATGTCTATACAAATGTTCATAGCAGCATTACCCATAATAACTACAAAGTGGAAATAGCCCAAATGCCTATCAACTGATGAATGGGCAAAAATAAGTATGGTAGGTTCATATAATGTAATATTGCTCAGCCATGAAAAGAAGTACTGAGAGATGCTCTAACAAGGGATGACCCTTAAGAGCATTATGCCAAGTGAAAAAGGTAGACCAAAACCCCACCTATTGTATGATTCCATTTACAGCAGGCATCAGAGAGATTGTGGTTCCGTTTTAGACCACCACAATGAAGCAAGTTGTATCAATTTTTGGTTTCCTAGTGCACATGACGGAGAAGGCAATGGTACCCCACTCCAGCACTCTTGCCTGGAGAATCCCAGGGATGGGGGAGCCTGGTGGGATGCCATCTCTGGGGTTGCACAGAGTCGGACATGACTAAAGTGACTTAGCAGCAGCAGCAGTGCGCGTGAAAGTTATGTTTACACTATTAAGTGTGTGATAATATTATATCTTTTAAAAATGCATATATGACATTAAAATAACACTTCATTGATAAAAAAATGCCAACTGTTATCTGAGACTTCCAGAGTCATAGTAGAGACAATAAAGATCCCTGATTACAGATCGCCATAAAAAATATAATAAGGATGAAAACGTTTGGAACATTGTAAGAATTCCCAAAATGTGGCACAGAGACATGAAGGGAGCAACTGCTGTTGAGGAAATCATGTTAATAGACTTGCGAGATGCTGAGCTGCCCCAAACCTTTGATTTCTCAAAATAGAATGCAGTGTCTGCAAAACACAATAGAGGCAATAATAAAACATAACAAAACAAGGTTCACTTGCATATGGAATGTCCAGAAGAGGCAAATGAATAGAGACAAAAATTAGAGTTTGCAAAGGGATGGGGGACAGGAGAATAGGAAGTGGTATAGGGCTTCTTTGGGGGATGATGAAAGTCAGTTCAGTTCAGTTCAGTTCAGTCGCCCAGTCGTGTCCGACTCTTTGCAACCCCATGAATCTATTCTGGAAGTAAACAGAGGAAATGGTGGCACAGTTTGTGAGCATACTTGTCACGTGTGTGGCTTGCATGAAATCTCTATTGGACAGCGCTGATTTAAATGAAACTGGGGGCTTCCCTGGTGGTCCACTGGCTAAGACTCCACACTCCCAATGCAGGGGCCCCAAGTTCGATTCCTCATCGGGAAACTAGAGCTCACATGCCACAACTAAGGATCTGGTCAGAAGACTTGGATTGGCATATTTACACCATTGATACTATGTTTAAAATAGATAATGAATAAGAACCTACTGTACAGTACAGGGAACACTACACAATGCTCTGGGGTGAACTAAACGGGAAGGAAACCCCAAAAAGAGGGGATATACGTGTATAAATATAGCTGATTCACGTTGCTGTACGGTAGAAACCTAACATTGTAAAGCAACTATACTCCAATAAAACTTAAAAAAAAATAAAGTAAATGAAATAGCTTCTTCCCCAGCTGTCACTAGTGAGGGGACAGAATTTACCCAGAGCTAATCAACACATGGTGAGTTTTGTTACACCCTGCCCTACCCCCTAGGGGATATTTGGCACTGCCGAGAGACATTCTTGGTTGCTAACTGGGGTAGAGATGACAGGTAGAGATTGCTACTGGCCAGAGATGCTGCTAAAAACATTCTGCAATGCATGTGTGGCTGCCCAGGACAAGGAGTTATATAGTCCAACTGTCAGGAGCATCGAGTTGGGAAACTGCACCAGGAGTTGCTCGGAGTTTCCCAGCCTCCTTTGCACCATCTCAGCCTCTCAGACTGCCCTGAGGTCAAAAGGTATGTTCTGGGCATGCTCCTCCCAGGACGCTTTCTCCTGGAGTCCAGCCACTTCACAGGCATTCTCAGGCTGGAAGTTCCTCTGGACACCATAGAGACATTTGAGGCACCCTAATTATGTGGATCCTAATGTGGATTAGCTGTGGCGTCCATGACTCTATCCTTTCTCCCTGAGGCTTCCTGAATTCCAAAATGTTATGTGCTTACTAAGTCGTTTCAGTCGTGTCCAACTCTGTGTGACCCTATGGACTGGAGCCCGCCAGGCTCCTCTGTCCATGGAATTCTCCAGGCAAGAAGACTGGAGTGGGCTGCCATTTCCTCCTCTAGGGGGTCTTCCCGACACGGGGATCAAACCCGCGTCTCCTGCGTCTCCTGCATTGCAGGCAGACTCTTTACTGCTGAATAACTGGGGAAACTCCCCAAAGTGTTATACTTTATTTTTATTTTATTTTTATTATTTTAGCCATGCAACTTATAGGATCTTAGTTCCTTGACTGGAGATCGAACCCTGGCCCCTGCACTGGAAGCACCAAGTCCTAACCACTGGACTGCTGGGGAGGTCCCAGCATACTTGCTTTAAATGAAGCTGGCCTGTCTCTTCTCGCTTTTTCTCCCATGTCAGATTTCTAAGCCAAAGACAACTAGGATTTGCTAAGTCTGTGTCATAAATGGGCTCCTGCTCAGATATCTGAAGTGAAAATCTGAAGAAGAATATCCTGACTCGCTTGGAGGTTCTTTATTTTAAAATTATCCTTTGTGTCTGCATTAGTTTCTTACGGCTGCTTTAACTACCACAAACTTAAGTCACTTTAAATGACGCAGAATTTACTATTTCACAGTTCTGAAAGTCAAAAGTCCAACATGGATCTCGCTGGGCTAAAATCATGGTGTCGGCAGGGCTGCATCCCTTCTGGAAGCTCCAGAGGAAAAACTCTGCCTTCTCCAGCGTTTAGAGGTTTGCCTGCGTTTCTTGACTCGCAGCCACTTCCTCCATCTTCCAAGCTGGCAGCACAGCATCTCCAAGCTCTCTCTGACTCTCCTCCCTCCGTCGTTCACTTAGAAGGACTTTCGTGATCACATTTGGACCCCTGGGAAGTCCAGGGTGGTCTGTCATATATGTGTGTGCAAAGGGCATACGCTCTTCTGGGCTGGTTTGGAGGGCATAGACGGCTATCAAGTGCTATGGATCAATCTACACTATGCCTTTGGCACTCTATGTTATGCTTTGAGATGCCCATCATTTGAACAGGTCACATTTATTTAGCTGTTTCCAAATAAGTCTTTCCTTAGACAAACAATTCTGAGAGACACCCATATCTCCCTGGGTCTATGTGAAGGCTCTTCTCGAAAGTTAAAAGATATCCTCAAATTACATTCTTTCTGGCAATGAACATATTTCTCCATGACCTCAGTATCTTGATGTTATCATCTTTTAATATTTTTGTCTATCATCTGGCTGATATTTTAAAATTTTTATATTTTCCTAATTATTCACAAGGTTGGACAACTTCTCATATGTTTGTGAGTGAAAGTTGCCCAGTCATATCTGACTCCTTGTGACCTCACGGACATCCATGGAATCTCCAGGCCAGAATACTAGAGTGGGTAGCCTTTCCCTTCTCCAGGGGATCTTCCCAACCCAAGGATCAAACCCAGGTCTCTTGCATTGCAGGCGGATTCTTTACCAGTTGAGCTAGTAACCGTTTATATTCCCTCTTCTATGAACTTCATATTTATTTACTTTTACCTATTTTAAATTCAGTTTTTAAGGGTATTTTTCTTATCATTTTTATATACCTTGAAAATTAATATTTGTCTATGATATATATGTTCTACGTATATTTCCCAGTGTATCACTTTCATTTAATTTGATTTACAATATTTTTTGTTATATGAAATTTTTCATTTTTGTTACATAAAATTTGAAATAATCAAAACTAGCATGTTTTCTTCGTTTTTGTTGTTGTTGACGGTCTTTACATTCCAAATCTTACGGCTTTCGAGGTCGTAAGAATAGTTTCCAATACTTTTTCCAGTAGTTTATAGTTTGGGTTTTTTATTTTTAACTCAGGAATCCAGTTAGTGTTTATTTGAGGTCCACTGGTCTTATTTTTTTCTCCACACAGATGGCTAATTGTGTCTGCTTTAAAGATTTTGCTTCCTTCCTAAAACATGACAGGTTATTTCTATCATAAACCAAATTCCAATATATTCTTAGGTCTCATTCTGTTTTCTCTACTCAATTTGGTTTATTTACTTATCTATTTGGGGCTGTTGTTGTTTAATCACTAAGTCACGTCTAACTCTTTTGCGACCCCATGGACCGTAGCCCGCCAGGCTCCTCTATCAGATTCTCCAGGCAAGAACACTGGAGTGGGTTGTCAGGTCCTCCTCAAGGGGATCTTCCTGACCCGGGATTGAACCCATGTCTCCTGCATGGGCAAGCAGACTGTTTGCCACTGAGCCCAGGGAAGCCCTGGTTTGGAGCTACTACCGCACTGATTTGGTTACCTTAGCTTTACTGTCCATATTGATAGATAGTTGGTTAACCCATGTCAGTAAAGCAAGTTCGTTTTCAGTCATTGCAAAAAAAAGACCAATAACGCATGTCTCAGGCACTCAGCTCCCACTCAAGGCCGCGATGAGAGATTTACTACCAGGACTAAAACCCACCCCCGAAGCCAAAGGACCCTCCTCTCCCCAGCTCCACTGCTGCCATCCAAATTCTTGTCCCAGCACCACGCCTCAAAATAACACTCAGCTGTAGATGGCACACCTGTTTGGGATTTAGTTACAATGAATCAGGATCTGTATTTATTTCAGTGGCCGGACAGGTGAAGCCCAAGCTGCATTTATAGCAAGCCAACTAGAAAGCAGAAGAAAATCCAGATCGTGAAGCTCTTTCCTCTTAGGGTGAAGGGGTTACAGCTGACAAGGCCTAAACTTCCTGTGTTTCAAACTCCTGTGATTCTTTACAGAAATGCCTCAAGTTGTAGCGGTCACACGAGGTCTCAGTCTAATTTACCCATGGCTTAAAACCTTTTGCTCATGAGAGTCACCTAGAGAGCTTATTAAAGGTGTGGATTCCGAAACTCTGGGGTAAAATTCAGAGCTCTTTAAACATGCACCTTAGCACTTCCCTGGGTGTCCAGTGGTTACGACTTGGCCTTCCCATGAAAGGTGCGTGGGTTTGATCCCTGGCTGGGGAGCTAAGATCCTACGTGCCTCATAGCCAAAACTCCAAAACGCAAAACAGAGGCGATATCGTAACAAATTCAATAAAGACTCCAAAAATGGTCTACATCAAAAAAAATCTTAAAAATTTACCTTAGCAGCACAGATCACCCAGGCCCTCACACAGATGCAGTGCCCTGAGGACTCAGAGCCCCCACTCTGGGGTGCAGGGGGTGTCTCTGTGTTACAACACGTGTTCTGTAATGAGGTAGCCTGATGTATTCATGGGCGTGCATTGGTTCTTGGGAAATTTTGCCTAGGCTAAGGGCACAGCAACCCACTCCAATCTTCTTGCCTAGAGAATCCCATAGACAGAGGAGCCTGGCGGACACTTGCAAAGAGTCAGACACGACTGAAGCGACTTAGCAGGCCCAGCAAGGACCCCTGAACAGCTGAAGTAAATCACAGCCAACTTGAGCGGGAAAGGGAAGAGCCTATAACTCAGCTTTTGCCTTGGCAGCAGACTCCCTTTCTGGTTGTTTTTTAATAAAATTAAAAGTGTGGCCTCGGGGAACAGAGGAGGGGACAGAGAAGCTGGGGTTGGGAGCTGCAAACTATGACATACAGAATGGATTAACAAGGCCGTACTGTAGAGCACCGGGAACTATATTCGGTATCTTGAGATAAACCATAACGGAAAAGAAGATAATAAAGAATCTACCTATCTATTTATCTATATATATAACTGAATCATTTTGCTGTAGAGCAGAAATTAACGCAACATTGCAAAGCAACTATGCATGCGTGCTAAGTCGCCTCAGTCACGTCCGACTCTATGTGACCCCATGGACTGTAGCCCACCAGGCCCCTCTATCCATGGGATTCTCCAGGCAAGAATACTGGAGTGGGTTGCCACGCCCTCCTCCAGGGGATCTTGCTGACCTAGGGGTCGAACTTGCAACTTCTATGTCTCCTGTATTGACAGGCGGGTTCTTTACCACTAACACCACCTTATACTCTAATTAAAAAATAAATAAATAAAATTTGAAAAAAAAGAAATCTGCCCAGCATTCCTCCCTGCTAAGAGGCACGTTCCAGGCCTGGGCATCTGGAGGTGGGTGGCACCTCCCAGACCCAACCTCACAGAGATCCACTGCTGGCTTCCCATCTCGGCCTCCAGCTGCTCTCACTAAGGGCTCCAGCACGTCCACCCGGTGACCTCGTGAACGTGTGATCTCTGCCGTGGCTGCCATTGGCCAACCTGAGCCACCTCCCTGGGTGGTCCACCTGAACTTCTTGGGTCCGCTTTTTGCTTTTGTCTCTAGTTTTCAAATGGCCTGTTTCTGAAGTAAAATGCAGGGAGTACTATTTTCCCCAGAAGGCCTGATATTTTATGTGATTTTCTAGAATGTGAAGTGTTGCAGGAATGCTTTTACTCTTCAGTTCAGTTCAGTTTAGTCCTCAGTCATGTCCGACTCTGCAACCCCATGGACTGTAGCACGCCAGGCCTCCCTCTCCATCACCAACTCCTGGAGCTTGCTCCAACTCATATCCATTGAGTCGGTGATGCCATCCAACCATCCCATCCTCTGTCACCCCTTCTCCTCCTGCCTTCAGTCTTTCCCAGCATCAGGGTCTTTTCCCAATGAGTCAGTTCTTCGCATCAGGTGGCCAAAGTATTGGAACTTCAGCTTCAGCATCAGTCCTTCCAATGAACACCCAGGACTGATTTCCTTTAGGATGGACTGGTTGGATCTCCTTGCAGTCCAAGGGACTCTCAAGAGTCTTCTCCAACACCACAGTTCAAAAGCATCAATTCTTCGGTGCTCAGCTTTCTTTATAGTCCAACTCTCACATCCATACATGACTACCGGAAAAACTGTAGTCTTGACTAGATGGACATTTGTTAGAAAAGTAATGTCTCTGCTTTTTAATATGCTGTCGAGGTTGGTCATAACTTTTCTTCCAAGCAGCAAGAGTCTTCTAATTTCATGACTACAGTCACCATCTGCAGTGATTTTGGAGCCCAAGAAAATAAAATCTCTCATTGTTTCCATTGTTTCCCCATCTATTTGCCATGAAGTGATGGGACTGGATGCCGTGATCTTTGATTTCTGAATGTTGAACTTTAAGCCAACTTTTTTCACTCTTCTCTTTCACTTTCATCAAGAGTCTCTTTATTTCTTCTTCACTTTCTGCCATAAGGGTGGTGCCATCTGCATATCTGAGGTTACTGATATTTCTCCTGGAAATCTTGATTCCAGCTTGTGCTTCATCCAGCCTGGCATTTTGCATGATGTACTCTGCATATAAGTTAAATAAGCACAGTGACAATATACAGCCTTGATGTACTCCTTCCCCTATTTGAAACCAGTCTGCTGTTCCATGTCCAATTCCAACTATCATTTCTTGACCTGCATACAGGTTTCTTAGGAGGCAGGTTAGGTGGTCTGGTATTCCCATCTCTTTAAGAATTTTCCATAATTCGTTGTGATCCACACAATCAAAGGTTTTGGTGCAGTCAATAAAGCTAAAGTAGATGTTTTTCTGGACTTGCTTTTTGATAATCCAACGGATGTTGTTAATTTGATCTCTGATTCCTCTGCCCTTTCTAAAACCAGCCTGAACATCTGGAAATTCACAGTTCGCATACTGTTGAAGGCTGACTTGGAGAATTTTGAGCATTACTTTGCTAGTGTGTGAGGTGAGTGCAATTGTGCAGTAGTTTGAGCATTCTTTGGCATTGCCTTTCTTTGGGATTTGAATGAAAACTGACCTTTTCCAGTCCTGTGGCCACTGCTGAGTTTTCCAAATTTGCTGGCATATTGAGTGCAGCACTTTCATAGCATCATCTTTTAGGATTCAAAATAGCTCAACTGGAATTCCATCATTTCCACTAGCTTTGTTCATAGTAATGCTTCCTAAGGCCCACTTAGAGACTATTTTTTTTAATAGTATATAGGACCTTTTTTTTTTTTTTTACTTTTATGCTGTATATTATACAGTCCATGAAATCTCCAGGCCAGAATACTAGAGTGGGTAGCCTTCCCCTTCTCCAGGGGATCTTCCCAGCCCAGGGATTGAACCCGGGTCTCCCACATTGCAGGCAGATCCTTTACCATCTGAGTCATCATGGAAGCCCAAAGCACTTCCCAAAGCCAGACTTGCAAAGCTTCCCAAAAAAGGTCTTGGTCACTGTTTGGTGGTCTGCTGCCCATCTGGTCCCCTAGAGCTTTCTGAATCCTGGCGAAACATTACATCTGAGAAATATGCTCAGCAAATCAATGAGATGCATTGAAAACAGCAGTGCCTGCAGCCGGCATGATTAGCAGGAAGGGCCCAGTTCATGCCCAACTGCACATCACACAACTAACGCTCCAAGAGTTGAACACATCGGGCTATGAAGTCTTGTCTCATCCACCGTATTCACCTGACCTCTCACCAACCAGCTACCACTTCTTCCAGCATGTTGACAACTTTTTGCAGGCAAAACGCATCTACAACCAGCAGGAGGCAGAAAATGCTTTCAAAGCGTTTGTCGAATCCCGAAGCATGGATTTTTACACTACTGGAAAAACAAACTTATTTCTTATGGGCAAAAATGTGTTGATTGTAATGATTCCTATTTTGATTAATAAAGATGTGTTTGAGCCTAGCTATAATGATTTAAAATTCATGGTCTGAAATCACACTTACTCTTGTCCAAGGTAATACACCAGAGAACACTCACTGCCTCAGTTTTGAAAAGTAGTACTGACTGACCTGGGGCTTTGTTCCTCAGCTAAGATGGATGGAAATCAGGGCAAGGGGCTCCAGAATCCCTGGTGAGGGTGGCGGGGGGGGGGTGGGGTGGGCGCGGGGGGGCGGCATGCCTTCATGAGGGGTGCGAACTCTCATGAAAGGTAGCCCCATTCTGCCAGTCTGGGGCCTGCAGCCCACCTTCATGACATGGCATTCCACTCCCCAAGGGCCTTACAACCACCAAAATCGGGATCTCTGGGGGTGGGACTAAGGTACCTGATATTTACAGCTAAGATTCTCGACCTCAGAAGTACAGAGAATCACATGGGAGCTTTCAAAACCCTCAGAGCCCAAGCCACACTGCAGACAAATCACATCGGAATCTTGGGGTGGTGGGGAGCTGGGGATGGTACTCAGGCATCAGATGGTTTAAGGTCCACAGGCTTGAGACCCATTGCCTTAGGGTCTTTTCTAACCTGGGAAAGATGTCTCCTTGCAGACCAAGACTTTTGGAACTTTAGCGTGCTTATGAATTCCCAAGAACTGGGTTAAAATTGCAGATTCTGATTCAGCAAGACTGGGGCGGGGCTTGAGATTCTATATTCTGACAAACAGGTCTGCAGACCACACGGTGAGTAGCAAGGCTGTAGGTACTTAGGAGCGCCCATGGGTTACTTAACAAAGACTTGAGTCCAAGACCGGCAGTGGGCCATGATCTTGTAGGTCTGGGATGGTAATGGTTTTTGGCAGAAGGAGCAGAGTGGGCTTTGTGATCAAAAACAAAACAAGCGTTTGTGTGACTCCCCGAGTCAACCATGGCGTGGTGCTGACAAGAGGCGTGACGGCCATGTGCTGAGAGATGAGTGATTATAAGCTTCTGTCCTTCCCATCATCAGCAGAGGGCTGGCTTATCCACCTCCCTGAGTCAGAGTTAACAGTTGTTTGGTGGGGGCGGGGGCGGGGGCACATATTTTATTATGTAACTGAATGCAAATCTCAGATTGTTCTGTCCCGGATATGAAAACTACATGGCAGGCAGGTTTAGATGATCAGCTTATGTTTTCTCTATGCTTTAAAAAAACTCACTGGAGACCTACTACCTGCCCTCTCACCGGGTGCCCATGCACATGACATATAGTTGGTGTGTAAATCACACAGCCTGCCTAACTACTGGACTGAACTTAGATGAAGTGAAGTTTCTTATCACCTTTATTACACAAGCCCACACAAGTGATTCCCAGGTGGCGCTAGTGGTAAAGAACCTGCCTACGGATGCAGGAGATGTAAGAGGCTGGGGGTCAATCCCTGGGGTGGGAAGATCCCCTGGAGGAGGGCATGGCAACCCACTCCAGCATTCTTGCCTGGAGAATGCCAAGGACAGAGGAGCCTGGCGAGCTAAAATCCATAGGGTTGCAAAAGAGCTGGACACAACTGAAGTGACTTGGCGTGCATGCACACAAGTGAAACATTTCTGTAGATCTTAACAGACACATACACACACAAGTGTGAGTAAAAAGGGAAAATCTGAACAAGTTCAGCACATGGTACCGATGCATCTTGGTTGTGAAAATTATACCAGAGTTTGGCCGAATGTCAGCCTCAGGGGAAGCTGGCCACAGTGTATAGTGGTCTCTCTATCCTATTTCTTACATCTATGCATGGACAATTGTTAAAAATTTCAATTAAGAAAAAGCATAAAACATCTTGTAGCCAGCCCTTAATGTTTTTAATATGGGGAGGAAGGACATAAGTATTAAGATAAATAACAAAACAAAAAATGATAATATTTTTTAAATGTTAACTGCAGAACAGGTACTGTGCCGAGCATTTTACATGCTTGGCCCTATCTTTTCTTCTTAATGTTTGCTTACTTATTTATTTGGCTCTGCCAGGTCTTAGTTGTGGCATGTGGGATCTAGTTCCCTGACCAGGGATAAAACCAGTCTCCTGCACTGTGAGCACGGCATCCAGGCCACCAGACCCCCAGGGAAGTCCCTATACAAAAGTTTTAATTTGCGCAGCACTCCATGAGGTAGTGGTTGTTATTATTTCTGTTGTTATTATTGCTATCATTTTGTTTCAAATGAGGAAACTGGGGCTGGGAGAGCTTAACCAGTTTTTCCCAGGTCACACAGTCAGGAACCAAACATGGGTCCAGAGCCCACTACACTATACAAGGACTGCAGACAAGAATGTTGTTCCTCTGGAAGGAGAAATCACAGTCAAAGACGAGGCATGTGCTTCAGGGAAGTGCCATTTGAAGGAGCCTGCACCTTGGCCTTGAAGGACCAGGTAAACTGAACTGGCAACAAGCCAACCGAGGGCACTCCAGACCAGAAGGTGGAAGAAAACACTGCCCGTATGAGAAACTGCCTCCTTTTCCAGATGAGGAGACCAGTGCACACATCTGCTTCGCCTCTCAGGTAGACAGGCATAATTGTGGAAGGCACCGAAAGCTTGGGGACATGGTGAGATCTTCCCAGATCTAGTTAGCAGTGAGTGAGAGCTGATAAGATACCGATAAGGCCAGGGCTGTATCTGAATCACCGGCATTCGCAAGGCAAGCCAAGTGCAAGGTGTGGCCAGCTTGGCATAAACCAATCAATTCCCAATGATGGGGCTTCCCCGATGGCTCAGCGGGTAAAGAATTCTCCTGCAATGCAGGAGACACAGGAGGTGTGGATTCGATCCCTGGGTCGGGAAGATCCCCTGGAGGAGGAAAATGGCAGCCCACTCCAGTACCCTTGCCTGAAAAATGCCATGGATAAGGAGGCTGGTGGGCTACAGCACAAAAGTTCGCAGAGCTGGACATAACCGAACAACTAAGCACAGCCTGACGCTACCTCCAGGGCCAGAAGAGCAGCGGAGAGCAATTTCCTAGTGGAAGGTTGGTATGTGAAGGGAATCAAGGACTGTACTCAGGACGATGAAGACCACAAATGCGTTGAGATCAGTGATTATTAGAATCACCCTTGACAATACCTGGAATTCACGGCAAAAGCAATTCTAAGAGGAGAGTTTACAGCAATACAATCTTACCTCAGGAAACAAAAATCTCAAATAAACAACCTAAACTTAAACCTAAAGCCACTAGAGGAAGAATACCAAAAAAACTCTAAAGTTAGTAGAAGGAAAGAAGTCATAAAGATCAGAGCCGAAATACATGAAACAGAGGGGGAGACAGCAATAGCAAAGATCAGTGAAATTAAAAGCTAGTTCTTTGAGAAGAACAAACAAAAGTGATAAACCTCTAGCCAGACTCATTAAGAAAAAAGAGGACTCAATCTAGCAACCTAGTACCATGTGGCCACCTACTCATTCAGTTATTGAGCACATATTATATAACCAGTACGATCCCAAGGACTTGGGACGTATCACTGAACGAAACGGTGACCAGCCTGCCTACTGTCATGGAGCTCACCTTCTAAGTTTAGTACTATATCCTGGTCAGGAAGATTCTTAATTATCAGAGCCTAAGAATGCATTTCCATACTGTATACTTGAGATCCCATCTCTTTAGAGAAATACAAATCTCTCTGGGGTGAGGCTGGGCAACTCTGCAGGAGAACAGACACAGCACTTCTGATCTAAAAGCAAGGATGATCTTACCCCAGTGTGGCTACAGGGAAACTTAAGATGGGTAGACTGGCAGTCCTCGCCTCTGAGTTGGCTCAAGAAAGCAAGATCAGAACCAAGGTGAAGGATTGGCAGTGTGATCCTTGAAGATGATTCAAGTTAGCCTGGGGTACCCTCTCTGTTTTCCACTCCCAAACTGGGATTAATTTAGGAATCTTCCATAAATGTAGACACTGGGGGCTTTCCAATCTTAGCCTGGGCAAGTACTACTCCAAGACAGATCAGAACAAGATGGCCTTGCTTTGTAAGAGTGGGAAAGGAAGACAGGAAATAAGGACCCCGGGAGAAGGTTTAGTTTACATGTCAGCCTTGTTGCTGTAATATAGAATTAGAGACATGGAATTTTTCTCAGAAGCTAAAAGCAACACACAGATGAAGAGAACATCCTAAAAGATAAGATGCTGGTTACTGTTTCTACTGCTGGGCACCTTAAAGGTAAGTGACTCAGGCAAGAATCAAGAGTGGGCAAATTTACTAATATTACCCCCAACCAAGGATTTTTAGCCATTTCAAATTTTAAGTTCTCAAGAGCCTCAGATGTCTGAGAATAAATATTTAAAATGTCTTTTGACTTAGTTATGGGAGGATTCACCCTCATAACTTGGACTTTTTTTTAAGCAACATTATAAAAAGTTTGATTTGGTTTTCAATGACCCTCTAGTGCTTTTGCATCACATTTGCAATATTTAGCCATTTGATAGAAATCTGGCTATGTTGTGTCCATGTGTAAGAAGCACAGACATCTACAATCAGGGAGTAACTTTTGCATGGGTGAAAGAAATCTGTGCTCACTATGCCACTATCCCTGTGGCATAATTTTCCTGCTTTAGTCAAAATTTTTCTACAGCACAAAACTGTTTCTGAATATACAGCTTCTGCTCATGTTGACCTGGAGTGAGAGACTGGCTCTGTGACAGAGAACAGCAAAGTGAGGAATGGTCCCTCCACCTGCAGAGTGCAAGCTATCTAAAAAGTCATGTTCATCGTTCTGAGATCGTTGCCTTGGTCATGCCTGAAAACACAGGTGGGACCTTGAGCTGAGAGCTTGCAAGGTGGGTGTGCATCCATGAGTGTGTGAGTGTGTAAGCAAGAGGGCCCTAAGAAGTTCAATAGAGATGACAGGGTCCCAGAGATGGTCCGTTTTATTTCTCTGCATTGCCAGGAAACAAGGGAGCTTGCTGGTCCCCAGAGTTCTCCATCTCAGAATTCAGCTTAGAGCACAGGCTGAGGATGAGAGAGGGGGCTCCTTCCTTCAGTGCCTCTCAACTCTGGGCAGCTAAGGAAGCTAGGAATTGCCTTGCACAGCAATGGTCTAAAACGAGCCTTGTCAATAGCCCCTTCCCCTCCACTGACTTTGGGGGGGCCACTTGGCAACACTTCCCCCTTCACACACAGCGCTTAATAACTGAAATAATTTGCCCAGTGAAATGCTCAGTGTGGATGCTAAACAATTGGGAAAAGGCACCCAGCTGAGCAAGGCAGAGTAATTTATGAGCAGAAAAGGACATGCTGTGTCTACTGACGTGGAGAAATTAACGCTACAGCTTAATTTTGTATTACTCTTTGGTCAAAACACCTCCTTAAATTTATCTTGGGCATGAGTCTGTGGTCACTGGTGTGTTAAACAACCACATAGGGTGAAGCTGGCACTCCTGCAAAAGAGCAGAGTCAACGTGGCCCTTCCATGGCTGATTTGGCCAGTGGAGCAGAAGAATCTGCTCAGGGAAGAAAAACTACCTCGCATCTGGAGATTTTTTTCAGATTGGCTATTTTATGAGTGGGCCTTTAGAAATCATCAGTGCATTAAAATTTTACTTTTTCCCAAAGTGAATTCAATAACCGAATACACTTGGGAATATTTAGTTTTCTTTGGAGTATTGTCTAGTCTTCTATGAAAACAATACTAAGTTCCTACTATAGAGTTGGGAGAAGGAAAAGCAGAGGCTGAGTAAATATGATGATAAATAACCTTTCTTGGGTATTTATTTACAGAAATCAAATCTTGACCATAATACAGCATCAGTTCAAAGCCCACTTAAAACCCTGTACACTTAAAAATATAATAAATTCATATATCACATAACATCCTTAGTATATTAATTTTTCCATCTCTTTCAAATATACCCCCAAATCAGTAATAGAGTAAAACTTTTCTTTTTTTTTTTACTTCCTGAAGTGTTTTCTTTGCCTCTTTTACACTATGTGGTCTAAGAAAAATAAAACAGAGATTCATTCAAAAATCTACTCAGATTTTTGAGTGCAGCAAAGTCTACTCTACTTTCTCCAGCATCATTAAGCAAATTCTGCAAATGTTTTAGACACACCAAAATCTCTCATTCATTCTATGAATTCTGATGGAAGCCAGCACTTACCAAGTTTCAAAAGTGTCCAGGAAAATCACCAAAAAGAATGTTTTGGTTTCTTTTAAAGACTACACCCGAAACATTTGCTTAAAAACTTTCTGAATAGTGACATTGCCTGATAAAATCCATGCAGTAGACAAAATATCAGATTTCTTTTTCCAGCTGTCCAGAATCCCATTAGTGCCTCTTACTTCTATCTGTCTTTTGCTATAATTAGGATGGCTTAGGGTTTATCTGGGCCTTTTTTCAAAACCAGATTTCCTTCCCAGCAGCAGCCCCTGTCATTCACAAGTCCCCCGGTGGTATCGGGAGAATTAGTTTGGTGTACACTGCGGTACAGCGATCGTGAACGTGAAAGGAAAGGAAATACACACCTGCACACACACACACACACACACACACAGATACATTTGAGCTCACAAATCGTAAAAGCGGAGTCTTACCTGCGGATGATCACACCAGCCTGAAACCCTGCGTGTTTCAAATGCGTCTGTAGCCCACACCCCTTCTCTCAGGAAGCGCAAGGTCTCTTCCCTGGTGAGCGAGCCGGGTGGAGTCAGCAGAGTTTTCACTTCTGGCTCTGCCTGGGCTGGAACCGCAGGGCCTCTTGCAGGAAATTGGGACTTCAGATCAGTCCCCTCTGCTCCGGCATGGGAGCTGTCTCTTTTGTCACTCGGGGTTAGTGGGTGCTTAACAGGTCCCTTGGGACAGAGGCGATCCAGGGAGGCTTCCGCTGTCCTTTCTTCCAGGCTGGAATTCAGCCTCTTGGCTTTTCCCTTAATTCCCGGTCGCTGCGTCCTGGCAGGGTTCTCAGAGCCCCTCCGGCTCCATGTGTCTTTCTCCCCTACTCTCCTCTCGGCCGTGGTCTCCAGATGCCGGCGCATCCCGGGCTGTCCTGACTCGCCAGACAAGTGCTTCCCCTCTCTCCCTATCACCGCTTTATCCATGTTTAGCAGGTTGTCACTGGAGAATTCCTTTCCGGCCTGGTGGCTGTCTCTGGTTTCTCCTTGAATTCCTGGATAACCGTCTTCAGCAGCCTCCGAGGCAGCGGGCGGTTTGTACCTGCCTAGCTCTGTCACTGTAGCCAGTCCATCCTGCTGAGGTCCCGGGGGCAGGGGCATCCCCGCTCGCAAGGATGAGGCTCTGCGCGTGGAGGCCTGGCTGCTCCTTCCCCCCACTTCTTGGGGTGGTGAGTGATGACCAGCGGTGGCATCCATGGGCCCCGTGTCATCCGACACCGGGGGCCTGCGACCCAATTCACTGAAGAAACGCTCACACCCACCCAGGCTACACTCACTGAATTCCATCTCTTCGTCATCGCTTTCTAATAAAAAAACACACTCTGTCCCCTGCAGGTTCCTCTGCCAGATCGCATTAGAGTAATCTGTCATAACGTCGGAACATTCCAGATACTCCAGGTCATCATCTGAAAACTCCTCGGCGCAGGTTAGGGTTATCTCTGGGCAAAGTTCATAGTCACTGTCAGAGTCTGTGCTGGAAGCCGGGGGGCTGACAGGCCTGGCACCTGGAGGAGCGGACGAGTCTGCCCGTGTCAGGGGCAGGCTGCAGCTGAGGTACTTCTGGACTCCGGCATTTTGGTGACCAGAGTTCAAGCCTTCCTCGTTAGGGCCCTCAGGGTCTAAGGCACCATCTATTAACCTTGGTACTTTGGAATGCACGGTCCTGTGGCCACACACATCTTGTTTATCAGGAGCATCACTTGAATTAGGAAAATGCAACCCGTCCGCAACGCCCTCTGTGTTGGCAGCATCACCAGCCTCTTCAGTTTGCCTTGTGTCTTTAACGGCCAAGGGGTTGTCAGAGCCGGATGCACCAGGGTCATGGTCGGCGGATACCTGGAGTGAATGAGCACCGCTGGATTTGGAGGAGGGGGCGTGAGCTGACGTGGGAGGCCCCGAGGCAATACCTTCTCCTTCCTTATAAGGATGCTCTTCCTCATCAGTGTGGTTTGGGCTCTCCTGCTCATATGTCTCCGTGTCGTGTTTCCAACCTGTGTGCCCGTCATCTTTCGGGTTGGGAGAGAGTGGTCGGTCCTCTGACGGGCACTGCACTTCAACGGAAGCAGAGCAGCAGATCATCCCAAAACAGTTCTGAGCAGAGACTTGATAAACAGCAGCGTCATTCTGGGTACAGCTAGGATGAAGAGAGGAGACACGTAAGTTTGCATGCTGACATGCCTTACATCATGGCACACACAGTCAATGACCGTGGTTTTCCTGCACACTCAAGATCTGGGGTCCCCCTGAGAAGGGGTTTGTGGTCAGAGGCAACAGGCTGAGATGCTCAGCATTTTCCCTTAAGACTTTCCACAGTCTTACCCCAAATCGAAAATGCTGAAAATAACTCAGATGAATGGGGACACAGTTTCTAGTTTCTTCTCTCTTTTAAGTCATGTTATGTTATAGGAACTTGAAGCAGTATTACTTTCTGAAGGAAGGCATAGTACACAAAAAACTAAAGCACTCTAAATCATATAGTGGACTACTATAAGCAGTAATTCTTTTAAAGACTGCTAAGAAAACATGGTTCTTGCCAGGAGGCTGTAAAGCTAATACCATGCTAGGACTGTGTGCATGAAGAACAGTGCCCTTTCCTCTTTAATTTAACATGACTATAAAGTCTAAACCACAGCCACGAACCCCTCTGGCTGGAAACCAATGTCCACATGCCATCCTGACCAGTACCCGCCTGGTGTTTGGCTCTGGCTCAGCAGGGAAGAAACTGAATCCTGGCTCACGCCAAGCCTGCTCTCCCTGCTCCAGAAAGGATGGTGCTGGGGGCCCCTCCCTTTCTTGACTGGAGCCACATGGCGCCTGGAGCCTGACTTGCTTTGCTGACCTTTCCCCTTAGAACACTTCTCCAGGCTCTGCAGTCTCAATAAACACGTGTTGTACCTGCTCTATTTTTTTAATATTAATTTTTATTTGTTTATTAATACTTAGCAGCACCAGGTCTTAGTTAAGGCACATAGGATCTTTGATCTTTGCTGCAACATGCGGGATCTTTACTTGCAGCATGTGGGATGGTGGGCTGCAGTCCATAGGGTTGCAGAGAGTCGGGCACGACTAAGTGACTCGGCATGCACACATGCATACGTACATACATGGGACCTAGTTCCCCCACCGGGGATCAAACCCGGGCCCCCCGCACTGGGAGCACTGAGTCTTAGCCACTGGAACACCAGGGACGTCCCTATACTTGCTTTTGAATTTGTACTTTTATTTATCTCATTTGATCATTGTAACACTGCTGGTGTATTATGTACTATCCATCTTCAGAAAGCAGGAGCTGAGGGTCTGGCTCAGGCTCAGAGGTGATGGTCAGATCGTTAGTGACTCTTGCGTGTAAGAGATGCACAAATGTCTCCCCCCAGGAGGGTCAGTGGTAGATGTTTACAGCCATGGGACACAGTCTTCCTTATCCTCTCTCTTCCTTACTGGAGGGCCCTCTTTGTCTCCTGACCTCATATGTGCTCACAAGCCTTCAACTGTTGGGTACCCACTCACATAGGCCTCAACTTCAAAAAGCACAGACTAATTTCAACTGCATTAATACTTTGTTTTGTTGGCAACTTGATTCTCAAGTAGAAGACACTCGAGGTGGCCGAGGTTGGCCAGGCCTGACCCACAGCCAATCTCTGGATTTGCCGTGGCCAATAGCATGGGGAGAATGAAATTTAGGACAACTTTCTGGGGGAATGAGTAGCTGCTCCTGTCTATTTCATAAGATTATTCTGAGGTTCAAATGACAAAATCAGGGTGAAAGGACTTTGTGAAGCAGAAACTTTATGCCATATATATACTCTATAAGAAAGCAGAAGTGATCAAATGATAATTACATGATGTGATAAGAGTGTTAGCTGACGTTGCTATGGCAGTCATAGTGTAACATAAAGGTGTCAGATCACTAAATTGCACACCTTCAAAACTCAGTTTAAAAAGGGGAGGGGAGACTTCCCTGGTGGTCAAGTGGCCAAGACTTTGTGGTCTCAATATAGGGGGCCTGGGTTCAACCCCTGGTCAGGGTCATATGCTGCAACAAAGATCAAAGATTCCGCATGCTGCAACTAAGATCTGGCACAAACAAACAAATCATTATTCTTAAAAAAAAGGATGGGGCAGCACTAAGACCAGGTTTTCTCTGGTTCTTAAGAAGTCTGCAGAAACTATCAGGATGACTTGTAAAATCTTACATCAGATTCAAATTCTTGAATCAGAATCTGTGGCTAGGGACTTTCCTGGTGGAACAACGGCTAAAACTCTACACTCCCCCATGCAGGGGGTAGGGTTTGATCCCTTGTCGGGGAACTGGATTCCACCTGCCACAAGTCAAGCTCCTGCACACCACAGCGGAGACCCAGCACAGTAAATAAATGAACAAACAGTGAAAAAAAAGAATCTGTGTGTAGAGGGCCCAAGAAGTTACTTTTCAAGTTCCCAAACACATTCTGCTACAAATCGTCCTTGGCCTACCCTCAAAGACATCCTCATCCTCATCGTTAATTAGGCTGAGGTCTCTTCAGTTGAAGCTGAGGAGAGCATGGAGAGAAACAGACCTTTGCGTGACTTTCACATGGCCCACGTCATTCCCTTCATGCTTCTTTTTGGTGTGTTCTTGGAGATTTGGCCTCAGTTGAGAGCTTAAATGGGGCTTCCCCAGTGATTCAGTGGTAAAGAATCCACCTGCAATGCAGGAGATCCAAGAGACTCAGGTTCAATCCCTGGGTCGGGAAGATCCCTTGGAGGAGGGCATGGCAACGCACTCTAGGTATTCTTGCCTGGAGAATCCCACGGACAGAGGAGCCTGGAGGGCTTCAGTCCATAAGGTCGAAAAGAGTCAGGACTGAAGCTACTGAGCATGCACGCAAGAGAGCGTAAACAGAGAATAAAACAGCCCGCAGGGGCTTCTGGAAAATCCCAAGTAATTCTAATTTCCTCTTCTATCCAGACCATGATCCGTCTGCTGAACGAACCAGCTACCCTGAAGGTACTATGATTCATGTAGGAAGAAGAGAAAGGAAGAGAAAAAAATGAGCCTGAGAGGCACAAAGGACAGGTAAGAAAGGAATAAAGGAGAGAACAGAGGCGATTCGCAAAACTCAAGAAGGGAAAACACAACAAATGTTAGAAAAATACGGAGAAAATCAATGGATTCCGTGCACTTAATTTCTGAATGATGAAATTAACAGATATAGGAAAGTTATGATTTAGTAATGTCAGATTTTATGGAACACGTGTTTTAGCTGATAGAAGATTTTACAAGTCATCCTGAGTATATTAAAGAGGAAGAAGAACTGGATTAAGTATAATTAACTTCTCACTGTCTAATGAGTGCCTTTGAGAGAGTTATGGTTTGCGGTTGGCACGTCCTAGATAATTATCTCTCCTCATCCTAACGAGGAGGTGGAGAAAATCCGGCAAGAAACCCAGCCTTGTTAAATGCTTCCTCTATTAAACAGTATGCTGGCTGCTCCCTGTCTGCAAAACTAATGCTCAAAGGAGTCATTTCCCCCAAAGTGACAGGGTTGGCAAGTGGCGGAGCTTAGAGAGGAGACAGGGTCTCTGACTCTTGTGCCTGGCTCTGCGTGTCCTGTTAGAAAATACACGTTCAGAGGAGAGAAATGACAGGGGCAGAGAAAGGTCACATCTGCAAGTAAAGGGTTTCTTTTCTGAGTTTGCATCTTCATGGGTAAACTGACGGCAAGAGTGTGAACCAATATAACAGTAAGAGTTGATGGGGACTCAAGAAGGGACTTCTCCAGTGGGTCCAGTGGTTAAGACTCCAAGCTTCCAATGCAGGGGGCTCAGGTTCAATCCCTGGTTGGGAAACTAAGATCCCACATGCTGCTCAGTGTGGCCAAATAAAGAAATAAAATTTTCCAAAAAAAAAAAAAAGAGTCAAGGAGATGGGGGAGACATCATGTCCAGCCCTGAAATGACTAAACATCTCCAGGAGAGGTGTTGTAAGCTTCTCAGAGGCGCTTACAGTCAGTTCTGTGCCAAGTTGCATGGTGCATTCCAGAAGGGCAAAGGGAATTCAAAGCAAGGACCTCAGGGGTAGCCATTGAAACGGCATGAACACAGGGTTGGGGTTTAGAATCTTGGCGAAATGCTGGCAGAGTGGCCTGCCTGTGGACCCCACGGTGATTTTACAGGAATGTGAAACCATTCGGGAAGAAATTCCCTGAACATACCTGCATACCTCTCCTTTTGGGTGAAGAAGACAGCAGCCTTCCTCCACCTTGCTGTGAAATCTTGCCTGAATACTCTTAGGTTCTTTCTAAATAAATCACTTCCATATTAGAGACAAAGGAATGCGTGAGACCTTAAGTAAATGGGGCTTCTTCTGAGCTTGAACTATTCAGTTTAAACCAAAAGTTCTCAAACATTTTGGCAGCAGGCCCCTTTAAACTCTCAAAAATAATTGAGGATTCAACAGATGTTTGTTTATAGGGGTAATATCCACCAATGTTGACCATATTAAAGTTATGGAAAAATTGAAAACATTTGTTTATTCCTTCAGAAAGAACAAAAATTGCCTTATTACAAGTTTGTATAAATGACATATTTTTATGAAAAATACCAGGACAGCACCAGAGAGGAAAAAAACATTTTTTTTTTTTGTAAAACAAAGTAACATTGAGCATGCTAAGCTGCTTCAGTCATGTCCAACTCTTGCACACTGGAAAAGTGGTATTGCTTTACACTTTTTTCATGTAGCTTGTGGCTTAATAGAAGACAGCTGGATTTTTGTATCTGCTTCTGTTTTCAATATGATGCACTACAGTGTTCGGGTTGAAGTATATGAAGAAAATCTGGCCTCACACAGATACATTGTTGGAAAAGGAACCAGTATTTTAATGGTCTTTTTAATATGGTTTCAGATAACCTCTTTGATACCACACAAAGATTAGTTGCAATGTGGAATCCAAAACGCGATCAATGAATTTTTCATACATGTTACACAGAATCTGTTGGTCTGCACTGCATTTTACATGTATCTTTAACCCATGCATGATTTTTTATCATATATTGGTCATTTGGAAAAATTTGGTTCATGAGATCTTCCTAATATTAATATGGTTCAATATACAATATTTTTAAGAATTACATTCATTAATATTACTCTTACCCTTGTCAGAACAGCTTCGAGGTATTGGGAAGCTATCAAACTTCTAAAGAGATACAAGTTTTCCAAACTTCTAAATTAAGGAAATAATATGAATATTCACTTATAACGATGTGAGTCAATTCTGTGCTAAATGGCATAGAAGTAGAAGATGAAAGCATCAGCAAAAACTGAACTAAAGGACCCCCGGAAGTTTCCTCCTTTACAGCAAGAACACTGGCAGCATTTGTCTGAATCAACTTTTTCAGAACCCTCAACACCAGTCAAGGGCAAAGTGGGTAGCATTTGTTCAAGAAAAATGGCTGACTCCCAGCAAGAAGAGTGAGTTTTTTGCAATTTAATTTGCCCTAGCCCTCTCCCGTATCCCCAGTTGCATGGTAGTCTCAAGAACCAAGAGCCCACAGCCGGTGAAAATCTATAGCCCAGTAACCACTAAAGGAGAAAGAACAGGGTGGGAAGCCCTTGTTCCAGAAGCCCCCTTCCCCAGGAATCAGTATTATGACCCATTTGGTGCTGACCTGGACAACCTCACCCACAAGATTCCCTTTACATGACAGAGCTCAATCAATATGAACAATATTTTCCCAGAGAGCATTTTCGTCCAAAAAATTCAGAGCCAACAGTGTCACATCTAGGCTGCCTGCAGCCGTGGATAACAACTACGGCAAACAACAGGCACACCGATATGTTGAACTGGGAAGGAGGAGGTTGGTTCCCATTGATGCTGGGGGCGTGGGGTGGTGAGAGGAGGCAGGAGGCTGGGGATAGCGCTAATCCTAGAAGTTCCCTGGGATTCCACCTACTTGGGATGGTTTTGCGTCCTGTGAACAAGTGTCGTAAATGTGAGTGAGAACTAAGAACCCAGGAAAGGGATCCACAGGACTGGTGATGCTATAAAATAAGAATGTGAAGACACGGCGTTGGGGACAGAATGTATCAAGTGCAATAAAAGGCATGGAGTCATGTTTTTCTTTAGCTGTTGGTGCCATAGACCTATGCAAATGGACGCACTTTGAAATCCCTCCACTTCTCTCCCCATCATTCTCATCATCCCCGAAGGGCGTCGTGTGTTCAAATGCATTATTTCATGCATTTACCTTTTCCTGGTTGTTGTTTAGTCGCTAAGTCATACCCAACTCTTGCTATCCCACGGATTATAGCCCACCAGGCTCCTCTGTCCGTGGGATTCTCCAGGCAAGAATACTGGAGTGGATTGCCATTTGCCTCTCCAGGGGATCTCTCCCACCCAGGGATCGAACCCGGGTCTCAGGTCTCCTGCATTGCTGGCAGATTCTTTACCACTCAGCCACCTGGGAAGCCCTCGTTCATGACTGCAGTGGCGTAAATAAAATGAGTTGCGTCCGTGTGGAATGCGAAGCCGATGACCCCGCTCCTGTTGCGGCTCCCTTCCTTCTGTCTCCTGGAGGTCTTTTGCCCGCTCCCCCAAAACGCTCCCACCATCGTTAAAAATGCTGAAACTCAAACTGTGAGATCTGGCCAGGTGCCCTGAAGGCAGAGTTGGTAGGAGAAGAAGCTGAAAGTGTTGGCTAGAGGTAAGACTTGGAACCCTCCCTGAATTTCAGATATGACTCTATTACTCATTCCATGTTCCAGTGGAAGAAAACAAGACCTGGGAATGAGCTGTCTCCCCGGCCCCTCCCTGAGGCTGCCTGTGCAGCAGCGGGGGGAGGCTGGGCTCATGCATACTTACATGATGACATCCTTGTCCTTCCCGCAGTCAGAGCACGGGGTGAAGGTCATAGTATTTTCTGACACTAAGTGTCTGTATTTTATGACTTGCCTAACTACTGTTGTCCATTTTATGAACTGACTTACTCAGAATAACTGAAGGAATAAGTAAGGCTTGCGTTTCCTTTCCATGCCCCAAAGCTACATTCATTGTGGAGATGGAAGAATTCTAACACTACAAACACACGGAATTTCTTGATAGATGTATTTTAAAATTGATGAAGAGATTCCTTGTACATGCACCAATTTATCTAGTTACTTATCCAACAGATGTACTGAACCGGACCTCTGGAGAGATGAAGGGGGCTTTGGTTTGTGCTGCTCCAGGGACCGTCTGCCCCTGTCCCCTCTTGTGCTCACTATTACAGAGCTGGCCCCTGGAATCTGCATCTCCCCCACTCCCAGGACCACTGGCTCTCTGCTGCACTTGACCCAAAGAAGGGAGGGGATGGGGCTTCCCACGTGGCACAGTGGTAAACAATCCACCTGCCAGTATGGGAGACACGGGAGACGCGGGGGCTGGAAAGATCCTCTGGAATAGGACATGGCAACCCACTCCAGTATTCTTGCCTGGAAAACCCCATGGACAGAGGAGCCTGACGGGCTACAGTCCATGGGGTCACAGAGTCAGACACAACTGAGAGCACACACCTAGGCAGGAGATGGGAGGGTGGGCAGAGGGGAGAAGCCAGCCTCAGGTGGCATTTCCAGCAGGCTCCACCCTTCCTGCAGCTCCAGTTCCCACACGACAGCCCACCCAGAATGAACAGCCTGCCTCCCGCCCCCACCCCACCCCACTTGGTCCCTGCAGGTAGGAGATGATGCTTCCTGCTGACGCTTATCTCCAGGGACCCCACTGCCCCTGTCTGGATCAGTCACTTGTATACAGCTTGGTTTTTGTCTTGCTGGTTAGACCCTGACTGATAGAATACTGGAGTGGGTAAACTTTTCCTTCTCCAGGAGATCTTCCCGACCCAGGGATCGAACCCAGGTCTCCCACATTGCAGGCAGATTCTGTACTGTCTGAGCCACCAGGGAAGCATCTGTCATCTTCCTGGTTAGACCCTGACTGATACAGAGATGATTTATTTTATACATCTTAGAACTGAGGTCCAAGGAAGGTGTGACTGTCTTAAGTTACACAGCCAAACAAAATAATAAGAAACATCTCCCATGTGTAAGGCACTGTGTTAGCTGCTGTGTAGAAGATACAAGTGTTAAAGTTTGAGGTCTTCCCTCAGGAGATCCCCGTCCAATGAGGGAAACGAGGTGTCCATATAAGCAGCCCCAAGACAAGACAGGATGTGCTAAGTGCCGTTAAAAATCAGAACAATGCTGGAAATCTGGGGGTGGGGAGGTGACAGGTGATGATGAGGGAAGGTTTCCTGGAACTTGAAAGCTAAAGCAGGTCCAAGAAATACACGGTAGGATTTTGGCAGGAAAGGTGGTACGGGCCTGAGGTTGGGGCCCATCGCTCTGGGTATAAGGAATGGCCAAAGGTGAGAGGAGGTGAGAGAGCAACACACGTGTCTCATTTGGAGCCCGGGGGAGCACTGGGCCGAAAGTTAGGGCAAGCGCATGATCTACTGTTGAAGCAGGGAGCAGGATGCTTTAGAGAGTGAGGAGAGACACGATTAACTTTTACACCAAAGAAAGGGTTCCCCGCTGGCTCCGGTGGTAAAGAACCCTCCTCCAAGCAGGCGACTCAGGACATTCGATTGCCAGGTGGGGAAGATCCCCTGGAGGAAGAAATGGGGTGCAATCCACCACAGCATTCTTGCCTGGAGAATCCCATGGACAGAGGAGCCTGGTGACTACAGTCCATGGGGTTGCAAAGAGTCAGACACGACTGAACATGTACACACACATACAACACATACACGCACACGCACACAACACATACACGTACATGCACACACGTACACACACACATGTACACGCACACGTACACACACACACGCAGGCAGAAGGTGGGGCTGACCCAGGCCAATTAGGAGCAGGAGGAGTTGCTGACCAGGTTGTGGGGTCCAGGTCATGAATGGCTTTGCATCCCAGCCTGAGGGGTTTGGACCTCACGCTCCAGTTCTGCGGGAAGCAGATGAGAGTGCCCATTTCGGGAGGAGAGGAAATTGTTCTGTAAGAGGCTCACCATGTTGCACAGGGTACCAGGGTGAGGCTGAGACGCCCCGCTCTCCTGAGGCCTCCGGCTAAGTGGGAACATCCCATCCTCCCCTAAGTCCTGCTCGACCTACAAGCACAGACACCTGGCTCATGGCAGGCACTTGAAAAAGGAGACGGAACGTGGATGGAATGAGACTTGCTTCCTTCCCTGGGGGAGCCAGCAACTTGGCCAAGAGATAAGACTTTCAGGTATTAAACAGGGAGCAAGATATGATTTGCAAACTTCAGAGTCATTGAATTCTCAAAGGCACCGTGGAGGCAGGGAGTGCTTGTGCCGGACTGGAGGGGAGAGGCCAGGGTGGCTTGGATCTCAGGGAACAGAGCCAGGAGCGGGTAACCTGAGCCCAGTGGGGAGGATTAGACTTGGCTGGACAGGGAGGAGAGGGGCACTCCAGGCAGATGTACAGGAGCGAGACCCAGCGGGTCACGGGTGAGGGTCAGCGAAGAGCCGAGCCGTGTGGGGAGCAGGCCCTGGAGGATGCGTGTTGGGGGCTGGAAGGCACGGAACTCTGCTCAGGAGCAAACTGCCGGGGCAAATCTGCTGTTCCTCTTCATTCAAGTGCAATCCTGAGCGGATGGCAGAGGCAGGGGACAGACTTGGTGGCCAGCCTGCCTGGGTTCACACACCGTCCGCTGTGTGATAGTGGACAATCGCTAGATCTGCACCGGGGCTGACGTGAGGTTACGGAGTTAATTCCTGTAAAGGGCTTAAAGCAGGGCCCGGCGCACACGAAGCTCTAAATCGGTGGTTCTCAGCCCTGCCCTAGAATCTCTTACAGTGCTTGATAAAAACTGCCAGCGCCAGAAGAGTCTTAGGGCAGGGAGACCATTCTGCAGGATGCAATACTGGTGGGCAGGTGTCATCAGGCATTTTCCCAAACCCATGGAATGTACAACACCGAGAGAGAGAGAGAGAGAGAGAGAGAGAGAGAGAGAGAGAGAGAGAGAGAGCTCTGATGCAAACCACGGACTTGGGCTGGTAACGGCGTGTCCGAGAGTCTCACCAGTTGTGACAGACTGCCCGCTCTGAGCAGGGATGTGGATGGTGGAGAGTCTGCACTGGGGATGGGGGCAGGGGGCGGGGGGCGGGTGGGGGGCGGTATGGAAACTGCTTTCGGCTCCAATGCTCTAAAAAATTAAGCCCGTTTGAAAGAGTAGAAAATATTCCCAGTGCCAGGGCCCCACCAAAACAAAACAAAACAAAACAAAAAACCAATGAAGCAGCATCTCAGTGATGGGCTGTGCTGCTGGCATTTTTCAGCCTCCCAGGTGACTGTGACGGGCAGTCAGGGCTCAGCAGGCGCTGAGCTAAACGGACATCGGCTCGGGGACCTGGTGAAGCAGGTGGGGGAGTCGCTCAGTGGACGGCAGAGGAGGGTTAGGGCTAGGCCCGGGCATGCCAGGGGGTGGCTTCCTGGCTCTCATTTGGCACAAAAGTGCTGAGCATGTGGCAGCTTTTTGAACCTCTAGGATCAAATGCAGACCAATCAGATATTCTGTGAACAAGACATGAGCACACTGGTTTCAGAAAGGAAACCGTTTCTTGGCCTTACTCCCAACAGGCTTAGTTAACAGACGACAGACCCCTCTTCTCAAAAGAAAACTCAAGCGAAGCTGGAAACCATCGCCACCAGCCTCACCGACAGGCCACCAAGCTGGCACAGGGTCCCAGAACCTCTCCAGAAATCTCAAAGGACATGGTGACAACAGCAAGGCTTCTAGATTAAATTGCAAATCCATCTATGAAAGACATGGCCTCTTGAGAGCAGGACAGAAAACCAGGCAACACTGGACCCTGGCTCGGAGGACCCAGTGCTCTTTCACGGAAGTCAATTAGCTTAGAATTCTGAAGGACTAACACTGTTATTTCATTTAAACACCCGACATGCTCCAAGACAAACCTGGATTTTCTCATCCAAACCTTTTTCCATCTCACCATTCCATTCTACCGGTTACTGGGGCCGTGCACCCTGGAGTCGGTCCTCCACTCCCTCCTAGCATCCGGTCCAACAGCAAAATATCCATTGTGTGAGATGGATCCAGAAGCTAGTGGCTTCCTGCCTCCTTCTCCAGGACCACCGTGGACCAGTTTTGTTGGTCCGTCTGACGTGTGACTCCCTCTCTCTTGACCCTATTCCATGAGATCACGGGCTTTGCTGCTGCTACCATGGGTCAAGGCCACTGCAGCAGGAGTGAAACAAAAGGGGTCAACCAGCTTCCTTGGGGAAAAAAAAGTGAAGAAAAAATATGAATGGGACATTTGAACAGACAGGGGAAACTGTGATTCTATGCCTGTCTGCTGCCGGTTAATTTCAAACCTTCAGAAATAGAAGCTGGAATAGTGACTGTAGTCAAAAACCCTGAATTCAGGATCCTTACAGAGGCAGAGACTGACGTCCCCTTGTCATCCTAGCAGAGAGAGATTAAACATTGTAGTCAAAAACCCTGAATTCAGGATCCTTACAGAGGCAGAGACTGACGTCCCCTTGTCATCCTAGCCGAGAGAGATTAAACAGTGTAGTCAAAACCCCTGAATTCAGGATCCTTACAGAGGCAGAGACTGACGTCCCCTTGTTACCCTAGCCGAGAGAGATTAAACACTGTAGTCAAAAACCCTGAATTCAGGATTCTTACAGAGGCAGAGACTGACGTCCCCTTGTTATCCTGGCCGAGAGAGATTGAACATTGTAGTCAAAAACCCTGAATTCAGGATCCTTACAGAGGCAGAGACTGACGTCCCCTTGTTACCCTAGCCGAGAGAGATTAAACACTGTAGTCAAAAACCCTGAATTCAGGATTCTTACAGAGGCAGAGACTGACGTCCCCTTGTTATCCTGGCCGAGAGAGATTGAACATTGTAGTCAAAAACCCTGAATTCAGGATCCTTACAGAGGCAGAGACTGACGTCCCCTTGTCATCCTAGCCGAGAGAGATTAAACAGTGTAGTCAAAACCCCTGAATTCAGGATCCTTACAGAGGCAGAGACTGACGTCCCCTTGTTACCCTAGCCGAGAGAGATTAAACACTGTAGTCAAAAACCCTGAATTCAGGATTCTTACAGAGGCAGAGACTGACGTCCCCTTGTTATCCTGGCCGAGAGATTGAACATTGTAGTCAAAACCCTGAATTCAGGATCCTTACAGAGGCAGAGACTGACGTCCCCTTGTTACCCTAGCCGAGAGAGATTAAACACTGTAGTCAAAAACCCTGAATTCAGGATTCTTACAGAGGCAGAGACTGACGTCCCCTTGTTATCCTGGCCGAGAGAGATTGAACATTGTAGTCAAAAACCCTGAATTCAGGATCCTTACAGAGGCAGAGACTGACGTCCCCTTGTTACCCTAGCCGAGAGAGATTAAACACTGTAGTCAAAAACCCTGAATTCAGGATTCTTACAGAGGCAGAGACTGACGTCCCCTTGTTATCCTGGCCGAGAGAGATTGAACATTGTAGTCAAAAACCCTGAATTCAGGATCCTTACAGAGGCAGAGACTGACGTCCCCTTGTTACCCTAGCCGAGAGAGATTAAACACTGTAGTCAAAAACCCTGAATTCAGGATTCTTACAGAGGCAGAGACTGACGTCCCCTTGTCATCCTAGCAGAGAGAGATTAAACACTGTAGTCCCTTTACAGTGATGCTGCCGGCATGTGTGTTTGGTCAGAGCAGACAACATTACAGAGGCCCTTGGTTTGGGGGAAAAAACTCTCTCCCCTCCTGCCTCTGAAGTGGTTAGGACTCTCTACAAATAAAAACAGTGCTTCAGTTCAGTTCAGTTCAGTCACTCAGTCATGTCTGAGTCTTTGCGACCCCATGAATTGCAGCACGCCAGGCCTCCCTGTCCATCACCATCTCCCAGAGTTCACTCAGACTCACGTCCATCGAGTCCGTGATGCCATCCAGCCATCTCATCTTCGGTCGTCCCCTTCTCCTCCTGCCCCCAATCCCTCCCAGCATCCGAGTCTTTTCCAATGAGTCAACTCTTCACGTGAGGTGGCCAAAGTACTGGAGTTTCAGCTTTAGCATCATTCCTTCCAAAAGAAATCCCAGGGCTGATCTTCAGAATGGACCGGTTGGAACAGTGCTTAGGAAAATTTAAACAAAGAAAAGCAAGATCTTCCTGGACCCAGGGATCAAACCTGGATCTCCTGCAATGGTAGCACATTCTTCACCATCTGAGCCACCAGGGAAGCCCCAGCGTTTGGACAATCCCCGGCATAAGATAGGCCTTCCATGAATCTTTTTTTTTTTAATTTTTGTCTGTATTGAATTTAGTACAATATTGCTTCTGCTTTTTTCCCCCAGTGTTTTGTGTTTTTGGCCATGATTTTGGTTTAAGATCCTGGATCAGGGATTGAACCTGCAACCCCTGCAGTGAAAGGTGAAGTCTTAACCACTGGACTTTTAGGGATGTCTGTGAATCCTTATTTTTAAAGGAAGTCCTCACGATCACTTCTTTTTGAGTTCTACTCTAGCAAGTGTGTTAGTAGACTTGTTTTGGAGAACAGCCCTAGCAGAATGAGATGCAGTGGGGGACAGGACACAATTCTTGGGTAATCTTAGCTTTGGCCCTAACCAGTTCTTAGGAACTTAGACGGGTCCCACGATCACTCTGGGTCTTAGGTTTATAAAGGAACTGGACTGGACCAATTGCATTTGACCAATTAAATCAGCATTTCTTGGGAGTATCATGTAAGTATCAGTATTTTTCAAGAGTTCCCTAGGGGTAAGGTATAGCCAGGGGCCAGATAATCCATAGAACAGGGCCTCTCACACTTTAATCACCTGGGATCTCATTAAAAGGCAGCATCTGATTTGCCAGACTCTGGCATTCTAACAAGCTTCCAGGGGAAATCAACTTTGAATGACAAGGCCTTGGAGTCGCTTCCAGCTCTGTGACTCCACCGTGTCTATGAAGAGTGAATGTGCCTTTATTAAATCCTCAGAAAAATACCAGTTATCACTTGACTGGCACCTCCATTTGAGCTGAGTTTGTAGGAAATGCCGAGCAGATCCCCCTGTGAAACTCAGTGGCTGTTTTAATTGGTTTTGCCTTATTTATTTTTTTTAATTGAAGTATAATTGTTTTACAATGTTGTGATAGCTTCTGCTGTACAACAACATGAGTCAGCTGTAAGTGTAAATACATCCTCTCTCTCTAGAGCCTCCTGCCCTCCCCTCTAGGTCGTCACAGAGCACCCGGCTGAGCTCTCTGTGCTTACAGCAGCTTCCCACCAGCTAGCTATTTTACCCATGGGCTTCCCTGGTGGCCCAGAGGTAAAGAACCTGCCTGCCCATGCAGGAGGCATGGGTTCTACCCCTGGGTCAGGAAGATCCCCTGGAGAAGGAAATGGCAACCCACTCCAGGATTCCTGCCTGGAGAATCCCGTGGACAGATGAGCCTGGTGGGCTACAGTCCACAGGGTTGCAAGAGAGTCGGACATGACTTGACTGAAGGCGAGTGTACACATGTCACTCCTAATCTCCCAGCTCCTCCCACCCTCTCCTTCCCCCAGCTGTGTCCCAAGTCCTTCTCTGCGTCTGCATCTCTATTCCGACCCTGCAGGCAGGCTCATCAGGACCATTTTCCTGGATTCCATGCATTACGCACTCACATACAGCATTTGTTTGTCTTTCTGACTTACTTCACGCTGTACGACAGATTCTGGGTTCATCCACATCACTATCATCGACCCAATTTCATTCCTTTTTATGGCTGAGTTGGTTTCGCTTTTTTAAAAAACTAGTTGCTCGACCCAGCCAGGAGGAAATAGTGCAAAAACAGACTGGAGAACTTCTCTCTCAAAAGCAGCCTAGGAGACTGTGGTCAGGGAAGGACCCGTTCACAATGCGATCGCTTCTCTTTGCCTGCAGCTCTGTTGTCGGAGCCTTGGTGCCAGCTGCCTCCCGCTTGGTCCTCTTCCCTGGCCCATCTGCCTTGCTCCCATATCACCCGGAGCCTGCTGGGTGAGCCAGCCCGGCAGTTGGCAGCAGACAGGATAGTGGGGAGCCGGCACAGTGCCCGGGGGAGCAGCCCCTCGCCGGGGGAGGGGTAGGCAGGAGTGGCAAGGAAGAAGCGTCCCACAGCTGGGGCAGTGGCGCAGGGAACCAGGAATGACAAGGCCAGAAAGGGGGCGGCCACAGAGCGACCAGAAGCTCAGGCTCCCGCAGCTTAGTGGGACCGGAGTCACTGGCATGGTGGCCTGGTCCTGCGGCTCCTGCAGGAGGCCTCTTAACAGTCCCTATCTGCACACCCCCTTAAACAGCACAGCCCCCAAAGGACCGGCAGGCTGACCACCAAGAAGCCACCATGGTTCAAATCCTTCCCCCGAAACTCAGATGGCCGTCCGAGGAATGGCTCTCTGGGGAGAAAAAAGCAAACTGACAAGGACAGAGGAACAGGAGAAACGCCTGCAGAGTTTATTGAACTCGCACATGTACGTGGAGCCTTCACAGGAGAGTGGAGACCCAGAGAAGTGAGCAGAACAGGAGGCTTTTACGCGGGGTCGGCACAGAAATGATAAATTTGCGCAAAGGACTGACAAGACAGAAGGTGTGAGCTGTGGACAGTGAATGGCGAGGAGGTCACGGGAAGACACGCGTGACTCTCATGAGGTTTGTTTGTACAGAATTCTTGCCCCAGTTTCCCCGTCTCTGGTGATAAGAAGGCCTTCTCTCCTCCAGGTACAGGGAATGCACCTTTCACAGGGGAGTTTTATTAATAGGACCTCTTTCCGGGAAGAATGGTGATGGGGGAAGGTCAGAATGATCTTTCTGCTTCTTTCATTTTTTTAAAATTCCTTCAACTTAAGGTCTTTCACATGCCAAGGTTTTGTATTTGGGGGTGGCGCATCCTACATGCCATCAGCTCTTTCCCCTCCCCTCAGATGAAGATTCAGTAAAGAACAGAACAAATGCACCATATAGGCATTGCGTAATTCATCCCACAGAGCTCACTGTCCCGGGGGCTGGGGGTGCAGCAGGGAACACATCGGACAAGTTTCTGCTGTCCCCATGGAACCTACCTTCAAGCTGAGGGGAAACTATGACAAACAAAAATACAAATAAATGCAGATCAAGGACTGGAAATAACCCCAGGTGTCCAAGCACGAGATAACAAATTCTGGGTGATCCAAACCACGAAACTCGGAAACATTGCTCAGCCATAAAAGGAGGGAACCACTGATACACCAAACGACACAGATGATTCTCGAATAATTACGTGGCATGAAAGAAGCCAGATACTAAAGAGTACATGCTCTATGATCTCATTTAATTATAAAAATTCTAGAAAAAATTAAGCGAGTCTCCAGGAACCACAAGCTTGCTGTATTTGGGGGCGTGCATAGAGGGCCAGAAAGTGGGGGTGTAAAGGGGCATGGAGAGACCCTTTAGGAGACTAAATGTGTCTATTCTCTTGACGGTGGTGATGGTTCCGTGGCTGCATGCACGTGTCAAAGCGCACCAAACTCAACACTTCAAATGGGAAGAGCTCACTCTGTGTCTATTACACCTATGCAAAGCTGAAATTCTGAGTGTGCGTGTGTGTGCGTGTGTACCCATATGTACATACATTACATCATGTGCTACGTGAAGACTGAAGCAAGATAAGGAAGGCAGGACATGCTGGGGGCAGGTGGTGCTATTTTAGATGGTGGGTCAGAGGTCTCAGGTGATTTTGAGCAGAAACCTGAAGGCAGTAAGAGAACTAGCCACGGGGTTATCTGGGGAGAGAACATTCCAGAAGAAAGAGCAAGGACCAGGGTCTTGTGGGAGCACCCTAGGCCTGAGTAACACTGGAGCTCAGGGATGGCTCAGAATCTAGTTAATGATCAAGGTCTGAACCGAATCATTGCCCCAGGCTTCACATAGAGTCTTGCATCTGTTCTGCCTACCTGGGGAGAGTCCATGCCTTTGGCTAGGCTTCTCAACACTTATAGGACTTCCCTGATAGCTCAGTTGGTAAAGAATCCGCCTGCAAGGCAGGAGACACTGGTTCGATTCCTGGGTCAGGAAGATCCCCTGGAGAAGGAATAGGCTACCCACTCCAGTATTCTGGCCTGGAGAATCCCATGGACTGTACAGTCTGTGGGGTTGCAAAGAGTCGGACACGACTGAGTGACTTTCACTTCACTTCTTAACACTTATATAAGCCCTTATCATTCTAAACCAGCTCTGGAATCACACTAAGATTCTCATTCAAGAATTCTAAAGGCTTCCCTGGTGGCTGAGTGGTAAAAAATCTGCCTGCCAATGCAGGAGACATAGGTTCAATCCCTGATCCAGGAAGATTCCACATGCCAAGGAGCAACTAAGCTCATGACAGCAAGTACTGAGCCTGTGCTCTGGAGCCCATGCTCTGCAACAGGAAAATCCACCGCAGTGAGAAGCCTGAGCACCACAACGAGAGAGCAGGCCTGCAGCAGCGCCCACTCGCCACAGCCAGAGAAAATCCATGCAGCCACGAAGACCCAGCACAGCCAAAAAATAAATATATTAAATTATTTTAAAAAAGAATTCCGAGATCCATTTGGCCCCCATCTTCTCTAAAATGGGAAGGTAACCTAATCCCACTTTCAAACTCCCATGACTAAGAGTGACTAACTATCTAACAAAACACAGAAGACTCTGAAAAAAAGTGAACATTTACCTGGCATTTGCTCAGTACCAGGCACTGTTCTAAAAACCTTCTATGTATTATCTCAGGACATCTTCCCCCAGCCTTGCAAGGTAGATACTATTATTATTCCCACTTTACCCTTTATGGGGCTTCCCTGGTGGCTCAGAGGGTAAAGCATCTGCCTGCAATACAGGAGACCTGGGTTTGATCCCTGGGTCAGGAAGATCCCCTAGAGAAGGAAATGGCAACCCGCTCCAGTGCTCTTGCCTCGAAAATCCCGTGGACAGAGGAACCTGGTAGACTACAGTCCATGGGATCACAGAGAGTCGGACACGACTGAGAGGCCCCGCTTTCTCTCTTTCACCCTTCATAGATGCAGACGTGCCCAGTCAAGAAGCAGGCTGACAGTTGAACCTGGGAGGTTATGACTCTGAAGCCAGCCCTTGTTAAACACCCACTCATGGCCTTGCAGAGTGCCGCAAATCTCTGATTCTTAACCAGTGGTCCCACATATACCCCTACTGGCCTGGTCCAGGCCTGACCCTGTGCATGGTTGGGATACCTTCCAAATTTGGAGCAGTGCTATAGACTGAATTGTGTCCCCTTCAAATTTATGTGTTAAAGCCCTGACTCCCAATATGATGGTGTTTGGTAACAAGGCTTTTGAGAGGTGATTAAGTTTAGGTGCGAGCCAGCGCACTGAGCACAGGCGGCTGCGAGCCAGCGCACTGAGCGGGCCGGCACACTGAGCACGGCCAAGAGGAGCTACCCCATGTCCGAGGTCAGGGGCAGCGGCCTAGAGTGCCAGGCTGCGATGGTGCAAGAACGGCCAAGAGGAGCTACCCTGCGTCCAAGGTCAGGGGCAGCGGCCGGGAGGAGACACCCCACGTCCGAGGTCAGTGGCGGCCGGGAGGAGACACCCTGCATCCGAGGTCAGGGGCAGCCGGGAGAAGCCACCTCGCACCCGAGGCCAGGGGCAGTGACCCTGAGGAGCCACCCTGAGCCCGAGGCCAGGGCTGGCAGCCAGGAGGAGCAACCGGAGGAGCTGGTGGCTACGCAGGCGCAGGAGGGCCTAGAGGAGCTATCCCATGTTGAAGGTCAGGAACGGCGGTGGTAAGGAGATAGCCCTCGTCCAAGGTAAGGAGCAGTGGCTGTGCTTTGCTGGAGCAGCGGTGAAGAGATACCCCATGCCCAAGGTAAGAGAAACCCAAGTAAGATGGTAGGTGTTGCAAGAGGGCATCAGAGGGCAGACACACTGAAACCATACTCACAGAAAACTAGTCAATCTAATCACACTAGGACCACAGCCTTGTCTAACGCAATGAAACCAAGCCATGCCCACGGGGCAACCCAAGACAGGCGGGTCATGGTGGAGAGGTCTGACAGAATGTGGTCCACTGGAGAAGGGAATGGCAAACCACTTCAGTATTCTTGCCTTGAGAACCTCATGAACAGTATGAAAAAGCAAAATGATAGGATACCAAAGAGGAACTCCCCAGGTCGCTAGGTGCCCAATATGCTACTGGAGATCAGTGGAGAAATAACTCCAGAAAGAATGAAGGGATGGAGCCAAAGCAAAAACAATATCCAGCTGTGGATGTGACTGGTGATAGAAGCAAGATCCGATGCTGTAAAGAGCAATATTGCATAGGAACCTGGAATGTCAGGTCCATGAATCAAGGCAAATTGGAAGTGGTCAAACAAGAGATGGCAAGGGTGAGCGTCAACATTCTAGGAATCAGCGAACTAAGATGGACTGGAATGGGTGAATTTAACCCAGATGACCATCGTATCTACTACTGCGGGCAGGAATCCTTTAGAAGAAATGGAGTAGCCATCATGGTCAACAAGAGAGTCCGAAATGCAGTACTTGGATGCAATCTCAAAAACGACAGAATGATCTCTGTTCGTCTCCAAGGCAAACCATTCAATATCACAGTTATCCAAGTCTATGCCCCAACCAGTAACGCTGAAGAAGCTGAAGTTGAACGGTTTTATGAAGACCTACAAGACCTTTTAGAACTAACACCCAAAAAAGATGTCCTTTTCATTGTAGGGGACTGGAATGCAAAAGTAGGAAGTCAAGAAACAACTGGAGTAACAGGCAAATTTGGCCTTGGAATGTGGAATGAAGCAGGGCAAAGACTAATAGAGTTTTGCCAAGAGAACATACTGGTCATAGCAAACACCCTCTTCCAACAACACAAGAGAAGACTCTACACATGGACATCACCAGATGGTCAACACCGAAATCAGATTGATTATATTCTTTGCAACCAAAGATGGAGAAGCTCTATACAGTCAACAAAAACAAGACCAGGAGCTGACTGTGGCTCAGATCATGAACTCCTTATTAGCAAATTCAGACTTAAATTGAAGAAAGTAGGGAAAACCGCTAGACCATTCAGGTATGACCCAAATCAAATCCCTTACGATTATACAGTGGAAGTGAGAAATAGATTTAAGGGCCTAGATCTGATAGATAGAGTGCCTGATGAACTATGGACTGAGGTTCGTGACATTGTACAGGAGACAGGGATCAAGACCATCCCCATGGAAAACAAATGCAAAGAAGCAAAATGGCTGTCTGGGGAGGCCTTACAAATAGCTATGAAAAGAAGAGAGGCGAAAAGCAAAGGAGAAAAGGAAAGATATAAGTATCTGAATGCAGAGTTCCAAAGAACAGCAAGAAGAGATAAGAAAGCCTTCTTCAGCAATCAATGCAAAAAAATAGAGGAAAAGAACAGAATGGGAAAGACTAGAGATCTCTTCAAGAAAATTAGAGATACCAAGGGAACATTTCATGCAAAGATGGGCTTGATAAAAGACAGAAACGGTATGGACCTAACAGAAGCAGAAGATATTAAGGAGAGGTGGTGAGAATACACGGAAGAACTGTACAAAAAAGATCTTCACGACCCCAATAATCATGATGATGTGATCACTCACCTAGAGCCAGACATCTTGGAATATGAAGTCAAGTGGGCCTTAGAAAGCATCACTATGAACGAAGCTAGTGGAGGTGATGGAATTCCAGTTGAGCTGTTTCAAATCCTGAAAGGTGATGCTGTGAAAGGGCTGCACTCAATATGCCAGCAAGTTTGGAAAACTCAGCAGTGGCCACAGGACTGGAAAAGGTCAGTTTTCATTCCAATCCCAAAGAAAGGCAATGCCAAAAAATGTGCAAACTACCGCACAATTGCACTCATCTCACATGCTAGTAAAGTCATGCTCAAAATTCTCCAAGGCAGGCTTCAGCAATACGTGAACCGTGAACTTCCTGATGTTCAAGCTGGTTTTAGAAAAGGCAGAGGAACCAGAGATCAAATTGCCACCATCCGCTGGATCATGGAAAACGCAAGAGAGTTCCAGAAAAACATCTATTTCTGCTTTATTGACTATGCCAAAGCCTTTGACTGTGTGGATCACAAGTAACTGTGGAAAATTCTGAGAGAGATGGGAATACCAGACCACCTGACCTGCCTCTTGAGAAATCTGTATGCAGGTCAGGAAGCAACAGTTAGAACTGGACATGGAACAACAGACTGGTTCCAAATAGGAAAAGGAGTATGTCAAAGCTGTCTATTGTCACCCTGCTTATTTAACTTCTATGCAGAGTACATCATGAGAAACGCTGGCCTGGAAGAAACACAAGCTGGAATCAAGATTGCCGGGAGAAATATCAATAACCTCAGATATGCAGATGACACCACCCTTATGGCAGAAAGCGAAGAGGAGCTAAAAAGCCTCTTGATGAAAGTGAAAGAGGAGAGTGAAAAAGTTGGCTTAAAACTCAACATTCAGAAAACGAAGATCATGGCATCCAGTCCCATCACTTCATGGGAAATATATGAGGAAACAGTGGAAACAGTGTCAGACTTTATTTTTGGGGGCTCCAAAATCACTGCAGATGGTGACTGCAGCCATGAAATTAAAAGACGCTTACTCCTTGGAAGGAAAGTTATGACCAACCTAGATAGCATATTCAAAAGCAGAGACATTACTTTGCCGGCTAAGGTCCATCTAGTCAAGGCTGTGGTTTTTCCTGTGGTCATGTATGGATGTGAGAGTTGGACTGTGAAGAAGGCTGAGCACCGAAGAATTGATGCTTTTGAACTGTGATGTTGGAGAAGACTGTTGAGAGCCCCTTGGACTGCAAGGAGATCCAACCAGTCCATTCTGAAGGAGATCAACCCTGGGATTTCTTTGGAAGGAATGATGCTAAAGCTGAAAGTCCAGTACTTTGGCCACCTCATGCAAAGAGTTGACTCATTGGAAAAGACTCTGATGCTGGGAGGGATTGGGGGCAGGAGGAGAAGGGGACGACTGAGGATGAGGTGGCTGGATGGCATCACGGACTCGATGGACGTGAGTCTGAGTGAACTCTGGGAGATGATGATGGACAGGGAGGCCTGGCATGCTGTGATTCATGGGGTTGCAAAGAGTCAGACATGACTGAGCAACTGAACTGAACTAAATTTAGGTAAGGGTGAGGGTGGGGCCCCCATGACAGGATTAGTGCCTTCACAAGAGGAGAGAGCAGAGAGCCTGTCCTCCCCCAACCACTTTCTCTCCCTTTGCCATGTGAGGAGACAGCAAGAAGGCAGCTATCAGCAAGCCCAGAAGAGGGTCCTCACCAGAACCCAACCCTCCTGGCACCCTGATCTCAAGCCTCTAGAACCATGAGAAATAAACTCCTATTGATTAAGCCTCCCAGTCTGTGGTATTTTTGAGCTCATACAGGCAAGGTCAACAGATAATGCCATATCCAAACACCTCTCATGTATCGAGCTCATTCCTAGGTTCAAGGGTGGCTCAGGTGTGGTTTGGAAGGGGTCCTGGGAGGGTCCAGAGCATCAGGCTTCCTCATCCACATGCGTGGGACTCAGCCTGAGGCTTGGGCTAATGGCTCAGGAGCTGAGAGGTTGAAGGTGCTGGGATTGGTCCAGCCTTATAGGATTCATAGAAAGGGAACCAGTGCCTGGGTTTTGGGTTTTGAAGCAGACAAGCCAGGCTATCAGAAGTGATAGAGTCTGAGGCAGGGGTCCAAGGCAAGCATGGAATTCTAAGACAGTGAAAGATAGAGGGTGGTGGGGAGGGCAGGAGAGGCTTCCAGGGGCGATGAAGCAAAAGTGGAGGTAAATTTCATGGGAGACCTTTGACAGGGAGAAAACAGGGCTACGTTGGTCAGGACAGAAATAAGTTCCCAATCAAACTACGTTCTTAGTCCCATCCCTCCCTGCATCTCCCCTCAGAGCTGAAGCAAAACCTTTCTGGGACTCATAAGACCTGATTCAGTTCCAGTTGCCCTAACTCACTGTCAAGTAACTTAAAAAAATTTTTTTTTAATATTATTTATTTATTTGGCTGTACTGGGTCTAAGTTGCAGCACACAAGATCTTCAGTCTTCAGTGAGGCATGCAAAGATCTTTAGTTGCTGCACATGGGATCTTTTTTTAGTTGCGGCATGTGGAATTTTAGTTCTGGTTCCCTGACCAGGAAGGGAACCTGGACCCCCTGCATTACAAGGCAGAGTCTTAACCCCTGGACCACCAGGGATGTCCTCAGGTAATGTCTCTATGAGGTTCACCTTGAAAGAGGACGTCAACATTGGTCAGATGATCACTAGTGCAGGAATTTCTGCATCAGCCGGACTCTCCATCTTCCCAGTTCTCAGAAACTCACCCCATGATTCTGGGATTACAAAGGCAGAGTGAGCCCCACTTGGCCCATGAACTTCCCTCATGTTACTGGTCTTCTCCAATTTCTCAGAAGGTGTCAATGGAGGGGCCCTTCCAGAGCCATTCAGCGTGTGTCCAGTTTCCAGTGCACCTTTATCTGGCTATCCCACCATCTGGGGAGGGACTCTTGGACTGGTCTGTCACCTCAGAGCTGTGGATCTGCCCTAAGAGCCAACACTGTGGTGGGAGCAACCACCCAAGTCCTGTCCCAGGAAAGAATGAGCTGGCACACAAGAAAGGTTGAGCATCCAGTGGCGTGGCCCTGTCACCATCCACTCCTCTGAGACACTCACCTCTGAAGTTAAAACCGGAAAGTGAAGACAGGCAGCAGATTATCAGCACGGCCTTATCATCCCAGGGACCAAATGGGTGCTTCTCATCAGACCCTTGCGACTCACTGAAAAACTGTTCCTGGCCGTGGTCGGAGGAACAGCCACGAAACACAGCAGCTGAATTCATTCAGGAAGAATGCTGCAGGAGCCCGCCCTGGCTCCATGCTCGGACACAGAGCCATCCTGGTGCCAGAAGCACTAGCACTCATCTTTAAGATTTGTGACACCTACTTAAGCTCACGGGAACACAAAGTTCACAAAATGCTTTCCAACCTCGGATGAAATGCCTTTCCCTCTTAGCCAAATTGCAGCAAGCTTCAGTCATCTTTATTTCCACCCAATGAGTCCTTTATCAAACATGTTAATTACATTTTCTTCTCCAAGAGGGAAATAGCAGATGGGGGAAATGCTGCCAAACTTAGCTGCCTTGCTTACCTCTAAATTGCCCTGTTTTTAATCAGTTCCAAAATTATAGTTCGATGTCTGCCTGCCAATGTAGGAGACACAGGAGATGCGGGTTCAATCCCTGGGTCAGGAAGATCCCCTGGAGAAGGAAATGGCAACCCACTCCAATATTTTTGCCTGAAAAATCCCACGGACAGAGGAATCTGGCAGGCTACAGTCCAAAGGGTCGCAAAGAGTCAGACACAATTGAGCATGAGCATGGCTTGGCGTGTTGGGGAACATGTTCAAATTGCACAAAGTAACAATTTTAAAGAGTATTCTAAATTCTTGGCATGTGTTGATTTAATCCCTGGGTCAATCATTTAAAGCAGATACTATCTTTACCTCTATTTTATAAGTGAGGAAATGGTGACCCAGACAGCTTAAGCAACTTGCCCAAAATGATATGGCTTGTAAGAGGCAGATCTGGGATTTAAATCCATATTCAGTTTTGGATCCAAATCCTTGCTTTCAATGGTGGATACAATCTCCTGTCCTTTGTAAGCGAAGTTGATGGTGACCCTTCTACCTGCAGCAGGATGTGTTCCTTGAGGTGTTTCTTCCAAAAATAAAGATGCTCTCATTTTTTAATTAAATACTTTTCTATTTTTGACTGCCTCTAGTCTTAGTTTCCAGCATGCAAAGTCTTTCCTTGGGGAGCGTAGACTTCTCTCTAGCTGTGGTCAGACTCTAGGGTGCGTTGTAGTTGTGTGTGTGGGCTCAGGTGCCTGAGGCATGTGGGATCTTAGTCCCCAACCAGGGATCTAAGCCATGTCCTCTATATTGGAAGGCAGGTTGTTAAGCACTGGATCACCAGGGAAGTCCCCAGAATGGAGGTATTCTTAACTGACTGACCTCTTCTCGTTTGCCCAGCCTCATTCATGACCAACAACTCATGTTTCTGAGATGTCTGAGAAAGAATTTGGGTTTCCCTGGGTATAGAGATAGGCTGAGAGCCCCTCAAGGGCCAAAGTTGGGCTCAGACAACAAGCACTTATGAACAACCCTCTGCCAGCTACAAACCAGAGTGGCTTCAGGAATTTAACAGTGCCCCCAAGACTCCTAGCATCTGTCCATCCAGACGTGAGGAAAAACTGAGAAGACCCAGACTTCACTGAAATCACAGATTCAGGTTCACAGGTTCCACCTTTTAAAAACCATCCAAACAGAGTTTGTAGTATCAACATATGATAAAAACAGCTTCAATCCTGTGTTTGGATTATAGTTCTCTTGTTAAATATCCATTTTCTTCTTGTTTTTGAAAATTCTCAACTGATTCAAACACTTTCAAAACTATGCATATAAAATTATTCCAGCTCTAAGCACACTTGGCTAAGACAAAGTAATTCTTTCAGATTAATTCTAGGAATACAAGACTTTCAGGGAGTGTTAACTGCTAACTAAAAACAACTAAATTTGTTGCAGTGACCTGTACACTCCACTGATCATTTTGCATAAATCATCTCAATACATCATCACAAACACTCATTTTACAGATGAAGAAACTGAAGCTCAGAGAAGTTAATTGACTTGCTTAAGGTCACATAACTCACAAGCAGCAAAGCTTATTATTAAACTCCTGCCTGCCAAGACAGGAGACATAATGAGATGTGGGTTTGATCCCTGGGTCAGGAAGATCCCCTGGAAGAGGGCATGGCAACCCACTCCAGTATTCTTGCCTGGAGAATCCCATGGACAGAGGAGCCTAGTGGGCTAAAGTCTACAGGGTCACAGAGAGTCAGGCACGACTGAGCGACATAGCATGAGATATAGTAGACTACAAAGTGTGGCCACTAATTCCTTTCACTCGGTTATGTACACCCTGGTGCAGTGTGACATTTCTACTGTTCAAGAAGTGGCATTTCTCTTCCTGCCTCTTGACTCTGGTCTGGCCCCGTGACTTGCTTTGGTCCAGAGAATGTGGTGGGGGTGGTATTGGGATGGAGCTCAACAAGAATGTTTCCTGGAGCTTTCTCCATATTGCTCCCCCGAGACCCACGTATAGGAAGCCAGTTCTAGCCAACTGGAGGATCAGAGTCCACATGGAGGAGAAGTGAGGAGGCCCAGTCAACAGCCAGCATCAACTGCTCCTCCTGGTGAAGCCACCTTGGTCCTCCCAGCCCAGCCAAGCCTCAGACTGACTCAAGTCCATGAGTGAGCATGAGTGAGCCAGGCAGTATCAGCCAGTGCCAGCCCACAGAATCGGGAGAACTAACCAGCTGCTGCTGCTTCAGGGCACTCTGTTTTTGGGTGGTTGATGACACCGTTTCTCAGCCTCAGCACTACTGGCATTATAGAATGGGTGGTACTTTGTTGCGGGGCATTGCCTGGAGCAATATCGAACATTCAGCAGCATCCCTGGCCACTAACCAGTGGATGCCGGAAGCACCCCCTCCCAGCCATGACAATCAAAAATGCCTCCAGACATGGCCAGATGTTCCCTGGGGTCAAAAAACATAAGTGCCTCGGGAAACCCTCAGATGGATTTTTTTCCCTCCAAAATCTTGAGCAATCAATACCCAGCTTAGGGCAGAGTTGGAAAATGTTCTTTGCCCCTGGACCCACTGACACCTCCCAAGTGGCCTGGATGAACTCAGCTGGTATCTTGGGAACAGCACTCTGGTTATCAGAAGAAAAAAAAAAATGTCCGTCCTATACTAAGTAGGAGAAGGGCAGCGTTTTTTAAAGAATACTCAGACACATCACGTATTAATGTCCTAGAGCCGACATAACGAACCACCATACAGAGAACAGCACAAAACAACTAAAAGTGTCCCTTCACTGTTCTGGCGGCTGGGAAGTCCAAAATCACGGCATCAGCAGGGCCACTCCGAAGGGAGGCCCCTCTGAAGGCTCGGGAATGATCGCTCCTCGCCGCCCCCCGCCTGGGGCCGCCAGCAGGCCTGGGCTTTTCCCTCCTCACGCGGCACCACGCCCATCTCCTCCCGTCTTCACCCGGCCATTTCCCTCCATCCGTGTCTCTGTTCTCTCTCTGTATAAAGATATCAGTCAGAGCCAGTATTCATCTAAGTATGATCTTATCTTGAATAAGTACGTCTGCAAAGACCCTACTTTGGGGCTTCCCTAGTGGCTCAGTGGTCATGAGTCCACCTGCCAATGCAGGAGACATGGGTTTGATCCCAGGCCAGGAAGATCCCACGTGCCTCGGCGCAGCGGAGCCCGGGCGCCACAACTCTGAGCCTGCGCGCTAGAGCCTGTGCTCCGCAACAGGAGAAGCCACCGCAATGAGAAGCCCGAGCGCAGCAACGAAGACCCAGCCCAGCTGAAGATAAATGAATAAATAAAGAGCCCTGAGCACCTGGTATTGGGGGAGGGGAGCGGGGGGGGAAGACCCTATTTCCAAACAAGGTCACACTCTGAGGTTCCAGGTGAACATGAATATGGGGGACCCTAGTCGACCCACACACAGACGAGCAAACTGCTTGTGGTGACTGCGGTTCTCCCGGCCACTGTCCCCACCAGGTCGTCTACAGGGTCCGCCTCCAGACCAGCCAACGCCAGGGCTGAGCCGACGAGAGAGTGAGCGGGGCTGCTTCCCGTCCCTCTGAGCGGGGCTCCTGCCCTGGCCTCCCCTCTCCCCTCCCTTCCGCTTCACTCTTAACCTAGACTCGCCCTCATCACCGCTGGCCGGGACCGGGACCATCCAAAGAGGCCTCCGTGCTGCGGAGACGAGCGTCTCTCTCTAGGTGTGGGTTCCTAGACACAGTGTCATCTGTTGCTTCACTGCTTGTCTTTAAACTCCATTCATAAGAGACCACAGTTCCCAGTTTGTATATATATTGCGACTTGCTTCCAGGATGAGGTAGAAGACATCTATTTGCACTTTCTTCCCCTCCTCCCAACCGCTACCTTTAATCCTTATTGAATTGGTTACAATACTGCTTCTGTGTCATATTTTGTTTTTTTGGCCACGAGGCATGTGGGTGGGATCTTCGTTCCCCAATCAAGGATCAAAACCACACCGCTTGCATTAGAAGGCAAACTCTTAACCACGGGACCACCACAGAAGTCCCAACCCCTATATCTCGAGGAGGAAAAAAATGCTTTCATGCTACAGTACAAGCTCTACGGTTATTATTGACACTTCTCTCTCTCCCAACTCTTTCTTGGCTTTCCATGTCTTTGTCTCCCAAGCACACCTGACCTGTGGTAATCAGTCTCTGCAGATAGCCTTGTTTGCTGTAAATACACAGTCTCACGGGATTAGAGGGATACGAGGAGAATGCAGGAAGAATGCGGGCAGGACTCCCGCGTTCAGGAGAGAGGGAAGACCAGAACGTGGATAAACACGTTCCTTCCAAGGAGTGTCTTTTAATTTCATAGCTGCAATCACCATCTGCAGTGATTTTGGAGCCCCCCAAAATAAAGTCAGCCATTGGTTCCACTGTTTCCCCATTTATTTGGCATGGAGTGATGGGACCAGATGCCATGGTCTTAGTTTTCTGAATGTTGAGCTTTAAGCCAACTTTTTCACTCTCCTGTTTCACTTTCAGCAAGAGGCTCTTTAGTTCTTCACTTTCTGCCATAAGGGTGGTGTCATCTGCATGTCTGAGGTTATTGATGATTCCAGCTAGTGCTTGCTCCAGCCCAGCGTTTCTCATTATGTACTCTGTGTATAAGTTAAATAAGCAGGGTGACAATATACAGCCTTGATGTACTCCTTTTCCTATTTGGAACCAGTCTGTTGTTCCATGTCCAGTTCTATTAAACTTTTCAGTTTTAGGGTGAATCACTGCCCTGCTGACCTTCAGAGCAGAGAATGAGAGCCCTGACCTTTACGTACCATAGCACTAGCTCCCTGGCTAACTTTCTCTTTCCTGTGTTGTGTCTCTCGCATTGTGACCCACCCGTCTGCCCCTGGGTTTCAGCCTGGCTACCCCTCAACTCCTAACACTCCACAAAATGTTTGGTTTGTCTCTATTCCTCAGCCTGTACAAACAACAATTAGCAAATCTCAATTCCTAAATGGTATCCCATCAGTAAAAGAATACACACTGAGCTTCTCTTCTGGTTATAAAGTGAGTATAATATTTTAGTTTAGTGTAAGACCCAAATTAATCAATCAAGAAACATGTTGAGTGCTCAGAGGCTCAAAGGTAGGAGTGGAATACATACGAAGTACATTATGTAGGCCCTGAAGGATCTTACTATCTAGACCAGGGGCTGGCAAACTATGGTCCACAGGCCAAATCTGGCTCCCAACTGCTTCTACGAATAAAGTTTTATGGGAACACAACCATGATTCTTTGGGGGATTTTTGTTTGTTTGTTTCATTTTTTGGTCTATGGCTGCATTGGCACTATGATGGCAGAGTTGAGGGGTTGTGATAGAGACTGTCTGGGCTTCAAAGCCAGAAGTATTTACTATCTGGCCCTTTATAGATAAAGTTTGCCAATGCTGATATAAACAAACTAATAACCACAACTGCAAATATATATAGGATAGACACATAGATGTGTTAATGTGAAACAGTGAGTTCCTGCCATTAGCAGGAAGGAACACAGCCTACTGAGCAATCATCAGTCCTGAGCAGGAAATAAGCACCGAACGGGAGGCCTGTGCAAAGGAGATGAGGATGTTTGAGGCTGGACAGATCCATGTGCAACAGAACTGGCCGCGAGTCATACAGGCAGCAGGCTTCCCTGGTAGCTCAACTGGTAAAGAATTGTCTCCACTTGCAGTGCGGGAGACACTGGTTTGATTCCTGGGTCAGGAAGACCCTCTGGAGAAGGGACAGGCTACCCACTCCAGTCTTCTTGCCTGGAGAATCACCATGAACAGAGAAGCCTGGCAGGCTACAGTCCGTGGGGTTGCAAAGAGTCGGAAATGACTGAGCGACTAGGCACAGCAGAGCACAGCACACAGGTAGATTCTAAGTTGGCTGGCGTGACGAGGAGGGTGAGCAGAGCCTTGATGAAGTTGCAGTGAAGAGGCAGGAAGCCCACTCCGTGGCTGCGGGGCAGTGGTGGCAGGTGGGCTGCCTCCCAGTACTTGGGTCGAGAGGGGGAGATGGCATGGTTTGTTCACCGCTTGTCTTCCTTGACAGACGTGAGGTTTTCTGAGCAATATTCACTCTGTTCCCCTCGATGCAGGCATTAAGCTACATGCCTGCCATATAGTAGCTGCATGATGAATATCATTTACTGTGTGTGTTGGTCACTCAGTCGTGTCCGACTCTTTGTGACCCCACAGACTGTAGCCCACCAGGCAGGCTTCTCTGTCCATGGAATTCTCCAGGCAAGAATACTGGAGTGGATTGCCATTCCCTTCTCCAGAGGAACTTCCCAACCCAGGGATTGAACCCTGGCCTCCTGCCTGACAGGCCGATTCTTTACCATTTGAGCTACAGGGAAGTCTGAATATCATTTTAAAATTAAATAATAAACCTGAGGCTTTCAAGGGCTAAAGTCTCTCTTGGTAAATGTCATGCTGCACTTGAAACAATGTGGTTTATTGTCAGATATCTTTTGATGTTGATTTCTAACCTAATTTCACAGTGATAAGAAAACAGACTTTGTATGATTTCATTATCTTTGGACCATGAAATTTTTACATGTTACAAATTTGCATTGTTTTATGTCCCTGGATATATTATTCCAGTGTCTCCTGGTTTACAGTCTATGGGAACTTGAATAGAATTTGTATCCTGCTGTTGTGTGAAAACTATAAAAATCTTAACTATGTTGAATTGGCTCATAGTGCTTTTCAGGTCTACTATATCCTTCTATTTTTCTATCTGTTTATTCTATTAATTTTGGGGAGTTTGACATTGAAACCCCTGAGTAAAAATCTTAATTTATCTACTTAAAAAAAAACTGTAATATACAATCAAACTATATATAACTTGTTCTGTATTTTCCAAGTTTCCTATAAATGTGTTATCATACTTTCATAATTTAGAAAAAATTTTAAAGAAAAATTAATTTTAAAAAAATTGAATAATGAACGAATAAATGGATGTCTTGAACACAAGGTTAGACGGGCTGCAGGCCGGCTGAGTCAAGCATTTCAATCATGGTAAAGTGACCTCTGACCTTACTTTGAAACAACAACAAAGGTCAGAGATCAAGAAAGCTGTTATTGAGCAACTGCTATATAACAAGCCTTTTACAAGCATTACGTCATTTCATGCATTCAGCCACCCTTTGGAGGATGAAAAAGCTGAGTTTCAGAGAGGTGAAGTAACTTGCCAAGGTCACACAGCCCGAAAATGGCAGAGCTAAAATGCAAACCCAAGCCTTCACTTTGCTGTTTTCAGCTCCAAGGCTACTGACACACACCCATGCCTCTCAGTCATTTTCATGCCACGCCCGCAGACCTCGGTCTCCTCAGAGCCACTGTAAGGGACAAGAGACCGATTTGGCTGCACTGGGGAACAAGAGCCACCCGGCTTCCACCAGAGGAGTTCTCCTTTTCTCCACTTCACCTACGACGTTTCCTGATTTCACCCCAACCACACAGTTCTTGTGGGAACGAAAAAGAATGAGAAACCAGTGTGCTGGGCCACACCACTTCCTCAAACCAGGCCAGCAGGTCCGGTTTCCAGCCTCAACTCCACCACCAACTTGCTGCGGGATCCGGGCCCATCACTTCTTCCTTTCATTCTTACATAAGAAATGCTGGATGACAGATAATGAAATCTCACGGTGCTTCTTAACTTTCCAGAGAGGACAAGACTTTTAAAAGAGCTTATTCAATGAATGAAAATGGTTGGGCCACCATGTACCATCCATGGCAGCAATTAGAGGAGGGTGATGAATTACCAGGCAGAGTTTAGCAGTCATTACTGGAGGCTGTGGCTGATGAATGTCCATCGCATCTAACAGGACTCAAAAAGCAAACACGAGCCAATCTTTTGACCTTACCCGATAGTAACCAGCACACGACAGAACATGGGGAGATTAGTCAACAGTCCGCCTAGGCGCATCCACTTACCAATAGAGGTGTAATACATGAACATACTGATTCTCGAGGAATTCGTAACTGGAGACACTGCCACACTCATCTATGGTTCGACCATTCTTATACCAAGTTACCTCTGGCTTGGGCTGGCCTGATGATAAAGAAATAAGAATATTCTTACTAGGTGAAGTCTCTTTGGAAAATCATAAAGCTATGAATAAGAATGGATGATAAATAATCAGGATAAGCATGATGGACATGTCATTGGGGAACCAGAAAAGCGTCTTCTCATGGATAAAAACACTTCCTTCAATAAGCACTCTTGGGCATGTTACGTGCCTAAGAGGATGCTGGGCCGGAGTGGGGGCAGGGGAGCACGCAACATGGAAAGTGCTGCTCCAAATCTCGAGAAGCTGTTAAGAGGGCTTCCCAGGTGGCCCAGGGACAAGGCATGCGCCTGCCAACGCAGGAGACACGGGTTCAAGCCCTGGTCCAGGAACATCCCATGTGCCTCGGAGCAACTGAGCCCATGCACCACAGCTATGGAAACTGTGCTCTACAGGCCGGGAGTTGCAGCTACTGAGCCCACAGGTCACGGCTCCCGAAGCCCGCGCACCCTAGAGCCCGTGCTTCACGACAAGAGCAGCCACCGCGATGAGGAGCCTGCTCGGCAGCTAGAGAGGAGCCCCTGCTCGCTGCAGCCGGAGAGAAGCCTGTGCCCTGCTCGCTGCAGCCGGAGAGAAGCCTGTGCAGCGATGAAGACCCAGAACAGCCATAAACTAATAAATAAATAACTTTCTAAAAGACTGAAGGTCCTTAGCTACTATTTTTTTTAAAGAAGCTATTAAGAAAAATTATCTACAACTTAAAAATAAGGCAAAAATGTGGATGGTATCTTGCTTCAATGTCACATGGGACAAAGGTCCATCTCAGAGTTATCCAGGGGAAATGCCTTCTGCTTCTTCAGTGATTACTATTGATTATAATCCCCAGACTTGAAGTTACATATAAACTTTCGAATTTTTATGCAACAGAGATGCAAATAATCTCTACATAGAAGACATGATAACCCCCTAAACTACAGTTTATGGCCATGTAGGACAATAACCAACGTTCTATCTAACTCAGCAATCTTATCCTAACATTCGTTTATTAAGTTGCCTATAAACACCCAATTTCTCAGTTGCGCTTTGACCAGACCTTGATATTTTCTGGTTCTGTTTATTCAAAGAATTGAGAGACTTTCTCTGTGGTCCAGTGGTTCAGAGTTCCCCTCCCAAAGCAGGAGGTACAGATTTGATCCCTGGTCAGAGAACTAAGATCACACATGCCTCTTGGACAAAAAAAAAAAAAAAAAAAAAAACAAAAAACAAACATAAAACAGAAGCAATATTGTAACAAATTCAGTAAAGACTTTTAAAAAAATGTTCCACGTGAAATAACAGTTCCTAAAAAAAAAAAGAAAAAGAATGGAATAAAATCTTTGACGTTCACTCCATATTTGCATGGGAATCACTTTACCTTTTGAAAACTATACCTTAATGGTGCTCAGAGTTGATTTATATTGTGGTACGAAAAAGCAAAGAACAAAATAGATGAGCTAAAACCATGTCTTCCTGAGGACAGAGGAGTCCGGAATGTAGGTTTCCCAGGCTGGTGCTGTGAGGACATGTGACTGATATTATCACAGAAATGGACCTACGCTTTCCCCCTCAGAAGGGGTTCACCCTTCCCCTGGTGATCGTTAACTGGATAGACTGCTATTGGGCTAATCTGGTAAACCCCCTCAGGAATTCCATTCACCTCGTGGAATTTATTCCCCCTTGTGACAGACAGGGCAGGAAGGTTTCCAGTGTGTACCAGAGCTTTCTCACTAGCTCCCATGTCATTGAAAACATATTAGATGTGCCACCTATACTGGAGGAAAACCGGGTATTTGGAAGCAATATCTTCTCACCAGGGAGGCCCTCCTCTCTATGTCTCCTCTAACTTGGGGTTTCCCCGCTGTGCTCCCCACCTCCTCTTCCTCCAGGCAGGCAGACCGACTAGGTATTGGTCCCTGGTGCAGGCAGCAGACGAACCTGCACGCAGGGACATCTCCAAGCAAATGACTAAACCATCACCAAAAAAAAAAAAGCTTCCCTGAAAAACCATCAAGGAAGCTGCTGATCATATTTCATTTCTGCCTGTACTTATCAGACTTGTGTTCCCCTTTGGGTCAGTTTTACCGAATTTCTTCTTAGGAAGCATTTAATTGCTCCTCCCTGGTGTGTTCCTGAATTTATGGAAGCCATGTCGGCAAGTATGCATAGGCTGAGCCTGGGTGACTCATTCTGATTTCTCGGGCTCCAGTGTTTCATTTCAGGCGTAAGCGGGGCTGATTGAATCCCCCGGCTTCCTACTGGCTGACCATTTTTTTCCCTTCATGTGGTACAGAGCTGAACAATTGGCCCCAGAGGAGATTTGCACAGGGAAGCGGTATCTTGTACCTAGTGGGTAGTTCTCTTTTCACCCTCTACTTGCTGCAAACCTCACCCAAAAATCAAACCCTTGTTTTTAAGCCTACCTGCAGGTCGCTTATTGAGAGCCACCTGCAGAACATTTCACAAGTATCTGACTTATGTGTGTGGGGACCAGTATCCAACGTTAGGGCCCATCCAAACCTTGGGCTTCCTAGGGAGACAGGGGGCTATTCTGAAGGCTCAATAGTGAGCCTGAGCCCGTCTCTCTATCTGGATGGCTGTGGACAAACACCAAGAAAGGGGGGTGCTGTCCTCTCGGCTTGGGGAGTCAGGTGCCCAGTCCTATACCCAAAGATCCAGACCGGAAGGTGAGATTTTATTGCAACTTCTGCTAAGGAAGCAGAGCCATTTTAGAGACTGACTCTTCCCATCTCTGGACCTAGAAAAAGGGATAAAGGGGTGAAAAGTTTTCTTTCATCCTCTAGACAAGACCACCAGTGCCTCCATATTTTCAAGGGTAGACATAATCCAAGAAAGAGAAGAAAACAACTCACAAGGCACCAAATACCGCTTCCCTGCCCAACAACTTTCCTTCTATTTTCTTTTAATACCAAATCCTGGGGACGTCCCTGATGGTCCAGTGGTTAAGACTCCACGCTGCCAGTGGTCATGGGTTCAATCCCTGGTCGGGTAACTAAGATCCCACATGCCGTGCGGTGGAGCCCAAAGATAAATAAATAAGTAATAAATCCCTTTTCCCAGGGTGAAAGTTGTGGACCAGCTCTGGGTTATTTATGCTCCAGACGGGGAATTCCAGCTCCTGATCTCACTCTCCCTCCACTGGGCGTGTTTGTATTGGTTTTAACCTTTTCACTGCTGACCAGCAGAGCTGAAAAAGGCAAACAGTGGGGAGATGAATTTAGCCTAGGTGGGGATATCAGTAAAAGGTAATGAAGAAGAGTTAGGTACATTGTCTAGAGTGAAGTTATTCATACCCTTCCCATGAGCCACAGGAAATTTGAGTGGATTATCTGAAAAAAAAAAAAAAAAAGGACAAGTGTGGGAGTTGCCTAAACAAGAATCACAACAGGACATGGAGAAGGGTCACCAAAACGTGTCCAGAAATGTACTCGAAGAGATCTTCTGGAAAGAGAAGTCATAAGGATTTAATTGCTCAGTTACTCAGACCTAAACTTCCCAGGAGATGTTTTTAACAGTGCCCTTGTGAGCCAAAGAAACCTGGTCTGCACGGAGATTTCAGAGGGTGAAGAGCTAGAGATGCTTACCCGATATTATACAACGAAGCACGGCGTCGGACTTCTCAGGAACTTTCTGGGAAAGCAACGTAGATAAAAAACAAAGTGCGCGCCTCTGAGGCCCTCCTGAGTCTGCCATCCTTTCACGCCACATGAGCCTGAAAAATAACAATCCCCAACATCACCATCCATTCTGGGACATCTCTGATGTTTCCCCGGAATTCCAGAAGCCCCACTGCCCTGTGAGTGGTCCTCAGGGAGAGAAGAAATGAGGTCCCTTGGCCTGTGGAAGACGGGGTGTTGCGGTCATGCTGGTGGGCAGGTTGGGGGTCCTTGGGTGGGCTCTCTCACCGGCCACTGCTGACATTAGGGCCAGAAATGTTGTGGGGGCAGGGGCAGGCCTGGGCACTAGCAGCATTCCTGGCTTCCACCCACTAGATGCCAGGTGTATGCTCCCCCAGGTGGTCACAGTCAAAATCTGCAGAGGTTGCCAGTGCCGCAGGGAGCGCAGAAGCTGTTTCAGCCTCGCTTCCTGGTGGGTGACAGGGCGGCCACAGCCCAGATGGAGGGAAAACTGAGCCTACAGCCAGGGCCACCTCTTTCAAAGTCGATTCCTACTGGACTCAGGAAGTGTGTGCATCTGGGACTTCCCTGGTGGTCCAGCGGCTAAGACCCCAAGCTTCCAATGCAGGGGGCCGCGGGTTCAATCCCCGCTTGGGGAATTAGATCCCAGAAGCTGTAACTAAGAGTTCACATGCCCAACTAACGATCCTGCATGCTGAAATGAAGACCTGGTACAGCCAGATAAATACATTTTTTTAAAAAATGAACTCAAGAAAGATGACAATTAAAAAAACAAAACAGTGTTCATGCATGTTTGCCTCCCAAAAGTGGAGTTGACTCAATACAAAGGAATCACCAGGTGGGACATGTTTCTTCCAGGAGAAACCGGGAAACTACCGTTCCTTCCGAGCAGCAGGCAGGTGCCCCAGGGAGGGCAGCAAGTGGGCTGGCATTTCTGAGCAAACACGGATTCATCAGTACAAGTCGGCATTCAACGCTCGGTTAGTCATCAGGTATGTTATGTCACTTAATCTCCTTTAAGTGACCTAAAAGGTTATTAATACCACCTACATCTTATGTGTGTGTTAGTCGCTCAGTCGTGTCTGACTCTGCAACCCCATGGACTGTAGCCTGCCAGGCTCCTTTGTCCATGGGCTTCTCCAGGCAAGACTACTGGAGTGGGTTGCCATTTCCTTCTCCATCTTACAGATGAGGAATCCGAGACTCAGGCTTAGCAACGTGTTCAAGATCACACAGTTGCAGCAGTCACTCCCCTGGGACCCCCGTCACAGCCACACGGGCTGACATCTTCAGTGTGAGAGATGACCCTGGAGCCGTGCAGTGCACATTTCAAGGCAGCTGTAAAACCACCAGTCTGTCTGCACCCAAGAACCCGCCCCACTCTGTCCTCTGGGCACAGTGCTAGCATCACGCTGCCAAATCTATCCTGCGTGGAGGACCCCATGCTTGGAAATAACATTTCGCTCTACACAAACAGTAGACATTTAGAGACAGAATCTTCCACGTAAATATATTTTGTGTATTTATCTCTGGTGTGATAAATTTTCCAAAGATGAGAACTTACATATTTTTGATCTCCACCTAGTATATTGATTTGGACATGGCATATAATTAGGGTTATCCAAGAAAAGCAGTGGACTCGGAGTCAGAAGTTTTAGTTCTAACCTTTCCGTTTGTCATTTCTGAGTGGCAACATAGCATAGGTGGGTGAGAATTCTAGAGCCAGATACCTTGGTTCAAATTCTGACTCCACCTCTTCCTAACTCAATAAGCATGTCATGACTACCTCAGTTTCCTCATCTGTAAAACAGAGGCATAATTGTTGTATATACTTCAGAGAGTGTTGTGAAGATTAAATGAGTTATTGCCTATAAAGCACTTAATCCTCTATGGATCAGAATAATGTATGTAAATAGTCTAAGGAAGAATCTGTTATATAATTGGTTTTCAAGATGGTAATCAGTAGACTTTAAGGAGAGTCTTCACTCATCTCATCAATTTCCTTTTTGCTGTGGGTTACCATGATGATTTTTTTAAAGTGATATACCAATTAAGGTCTAAAGATTTCTCCTGGTATAATATTCACCTGTAATAGTAATTTACAAGACAAGACTATTCCCATTCCCAGGGGGTCACTGCTGTGGAGGGAGAGGGAAGAAAGGACAAAATCAGACTATTAAGAGTTGAAATTCTCAAGGCAAGATTACTGGAATGGGTAACTATTCCCTTTTCCAAGGGAATCTTCCCGAGCCAGGGCTTGAACCCAGCTCTCCTGCATTGCAGGCAGATTCTTTACTGTCTGAGCCACAGGAAAGCCCATTAAGAGTTGGGGTGATGTCGAAGACCTTATGTGCCGCGCATGATTTCTAAACCAGGTGACGGCTCCCCGACAGCAAAGTCCCACAGCTTACAACACTTGAAAAACACCCTATTTGACTCACATAATTGGTTCAGTCACCAGGTGTCCCAGCCATGGGGCACCAACTGTTAAGGAAAGGACGGTTAAGTCAGGCTGTGGGTCGTGTTTCCTCACTTCTCTGAAGGTGAGAACCCTTGAAGACAGATTTATCATTCTCTGCTAGAGATGGACAACTAATGAATTACTGAAATTAGCAGAGGGGGCCAGGGTGTGGTTCACGGACAGCCTTGGAGCGATCGGATGGCAACCGGAATGAACACAAGATCTGCACGTTTCTGTTGTTTCAGCTGTGCTGTCCAGAGTAAGTTGCTTTCTCTTTTAAAATTTTTGTTTACCTTTAATTAGACAGAGTCTAAATGCAGACACTTGTATTCTGTAAAGTATACCCCAAAAAATGGTTTCCCACAAACTATCCTCCATCTCAGAACTTTCCCAAGAGGAAGGACTTGCTTTCCTTTCAGGCATTTTTCTATCCATTTACACATATAGTCATCTGGACACTACACACACACAAATACATATATAATCTTATTGTATGTACGTCATTAAGTTGTACATATTTGCCATGCAGTTAGCTTACCTTGCTTACCAAGTTTCAGCAGTCTTACACGGTCAATTCAATCCACCATGGATTGCATCATTTTTTTTAAATGCTTGATGATTTCAGTATCGCATAAAAGAGCAATACCATGTTTAATCTGTCTGTTCTTGTGTTGATGATGAGTAGCTTGGCTGGAGTGTTTCAGACTTACGAATGTGTCTCAGAAAACATCCTGGTACATGCTTCCTTGGGCTCCTCCAGTGGTTCACCAGTAAAGAATCTGCCTGCAAGGCAGGAGACTCAGATTTGATCCCTGGGTCAGGAAGATCCCCTGGAGGAGGAAATGTTACCCCACTCCAGTATTCTTGTCTGGGAAATCCCATGGACAAATGAGCCTGGTGGGCTACAGTCCATGGGGTCGCAAAAAGTCAGACACAACTGAGCGCCTAAACGACAATAGCAACATGCCTCCTCAGGCAGGTAAGTGGCTCTCTAGACTAAATACAAGAAATGTAGCTGCTGGATAAGAACATTTGCATATTCCATTTTGATAGATAGGCCAGGATAGGCAGCACCCTTAACAGAACAGAAGGATGTGGTGATGAAGGGCCCGGGTTTCTGGGTTCAAGTCTTAGCTCTGCCACATACTAGCTTAACTTCTCTTTTTCTCAGTTCTTTCCCCTGTAAAATGATGAGAATAGCAGTAGCTATCTCATTTAGTTATTAGGAAAACTGAGTCGGTGCAAGCTCTTCTGAATTGCATACCAAAAACTAAGTATGAAGTGCTACCAAGAGCTGTGGGTTCAACATCAGCAAAATTATAAACATCGTCCTCTCACATCGCTGGAGAACAGCTAGGAGGTGATAGGAGGACTCTTTGAATGTTTAAAGCTCTTGACTGATGCCTAGCTTTATTTTGGCTAGTCTGCCCCCACACAGGCAGCCGATGATGTGGCTGCTGTCAGCAGGAAGGCTGAAGGGGTCGGGGAAGAGCTCTGAGCCTACATGCAGAGAGGGGGCACCTGGTTCTTCTGGGGTGAGCAGCAAAACCAGCTGTCAGAGCTTTCTCACTGGAACAGGAGGCGCCAGTCCCGATGGCCCAGCTTAGTCCAACAGCAGCTGGGTTCCTGAACCTGCCGTCATCGGTGACTCCTGATTTGGATGTCGCGCCCACCGTCACCCAGTCCCCTGTGAGGGAAAAGCACCCTTCCCAAAGATGGGTTCTGGGGACTTCCTGGTGGCCCAGGGGCTGAGGCTCTGGGCGCCCAATTGCAGGGGGCCCGGGGTCAATCCCTGGTCAGGGAACTAGATCTCAGATGCCACAACTAAGAAGAGTTCACATGCCACAGCGGAAACAGCGTGTGTGCTGCGATGAAGGCCAAACATCCGCTGTGCTTCAGCTATGTCCCGGCACAGCCAGGTGAAGAAAAGAACCATCTTAAAGCAGCCCACAGAGATGGGCTCTGGCAATTTGGGGTAGGGAGAGGGGGAGGCCAACCAGGCAGGGAGAGACAATTACAACCTGTTTGGGGTACCTTCCAGGTGTCAGCCCCCAGGCTGGGCACTTCACACCCACTGTCTCGTTTACCTCACAGTTAAACTACCAGATGCGTTCTTTCCCCTTTCCCAGACAATGACTTGGAAGCTTTGCTGTTGTTTAGTTGCTAAGTTGTATCTGACTCTTTTCCAGCCCTGTGGACTGTAGCCCGCCAGGGTCCTCTGTCCATGGGGTTTCCCAGGCAAGAATACTGGAGTGGGTTGCCACTTCCTTCTTTAAGGAATCTTCCCCACCCAGGGATTGAACCCGCGTCTCCTGCTTGGCAAGTGGATTCTTTACCACTGAGTCACCACCTGGGAAGTCCAAGGGTTGATGTAACAAACCTAACTCCTCCCTGACTGCAGGTGGCAGGACTGGGCTATGAGTCCAGATTTGCTGGAGCACAACCATTGTGCTCTTTCCTGGGCAAGATTTTCTGGGTTGTATGTGAGAAGTAGAGGCAATAAATTATAAAAAATAAACCCATGAAAAGACGCTCGACAGCACTACTCATTAGGGAAATACAAATTAAAACCACAATGAGATCGCATTTCACACCCACTAGGATGGCTATTACAAAGCAGAAAGTCAAATGTGGGTGGAGACTATGGAAAAAAACAACCCTCAAACGGGGCTAGTGGGAATATAAAATGGTACAGATGCTTTGGAAAATAACTTGGAAGTTTCTTAAAAACTTGAAACATAAATTTACCAGAGGACCCAGAAATTCCATTCCTAGGCATCTGTCTACCCAAGAGAAGTGAAAACATACGTCCACACAAAGACTTGCACACAAATATTCTTAGCAAGATTACTCATAATAATCAAAACTTGGAAATAACCTAAATGTCCATGGAAACAACCTAAATATACAACTAGTGAATTGATGGACAGATTGTGGTGCAGCCACAAAATGAAACACTCTGGATAATAAAAAGGAGCAAACAAGGATGGCGCAACACAGATGAACCCCAAAAGAGCTCTCATCATCCTCAGTGAAAGAAGCCAGAAACAAGACAGTATGTAGTGTACGGTTCCATTTATACAAAATATCCTAAGAAAGCTGTTGAGACCAAAAAGCAGATTAGTGGTTGTTGGAAGTGGGGAGTGGGGAGAACATCACTTAACAATAAATGTGCATGAGGAATCTTTTTTAATTTTTTATTTTATACTGAAGTATAGTTGATTAACAGTGTTATGATAGTTTCAGGTATACAGTAAAGTGATTCAGTTATACATATACCTATTCTTTGGAAGAAAAGCTATGACCAACCTAGATAGCATATTCAAAAGCAGAGGCATTACTTTGCCAACAAAGGTCCATCTAGTCAAGGCTATGGTTTTTCCTGTGGTCATGTATGGATGTGAGAGTTGGACTGTGAAGAAGGCTGAGCGCTGAAGAATTGATGCTTTTGAACTGCGGTGTTGGAGAAGACTCTTGAGAGTCCCTTGGACTGCAAGGAGATCCAACCAGTCCATCCTAAAGGAGATCAGCCCTGGGTGTTCTTTGGAAGGAATGATGCTAAAGCTGAAGCTCCAGTACTTTGGCCACCTCATGCGAAGAGTTGACTCATTAGAAAAGACTCTGATGCTGGGAGGGATTGGGGGCAGGAGGAGAAGGAGACAACAGAGGTTGAGATGGCTGGATGGCCTCACTGACTCGATGGACGTGAGTCTGAGTGAACTCCGGGAGTTGGTGATGGACAGGGAGGCCTGGCGTGCTGCGGTTCATGGGGTCGCAAAGAGCTGGACACGACTGAGCGACTGAACTGCACTGAACTAATTCTTTATCAAATTCTTTTCCCATTTAGGTTGTTGCAGAATATTGAGCAGAGTTCTCCGTGCTATACGGTAGGTCCTTGCTGGTTCTCCATTTTAAATATAGCAGTGTGTACCTGTCCATCTCCAACTCCCTAACTGTCTTTACCCCCAACACTCCCCCTTAGTAACCATAAGTTAATTCCCCAAGTCTGAGTCCGTTTCTATTTTGTAAATAAGTTCACCTGTTAATGATAAGTTAATAACAGACAAGTTCATTTTTTTTAACATTCCATATATAAACAGTATCATGTGATATTCGTCCTTCTCTAATTACTTCACTCAGTGTGACGATCTCTAGATCCATCCATGTTGCTGCAAATGGCAACATTCCGTTCTTTTTAATGGCCTAATATTATTGCACGTGGGACTTTCCTGGTGTTTAAGGGAACACTTTCCAGTGTTTAAGATTTCCAGTGTCTTCTAGTGCAAAGGGTACGAGTTTAATCCCCGGTTGGGGAAATAAAATCCCACATGCCTTGAGACCAAAAAAAAAATAAAATAAAATAAAAACAAAGCAATACTGTCACAAACTCAATAAAGACTTAAAAAAATGGTCCACATCAAAAGATCTTTTAAAAGATTCCATTATGTATGTGTGTGTGTATAGATACACACACACGCACACACACACACACACACACTCTGCATCTTCCTCATCCATTCCTCTGTCGGTGGACATTTGGGTTGCTTCCATGCCTTGGGTATTGTAAACAGTGCTGCCGTGAACACTGGGGTGCATGTATCCTTTCAGACCGTGTTTTTCTCTGGATATATGCCCAGGAGTAGGACTTCAGGATCATATGGTAGCTCTGTCTTTAGTGTTTTAAGGAATCTCCAACTGCTCTGCATGAGGAATCTTTGGTAGGCGAGAAAAAATGGTTTAAAACTCATCTATAACAATGGTTTTGAAACTTGATGAATTTAACAACATCGCTGAATCGAACACTTAGAGTGAACTGCACAATGTGTAAAACATCCCTCAATATAGGTAATTTTTAAAATAGAGATAAGAAGACAAACACACCTAATAATATTCATTGTGGCATTGCTTGTGATAGCAAAAGACTGAAAGTGCCCTAAATGTCCATTGATAGTACCTGGTTACAGTACATCTACACAATGGAATTTAAATTTCTAGGGGCAATGAGCATTAAAAAAAGAATAAGGCTTCTCTGGTGGTCAGGGGTAAACAATCCTCTTTGCAATGCAGGAGACACTGGTTCGATCCCTGGTCCAGGAAGATCCCACATTCCATGGAGCAACTAAGCTTGTGAACCCCAGCAACTGAGCACACGTCCTACAACTACTGAAGCCCGAGTGCCCTGGAACCCACCGTCCACAACAAGAGCAGCCACCGCAGCGAGAGGCCCAGAAACCACACCTAGAGAAAGCCTGCATGCAGCAACGAAGACCCAGCACAGCCAAAAAATAAACACAAATAAATACGTAAACCTTTTTTTTTTTCAAAGAATGAAGCAATTCTGTATGTACTAATATGGAATAATCTCCAAAATACATTGTTGAATAAGATAAAGTATAAACGAGAGTGTTATTCTATCACTTGCATAGTGAAAAAAGGAAGAATAAGTATTATAATATGCTTATTTATACACACAGTGATTTTAGAAATTACAAGGAATTTGTAATCTGGTTGCCCCTGGCGAAGAGGTCTGAGTATCTGGGGAAAGGAAGGGACACAAATTGTGAACACTGCTGGTCTCTGCATTTCCTTTGGGATGGTTTAAATTTATGTACACATGCTCATTTGCTATGTCATGTCTGACTCTTTGCAATGCTTTGGACTGTAGCCCGACAGGCTCCTCTGTCCATGGGATTTCCCAGGCAAGAATGCTGGAGTGGACTGCCATTTCCTCCTGCAGGGGATCTTCTCAACCCAGGGATTAAACAGGTGTCTCCTGCATTACAGGCAGATTCTTTACCACTGAGCCCTCGGGAAAGCCCTTTTTAAATGTATATATGTTACCTAATAAACAAATATAATGGCTTCCCTGGAATCTCAGATGGTAAAGAATCTGCCTGCAATGTGGGACACCCAGGTTTGATCCCTGGGTCGGGAAGATCCCTGGAGAAAGGAATGGCAACCCGCTCCGATATTTTTGCCTGGAGATTCCCATGGACAGAGGAGTCTGGCGGGCTACAGTCCGTAGGGTCGCAAAAAGTCTGACACGACTGAGGGACTAACACAAACACAATAAACAAATATAACTTGGCTGTTAAATATTAATAGTGAGCAACTCCAGGTGTCCAGCAGGGTGCCTGGCACATAGACACGTGAACACACTGGGCTGTAGCTGCTGTTTTCTCTCTCTGGGTTTCTTCCAAACTTGTTTTTTAGATGGACTTTGTCTTCCCACTCCCCTCTCCTTAAAAATCTGTGGCAGTTCGAAATCCTTTAAGGCAGGGTTAAAAAAAAAAAAACAGCTTAAAGTTAGTGAGACCTGTTACAAACTTGAATAACTCCTTTGATTTTATCATTAAAAAGCACCCCTGAAACACAGGCGGGTCAAACGACTTTTTCAAGGTCACGCAGCTTGTTAGGGGACAGAGCCCAGGTTTCTAGATTCTAATTTCCAGTGTATTATGTTGAAAGGATACATCCCTCTCTTTCTTATCTTTGTCCTCCTCCCTCAGGGTAAAAGGAGAAGGGCAAAGATCTCAATGCCACAAACACACAGGGTGGGCTTCCCAGGTGGCGCTAGAGGTAAAGAACTCCTGCCAATGCAGGAGAGGGAAGAGACGCAGATCGATCCCTGGGTCGGGAAGTTCCCCTGGAGGAGGGCATGGCAGCCCACTCCAGTATTCTTGCCTGGAGAATCCCATGGACCGAGGAGCCTGGTGGGCTGCAGTCCATGGAGTCGCAAAGAGTCAGACACGAATGAGGCAACTTAGCACATAACACGCAGGACGGTGTTGTAAAGTGACGAACTTCAGTGGCTTCACTGGCTACAGCCACTGCGGTCTGAAGTTGAATGAGGTGAACTGCTGCGTCCGATCTAGGCATATGTCGTCAAGGTCACTGCGGAGAACATGATGGTGAAGAAAGCCCCTCTCCAGTTGGGCCTCCACTTTCTCCCAGGCTCCCTGAATCCTCGAGCTCACCTTCCCTGCAACAAAAACCCCAGAGCAACCCCCAGAGTCATCCCTCTTTGGAGACTGTTTATTATAGATGGACCTAGAGGTGCCATCCTGTGGAATCTGAGGCATCAGCCAGGGTCGGGGAGGACTTGGGGGATGTCCCACTCCCTGCCCTGTGATGGGCAAGAACAACACTGCCTCTGGGGAAATGAGCTGAGCCTGCGTTAACTATGCTGAACAAACCACCTGTCAGTGAGCCAGGGAGGAGAAAACCATATGTGTGGAGATGGGGGCGAGCGCTGCAGAGACTGTCAGTATTATCTCAGCCACCTCCTTCCACCCTCCTCAACATAGCCAGTTAGAGGGGCTTAGGAGACAACTTTCTATTTTTGCCTCTACTTGGTTTGTTTTCTGAAGAATTGTTTAAATTATTCTTTATCTGATTTTTTTTTCCCTAGTAAAGTGTGCCTTAGAGAGAAGGAGCTTCATACCCAGTGGTTCATCCCATTCCAGAATAGAACCATTTTGTAGAAGGGCTTTCCAGGTGTCTCCGTGGGAAAGAATCCACCTGCCAAGCAGGAGATGCAGGTCAGGAAGGTCCCCTGGAGAAGGAAATGATAACCCACTCCAGTGTTCCTGCCTGGGAAGTCTCATGGACAGAGAAGCCTGGCAGACTCTAGTCCATGGGGTCACAGTCGGACACGACTAAGTGACTGAGCACATCCTAAACCTTTGAAGCGTGAATGCTGCCCACTGCCAAACTTACGCCTGAGGGAGGAGATGGTATGACTTTAGAGGCCTTTCTCCAAAATGTCCAAAATCTCCCGAAGTGGCCACTTGCCTGTCTCCCTAACTTCATTGCCTCTCCCATCACTCAAACCTGCTGAGGGGTGAGCTAGACCGCCCCCTCCCTGCTCTGCAAGCTCTGAGGGGTCTAAACTGATCAAGTACTCTTGCTGGGTGACTGGTTGCTAAGGTCTAGGCCAATCAGCACATGGGTTTCTGCGGAAAGCTCCACGGTTATCCAGTCAGTGGAAAGCTGAGGTCTTTTGCCCTGTTCTCTAACGAGGAAAAATAAAGCAGCAGACCCCAAGGGAGGCTGACAGCAGAGGAGACTGGGAAAGCCAGCCTGAGGCTGAAACCAAAGCGCACAAAACAGCAGAGTCTCCAGAAATGCAGAGCCCAGAGCTGGGGTCCCAACCACACTTCTTGGACTTTATAGTTGTGGGAGCAAGAAGAGCTGATTTTTAATTCCGATGTTTTAATTGTTTTTGACTTTTGATGTTCTAGAAAGCACATGGATGCATCCATATTTCCCATTCCCTGGCCCATGGTGTTTGAAATCCCTACCATTAGCCCTCCATTCTCAAGATCTATGTGGACAAGCCAGATTACAGACAGAAGTTAAGGATTTAAGATTAGATGGCTTCATCAAAGAATGCTTGTCTAAGAAAGTTCTAGGGACAACTGACCAAACCAACCTAATGAATTTCTGATTTCCATTGGCATCCTGTCTCTTTCTGCCCTTCATGTTTTGTTTGGGGTTTTTTGTTGTTGTTGTTTCTTTGTAGAATGAGACCACCTTCCATCTCTGTATATTCAAATCCTACCAGTTTCAAACTCCACCTTAACTGCTGGTTTGTCCTTGAAACCACCCCGCTAGCCTCAGCTGGAAAAAACAGCCCACTTGTAAGTAATGGACCGCTAACCTAAGCAGGAAAAAGCAGCCCCCTCCCAAATAATGGACTGCTCAGCTCGGTGTGTCCTCCCCACGCTCAGTTTCGCCAGCAGACATGCTCCGCTGCAGGCTGTTTGCCTGCAGGACGCCTGATGGGTTTATCTTTTGTGTTCTCCACAGCTGTTGCTTATTGTGGCTTAGCCTTCTGCATCTGAGAAGTAGGCAAGGTTAGTGTTTGAAAAGAACCAGGGCAGAAATTATAGGCCAAAGAAATGGCTAAAGTGGTTCTCAAAGTGCTGGTCCCTGGACCACACTGTCAGCCTCACCTGGGAACTTACCAGAAGTGCAAATACTTGGGACCTTCAGAATCAGAAACTCTGGGAGTGGGACCCAGGAAAATGTGTCTATACAAGCCCTCTAGATGCTGTGGCACTAAGAGTTTGAGAAGTTTGAGAACCACAGGTCTAGAGGAGGGTCTTAAACTATTGACTGAGGAGTGAATGACCCTGGTTTTCTAAGAGCAGGATTGAAGACCAAGTGGCAATCAAGGTAAGCTAGGTGGCCCTGGAAGTGCTGGTAGCAGCCACGGAGGAAATGGCCCTGGGGGGCTAGGTGCTATGTACTCAGTAATGGACAGTCCGGAACTGATGCTCTTCAACCTGTGTCCATCTCTTTGCCCTGATGTCCAAAGTCTCCTGAAGGGTGGTCAGGTGGGTGTACCTGGGCGGAAACCTCAATGAAAGCTCCAAACACCTTTTAATGCTCTTTCTCTCACACAGTTGGACATTCATCCTTTCATTTTTACCTCCTAAGATGACATGATCACTTTCTTCCAAGCTTCTTTATGTTTCTGAATTTGGGGCAGAATTAAGTGTAAGTTAACAGGGTTCCTTACAAACCGATTGGTAACTCAAGCAAAGAATTTATCCAGAAACCCTGAGATGCCTGGACAAAAGCTGTGGCCTATCTCAGTCAAGAGCACAAGGGCTCTGTATAAAATAGATAACCAATGAGAACCTGCTGTGTAGCACAGGGAAGCGTACCTGATGCTCTGTGGAGGCCTACATAGGAAGGAAATCCCAAAAAAGAGGGAATATGTGTGTAGGTATAGCCAATTCACTTTGCTGTTCAGCAAAAATTAACATAACACTGTAAAACTATAATAAAAACTTAAAAAAAAAAAAAGACCAGGGGAAAATAATAAAGACATGGGTACAGCTCTTCAGAGCTGCCCCACGAGACCCACTTGTGATTCTTGTTTGCTCTATCCCTGTGCACCTGTCCCACTCTCACTCCAAAATAAAGAAGCCCCCTGTTCACTGAGAACCTTCATCACTGGCCTTGAAATCCCAGGCATGGCTCCTGAGATCACCCCCCGCCCCCCACCCCCCACCAGCTACCGTCTCCACTGAGTCCCACAGTGCATGTTCATTTCTGCATTGAAATGACAGGCCACTCTACAGTACCCATCTCCAGTCAAAAAAGGGAACCGATGCAAGACTCAGCTATAACCTTTGAGGGAAGACGGGTTTGTGCCTAAGTTTCCATACGAATCACAGACATCATCTTCTATACATAGATTTGCCTTTGCCTTCCATGCCTATGGATTCATGAAAACTCCCATTTAAATATGGCACGGGGGGAGGGGGTTGGCGGCAAGAATACTGGAGTGGGCTGCCATTCCCTTCTCCAGGAGATCTTCCTGACCCAGGGATTGAACCCGGGTCTCCCGCATGGTAGGCAGACCATCTGAGCCACCAGGGACGCCAATGTGGCACTAATATGTATTAAACAGCACCATCAATGATGCAGATGAATCTTGACCTTGCTTTTTAGATGGCACATACCCTGTCAACCATTTCCAGGCAAAAAATAATTTTTCTTACTTATTGCAGATGCATTCTAAATTATAAACTTTTTTCTTTTGTTCTTGAATGTTTTCAAGTACAGAATTTTCTTCAAAATATATAAATGTCTATGTTGTTTTATCATTGCCCTGGTGTCAAACATGTGTCGTTTCTATTACTGTGATAGTTTATGATAGGAAAGCATTCTGAAATTTTAGCAAAGAGAGAGTTGTTGTTCAGTTGCTCAGTCGTGTCCGACTCTTTGCGACCCCATGGACTGCAGCATGCCAGGCTTCCCTGTCCTTCACCATGTCCCAGAGTTTTGGGGGGTTTTTTTTAACAGTATGAAAAAAGCAAAGAGAGAGAAAAGCTTTTTAATTAACCAAGGGGGGGAACTAGCCTTTGTGGAGAAATTACGATTTGACAGACACTTTAGGTATATTTGCTCGTGTGATTTCCCCCAGTCAATCCTGTTAAGGTGGATGTTGTTATTGCCATTTACAGGTGAGAACACTGAAGTTCAGACTGGCTGGAAACTGTGCTAAAGTCAGGATCTGGTTCCAAACCCTGCCTCTGAGCCTGGACTCTATCCCTCAGCTCCACTCTGCGTCCTGCACCTCCCCTCAGATTAGGACACTCGACGGCATCCTCCTCCCACAGGCTGATAGCTGCACGTAAGTGTGTGGGGGGTGGTGGAAAGTAAATTAAATTGGGAGGAGGTGTCTTTTCAAAGTGATGAGAATTAGGAATTCCACCCTACCTAAAAATCTTCCCCAATTGTGACTTCATGTTTTGCAAAGAACTTCAAAGGACAATGGAGTTTGGGAGATGAAATCCATTTAAATTTGTTTTAAACCTGGATTTCAAGATCTGATCACTCTTCTCGAGCATCAGTGCCTTTTGCTACAGATTTGTCCCTCCGTCCATTCAGAAGGCGGCTCACAACATCCGGGCTTTCGGTTCAGAAGCCCAACAGCAAAGGAACTGGTTTGATCTACCCTTGACTGATATTGCTGGTATAAAGCGTTTCTGACCACTCCTGGTTAACTAGCCATTCGAAAATGAGGGCTACCTTTACCTGAGGAGAAGGCTGTGGAAGGGAAATAATCACAGCAGCAGCAGCTCTAAATGCCTCTCTTATCTATTTTTAAATGCCTGCCAGATGTCTGTAACTGACACCCTCAATCAGTGCTTTGAGTTCGGATGTGTTCATCAGAATGTGACTGTGCTGCTGTTTCATCGATCTTTCTGGGGCTGACTTTTTGCCTTCGATTTTCAAAAACATCCTAGTTAGCAACTCAAGTACAGTGTCATGCCAACAGTTAACAATGCTGTCTTCTTTTTCTTCCATTTTGGTTTTGTTTGGTTTATTTTTTTTTTTAAACAATACTGTTTTGTGCACTTAAACATGTATTAAGACAGTAGATCTCAAATATTCTTACCCCCGTTTTTAAAAAGGAAAGAAAACCTGTTTCAAAGACTCAGTGAATGTTTGCACCGGCCATTTTGAAATGCCTGATAGCTGAGCAGCTTCTTTCATTCCTGTCATCAGACAAGGGACCGCTGGGTCCCTTCTCAGAGTTATTCCCATAAAAGGAATGACTTTTGACTGAAACATTCAAATAGGTCAGGCAGAAGTACCAACAGGGGGCTGCATCCCCTGGGTCGTTACCTCAGATTTTCACGATATTTTTCTTTGCAAAACCTTCACACAAATCATTCTTTTCATTAATCCTTCATGTTTATTTTTTTTCTAACTATTGAGATAGCCATGAGGTGAAAGAATCTTTTAAAATGGCTGTCAAGCCAAAATGGTCATTAAAAAATAATGATAATGATAGACTTGCAAAAGTGTCAGAATGGACCGAAATGGAAAAAAAAAAAAAAGGAGCATTTGGCCACTTGAAAACCCTGCAATGTACCCAAGCATGCTCTGTAGACCCTACTCATTCCATCCTGTTCAAGTTCCTAAGGAAACAGGGGGCTTAGTTCCCTTTTGCAGAAACTGTAAACAACGGCATATGTAAAGCACAGCCATTCCTGAGGTTAAAACCCAGAGCCGAGATACTCACTTTTCAATACTTGCTGTCCAGGAGGCGTGTCAGCAGGGCCAGCTCGGCTGTGGGTCCCCAGACTGTGTGCCAGGCATTGAGCGGGCGTCCCTGTTCCCGGGACGGGGGACACGGAGGAGTGACAGGGTTCGGGGTCTTTTCCCAAGTTTTTCAAAGCACAGTTGGGTCTGCTTCCAGGAAAGCTCCTGTCTTCCTAAGAGGGAAAATTCCGTGCCCAGGGACGTTCTGGAAGAAGAGCATGTTTTTTTTTTTTTTTCCCCTGCCCCTGAATGAACTAGGTCATTGCTGAAGCTGGAGAATATTTTTTAGCATCACAGTGATGAAACTTGAGGGCTGTTTCTGCAGAAGGTGTGACCCTTGTTGACGCTGCCGGGGAGGCCCTGGCAGAGGGGCCTGGTGAAACGCAGCCCTGGGCAAGCTGATGAAACGCAGACGAGCTGTCCCTGATGGCTCGGAGACAGCCGCGTTTGGCAGAGCCCATGCCAGACCTCAGGTTCAGGTGCTCGTCTCAGAAAAGCAGGATCTCGCTGCCTGATAAGGTGTTTAAGGCCACAGGCACATTGGCAGTTCTCCCACCAAGGCTATCAGGCACTTGAAACACACATAGGAAACCCAAAGAGCGGGGGAGGGGCAGGGGGGAGGGCAGGCGAAAAATAAGAGTCATATGTTATTTATTTAGAATTGGCATCACCATCACTCTCTGAAGTTCTCTGAGAAAAGCAGAAGCCACAGGAAGGCAGGCTCCACCCTGTCCCCCGGTGGTCCCCTCCTCGCCCCTAAACACCCTTTTCTCTCATACACACAAACACACACACTCACACAAACACACACTCACACATGCACACACGTGCGCATTCTCTCTCTGTCTACTTTGATTGCCAGAGTAAGAAGAAAAGAGAGGAAGACCAGAAGACATCCAGAGAAGAACTGCCATGAGCCCTGGTTTGTTTGGTTTGTTTTTTTTTTTCCAAATTGTCAAGAATTGTTCTTGCTGTCAAAGTGGGTTTTATAACGTGGGCATTTCTCTTCTTGAGTTTTGTCCAGTTCCAAGAAAGAACATAGAAAAATCCAGAAGTATCGCTGTGTAACCACTTTGCCTCTTTGCAAAAGTATTTTAATGCACCGTACCTGGAAACTGACAGCTTAGACGGAAACCTTTTACGAGACTCATGGCTAAAATTAGCAGCTTCAAGTGGGTGACTTTGAAAGGGACACAACTGCAAATATTCACTCCCTACTGAGCAGTATAATCCTCAAAAGCAAATTGTTTTAACACAGTGCAGTGTGTGAATCGCTATACTTGGATGGAATGTAACTTCCCACAAGATGAAAAATCATCATCTAAATTATTAGGTATCAAGGGTACTGTTGATGTATTCTGTTTATTTCACTTGTACCTTCATTTGAGAAGAAAGATACTGAAAACTCAGAGACTTCAAAATAATGACTGTCTCTTGAGGAACACGTTTCCATGAAATGCAACAGAATGTAGAAATCACCACGTATTTGTGAATGTGGATATCCACTGGTTTTATTTAAAGCCTGATCCTCTTCACAGCAGAAGGTCATTTCGAGATAAGAGGAGATAATGTTAAGGTGACAGTGAAGAGAGAAAAAGGTTGTGATGATAAAAAAGTAAAAGTATCACACACAGCAAGACAGGATAAACCCAACAGAGCAGATAAATGTGACGTGATCTTGAAAGAAGAGTTGCCTGGGAATTCTTAAATGGAAAAGTTGACATTCATTATGAAATTTAATTTTGGTCTTCACAAACAATTTGAAAGACAAGCTCCCTCAACTCCTATTATCCACCTCCTAGCAAAATAAATTTAAGGAGCAGAGAATTTAAATATATATATATATATATATATATATATATACGGGGCTTCCCTAGTGGCTCAGATGGGAAAGAATCTCCCTGCAGCTCAGGTGACTTGGGTTTGATCCTTGGGTTGGGAAGATCTGCTGGAGAAGGGAATGGCTACCCACTGTAGTATTCTTGCCTGGATACACACACACACACACACACACGCACATATAATGGATTAGCCATCCCATTAGCCTGCAGCCATCGAATTTCTGACATTGGTGTTAAATGCAGGCTGGGTCACTCTTCTGAATTTTTTATGATTATCAGAAGGAGAAAGAATAGAAGAAGGATGTTGAAGAGAAAAAAAGGAAGGCATGTTTGTGTCTCTCGCATAGCATCTGAAATACGTGTTTGTGATTAAAAATAAAGACCTAAGAATGTTTGGCATCATATCAAGTAAAGTAGTATGGAATAGAGAAAACGGTTAAGTAAGCTCTTTATCTAAAGCTGCAGAAGAAGGAAGAAAACTCTCTTCACGTGAGAGATTTTTCATCTAAGGAGCAGAGTTGGAAGTGTATTTTTAATCAGATGCCATTTAATTGTTTCTCTGAAAGGCTTTTGAGGCTGTTTTAGTTTCTTGGCATGTGGAATGAATGGGTGCCGTGCGACACACCGGCCTCTCTGGGCTCACTGGGGAAGGGGATCTAGTCAGTTTCCAACGCGTCTGAACATTTCAAGCAAATCCAGAGGGTCCTTTAGCTGCTCTCTGCTCCCATAACTTGGGCTCGGATTGGTCCGTAAGGGGTTTATCGCTCACCTTATCCCTCCTGGCACAGGAGGTCTTTGAATGCTCGCGTCTAAGGGTCTGAGTGACAGATGCCCTTCCCAGCACAGCACATTCTTGGCTGAGCTTTGGTACCAACCACATGTCAGGTCAGATCAGATTTTCTGCCAGGGTCCTCGGGCCAAGCTGGAACTGAGCAGGTCAGTCCAGCTTGCAGGGAGCTGTGTGGGGAGAGTCCCCCCACCATGGAGAGCAGCACGTCATCCCCATCCAGGGTCCAGGGATTCTCAGAGCTTCTGCAGCATGTGCGGTTCCTTGTTCAGTGGGCATGACCCAAGTCAGGCCTTTTTGACCTGCATTCAGTTCCCTGTATACTAAAGGGCTGCTAGTCACTCAGGTCACTTGGGCTTCCCAGGGGGCTCTGCGGGTAAAGAATTTGCCTGCCAAAGAGGGAGATGCAGGTTCCATCCCTGGGTCAGGAAGATCCCCTGGAGGAGGAAATGGCAACCCTCTCCAGTATTCTTGTCTGGAAAATTCCTTGGACGGTGGAGCCTGGTGGTCTACAGTCTTGCGGTTGCAAAAGAGTCGGACACAACTGAGCAACTGAGCGCACACAGTCACTTAAGTAGGTCAACTCCACAGGTACTCCTTTCCCTCAAGCACAGAAGCGAAAGAGCTAGTGAGGTCCACAGAACTCCCTACAGAAGCATTTACTCCAAACTTCCCTGGCAGTTCAGTGGCTAAGACTCCACGTTTCCAATGCAGAGAGCACAGGTTTGATCCCTGGTGGGGGAACAAGGATCCCACATGCCATTGGATGTGGTCAAAAATAATACATAACTAAATAAATAAAAATAGCATAAAATAATAGCAAAGTATAAGACAAGGGGAAACTGTTACTATATTAGGAGTTTATGATTAACATGTACACAATATCAATAACCTCAGATATGCAGATGACACCACCCTTATGGCAGAAAGTGAAGAGGAGCTAAAAAGGCTCTTGATGAAAGTGAAAGAGGAGAGTGAAAAAGTTCGCTTAAAGCTCAACATTCAGGAAACTAACATCATGGCATCTGGGCCCATCACTTCATGGGAAATAGATGGGGAAACAGTGGAAACAGTGGCAGACTTTATTTTTGGGGGGCTCCAAAATCACTGCAGATGGTGACTGCAGCCGTGAAATTAAAAGATGCTTACTCCTTGGAAGGAGAGCTATGACCAACCTAAACAGCATTTTAAAAAGTAGAGACATTACTTTGCCAACAAAGGTCCGTCTAGTCAAGGCTATGGTTTTTCCTGTGGCCGTGTATGGATGTGAGAGTTGGACTGTGAAGAAGGCTGAGCGCCGAAGAATTGATGCTTTTGAACTGTGGTGTTGGAGAAGACTCTTGAGAGTCCCTTGGACTGCAAGGAGATCCAACCAGTCCATTCTGAAGGAGATCAGCCCTGGGATTTCTTTGGGAGAAATGATGCTGAAGCTGAAACTCCAGTATTTTGGCCACTTCATGGGAAGAGTTGACTCATTGAAAAAGACTCGGATGCTGGGAGGGATTGCGGGCAGGAGGAGAAGGGACAACAGAGGATGAGATGGCTGGACGGCATCACTGACTCGATGGACGTGAGTCTGAGTGAACTCCGGGAGTTGGGGATGGACAGGGAGGCCTGGCGTGCTGCGATTCATGGGGTCACAAAGAGTCAGACACGACTGAGCGACTGTACTGAACTGAACACACTACCATCTATAAAGCAATCAACAAGGACCTACTTGATAGCACTGGGAGCTCTACTCAATATTCTGTGATAATCTAAATGGAAAAGAATCTGAAAAAGAATAGATACATGCGTATGTGTCCCTGAAACTAACAGAGCATGTAAATCAACCATGTGCACAGTCATTCAGTCGTGGCCGACTCTTTGTGACCCCCTGGACTATAGTCCACCAGGCTCCTCTGTCCATGGGATTTCCCAAGCAGGAGTACTAGAGTGGGTTGCCATTTCCTTCTCCAGTAAATCAACTATATTCCAATATAAAAATTTTAAAAAAAATTTTAAAGAAGTATTTAATACATCTTGTTCCTAAAGTACCTAAAAAGCTACCTAAAACCACAAGAATCAAAACCAGGTTAAAATTCAATTTCACTGTGTATGACAGTCTAAGTACCCAAAAAAAAAAACAAACCCCCAAACCTCTACGATAAGATTCTAAGATAAGAATTAAAGATATTAAAATTTAAAAAATAAAAAACTAATAAAAAAAATTAAAAAAACACACACACAAAAAAGAAGAGCATTAGTATTGGAAAAAAAAAAAAGATTCTACCACAGTTATTCCTATGCTAGGTTTCACTTCAAAACAGCCACCAAAAAAAGTATTACAACTGTCAGAATAGGAGAAAATATCAATTTTTACAAATTTATAGATTGAGCCCTAGGCCCAATTTCACAAATACTAAGTCAAATTAATTATTTGATTGGTGTATGGAAATTTAAATTTTTAAAAATATTTGTGTATGGTATGTATATTAAGTATTTTATAAACGTTCCATTTTAAGGCTTTCCTTCTGATTATCAGAGTAATATGCACTCATTACTAAAAATTTCTAATATTTTTATTTAAAAAATTTTAAATCTCCCACAACCCAAAGATTACCACCATTCTGGTGTATCTCCTTCTGCTCTTTTATTTTCCCTTTGTGCATTTTTTGTGCTTTCTTTTCTCTTGTTTGTCGGGTTTGGTCACTTAACACGGGCCTGTCGTTAAGAATTCTTTAGCCTACACACCACTCTGGCAGATGACTGTGTCATAGTACTTTATACGGCCAGTGTTCCAATCCTAGATGTTTAGGTTGCTTATACATTTTTGCTTTTATAACCCATGATGTGATACACATTATTGTAAATAAATCTCTGGGTGCATCACTCTAGTCTAAGGATAGGATGTTAGAACTGGCACCGAGGAACTGATGTCATGGCACGTTGGAGGAAGCAGCTGCTGTTTCACCGGGCCCTGGTCCTGAGGATGTGGTCCAGGTGGTCCCTGGCCACTTCCTACCCACTCCTCTGCCGCCTTTTCCCCACTCCTCTGGCAGGATGAGGCGTGCAGGCCTGGGTGAAGGAGTACCCCCTGGCAACTATGGGAACTATGGCTATCCTAATAGTGGCAAGACTGCCTGTGAAGAGAACGAGAGACTCACGGAAAGTCTGAGAAACAAAGTAACTGCGATAAAATCTCTTTCCATTGAAGTAGGGCATGAAGTTTAACATCAAAATAAATTATTAGCTGAAATGGATTCACAGTTTGACTCTATGACTGGATTTCTAGGTAAAACTATGGGAAAACTGAAGATTTTATCCAGAGGAAGCCAAGCGAAGTTGCTGCGCTATATGACGCTATTCTCACTGTTCGTCTATTTTGTCATTTACTGGATTGTTAAACTGAGGTGATGCAAGTCAGTGTGAGTTTGGAATTTGTTCCAACTTAACAGCTTGGAGTACCACATCAGTAAACAAAACAAAACAAAAAAAACCCAGCATCAAAGCATTCCTAAGTTTCAGCTACTATGGCTCTTCCCATCAAAGAGCACTGAATCTTGTTTCATAGATCACACCAGATAACACAGTGCTCTTCGGATACTGTTTCTTAATGATTCACTTTTTGCCCCGATTTTCAGCGGTACTGAGATGTTCTGAGGGTCACTCTGGCCCTAACAAGTTTTTCCTGTTTTTTGCTGTGAGATTAAAGAGCAGTTATAAAATTCTGTTGTGACCATAAATGTGGGTTTCTGTTCCACATAAAGGAACTTCGGGGGAGAGTAGCAATGCCTAATGGGGAAGGCAATGGCAGCCCACTCCAGTGTTCCTGCCTAGAGGATCTCGGACAGGGGAGCCGGGTGGGCTGCCGTCTATGGGGTCGCACAGAGTCGGGCACGACTGAAGCGACTCAGCAGCAGCAGCAGCTGCAGCAATGCCTAAAGAGCCCGGTGCTGTGCTCTTGAGGTGGTGAGCAAGTCCGTGATGGATGGGGAATGTGTTTTCCTGAATTGTCATCGCCCCAACGTTGGACTCTTCTTTCCTCCTTTATTTCGTTTAAACTGTAGGCTGGTTCTTTTTTTTTTTTTAACCTACAGTTTTCCTAATAATTTTTGATGATATGACTCTTCTTCCCCTCCGCCTCTACCCAAGGACCTCAGTCTTTACTAAAACTTGTCAATTTGGCATATTTCTAGTAGGATCCAAAACAAATGTGTACCAGTATATTTGTCATTTTATATTAACTTTATATATATATATATAAAGAAAAAACATTGACTTGGCTTATAATAGTTTTATGATTTTAGTCACTTGGATAGGCCATTTGGTTACCATTTATGACAGAATAATGTGAAGCTAAAGTAATTGCTAAGCTCTGAATGGAAATAAAATGTTCAGGAAAAGTAGTTGCCTCTGCTTTATTATGTGCTCAAAATAAATATTGGAAATACTCAGGCATTGAACTTAGGGTTAAGGGCACTGTTGTTTTAATCCAGTGTATTTGTTTATAGGAAACAAAATGCAAAAATGGACTGCTAAGTAGATGTCAAAATGTTGTGAAATTGTCTGTATTGCTACTGTTTGGGAATTTGCTCATTTATGGGCTTCAAAAATAAAATTTTTAATAAAATAAACAAAAAACGTGGCACCAAGGGGTCAAAATTACAAAGATTTTAAGGTTTTGAAATATACTGCCAAAGAAAACTCCATCAGCTGTACTGCGTTTTGTCTCGACCAGCACGAGTAAGCCTGCCCATCTTACTTTGAGAGCAGTCTCTCTCGGCACTGAACGCTATCACTGACAACGTTTCTGCCAATCTTAGAAGCAGGATTTCGATTGCCAATGAGGTTAAGTGGTGTTTTACAAATGCTTTGGACCTTCTTTCATGAGTTGAATTTTCAATTTCTGGGGTCAACTTTGCTCACTGAGTGTTTTCCTTTTGCACATATTAAAAACACTTATATAATTTGCCACAAATAAGCTCTATCTTCCAATTGGTGGTTTTGACACATAGACACTGTAAATTTGTGAAGTCTTGAAATGTAGAAGCTATGAGTTTTTATTTAATAAAGCTATGCAGGAAGGAGGAAAAGGGAGTTGGTTTTTTTTTAAAGGGTACAGGGTTTCAGTTTTGCAAGATGAAAAAGCTTTGAAGAGTTATTTGACAACAGTGTGAATATACTTACCACTACTACATTGCACACTTAAAAATGGTTAACGTGAAAATTTTTATGTTATTTTTTAACCACAATCTTTAAAAAGCAATCTTGTTCTTGTGGTTTCTTCCTTTGCTTATGAAGCCCTGTCTCTATAAGCACCTTTCCACTACCCCATGGCAGAATAGATAGTAGTAATGTACGCTAATGTACTGGATCACTTCATGGCAAATAGATGGGGAAACAGTGGAAACAGTGACAGGCTTTATTTTCTTGGGCTGCAAAATCACTGCGGACAGTGACTGCAGCCATGAAATTAAAAGACGTGTGCTCTTGGAAGCAAAGCTGTGACAAACCTAGACAGCATATTAAAAAGCAGAGACGTTACTTTGCCTGCAAAGGTCCATCTAGTCAAAGCTATGGTGTTTCCAGTGGTCATGTGTAGATATGAGAACTGAACAGTAAAGAAGGCTGAGCACCAAAGAATTGATGCTTTCGAACTGTGCTGCTGGAGAAAACTCTTGAGAGTCCCTTGAACTGCAAGGAGATCAAACCAGTCCATCCTAAAGGAAATCAACCCCGAATATTCATTGGAAAGACTGTTGCTGAAGCTGAAGCTCCAATACTTTGGTCACCTGATGTGAAGAGCTGACTCATTGGAAAAGACCCTGATGCTGGGAAAGATTGAAGGCGGAAGGAGAAGGGGATGACAGAGGATGAGGTGGTTGGATGGCATCACCGACTCCATGGACATGAATTTGAGCAAACTCCGGGAGATGGTGAAGGACAGGGTAGCCTGGTGTGGTACAGTTCATGGGGTTGCAAAGAGTCAGACATGACTGAGCTACTGAAGAACAACAATGGGATCAATTTGTGCCTTTTTCCTTAACCCAGATATCTAGGGTTGTCAGTATCCTTGGTGCTTTAGGGGCTTCCACCCTTCACAGCTAAGAGAGTGATACGAGTATAGGTACAATAGTAGGGTTTTGGTTTAAAGACTCGATTTTTTTCCCCCCATTAAAAAAAGAATGAAATGGGAGTTATGTCTTTCTACTATGACTCATGCGAAGAGTTGACTCATCGGAAAAGACTCTGATGCTGGGAGGGATTGGGGGCAGGAGGAGAAGGGGACGGCAGAGGATGAGATGGCTGGATGGCTTCACCGATTCAATGGACGTGAGTCTGAGTGAACTCCAGGGGTTGGTGATGGACAGGGAGGCCTGGCGTGCTGCAGTTCATGGGGTCACAAGGAGTCGGACTCGACTGAGTGACCGAACTGAACTGAACTGTGACTCAATGAGGAGGCTAGAAAATCTTCTCACTCAAAAGCAACTATAGACAATGTAGACAGCCATTTTAATGCTCTTAAAACCACCGTTTGATTGCTCATGTAACAATATGAGAAGCATTTGTGGTTGAGAAAATCTCAACTTTGGGTACTAATAGCAAGTCTCTATGACATTCTTGTTGGTCATACAAGATGGACAGGGAGGCCTGGCGTGCTGCAGTCCATGGGGTCACAAAGAGTCGGACACATCTGAGCAACTGAACTGAACTGAACTGATGACATTCTTGACTGGTTGTTGTTGCTCAGTTGCTAAGTCATGTCTGACTCTTTGCAACACCATGGACTGCAGCACACCAGGCCTTCCTGTCCATCACCAACTCCTGGAGTTTACTTAAACTCATGTCCATTGAGTCGGTGATGCCATCCAACCATCTCATCCACTGTCATCCCCTTCTCCCGCCTTCGATCTTTCCCAGCATCAGGGTCTTTTCCAATGAGTCAGTTCTTTGCATCAAATGGCCAAAGTATTGGAGTTTCAGCTTCAACATCAGTCCTTCCAATGAATATTCAGGACTGATTTCCTTTAGGATAGACTGGTTGGATCTCCTTGCAGTCCAAGGGACTCTCAAGAGTCTTCTCCAACACCACAGTTCAAAAGCATCAAATTGGTGTTTTTTCTGACACCAATATCACAATCCATAAAAAAAATTGGGAAATTGAGTTTTATTATAATTAAAAAGTCCTTTGTTTTAAAGGACATCACTACACACCACAGACTGGGATAAAGTGCAAACCATTATATATATATATTTATATATGGTAACATATTATATATATTATTTAAATTAATCTATATATATGTATACTTGAAATGTATATATTATTGAAATCTCTCAAAACTCAACAATAGAAAGACAAATAATCCAACTAAAAAATAGACAAAAGCGTTGACTAGACATTGAACTAAATAAAATACACAAATGGCTAATAAGCACATGAAAGGATGCTCAGCACCATTAATCGTTAAGGCAATACAAATGAAGACCATAATGAGATACCACTACATACCCGGTAGGATGGCTGTAATAAAAGAGACAGACAATACCAAATACATTCACATGGATCTGAAAAAACTGGAACGCTGATACACTGCCGGTGGCACAGCCACTTTGGAAAACAGTTTGGCAGTTTCTTAAACCATATCATACCTGACCATACAACCAAGCAATTCCACTCTTAGAAATCTACCTATAAGAAATGAGAAAACACATATCCAAAGAAAAACCTGTATGCCAAAAAGTGGAAACAGTCCAAGTAGCAGTCAACCAGTGAATGGATAAAACAAATTATAGTACATCCATCCATACTATACAACAGTAAAAACAAAAGGACCCAGATACAACTTGGAAGAAAGGCAAAAACATTATGCTAAGTAAAGAACTAGATGCAGGGGCTTCCCTGGTGGACCAGTGGTTAAGAATCTGCCTGCCAGTGCCAGGGACACGGGTTTGATCCCTGATCTGGACAGATGCCACATGCCTGGGGGCAACTAAGCCCGGGTCAGAACGACTGCGCCCGTGTTCTAGAGGCTGTGCTCTGCAACGAGAGAAGCTACCACAGTGAGAAACCCACACACTGAAACTGGAGTGGCCCCCACTCACCAAAATTACAGAAAGCTCGAGCGGCAACAAAGACCCAGTACAGCCAAATATCAGTAAATAAATAAATCTAAAAATTAGGTGCAAACGCCTATATAATGAATTGTGCCGTTTGTATAATGAAATGTCCAGAAGAGACAAATTTATACAGAGAAAAAGATGTCAGCAGTTACCTCGGGCCTGGGGCAGGTGGAAAGATAATCTGCAAATGGACACAATGGGACTTAGGGAAAGGATGAAATGCTCTGAAACCGGATGGTGGTAAATGGCTGCACGACTATCAATATATTAAACATTGTTGAGTCATACACTAACATTTGGAGAATTTTATTTTATGTAGTCTGTATTTCAGTAAAGCTTTTTAAAATGTATAAGAAAACAGTTAATGGCTTCCTTGTCTATCCTTTAAAATTATTTTTGATTTGAATTTTATATTCTTTCCAGAATACTGAAGTATAATTTATATAAAGTTTGCAAACCTTTTCTCGCATCCTGCAGGTCGCCTTTCCACTGTTTCCTTAGCTGTGCAAAAGGCTTTTAGTTTGACTTAGTCTCACTTGGGTATTTTTGCTTCTGTTGCTTGTGATTTTGGTGTCATATTCAAGGTATCATTGTCAAGATCAATGTCAAGAAGCTTTTCCCTTGTTTTCTTCTAGGAGTTTTATGGTTTCAGATGTTATTTACATTCAAATCTTTAATCCATTTGAGTTACTTTTTGTGTACGGTGAAAGCTAAGTGTCCAGTTTCATTCTTTTGCAGGTGGATATCCAGTTTCTAACCACTATTTATAGAAGAGACTTTCCTCATTGTGTGATCTTGGCACCTACTTGTAAAAATTTAGTTGACACTATACAGGCAGTTTTACTTCTGGGCTCTCTATTCTCTTCCATTGGTCTCTGTTTTCATGACAGGACAATACTGCTTTGATTACTATTATTTTATAATAGAATTTGAAATCAGGCAGTATAATGCCTCCAGCTTTGTTGTTCTTTCTCAAGTTCACTGTGGCCGTTCAGGGTTTTCCCATATGAATTCCCATATGAATTTTAGGATTACTTTTTCTGTTTGTGTAAAGAAGTCTTTGCAATTTTTATAGAGGTTACATCGAAATTGTAGATTGCTTTAGGTAAGTACAGACATCTCAACAATGTTAATTCCTCTAATCCTTGAATACAGGATATCTTTCCATTTATTTGTGTCTCCTCTAATTTCATCAGTGTTCCATAGTCCTCATGGTGCAAGTCTTTCACCCCCTCAGTTAAGTTTATTCCTAAGTATTTCATTCTCTTTGGTGCTATTGTAAATGAGGCTGTTTCTCAATTTTCTTTTCACCCAGTACCTTGTTTGGTATATAAAACTGACCTTTATATGTTGATTTTGTAGCCAGCAGCTTCACTGAATTCATTTATTCTAATAGTTTTTTTGTGGAGTCTTTAGGGTTTTCTACATATAAGATCATGTCGTCTGCAAACAGACATAATTTGTGCGAGTGGGTGTAACTTTTTATTTTCTATTGGAATACAGTTGATTAGCAATGTTGTGATAGTTTCAGGTGTGGAGCAAAGTGACTCGGTTATACATGAACATATATCTACTCTTTCTCAAATTCTTCTCCCATTTAGGTTGTCGCTCAGCGTGGAGCAGGGTGCCTGTGCCATATGGCAGGTCCTTGCTGGTCCATTTTAAATAGAGCAGTGTGTACACATCAGTCCCCATCTCCCTAACTGTCCCTTCCCCCAATCCTTCCCCTCTGGTAAAAACAGAGATAATTTTACTCCCCCGTTCCAATTTGGACGCCTTTTAACTGACCTTCATAGTGACGAAAACCACAGAACCTATTTGGTAAACCTGTGACTTTGAATGGTCACTTTGCATTTCAGTTCCCATGGGTCCAAGAAGCAGACACCCGGTGAGTAAATCCTCCTGAACATGATATTCCTCGTGACAGATATCCAGGGAGCCAAAGGCCTGGGACAAGAATTAGCACCAGCCACCTCGTGTGACGCTTGCTCAACTGAGTGTCATGATGCTGCTCTCAAACGTAACGAGACACCACACGAGACCATCCGCCAACGAACGTACAGGTGGCGTGGCGGGGGGGACCGTGTGTGCCCCAAGGATCTCTGCCAAGGTCAGGGGGACAGCGCTCCTGAACTTTTGTACCACGTGTTGCCTGCTGGTCAGGTAGCCTTGAAGACTTCAATGCCCCAAATTCTGCATTCATAACATTTGTTTGTTTGTTTTTGGCTGTGTTAGGTCTTCGCTGCTGCACAAGCTTTTTCTCTGGTTTCTCTGGGCTTCTTAGTGCGGGGGCTTCTCTGGTTGCAGAGTACAGGCTCTAGGGCGCTCCAGCTTCAGCGGGTGTGGCTTGTGGGCTCAGCAGCTGCAGCTCCTGGTCTCTAGAGCCCAGACTCAATAGCTGTGGTGCAGGGGCTCGGTTGTTCCACAGCATGTGGGATCTTCCCAGATCAGCATTGAAGCCATTTCTCCTGCATTGGCCAGTGGAATTCTTTACCACTGAGCCATCGAGAAGCCCAATAACATTCATTCTAAAACACAGAAAAGCTAATCTGATCTTAAGTCAGGGTTTTGGCAAAATATGATATTTCTTGTTCCTATCATTTAGTTTTATAGTTATGCCATCAATTAAGAGGCCAATCGATTCTACCTAATTGATAAATAGCAGGAAAAGGGTAAGTTCCTTGCTGTTGCTCAGTCGCTAAATCATGTCCAACTCTTTTCCACCCCACAGACTGCAGCACACTAGGCATCCCTGTGTTTCACTATGTCCCAGAGCTTGCCCAAACTCATGTCCAGTGAGTCAGTGATGCCACCAAGCCATCTCATCCTCTGTCAACCCCTTCTCCTTTTGCCTTCAATCTTTCCCAGCATAAGAGTCTTTTCCAATGAGTCAGTTCTTCACATCAGGTGGCCAAAGTATTGGAGCCTCAGCTTCAGCGTCAATCCTTCGATGAGGGCTGACTTCCTTTAGGATGGACTGGTTTGATTTCCCTGCGTTCAAGTGACTCTCAAGAGTCTACTCCAGCATCACAGTTTAAAAACATCAATTCTTCAGTGCTCAGCCTTCCTTATGGCCCAGCTCTCACATCCATACATGACTACTGGAAGAACCATAGCTTTGACTATATGGACCTTTGTCACCAAAGTAAGGTCTCTGATTCTTAATATGCTGTCTAGATTTGTCATAACTTTTTTTTAAGATAGGTTCCTTACCTGGAACAAAACTTCACAAAGGCGGTATCCCCCCCCAGCTCATAGCTTTCTGAAGCCCACTCTACCCCTCATTGCTTCTCTCACTTTCTTGAACTTCAGAGTCCTACACAAACTCCATGCAATGAGATTCCTCTCTTGGTGTAAAAGATTTCTGTGGCTGAGTTCTGGGCTTAGTTTTCCGGCATGTTTTCACTGCCTCCATGAGAGGATTTATGCCTACATCCCTTGAAAACATGGCCCTTCTTTCTCTTTATTTTCTCTTAAGTTGTACAAACCTATCTTCCTGAAGTTAGAAAGAGAACCTCATACCAGGATGAAAAATATCACCTCCACCTGCAGGTGTCTCTACATGTGATCGTGACAGTAAAACAACCAGTTAGCGCGTGTGTGTGTTACCCAAGCATTCTCCACGTTCACTTACTCCATGAGTGTTCACTGGAGTCCATTTGTTTCTGTCCAGCTCCCCCCACCCCTTAGTGATGGGACCATGGCCACACATACCAGCCGCCTCTTGCCAGGTCAGCCACCCTCACCACCACTTCCCAGCACCCCAGCTGCCCCCTGAGGCTGCCAGCAGAGAGCCATGGAACCAAACTTCTAGAAACACTGTTGCTGGTGTTCATGTCTCCCTTGCTTGCAAGTCTTCTAGAATTCCCCATCATTAATTTGCCACTGTTGTTGTTTACTCGCTAGGTCATGCCCATCGCTTTTGCGACCCCATGGACTGTAGGCCACAAGGCTCCTCTATCTATGTGATTCTCCAGGCAAGGATACCGGAGTGGGTTGCCATTTCCTTCAGAGGATCTCCCCGACCCAGGGATCAAACCCAAGTCCCCTGCATTGACAAGCAGCTTCTTTACCACTGAGCCACCAGGAAAACCTCCCCTCCCCAACCCCTGCCCATCATTAACAGAATAAAGCTAATGAGAGGCTAATAAAACCTTTCAGCCTGACCCTCCTGAGGCCTCTCTTGTCCTGTGATGAAAGACGACCTAGAAGCAAATTCTGCAGGAAACGTAGGTCTTGTTTCAGAATTATCTGCTCCTGCGTAGGCAGGATGCCAACCTTATCTTCAAAAGTTCCAGCTGCCCAGGTTCCTCGGCTTTGTCCATTTCAGCCATACTGCAGCTTTATCAGCTGGCAGGGGGTATGGATCAGAGCTTAATCAATGACACAGACTGTCCCTGGCATGTATCATCAGCAGTTCCGAGACCTCCCAAGGCGAATGTATTTTATACTGCTGAGAAGCTGGACCACACAGGAGCTCCTTCCCGGGACCAGAACACCTTCACCCTTCGGTAGAAATGCTTCCCTGAACTCTGCTCCTCGCCTGTTGGCCCATCTCTTTATTTTCCCCGAAACACACCCTGTTATCATCTCTCCCACTGTAGCCTTGCTGACACCTTCCTTCCAGCTCCTCCCAACCTTCCTCCTTCTCCCTCCTCTGAACTCAGGATTTGTCACTCATTTGCTTCAAAGTCTTGAATTCCTGGAATTCTTTTATTTGTATTTCGGCTGTGCTGGGTCCTCGTTGCATCTTTCCGCCAGTTGCCGCAATTGGGGGCGAGTCCCTCGTGCTGCGCGGGCTTCCCGCGGCTGGGGCTTCTCGCTGCAGAGCACATGCTCCTGGGTGTGCAGGCTCAGCAGCTGCAGCTGCCGGGCTCTGGAGCCCAGGCTCAACGGTTGTGGTGCCCGGGCTTAGCTGCTCTGCAGCACATGGGGTCTTCCCGGACCAGGGATCGAACCTGTGTCTCCCACGCTGGCAGGTGGATTCTTTACCAGTTAGCCATCAGGGAAGCCCCTCAAATTCTTGAAGTTGGTGGTGATGGTGAAAGTTTTTTTTAGCAAATTCTGGGCAGGAAGACATTCTCCTGAATTCTCTTCTTGTTTTAAAATTTCTTTTTTTTAAAAAAAGTTACCTAAATCTTTGATGGGAGAAGGCAATGGCACCCCACTCCAGTAGTCTTGCCTGGAAAATCCCATGAATGGAGGAGATTGGTAGGCAATGGTCCATGGGGTCGCTAAGAGTCGGACACGACTGAGCGACTTCACTTTCATGCATTGGAGAAGGAGATGGCAACCCATTTCAGTGTTCTTGCCTGGAGAATCCCAGGGATGGGGGAGCCTGATGGGCTGCTTGGAATTTGTTTTGGTGTAATGCATGAATCAAGGAAACAGTTTTCCCCATTTGTCTCAGCACCTATTTATTCAAAATTTCCCCAGTGATTCTTTTTAATATAAATGTACTTATTTTAATTGGAGGCTAATTACTTTACAATATTGTAGTGGTTTTGCCATACACTGACATGAATCTGCACGGGTGCACATGTGTTTCTCATCCTGAACCCCCTCCCACCTCCCTCCCCAACCCTTCCCTCTGGGTCATCCCAGTGCACCAGCCCCGAGCACCCTGTCTCATGCATCAAACCTGGACTGGCGTCCCCGGTGATTCAAAACGCCATCTTCATTATAATTTAAGTTCTCATCTATCTGGGGTCTCTTTTTATGGTTCTATATTCTGTTCCATTGATCTGCTTAGCCATGGAATGACATGAAACCATTTTAGTACTTATGGCTTTTTAAATCTACTTTGATATTTGCTAGAGCTGGTCTTTTCTCACTATGCTTGCTTTTCAAAAACGTCCTGATTATTACCATTTACTTTTCCATATGAACTCTATAATCATGTCTGGTCACCTTCCACCAAACCGCTGTTGCTGACATTATCAGATCTGAATTTCAAAACTGATTCTGGCTACAGTGTGAAGAACAAGGCTACATGAGTGAAGACCAGTGTGAATGCTATCGCACGAGTTCATAGGAGAGGTGAGGGCCGCCTGGACTAGGAGGGCGACAGCAGAGACGGAAAGAAGGTAGGATCGAGTGATGCGGAAAAAGTAAAATTGGCAGGACTTAGTGACAAAAGTAATCTGATAGTTTAGGAAGAGGTAGGTGGCTTAGGTGGTTTTCTAGTCTTGCCCTGACAATCCTGGGATTTAGTCCATGTCTGTAGAGATCCAATCCAGATCAATCCAAGGATGCAATGTTAGTTTTGGGGTTGCCCTGAAAATCAGGGTGCTTTTGTAAAAGACTTGGAGTTCTTTGTAAAGAGTTCATCATGGGTTCAGACAAGATGCCCCAAAGTGAATTGCCTCCCCCAGCCGGTATCAGGTATCAGGAATGCTAAACCAGCTTCTAGAACATTTCATGGGCTGTGAGGGGTGTACCCATGACCTCAAACTACATAGCTCTAAATGGCAATAGTGTATTCTGAGACATTCCATCACATCATATTTGGGGACTGCAGAGGCAACCTGTGGTTAGCGAAGAAAAAAAATACTTCAAAAGTTTTCCTTTCTTCAGTTCCTCAAAAAGTGGTATTACCGTAAGCCTCCACTCCTAGGTATATTATACCCCAAAGATTACAAATGAGAACACAAAGAGATCATTATATACCCATGTTCATAGCGGCGGTATTCACAACAACCCAAAGCTGGAAACAGCTCAAATGTCCATCATCAGATGAATGGACAAAGAAAGGTACCAAATCCGTACAATGGACTATGAAGCAGCCTTTGAAAGGAAGGAAATGCTGACACATGCCTCAACACAGAGGGTCCAAGGAAGCACTCTGGTGAAATAAGCCAGAAGCAAACGGACAAAGACAGGATTCCGTTTATGTAAAGTACCTAGACTAGGCAAATCCATAGAAACAGAAAGTGGAATAGAGGCTGCCAAGGAGCTGGCGGAAAGGGGAAATGGGGATTTACTATTAAATGGGTATAGAGTCTGTTTGGGATGATGAAAAGCTTCAGGGAATAAGCAGTGGTGATGGTTGTGTTGTACAACGTTGACAACTTAATGCCACTTAACTGTACACTTGTTGCTGTCGTTTCACCGTTAAGTCGTGTCCGACTCTTTGTGACCCCGTGGACTGTAGCCCGCCAGGCTCCTCTGTCCATGGGATTTTCCAGGCCAGGATACTGGAGAGGGTTGCCGTTTCCTTCTCCAGAGGATCTTCCCCACCCAGGCATTGTACCTACATCGCCTGCATTGGCAGGTGGGTTCTTACAGCTGAGCCACCTGGGGAGCCCTAACTGGGCAATTAAAAGTGGCTAAAACGATAAAAAATGTCCTGTGCATTTTACCATGTTTGAAATGCATAGAAAAAAATCCCAGGAACTAACATAATATGGTAGGTCAGTTATACTTTACAAACAAATAAACAAGCAAACAAACTCATAGGAAAGAAGATATTCCATCTGTGGATACCAGTAGTGGGGAATAGAGGGGAGAGAAATGGAAGGAAAGCAATCAAAGGGTAGGAACTTCCAGTTATAAGATAAATAAGTACTAGGAATATAGTGTACAACATGGTTAATGTAATTTACTTTGCTGCATGTTACATACCAAAGTTAAGAGAGTAAATCCGAAGAGTTCTTATCAAGCAGAAAATTTTTTTCTATTCCTTTAATTTTGTGTCTCTATGTGATAATGAATGTTCACTGAACTTACACTGATAATCATTTCATGACGCATAGAAGTCAAGTCCTTGTGCTGTACACCTTCAACTCAAAAATTTAGAATAGAAAGTCTTAAAGTGTACCTCGATAAACCTGGAAGGAAAAATGATTCACTTTATGTTGCGTGTATTTTACCAAACTAAAAAAGAATATATGTTTTTTTTAAAGTTTCCTTTTCTTATGAAAGAATGTGCCATAACAGAGGGGCCTCCCCTCACCACTAAGACAAATTCTGACCACGTGATTACAGCTATATGTCATATTAGCTCGCAGAGACCCAGGTTTTGCAAAGTAGGCAATGCACTCTCTCACTCAAAACAATGCAAAATATTTTGGGAAACAAACTATACTGCCTGCATCTCCGGAAATCCCCTCCCAAGTGGCTAACCACAAAGGGAGGAAACAGAACTCGATGAAACCAAAAGTTTGCAGTCAAAACCTAGAGTCCCTATTACTTCGTTCTGTACTAGAGCACGGCAGTGCAAGCAGGCGCTTGGGAACGATGTGACTGGTTGCAACAGGTAAGCCTGCTCCACCCTGGTCTTTCTTTATGCCATCATATAGACATAATCTTCTTTCCAAATGTATTTTGAAGCAAATAGGTCTAAGGCATTCGATTAAACAGAAGCTATTTAAAACTCACTTGGCAGATCACCTGAAAATTCAGTTAACAGAATTAGGCAGTGTCCTTTGAAGAGCTCTGAAGACAGCTGGGGATGAAACTGTATTACTGTTGGTCAAACTGATACTACAAATAACCGCTGAGCTAGATTACCAAGCTGCCAATGCTACTTCCATGCAAAAAAGGAGAATATATATATATGTTTGTTCCAGAGGACACCCTAAGAGGAATCTGCCATAAAATGCAGGAGCATCTAAATGCAAGAACAGAGACCTCCCTAGCGATCCAGCAGTTAAGAATCCACCTTTCAATGCAGAGGACACAGGTTTGATCCTTGATCAGGGAACTAAGATCCCACACACCACAGGGCAATCAGAGAGCCTGTATGCGGCAACTAGAGAGAATCTGCTCACGGCAGCAAAGACCCACCGCAGCCAAAATCATCACCACAATAGAATGAATAGACAAACATCTCTAATCCTTACAACGACTGTACAAGACATTCTTCCCGTTTAAATAAATAAATAAATGCAAGAGCAACCTATCCATTGAGTGAAGAGTACCATGTTTTCCAGAAGAAAAGAAAGGATAATTGATTAATACTGTACAAATAAGCAGATGGAAATTATTTATAGTGATAAAATTCTTGGGGAAATTCTACACAAGCGAATTTTTCTAACCACCTAGTCATTATGATAGTAAAGAGGGTGCAGAGCTCCAAGTGTTGGCTCAGTGACAGTAAATGACAGGTAGGAATAAAAGGAAATGCTTCTCAAGGGAGGAAGGTAATAAGCCTTCCAAGTCATTGCCATATAACATAAAGATGTGCGAGCTTTTACATCTGCAAGTTTATGGATATCAGTGAGTTTGGGGAAATACCAAGTTAAGGAAGATAAATGTAACAGGATGGTAAAGTGAAATTTTCAGCTGAGGCCCCTGAAATCGACTTTAAGCTCTAAAGAGGTACAAGAATACTTAATAAAGGATTTATAAAGCAGATGACGTAATTTTAGAAAGAATCACTACACACCTATTCAGCTCAGTTCAGTCACTCAGTCGTGTCCGACTCTTTGCGACCCCATGAACTGAAGCACGCCAGGCCTCCCTGTCCATCACCATCTCCCAGAGTTCACTCAGACTCACGTCCACGGAGTCGGTGATGCCATCCAGCCATCTCATCCTCGGTCGTCCCCTTCTCCTCCTGCCCCCAATCCCTCCCAGCATCAGAGTCTTTTCCAATGAGTCACACCTATTAGTCACACCTGTTAGAATGACCAAAAACTGGAACATAGACAATACTAGGTTTTGGCCTGGTTGTGGGGCAGCAGGAACTCTCATTCATTGGTGTCTTAGTGTTAGTTGCTCTGTTGTGTCTGACCCCTTGTGAACCCCTGGACTGTAGCCCACCAGGCTCCTCTGTCCAAGGAACTTTCCAGGCAAGAAGACAGGAGTGGGTTGCCATTTCCTACTCCAAGGGATCGTCCCGACCCAGGGACTGAACCCACATCTCTTTCATCTCTTGTGTTGGCAGGCAGATTTTTTTTACCACTGCACCACTTGGGAAGCCTAAATCTGTAGAGTGAATGTATAACATCCTGAGTGAATTTTTTAAGGTAAACTGTGAACTTTGGGATAATGATGTTGTGGCAGTATAGGGTCATCAATTCTACCAAATGTATCATTTTAATGAGTGATGTTGATAATGGGGGAAGCTATATACATATAGGTACAAGGGGTATATGGTGGTACATTTGAGATTCAACAGATGCAAAAAAAAAAAAAGCCCTCAGATAAGGAACTTTCCTTATCTGGCTAAAAGCAATAACTTTGGGGAAATAAGGCTCCCATAAATTCCTCTTCAGGGTGGATGTACCCCCAACAAGGGAGAAGCCAAATAAAACCTAACCCAATTCCCTTCTCCAGAGAAGGAACAAGGAAGTGGTTGCCAGGGATGAGGGTGGAGCAGGTAACCAGCTGGAGCGCAGAAGACTTTTAGGGCAGTGAGAATACTGTGTGTTATAATGATGGCTGTGTCCCTGTGTGGCACTGTGTGTGCCTCAAGAACATGAAAGGCCACTCACACCTGCATAAACAAGCATAGTCGCACACTTTCACATCTCCCGTCTCCTTTTCTAAAACCCATTTGCCTTTCCAAAGAAGCCTATTCGTTTGTTCTTCCCATAAGACTTTCTTCCACTAAATTAGGTATATAATTCTTTAACCATTTAAGAGGCCAGCTATTTCCTTTGATGGTTCCCATCTGCATTGGAAACAAACCTTTTCTCCTGATCATTTGTTGTTTACCAGTGTAACTCACAGGCCCCAGGTACAGAACAGAAGAGGGTAGAAGGAAAGTCTTTCTCCCTCCCCCTACAGCAAAAAGGGGAAAATCTGTCAGCTCAGACAACTGCAGTGCAGGAAAGGTGAGTGTGAGCTGGGCCTTGGGGACAACCTCAGGCAAGGTGGGAGTGCCGCTTTCTCCGTCTCTCATTGCTGCTTCCCTCAGGGTCACTCTCTCCCTCTGTGGACGGGTTCTCCCCCGCGGCTGGTGGGGACACGGCTGTCAGAGGGCTCAGACTCATAGGCTTGCCAACCGAGAGAGCCGGAGACCCTCTTCATCAAGTCGAAGGTCAGAAATCCCCAGGACTAGGCTTCCCTGGTGGCTCAGTGGTAAAGAATCTGCCCGCCAATGCAGGGGACACGGGTTCCACCCCTGGTCCAGAATGATCCCGCATGCCTCGGAGCAACTAAGCCCGAGCACCACGACCACTGAGCCTGGGAGCCAAAACGACTGAGCCCGCAGGCCCTGGAGCCCGTGCTCCGCAGCGAGAGAGGCCGCCGCAGTGAGAAGCCCTCTCCCCTGCCCTGGAGAGCAGCCCCCTCTCTCCACAACTAGAGAAAAGCCCTCGCGGCAGCAAAGACTCAGCACATCCAATAAATAAATAAATTAAACTATCTTTTTAAAAAGAGAGAAATCGCTGGGACTTAAGGCAACTATGGCTGCTCTGTCGCTTCAGGCATTTCTGCCTCTTTGCAACCCCATGGACTGTAGCCCTCCAGGCTCCTCTGTCCATGAAATTCTCCAGGCAGGAATACTAGAATGGGTTGCCATTTCCTTCTTCATAAAGTAACTATACTCCAATTAAAAAAATAAAATTAAAAATCCCGAGGACTGGCTGATACTGGGGATCATACCTAGCTCCAGCCAATCATTAGGTAAATTAAGAAAGCAGATTGGTAAGAAACTGGGGTTCCCACTGAACCATGTGCAGTATTTCTGAGAGGAGAGTGCCACTCCAGGCAGACAGAGCAGTCCTTCCAAAGAGCATGGTGAAGACCTCAGAAACACAGTCAGGCCACCTAGATGGCTCCCTTGGCATCCTGAATCCCCATCCCTGAGGACCTGGGCCTCTCCCCTAACATTGGGCTGGCAGGAGTGGATGGCGAGCAGCAGAATCCTGCCCTGGACCACAGCCAGTCATCTGGAGCCTTTTTCAGCTTGTCAGTGCTCAGCTCCAGGAGGCCTGAACCTTTCTCCCTTCTGGGTCGCTTTATTCAGACCACTTCTGAACGGTGTCAATCAGCCCATGAGACACCCGCGTCTCTCCCGTATTTCTCCTAGCATTTATCCGCACTCTGTACCCTCTCGACTCAGAGTCACTTGTCTTTGAAACCCAGACCCCAACTGAGCTGTGCTGCACTCCTCTTTGGAGTGGATCTTGGCCCAGGAAGCTATCGATGAGCAGGAATGGGAAGGGGCGAAGACCAGCCCTGTCCCCCGCTCGCCTGCCCGCCACCAGCCCTGTCTGCATATCCCACTTCTGCTGAACCCCACTCTCCGCTGTTACCCGTGAAGGTGCCTCTGCACTTGTGCAGAGTGCATGCCACGCCCTGCAAAGCTTTACAGAGATAAATTCAGACATAAAACAGGAAGTAATTCTCTGTGTCGCTGAGAATGATCTAAGAGAAGTTATTTAAAAGCTGAAGTGTGGGGGTTTGGTTCTCAGACAGTGTGGATCAGATTCACAGGAGGGCTCGTTCAGGTGACAGAACGGGGTCCACGCCATGAGTCTTCTTCAGTAGGTTTGGCGTGGGGCCCGAGAATTTGCATAGTTAAAAAGTGGATGCTGTTGGGCCCAGGCCCACACTTTGAGAACTTCTATGGCAGAGGCTTAAGAAGAGAGAGAAACCATCTTTAGGCCACAAGGCTCTCATGTGAAATTGTAGCTATTGGCCAAAGTCCGCTAAGGAGCTCTTCAGCGCTGACTCTGACGAGTGTCGTGTTCATCGAACGACCCCAGCTGCACTTCTTCACGCTGCTCTCACTTGTCCCTGTTGTTCGGTCGCTAAGTCGTGTCTGACTATTAGCGACCCCATGGGCTGCAGCAAGCCAGGCTTTCCTGTCCTTCACGTCTCCCGAAGTCTGCTCAAACTCATGCACCTTGAGTTGGTGATGCCATCCAACCATCTCATCCTCTGTTGTCCCCTTCTCCTTTACTATGAAATAATTATTGACTATCTTTACTAAGATACCATAAAAATTTCTGGGAGCCTCAGTGTTCCAATCTATATACAGATAGTATCTATATCTATATATATATTTACTGAAGTTTTCTAATAAAATTCATGAGTTGCTCAGTGAAAAGCTTAAATTATAAAATTTTTAAAAGATTCTATTGATGTGGATCATTTTTAAAGTTTTTATCAAATTTGTTACAACATTGCTTTTATGTTTTGATTTCTTGGCCACACGGCATGTGGGATCTTACTTCCCCTAGCAGGGATTGAACCTGCCCAATGGACCACCTGGAAAGTTCCAGGGCAAAGGTCCCTTGATCAAGATACTCTTAACAGCCCTGGCTCTCTGGAATGCTGGCTAGATAGGTCAGCTCTGAGCCTCTCTTGGGGAGAGGGAGGAATCTAAGTGGCACCAGGGCTGGGCAGGGGAGCTAGTGTCCATCTTAGAAGCTGGGAGGAGCCAGATGCCTAGAAGAATAAAGAGCCTTTCTCCCTCAGGAATGAGCCAAATGGTTGGACCTCTTTCTTCTGGACCCTCTGCTGGTTTGCTCTGTTCTCCTACTTTTAACAGTCTGACTGTGAAGGGAAAGAGAAAGAATCAAGTGGCCTTGAAGAAGTTGGCCCTCTGACTCATCAGAAGCTCCTTTCCCACCATGCCCTTGGTTTCATCACTGTCGGAAACAGAAGTGCTAGTTCTCCAAAGGTGGAATGAAAGGCTGAGATCCTGGACTCTCCCAGAGCGGTGGGTCTCACCTTGGCTGCATATTAGAAACAGATGGGAAATTCAAGAACCAATTCTCAGGGACCAGGCAGCATTGTCAAGCCAATCAAATTAGAATTGTGCGTGTGGCCAATATATTTTAAAACTCCCCGGGTAAGTCTAATGTGTAGCTGAGGCTGGATGCTACCGCCCTGCAGACTAAAGCTGGCTGTGCAGTCAAACCACCTGAGGGACTTTCAGAACTACTGTTCAGAAAAAAAAAAAAAAAACTAAAGAAGACCTCAGACCAAGTAAAATAAGATCTCTGAGGACTGTGGCCAAGTATCAGTATGTTTTTAAAGCTTCTCAGGTTTCTAAGTTTCCTTAGTGTATATATGGTAAACCATATACAACATAAAGTTTACCTTTTTAACCATTTTTAAGTAAATAATTCAATGGGCTTCCCTCATAGCTCAATTGGCAAAGAATCCGCCTGCAATGCAAGAGACCCTTCCTGGGTCGGGAAGATCCCCTGGAGAAGGGAGAAGCTACCCACTGCAGTATTCTTGGGCTTCTTTTGTGGCTCAGCTGGTAAAGAATCCACCTGCAATGCGGGAGACCTGGGTTTGATCCCTGGGTTAGGAAGATCCCCTGGAGAAGGGAGAGGCTACCCACTCCAGTATTCTGGTCTGGAGAATTCCATGGACTATAGCTCATGGAGTCACAAAGAGTCGGACACGACTGAGCACCTTTCGCTCATCACGTGTCAATTCAGTGGCATTAAGTCCATTCACAACGTTTTGCAACCATCACCACTATCTGTTTCCAGAACTTTTTCATCATCCTGAACAGAAACTTGACATTCATTCAACAATAACTCCTCATTTCCCCAGCTCTGCTGACCTACACAGTATTCTACTGTCTGTCTCTATGAATTTGCCTATTCAAGGGAATATAAATGGAATGATACAATATTTGTCCTCCTCTTTCTGGCACATATCACTTAACATAATGCTTTCTAGGTCCCTCCATGTTAGAGCATGTGTCAGAAATCCCTCCCTTTTTAAGGCTACCTTACATTGCTTTGTATGTATGTGGCATGTTTTGCTTTTCCATTCTTCTGTTAATGAACATTTGGGCCATATCCACATTTTGGTTCACTGTGAATAATGTTGCTACAAACATTGGTGTACAGGGATCTCTTTGAGTTGCTGCTTGCAATTCTTTTGGGTCTGTTCCAGAAGAGTGATTGCTGGGTCATATGATGAGTCTATGTTTAACTTTTTGAGGAACTGTGATGCCCTTATGAGATTCTTACATGCAGCCAAACATGAGGAACACTGCTATGGCCAGCAGTGTTCCTCATACAACCTAAGAGAGTGCTGATTAGTATAATAGTTGGTAAATATAATTAGATTAATTTCTTCAGAAACTACATCACAGTCCAATGCAATTGTTAGCGTCACAAAGTCAAAAGACTTGGGTGGATTAACATAGCACCCTTTTGAAAATGCCAACAAACTGTCTCACGGCCATGAGAAACATCACATCAATTGCAGTTCCTAGCTTCTATTGAAATGGATGCCCAGTGATTTGCTAGTGCTAATCATTGATGTATCAGCGCTTCTGATTTGCTTTGTAGATAATAAATGATTGGGCTTCAATTGCAGTTCCTACCTTCTATTGAAATGCATGCCTGGTGATTTGCTAGTGCTAATCACTGACAGATCAGTGCTTCTGATTTGCTTTGTAGATAATAAATGATTGGTCTTCCCTGGTGGCTCAGCGGTAAAGAATCTGCCTGCCAATGCAGGGGTCATGCGTTCGATCCCTGGTCCGGGAGGATCCCACCTGCCATGGAGCAACTAAGCCACAATTACTGAGCCTGTGCTCTAGAGCCTGGGAACCACAACATCTGAGCCCACGTGCTGCAACTACTGAAACCCACATACCCTAGAAGCATGCTCTGTCAGTAGAGAACCCACTGCAGTGAGAAGCCTGTGCACTGCATCGAAGGGTGGCCCCTGCTCGCCGCAGCTAGAAAAAGCCCTCGCGGCAACGAAGACCCAGCACAGCCAAAAATACACAAAATTATAAAGACGCTAGATGACTGGCATTAGAGATAGTAAATTCGACCCAATTCAAGACTTTTCCTATTGTAATGCCGTATCTATCTTGATACCTGGTATTATTGCTCAGATACGTTTTCTTGACTAGGAAGGAGACAGTGGCAATGTCTATGGGAGTGTGTTGTACGTGGGAATGTCTTACATCTCATCGAGTTGCTGCTAACTAGCTGCTGACAGCCTCTTAGGAATTCCTTAGTGTGCGAGTTTTTGTTTCTGCTTTCCCCTCTCTTGATGCTCAACATGGTACCTTCCCCTTCATGTTTTCAGCCTTCCTTCTTGCTGCCAACAGACTACTCACTCCCCACTCCCTTTCTTTGCCATAAGCAGAGACTGTATTTAGTCAACCTTGTACTCTAAGCACGGGCTTCCCTGGTGGCACAGTGGTAAGGAATCCACCTGAAAACGCAGGAGACACAGGTTCGGTGTTCCTGGGTGGAGAAGGTCCGCTGGAGGAGGAAGTGGCAGCCCACTCCAGGATTTTTGCCCGGGAAATCCCATAGACAAGAGGAGCCTGGTGGGCTACAGTCCATGGGGTCACAGAGTCAGACACGACTTAGTGACTGAGCACGAACGCATGTACTCTAACCACCCTAAGAAAGAATTACCAAAAATGTAAATCGTCACGGGAACCCTAACTAGCTCATCCATCTCGGTTATCTCTGCCTTTGACTAAGGTATTTCGCAACTCAGAGATAGAAGTTGCAGAAAACTGATAGTAATGCAAATAGTTATTGATTATAAATAGATAAATTCTGTCTGGGAAGGTTCAATGGATTTCCCTCCTCCACTGTGGAAGAAGCTGCTTTGCATCTATTAAGCTAACACATTTCAACTCCCTGCTCAGTTTATATATTGTTTCCTCCATTCACGAATGTGTTAAATAAAATCTTTGCCTTGTGTTCACTGCACATTTGTTGAGAGTCATGGTTTTAAGTTTCTTATTTTTTTAAAAAACCCATCTTATCCAAAATCTGAAACACCCGAACACCAAGTGTTGGCCAGGTTTTATGGAGCAACAGGAACTCTTCATTCATTGCGGGTGGGAATGCAAAAGGATCTAGCTACTTTGGGAAACAGTCTGGAGTTTCTTACAAAACTAAACACACTCTTACCCAGTGATCCAGCAATCACTCTCCTTGGTCCTTAGAGGAGTTGAAAACTTACGTCCACATGAAACCTACACAGAGATATTTACAGAAGTTTTACTCACAGCTGTTAAAACTTAGACACAACCAAAATGAATTTCAGTAAGTGAATGAATAAACAAACTGTGGTACATCTAGATGACAGAACATTATTTAGCACTAAAAAGAAATGAGCTACCAAGCCATGAAAAGACACGAAGGAATCTTAAATACATGTTAAGTGGAAGAAGCCAATCTGAAAAGGCTGTGCAATTCCAACGATATGGACTATTCTGAAAAAGGGAAAAATAATGGAGACAGTATAAAGACCAGTGATTGCAAAGGGTTGGGAGGGAGAAGGGATGAATAAGCAGAGCAAAGAGGATTTTTAGAACAGTAAAAAATACTCTGTATGACACCATAATGGTACAAACATATCATTATACATTTGTCTAAACCCACAGAATATATAACACCAGGACTGAACCCTAATGTAAACTACAGACTGATTATTACATGTCAGTGTAGGTTCCTCAGTTGTAACAAGTGTACCACGCTCATGGGCCATATTGAGAATGAGGGAGGCTATGTATATGTGAGGACAGAAGATACATAAGGTATCTTTGTACCTTCCTCTCAGTTTTGCTGTAAATCTAATACTGCTCTAGTTAAAAAAATGCAGGCTTAATAAAAAGAAAACAAAATGAAAAGCATCCTTTAACAGTATTTGGGCCAAAACATGGCACAAGGCAGGCATCGAATAAATATCCGTGAATGACTGAATGTAGGCAAGTGAATGTAGTGTCTGGCATGGATGGTTCATCATGAAGGAAGGCTATGGAATATTAACACACACTCAGCTGCTATTCCAAAGGTGAAACTGAAATGGGAAAATCCCCCCAATCCTTTAGGAGATGGTAGCAAGAAGGGGCTGCAAGGGAAGTGGAGAAACTTGTGTCAGAGGGTAGACTGCATGGACTCAACACAGAGGATGAGTCAGAGGTCACAAAGGGTGCTGGGCATGGAATAAAGCCAGAGACGAGGAATGCCAGTTAAGTCTCCTTTCCCTCTGTCATATACGGATCCCAGGACCTTTTGAAAATCTGTCCAGATATAAAATAATGGCATTCTGGCATTTTGGGCTAGAGTACACTCCCTAGTCAAATTGTGTAAAGGAAAAAAATTTGTCATCTTCCAGATCTGTGTTTCGAAGATGACATCAATGGATTTCTATAGAATGAAACCACAGGCTTCCTGCAAATTGTCTGGATTCACAAAGCCCTGAGTCACTTTCCACCACCGAGGAAGAGCTGCCAAGTATATCATCTGTAAACGTGCATGAACGTCCAAGAGGCACTGAAAAGTCAGATCCCCGCTCTGTTTTTCTCCTGTCTTTATAGAAATACAATGGCGGATACAGAAAAGGCAGTTGAATTACTATTTATTGTGTTTTCCCCAAAATTAACGTGGCAACTTTGAGAGTACTATAAAACTGCATCTACTTCTCCTAGACACTTTCTAAGCATATATATTATTTCTCATTTAATTCTCATAACAATTGTTTGAAACAAGTACTATTATCTTCTACTCTTTACAAATGAGGAAACTGAAGCTGAGAGGTTAAGTAATTTGCCTGAAGTCACACCGTTCATGACTGGCAGCATCAAAATTCAAATTCAGGGCTAACTCTAAAGGTCACGGTCTTTTCTACTGTACCACCATGCCCCATAAGAGAACCCTAGGAGTGAAATTACATTAGAAAATATTAACATTTGATTAGGAGGTGGAAAAGATCAGTTATAAAATGTAATGTTAGTCCAAGGTACAGGTTGGAGGATGATGGATGGGGTGAATGCCTAGGACACTTGTTAGGTGAAAAACAGGGCCCTGACAAGAGTGAAACGAGGGAGGCACTTGTCTTGGGGCAGAGAGGAGAAGCAGGGGAGGGGGTGGGAGGTTACAGACATTATCAGTACCCAGCTGGGCTGTATTGGATAAAATGTACTTGATCAGATTGGCGAGGTTATTCACAGGGTAATGAATATGCAGGTGCACAAGCAAACACTTGCATGTAGCACACTTTTAAAAACTCCCTTGAATCTCAAGTTTAAAAGCCTAGAGGACTAAACCAATAATGATGAGATCAATAAAGACCAGAAGAATTCATTTCCATAATTGGTACCTGCAAGAAATAGACTCTAATATTTTTTCACTGCTTGAGGACAAAACCAGAAGACACTAGAAGTAATTAGAAAAGGTTTACCATGTCTAACTGAGTATGACACGAGCATTTGCACTTGTAAGAACAACAGCCAGCATTTATAATCTACTATCGACTCAGTTCTTTGGAAGGAATGATGCTAAAGGTGAAACTCCAGTACTTTGGCCACCTCATGCGAAGAGTTGACTCATTGGTAAAGACTCTGATGCTGGGAGGAATTGGGGGCAGGAAGAGAAGGGGACGACAGAGGATGAGATGGCTAGATGGCATCACCGACTCGATGGATGTGAGTTTGAGTGAACTCCAGAAGATGGTGATGGACAGGGAGGCCTGGCGTGCTGCGATTCATGGGTTCGCAGAGAGTGGGACACAACTGAGCGACTGAACTGGACTGAACTGAACTGAACCGACTCAATTAGGACTTCCCTGGTGGCTCAGACAGTAAAGTGTCTGTCTACAATGTGGGAGACCCGGGTTTGATCCGTGGGTCGGGAAGATCCCCTGAAGGAAATGGCAATCCAACCCAGTACTATTGCCTGGAAAATCCCACGGACAGAGGAGCTTGGTAGGCTACAGTCCATGGGGTCGCAAAGAGTCGGACACCACTGAGCGACTTCACTTTCACTTCACCGACTCAATGGACATTAGGTTTAAGTCAACTCTGGGAGATAGTGAAGGACAGGAAAGCCTGGTGTGCTGCAGTCCATGGGGTCGCAGAGTCAGACACGACTTAGCAACTGAACAACAACAACATTCTAAGCAGAGTTAACTGATTTACATACATCAACTCCTTTAATTCCGGTAACAACTCTATATGTACTGTAGAGGAATAGCAATTAGCCAAGATGGTGATGGTCAGGCTCTCTTGCCCACATCCTCTCGCTCTTCTCCCATGTTCCATAAACATGACTTGGCATGGTAGCTGGCATCATGGTATATGTGCTTGGCCATGTGCCACCTTTGTTCTGTATACTTATATAAGCACCACTTGAAACAGCCCGGGGAACTGTCCACGTCTGCCGTCTGGCCGGGTCAGCCACTGCAAATAAAACATGCCTGCAGCTCCTACTGCTCCTTGTATTTTGTTCCAGCTTCCCTGCTCATGCCTTGTATACCTGGGTTCAGGCAAAGAGTGATTCATACACTATTATACTTTCATTCCCATTTTAGCAGATGAGGCAGATAATTAAGGACCTTATTAAAAGTCATAAAACTAGAATCCAGCATGTCTTCTTGGATTCAAAGGTTGTAGCTTAGTCATTATACCTCATTCTGAACCCTGAACCTACTCTGAATTTTAAAAAATCACTGGATAGTAACAACAGAATATGATGGAGACTGTATGGAGTAACCACGCTGACAAAGGAGAACCTGGGTGTCCAAATTTCTGCTAAGGGGAATCCTGCTGTCCTCGTGTGATGCGAAAGTTAATACCACAAGAAATTAGACCAGGAAGCCTGCTGTCTGGGAGCTACCTGGCTAGTCACACTTCATTAAGTTGCTTGCTCGCTTTTGTCCCAAACTACTCTCTAGTTTTCAATGGGGCAATGGCCTGGAAGTGAGGGAAAGCGCGTGCAGGTGCCGCCTACGTTTGTCATTTCATCTATTCTGGAGCCTTCCAGGGAAGGGCATCCAAAGTTGTCTGCTTTGATTTAGGACGTTTGTGGGTGGCAGTCTGACTTGGAGGAAACCAGATGATTCCTGCTAAAAACAATCATTTCCAAGATCTAACTAAATACACCACAGCCCAGGGTTTTGTTTTGGTTTGGTTTGTTTTTTTTAAGTCTAGGCAGAGGTTTCAGACAATTTCCATTAAGTATCTGTCTGGATCTCTAGCCCTACCTCCCTCAGCACTGCCATACACATCTAAGCCGAAAACGAGGACGCCTTCGCTGAGGTGGCCCGACGCGGGCGCCGGTGTCAGTGAGTCAGCCGAGCGCGCCTCTGGAGGAGCAGCCGGCCGGGCGACGGAAAGCCGCGCGCTCGCTCCTTGACGTGAGGCATTCCTCCTCGCGTAGCCTTGGGAAGCCCCTGCGCCGCAGGCTTCCTCGTCGTAGTAGAGCCGCCCGGGCGTAGTTCCTCCGTCGCTTCCTCCTCCACCTGCCACGGCCCGGCCCTTCCCGCCCAGCCCCAACTCCACCTCCCCGGCGTTTGAAGGGCGCGCCCCCGCGGCGACGGCGCTGAGGGGGCGGCGCGGAGGGCGGGGGAGGCGCGCGCACGCGCGCAGTGGGCGGCCCCGCCCCCGCCGAGGCCCCGCCCCCGGAGCGGCGGGCGCCGCTGGCCAGTCGGGCTCCCTCAGGCAAACCGGTCTCGGCGGGGCGGGCAGCGGCGCTTCCTCCTCGGAGCTCCGCGCAGCGCCCTCCGCCTCGTCCTTCCGCCCCTGCCTGCGCAGTGCTGCGGCGAGCGGAAGGCGCGCGATGCGGCCGGCGGGAGCCGCGGCCGGCTTGGGATCGCCGGCGCGGGACCTGTCGCTGTGCGGAGAGCTGCTGCAGGCCCCGCCGCCCCTGACCTCGTCTCCGCCGCCGGCCGCGCCCTCGGGGCCGCCGCTCCCCGCTGCAGCCGGCGCGACCCTCAGCCGCCTTCCGGAGCCGCTGCTGCGGAGGCTCAGCGGGAGCTTGGACCGAGCGCCCGAGGGCCGAGGATGGAGGAGGCTGGCCGAGGTGGCGGGGAGTCGGGGGCGCCTCCGGCTCAGGTGCGGCCCCAGGACCCCGGGGGGTGGGGGGTCATGTGGGGCGGGGTGAGGCGGGGGGCGCCGTGGGCTGGGGCGGACGCGGCGATGGAGGGTTGGGGAGCCTCGGGGCCGCGCGGGCGGTGCAGGGGCCGCCGGTGGGAAGGGGTGGGGGAACTTGAGTTGCCTTCCAGGCGGAGAATCTGGACCCACAGAGGTTCTAGGTTGGACTCCGGTCGTCCTCTCCCTTTTCCTACTTTCCTCTTGAGATGAAAGAGAGCGGGGTTAACCAAGAATACCAGGAACGGTGTCTGGGGACCATTACGTTAGGGTGGTCATTCCAGAGAACTTCAAATGCGCAGACCTAGATGAAGACCCTAGGAAAGTTAGGTAGGGTTCGTGCAGGTAAAGAGATGGCAGAGGTGAAGGGTTTGTTTGAGATGAAGGAATTCGTGAGGCTTTAAGGTCGAGAGAAGGATGGTGGGAAAGCCTGAAACTAAACTCCCCGTCTTCCTCCACCAAACCCACTTGATTTCACCGTGAACATTCAAGTATAAGTAAGACCGTTTTCTTGGAACTGAACTTCAGGCTCTCAAGACTCCTTTACACGCTTAAGAATTATTGAAGACCCCAAAGAGTTTTTAATGTGGGTTCTGTATGTTACATGCATACAAACAAAGTTCTGAATTTTTTAATATTTAAAAAGAAGAATTTATTGCATGTTAACAGAAATGACATGTTTCTATGGAAAAACAAACTTTTCCAAGATGAAAAATGTTAGGAAAAGTGGCATTGTTTGGCATTTTGAAAATCTCTTGAATGTCTTATCTTAATCCCAGAGAATCAGCATCTTTTGTGAGGTCCTACATGCAGTCTGTCACAGGTCAGGTAACACTGGACACTCCAATGTGCATTTCTGAGAAAATGAGTGAGAAAAATAACATCTCAGTAGTATTTTGAAAAATTTTGACCTTGGAGATCCTGTGAAAAGGGTCTTAGGAACTGCAGTAGGATTTCCCAGAGCACACTTGGGAAGATCACTGTTATGATTTGGGTCTGCTTTTGAATCCCTTAGCAGTTTTGTAACTTCTCTCATGACTAAACTTTGCCTGTACTGTAATTATTTGTACATGTCTTTATAAACTCCTCAAGAACAGGAACCGTCAGGTAAGATCCTATTACGCATAGAACCTCTTAGACAGTCTATAAATCTGAATTGAGAGAGGAAAATTCATGCAAAAACTCATGCAAAGTTACTTTTTTTAAGTGCCCAATTTTGGCAGAAAGTTTCAGAAGATAAAAAAGATGTCAAACATTTAGCTCCTACTCATAAGGGCTTGGGCTTCCCTGGTAGCTGAGCTGATAAAGAATCTGCCTGCAATGCAGGAGACCCTGCTTCAATTTCTGGGTCAGAAAGATCCCCTGGAGAAGAGATAGGCTACCCACTCCAGTATTCTTAGGATTCCTTTGGGGCTCAGCTAGTAAAGAATCTGCCTGCAATGCAGGAGACCTGGGTTCAATCCCTGGATTGGGAAGATCCCCTTGAGAAGGGAACAGCTGCCCACTCCTGTATTCTAGCCTGGAGAATTTGGTGGACTGTATAGTCCATGGGGTCACAAAGGGTCAGATGCAGCTGAGTGACTTTCTCTTTCACTTTCATAAAGGCTTATGCAGTGATAGACTGTTTATTCTGAGACATTTACAAATAACATGCTAAGTGCTATGTTGCAGGTGATAATAACACCAGGTTTTTATCTTATTAAGCGCTTAATGTATACGAGACATTGTACGATGTGTTTAACCCTCACAACAACCTTGCTTTTCAAAGAGTTGGCGGTTAAACCTGAATAATGACGATTTGGGAATATTTGGCTCTTTAAGGGGAGTAATGATGTGAGGATGGAATCAAAAAGTGGTAAATTTGCAAAGTGGGGCAGATAGATGGCATACTATTTTTTTTTTTTTCCTGTTCTGGGAAAAACACTGCTTTTGGCTGTTCCAAAAAAAAGATCCAAAATATATACAGTTACTCTAGGTCTGTAGGTTTCTGAATTTCTAGACTTAAAATAAGATAAAAAGTTGTTTTTGTTTGTGTATATGTGGGGTGTGGGGAGTGGCAGGGGGTCAGATTACCAGATCTGTGATTGGTTAATTTGTGAAATTAACTACTACTCTAGTTAAGGAAGCCTCTAGCCTTTCATAAAGAGGGTTCTCCGAAGTGAGTACTCCTCTATTTGGCTATGAAGGACAGAGAAGAACCTCAGTAAGGCCCTGCCCTGATGAAACGACTGATCTAATCAAAAAGTGGTGCTTACCTGACATCGGGTGTTCAGTTTTCCTCCCCAAGCCTTCAGTTGCCTACATGCGTGCTAAGTTGCTCAGTCATGTCCAACTGTTTCTGACCCTCTGGACTGTAGCCTTCCAGGCTCCTGTGTCCATGGGATTTTCCAGGCAAGAATACTGGAGTGGGTTGCCATGCCCTTCTCTAGGGGATCTTCCTGACCCAGGAAACAAACCCTTGTCTGTTATATCTCCTGCATGGCAGATGGATTCTGTACTGCTAGTGCCACCTGGGAAGCCCAGGCCTTCAGTTAAATTTTGTTACAGGCTACATAATGGTATTTACTTTGTTTGAGAACTAATGGAAGAATCGGGGGCCGCTTATCTGGTAAAGGGAGGGTAGAGAGAGGACAGTTGCCCAGCCAGAGGAGACAAGCTGCAAAAGGCATGCATTTGTGGATGCTGGGGATTTCACAGTAGGAAGTCTGCTGGAGACAGATGGAGTTGGACCAGCCTTCCAGGATGGTGAAGGTTAGCTCAGAGTAGGTTAGTTGTGCTGGGGAAAATGGAGGCCACCCTGAAGGTTGGAAAACTGGAGAACATTAAGCTCAGATACCTATTGACATCAAAAGAATTAACCTGACTTAACAAAAAGTTAGCCCTGAGAACTTGGGGAGCTGGGGAATGACAGCTTTTCTATTGGGGAATAGATGCTTTTTCTTTTTAAGACTGAAACAGTTATTTTCATTGTTGTTGTTTAGCCATTTTAAAGTTATTTTCATACCAATGGCAAAAGAGCATCTATGATTTTAACAGTAAAAAGTCCTAAAGGTATTTCTCTCTAGTGTTAAACCCAGGAACTACAGTGAGTCTAGTCCAAATGGATAGCAGTTCCCGCGAGGATGTGCAATGCTTTCCTCAGAGTCGCTGGTTCACAGACATAGAACCCCAAAAGGTTGCCTGTTCTGTTTCTTTTCACCTTTTTTCCTCTATACAACTTGCCTCAGACCAGATAAGAATTTAATAAATAAGCCACAGATGTTCTCTCTCAACTGACCATCAGGAATGAAGAATGTTCCCAGATGGTTGTTAGTGATTCAGGATGAATCCTTGCATATAGTTCAGCTTCCCAAAACCATGTACGTATGGGCATGCCCTAAATATAAACCCAGCCCTAGTTCCAGTCCAGTGTTAACTTTTCAGAAATGCACAACGTGAGCATTGTGAGTTATATTTAGGGGCAAGATGAGGACCTTGGTCCGGGAGACAGCATTTCAGATGGCTCTGAGAAACTGCTTCCAGGAGACGAGGGAGGGAGCTAGCTTATATAGAAGTTTTGCAACAAAGGGCAGGTGGTATGAACATGAAAAGATTATTGTAAATTAAAGACAACCAAATGTCCCAAGGTGGCACAGAGGTTAAAGCACCTGCCTGCAATGTGGGAGACCTGGGTTCAATCCCTGGGTTGGGAAGATCCCCTGGAGAAGGAAATGGCAACCCACTCCAGTATTCTTGCCTGGAGAATCCCATGGACAGAGGAGCTTGGTGGGCTACAGTCCACGGGTTGCAGAGAGTCGGACACGACTGAGCGACTTCACTTCACTTCATGGAATTTAGCGCTTTCCTATCTATGGGAAGGCTTCCCTGGTGGCTCAGCAATAAAGAGTCTGCCTGCCAATGCAGGAGACACAGGTTTGATCCCTGGGTCAGGAAGATCCTCTGGACAAGGAAACAGCAATCCACTCTAGTATTCTTGCCCAGGGAAATCCCATGGACAGAGGAGCCTGGCAGACTGTAGTCCATGGGGTCACGAAGAACCCATGACTTGGTGACTAAACAGCCCCAGCAAGATGTACAGGAAGATGCAGGAGTCTGGATTCAGCGCAGTGATGCCTTTGATATGTGCCCCAGCTGCCCGGGACCAGTGTCCTGTGTTTTCCTCATCGTGAGCTTCTTCTCCTACAGGCTGGTGGTCGCTAGATGGCAAGTGTTCTTTCCTGAGTTCCCTCAGGGCTCACCAGCACACCCTCCTTGGTGGCTGCAATTGCTGATGACTGTGACATCCTCTGTTTACTGATCCAGCAGGCAGTATTCCATTTCTCACCACACTCACCTAATATTGAACACCCTCTGCTGTCAGTGTAGATAAGCACAGGTTCTGAGCATCTTGCCCAAGCTAGTGAATCCTGTGGGAGACATGGAACCTTCTAGCCCCCAAATGGCAGAGCTCTCAGGAGGCTCTAATGCCGTGTAAACTGCCAAGAAGGAGGGAGCTTAAAAATGGGGCTGCGGGGCGTGGACCAGGGAAGGCAGTCAGCCACCGCTTATTTGCCAGTAAGTATGGAAAGGGCTCTTTCAGCTACAAAATCCTGCCCCCGAGCACTTTATGACAGGTTTCCTGCCTATCCCCTCAGTCTCTGCCTCTTCATCTCCGGGTTTTGGGATGCCTGAAGGCTCAGGCATTGTGTCTGTTGATCCACGCTTCTTCACCTAGTCCCTGCCCACCTTGGTGGTAACCTTAAGTCTCCTGGCTTTACAGACACATATTTAGGTTCCCTGCGCTTACTTCACACCCCCAACCTGCCTCTTCGCCTTGAACTCCCAGTGGTGATCTCCCAGTGCAGACCATACGCGTAGCACTCCTCTTGAATGACTGATAGGCATCTTAAATGCAGCGCATCCAAAACTCAGCACGCCCTCCGCCGTAAACCTTTCTCTTCTGCATCTCAGCGAAGGGCAGCTACAACCATCCAGGTGCTCAGGCCAAAACCTGGGATCATTCCTGACTCCACTTCTGCCTGCCTCATACACTGGGTCAGCCTTCTGCCAGCCCTCCAGTGTGTGTCTGGAACCCAAGGTTCTCTGTGACCACACGGGGCCAGGCCACTGTTAGCTCTCTGCACTGTTCCAGCAGCCGTCTAACTTCTCCACCTCCTTCTTTGCGCCCCACCCCAGTCTGTTCTCTTCAGAGCATGAAGAATCCTTTGAAAACATTAAGTCAGGTCTCATCCTCCCTTCCTTCCCATTGGCTTCTCTGTCTCAGTAAAAACACTATTTAACTCCTGGCTAGCTCTTGAGATGGCCAAAAAGTTCGTTCACATTTTTCTGGCAGATGTTACTGAAAAACCCCAATAATTTTTTGGCCAACCCCAAAACATCTCCCTCCCTGGCTCTGCTCTAGTCACACGTGCTTTCTTGCCCTTCCTTGAAGACTGTAGGGCCTTTGGACCTGCTGTTTGCTCAGCCTGAGATGTTTGCCTTTATCTATTCAAGTGTTGTGCTTAAAACTCACATTCTCACAGAGAATGACAAATAGCACATGATATCACTTGTATGTGGAATCTAAAAAAGTATAATACAGATTAACTTATTTACAAAAACAGAAGTAGACCCACAGACAAAGAAAATAAACTTACGATTACCAAAGAAGAAAGGAGGGAAGGATAAATTAGGATTTGGGGATTTAGATATACACTATCATACAGAAAGTAGATAATCTACAAGGAGCTATTGTATAGCACAGGTAATCCAGTGGTTAAGACTCCAGTCTTCTAATGAAAGGGGCACAGGTTCAATCCCTGGTCAGGGAACTAAGATGCCACATGGCCACGTGTGGCCAAAAAACCACAACAAAAAATGAAAAAACCATACCCCAATATAAAATGCAAAGTTTTAAAGTGATTTAAAAAAGTTTTTAATTTAAATATTCAAATGAACTTATTTACAAAACAGAAATAGACTCTCAGATGTAGAAAACAGACTTATGGTTACCAAAACGGAAAGGAGGGAGGAGTAAGTTTGGAGTTTGGGATTAAAATATACACACTACTATATATAAACTAGATGACCGACAAGGACCTACTATATACTCAGTCTCTTACAATAGCCTATAATGGAGGAGAATGTAAAAAGGAATAGATATATATTTGTGTAATTATATACAATTGAATCACTTACCTGAAACTAGTTTAGTATTGTAAATCAACTATATTTCAATGAAAAATTTAAAAACAAATAACATTGATAACATTTTTCTAAAAAGGGTCACCTCAGTGAGGCATCTTCAGATCACACTGTTTAGAATCATCTCCTCCATCCGCGCTAACATTACCTGTCCCCTTGCTTTGTTTTTCTCCAAAGCACTTATGAGCAGAGGACGGATGAACACACAGACCTCTGTCCCTCTTCTCTAGAAAAATCTGGGAGGATGGGGGATGTTGTTTGCTGCTGTAGTCTCAATCCCTGGCAAAAATGACCTGTTTTAGATAATTAATATGTAGTTACTGTATTAATTAATAAGGATTCTAAAGTATAAATGTATCAAGAAGAGAAACAAATGACTGTAAAAGCAGTACCAAGGTTTGTACCCTGAATGGTATAGAATACGTTCTATTTGATTACATATTTTTAAAAGTAAAATATAGTTTTATTTTTAAAAGAACAAGGTAAACCAAATGTGTCTGCATTAAACAATATAAAAAGTTCATTGAAAAAAAAAGTTCAGAGGTTTCCAATTCCACATTTCAGCTAACCTTAAAGAAATTACAACTTGGTGGGTTGGTAGTACCAAATAAAAATATCTGCAATTATCTGAAAAAAAATACAGATTTTGTTTTTAAGCAAAGTCTGTTTGTTTCAGTAAGAAAACAGTGTTTTAATTAAATCAGAAATTTCAAATTAGGGCTGGTAGAAACCACTTCAAAGCAGCGCCTTACAGGAATGTAACTAAAAAAAGGAAGGAAAAAAATATTGAGTATATATAGACCTCATCTTAACTGATAGCTGGTGCCCATGTGGAAAAATCAGTAAAAGGAAAAGAGATAGAGAACCTTGTTTTTCTCCAGTGCCTTTGGTATTGAAAGAGAAGTCGTCGTCTGCGTCAATGTGATTTTTCTTCGTTTGGGTTGGGGGGAAGTAAAATGGTCTTTAATTCTCTCCATATCAATATAAAAATTAATTAAAGCATCATTTGGCGGCATTTGACAAGATGACATCTTAATTTCATATATCAGATCTTGATAACCTTTATGAATCATAAAGTGTTAAACATAGAGCATCCTTGTTTTTATAAATTTCATATTAAAATTATTTGAAAAATTGGTAATACTTATGTTGAATCCAATACTGGTTCCTTGATTCAGGCATTACCTGGACTGGTACAAAAACACTTTACGAGATAGAGGATCGACAGGCATCTTCAGCTTTTGTTTTTGCAATCATCACAATTACCATTATTTCATAAAAGAAAGGACACTTTGACACTTAAAAATAGGAAAGACAGTCTTAGAGTAAACGACAATCTTATTGTCCTTACTTTTATGATTTCACCATGGAATTCACGTTGTGCCTCCAGAACTGGGAACAGTTGACCTGGAACATTATTGTTGACATTTTAACAAGAATTAGTTTTTAGTTTAGTTCAGTTGCTCAGCTGTGTCCAACTCTTTGTGACCCCATGCACTGCTGCATGCCAGGCCTCCCTGTCCATCACCAACGCCCAGAGCTTGCTCAAACTCATGTCCATCAAGTCGGTGATGCCATCCAACCATCTCATCTTCTGTCGTCCCCTTCTCCTCCTGCCTTCAATCTTTCCCAGCATCAGGATCTTTTCTAATGAGTCAGTTCTTCCCATCAGGTGGCCAAAGTATTGGAACTTCAGCTTCAGCATCAGGACTGACTTCCTTTAGGATTGACTGGTTTGATCTCTTTGCTGTCCAAGGGACTCTCAAGAGTCTTCAACACCACGGTTCAAAAGCATCAATTCTTCAGCACTCAGCTCTCTTTATGGTCCAACTCTCACATCCATACATGACTACTGGAAAAACCATACCTTTGACTGGACAGACCTTTGTTGGCAAAGTAATGTCTCTACTTTTTAATATGCTGTCTAGGTTGGTCATAGCTTTTCTTCCAAGGAGTAAGCGTCTTTTAATTTCATGGCTGCAGTCACCATCTGCAGTGATTTTGGAGCTCAAGAAAATAAAGTCTGTCTCTGTTTCCATTGTTTCCCCATCTGTTTGCCATGAAGTGATGGGACCTGATGCCATGATCTTAGTTTTCTGAATGTTGAGTTTTAAGCCAACTTTTTCACTCTCCTTTTTCACCTTCATCAAGAGGCTCTTTAGTTCTTATTCACTTTCTATCATAAGGGTGGTATCATCTGTGTATCTGAAGTTATTGATATTTCTCCTGGCAATCTTGATTCCAGCTTGTGCTTCATCCAGCCCAGCATTTTGCATGATGTATTCTGCATATAAGTTAAATAAGCAGGGTGACAATATACAGCCTTGATGTACTCCTTTTCCTATTTGTTGTTCCATGTCCAGTTCTAACTGTCGCTTGCTGACTTGCATACGAGTTTCTCAGGAGGCAGGTTAGGCGGTTTGGTATTCCCATCTCTTTCAGAATTTTCTACAGTTTATTGTGATCCACACAGTCAAAGGCTTTGGCATAGTCAATAAAGCAGAATTAGATGTTTTTCTGGAGCTTTCTTACTCTTTCTTTGATCCAGCAGATGTTGGCAATTTGCTCTCTGGTTCCTCTGCCTTTTCTAAATCTGGCTTGAACATCTGGAAGTTCACAGTTCATGAACTGTTGAAGCCTGGCTTGGAGAATTTTGAGCATTATTTGCTAATGTGTGAGATGAGTGCAATTGTGCGGTAGTTTGAACATTCTTTGGGATTGCCTTTCTTTGGGATTGGAATGAAAACTGACCTTTTCCAGTCCTGTGGCCACTGGCTGAGTTTTCCAAATTTGCTGGCATATTGAGTGCAGCATTTTCACAGCATCATCTTTTAGGATGTGAAATAGCTTAACAAGGATAGAGAATTAAATATACAAATTTTTAGCTAGAATACTAGTGATAGTAAGCTTTAGAGGATACCACCAGGTTACCAAAACAGTAGCTACTCAAAAAAAATTTTTTTGAGGAAAAGCTAAAACAGTTTTAGAAATAAGCATAACTGAGAAATTAACCTTAGTATTTTTTAATATAATAGCTAAATTTTATTGAGTGCTTTTTTTTTTTTACTGTTTTGCAAGTCATTTATTACATTTTAATCTTTTAGTTACAAGCTACATATTATGTCAGTCTAACCCAAAAGGAAAGCAAGCAAGAAAAAAATTATGGGCCACTGACCATGTGCCAGACCCCGTGATTCAATGACCACAATCACACTCTGAGTTATGGTGAACATCATTTTCAAATGAGCAATCTTAGACTTTAAAACCACCTGCAGTTCTCAGGCCAGTAAGTCTTGGAGGTGGGATTCAGAAGACCCGCCAGGTTAGACCTCACAGTCTCTAGAAATATCATCTGCCCCTGCCACTTGCCTACCAGTTTCACTGAGGGGTTGAGGACGTCACCTGTCTAGTTTGAGATTAAAATGTAAAGGAAGAATCAAATAACTGGAATCTGAACTTTGTAATTCCAGAATTACAGAGTTTTTAAACTGGAAAGGAATTTAGAGATTTTAAGTCCAAGGGCCCTTCTTTACAGAGGAAGCAAATGAAACTCACAGAGGAAAACTGATCGATTCAATTGAGCGCTTATTATTTGGCACATACTGTGCTAAGTACTTTTTACATGGATTGCCTAAATTAATTCTAACAATCCTATGAGTTAGAGTATTAGTGCTGAAGTTATTTTGGTTGGATGCATGTTTTTCTTTATGAAATAACCAACCTTATCACAGAATTATAAATCTTGGGTGACCATTATATTGTAAAACTGCTATGGCAGCCTTTTACTAAAACTAGTCAAAATGAATGTGGATTAATAATATTTTTAGCCAAATGAAAGCTTGCTCACCTTGTCTCTGCCACAGCTGGGGTACCATGTTTATGTTTGACCCTGTCCATCCAGGGTCCCAGACATTTCAATTATGATTAAAATTCACTCAATAGCCTTTCAGTTATGAATGATTAATATGGGCCAGACAAAATTTTAGGTGTTGAGGAATTAAGACATATATTGCTGCTGCTGCTAAGTCGCTTCAGTCATGTCTGACTCTGCAACCCCATAGACGGCAGCTCACCAGGGTCTGCTGTCCCTGATATTCTCCAGGCAAGAACACTGGAGTGGGTTGCCATTTCCTTTTCCAGCGCATGAAAGTGAAGTCACTCAGTCATGTCCGACTAGTAGCGACCCCATGGACTGCAGCCTACCAAGCTCCTCCGTCCATGAGATTTTCTAGGCAAGAGTACTGGAGTGGCTTGCCATTGCCTTCTTGGGTTGGCCAAAAAGTTTGGGTTTTTCCATAAGATGTTACAAGAGAGGGCAGCTGCTGGAAGCCCTGGGGCACAGATGAGGTGTCCTGGGTTGAGGGCCTTGCACAGAAGTTGGACTCCAAGGAGGTGAAATGGAAGATGATCGAGGATGGTGATCTCCATACAGAACTTCCTCATCTGTGTGGCCCTGCTGTGAGTCACCCCTTTTATCTTAAGGAAGTTGGGCAGTATAGGAAGACTGAACATCACATATGAATGCGTGGAATGAAGAGCTTGGCTGTAGTTTCTACTCCTGTCTGCAGAGGAATAGGCCCAGGAAGATGTAAGAGACTCTTTGATTGAATGGACATAAAAATTCTACTTGTTAAGAACAAGTCAATTGACTCTGGCCATGAAATTAAAAGACACTTACTCCTTGGAAGAAAAGTTATGACCAACCTAGACAGCATGTTGAAAAGCAGAGACATTACTTTGCCAACAAAGGTCTGTCTAGTCAAGGCTACAGTTTTTCCAGTGGTCATGTATGGATGTGAGAGTTGGACTGTAAAGAAAGCTGAGCGCTGAAGAATTGATGCTTTTGAACTGTGGTGTTGGAGAAGACTCTTGAGTCCCTTGGACTGCAAGGAGATCCAATCAGTCCATTCTGAAGGAGATCAGCCCTGGGATTTCTTTGGAATGAATGATGCTAAAGCTGAAACTCCAGTACTTTGGCCACCTCATGAGAAGAGTTGACTCACTGGAAAAGACTCTGATGCTGGGAGGGATTCGGGGCAGGAGAAGAAGGGGACTACCGAGGATGAGATGGCTGGATGGCATCACGGACTCGATGGACGTGAGTCTGAGTGAACTCCGGGAAATGGTCATGGACAGGGAGGCCTGGCGTGCTGCGATTCATGGGGTTGCAAAGAGTCGGACACGACTGAGCAACTGAACTGAACTGACCTTTATAGCTGAAAGATAAAAACTGAGAAGCATGAAGAGAGAGCTTATGGTCATCAGTTCAGTTCAGTTCCTTTGCTCAGTTGTGTCTGACTCTTTGCAACCCCATGATCCACAGCACACCAGGCCTCTCAGTCCATCACCAACTCCAGGAGTTTACCCAAACTCATGACCATCAAGTCGATGATGCCATCCAGCCATCTCATCTTCTGTCATCCCCTTCTCCTCCTGCCCCCAATCCCTCCCAGCATCAGGGTCTTTTCCAGTGAGTCAACTCTTCGCATGAGGTGGCCCAAATATTGGAGTTTCAGCATCAGTCCTTCCAATGAACATCCAGCACTGATCTCCTTTAGGATGAACTGGTTGGATCTCCTTGCAGTCCAAGGGACTCTCAAGAGTCTTCTCCAACACCACAGTTCAAAAGCATCAATTCTTTGGCACTAAGCATTCTTCACAGTCCAAAACCTCACATCCATACTGACCACTGGAAAAACCATAGCCTTGACTAAATGGACCTTTGTTGGCAAAGTAATGTCTCTGCTTTTGAATATGCTATCTAGGTTGGTCATAACTTTAGTTCCAAGGAGTAAGTGTCTTTTAATTTCACAGCTGCAGTCACCATCTGCAGTGATTTTGGAGCCCCCCAAAAATAAAGTCTGCCACTGTTTCCCCATCTATTTCCCATGAAGTGATGGGACCAGATGCCATGATCTTCGTTTTCTGAATGTTGAGCTTTAAGCCAACTTTTTCACTCTCCTCTTTCACTTTCATCAAAAGGCTTTTTAGTTCCTCTTTACTTTCTGCCATAAGGGTGGTGTCATCTGCATATCTGAAGTGATTGATATTTCTCCTGGCAATCTTGATTCCAGCTTGTGCTTCTTCCAGCCCAGCGTTTCTCATGATGTACTCTGCATATAAGTTAAATAAGCAGGGTGACAATGTACAGCCTTGACGTACTCCTTTTCCTATTTGAAACCAGTCTGTTGTTCCATGTCCAGTTTTAACTGTTGCTTCCAGACCTGCATATAGGTTTCTCAAGAGGCATGTCAGGTGGTCTGGTATTCCCATCTCTTTCAGAATTTTCCACAGTTTCTTGTGATCCACACAGTCAAAGGCTTTGGCATAGTCAATAAAGCAGAAACAGATATTTTTCTGGAACTCTCTTGCGTTTTTGATGATCCAGCGGATGTTGGCAATTTGATCTCTGGTTCCTCTGCCTTTTCTAAAACCAGCTTGAACAGCTGAAAGTTCACAGTTCACGTATTGCTGAAGCCTGGCTTGGAGAATTTTGAGCATTACTTTACTAGCATGTGAGATGAGTGCAATTGTGTGGTAGTTTGAGCATTCTTTGGGATTGGAATGAAAACTGACCTTTTCCAGTCCTGTGGCCACTGCTGAGTTTTCCAAATGTGCTGGCATATTGAGTACAATACTTTCACAGCACCATCTTTCAGGATTTGAAATAGCTCAACTGGAATTCCATCACCTCCACTAGCTTTATTCGTAGTGATGCTTTCTAAGGCCCACTTGACTTCACATTCCAGGATGTCAGGCTCTAAGGTGAGTGATCACATCATCATGATTATCTGGGTCATGAAGATCTTTTTTGTACAGTTCTTCTGTGTATTCTTGCCACCTCTTAATATCTTCTGCTTCTGTTAGGTCCATATCGTTTCTGTCCTTTATCGAGCCCATCTTTGCATGAAATATTCCTTTAGTATCTCTCATTTTCTTGAAGAAATCTCTAGTCTTTCCCATTTTGTTGTTTTCCTCTATTTCTTTGCATTGATCGCTGAGGAAGGCTTTCTATTCTCTCCTTGCTATTCTTTGGAATTCTGCATTCAGATGCTTACATCTTTCCTTTTCTCCTTTGCTTTTCACTTCTCTTCTTTTCACAGCTATTTGTAAGGCCTCCTGAGACAGCCATTTTGCTTTTTTGCATTTCTTTTTCTTGGGGAGAGTCTTGATCCCTGTCTCCTACACAGTGTCATAAACCTCTGTCCATAGTTCATCAGGCACTCTATCTATCAGATCTAGTCCCTTAAATCTATTTCTCACTTCCACTGTATAATCATAAGGGACTTGATTTAGACCTGAATGGTCTAGTGGTTTTCCCTACTTTCTTCAATTTAAGTCTGAATTTGGCAATAAGGAGTTCATGATCTGAGCCACAGTTAGCTCCTGGTCTTCTTTTTGCTGACTGTATAGAGTTTCTCCATCTTTGGCTGCAAAGAATGGTCATAATACTCCCTTATACCTGTGATATTCAGCCTTGACGAATGTTGGTGTAGTTATACATGATGTCAAACTCCCATTTCCTAGCAAGTATTAATTATAAGGGAATTATGTCTACCACCCTCCCAGAAAAGGGTATAGAACAACCCAAATGAACCTTTTGGCCAATCCAGTGTATGCTAGGGTTTCTGTTTGCAAGTAGTAATGTTATCTAGTTGAGTAAAGAAGACATGGCAGCCCACTCCAGTATTCCTGCCTGGGAAATCCCATAGACCAAGAAGCCTGGTGGGATACGGTCCATGGGGTCGCAAAGAGTCAGAAGAGACTTAGCAACTAAACAACAAAAAGAAGACGTGCTTATGAAAGGAAAGCTCATGGCTCTAAGGCAAAATGTGTCAAATAGAGCAAGGGTCTGCCACCAACAGCCTATGGGCCATATTCAGAGCACTGTCTATTTTTGTACAGCTCATGAGCCAAGAACATTTTTTTTATATTTAAAATATTATAAAACAAAAACAAAATGGTGCAGCAAAGATCCTGAGGCCCATATAAAGCCTAAAATATTTACACTTTGGCACGTTACAGGAAAAGTTTGCCAACTTCTGCTATACAAGGTGAGCGTCATTAGGAGACTGTCTGAAGTAGCTGTTTGTCCTATAAACTGTTTTCCACCACTCGACTGTTTATTCCGTGCCACACCCACGATGGGGCCAAACATATATAACAGGCAGATTGCACTGAAGGAAAGGTGCTGACCTGACTTAAATCTGTTGTTGGCAGTTGTCTCGACTTGGAGCAGTGTTCTCTCAAGGTCCTGGAGCCGGAAGGCAGCCCCAGCCTGTGTTTACTGAAGCTGCTGGCTGAGAAGGGCTGTACCGTCATGGAGCTGAGCGACTTCCTGCAGGCCATGGAGCACACCGAGGTTCTTCAGCTTCTCAGCCCCCCAGGTAGGCCTTCCCCGTGAGCACGTTCTCCAGGAGGTCAAGGAGGCCCACTCAGAGGGAAGTGTCTCATTTGA